>NC_042615.1:188925788-189525788 GCF_901001135.1 Rhinatrema bivittatum | reverse complement strand
TTGCAACAAGTATTTGGGAATAGCCAGCTGTTGTAGCTTGGCCGCCGGCGCTTGTACTAAATAAAGGGGAGACCAAGGGTGAGTCGTGCGAGTCAGCAGCCCCTCCTCACAATAAGTATAATTATTGATAATCCATTCTCCAATAAAGCACATCTGACAGGCAACATTGTATATGCGAAAATCTGGCAGTCCCATCCCTCCCTGTGTCTTAGGATACGTGAAAGTTTGATATTTAATCCGAGCTCGCTTACTCGCCCACAAAAATTTAACCATCCCCACTTGTAATTTCTTAAGATCACTGGCAGTAAGCCAAAGTGGAAGCATATGAAGCTTATATAGCAATTTAGGAACAATCATCATCTTTAGTAACGCACAACGTCCGGAAAAAGTGAGAGGGAGAGACTGCCAAGCCTGCAGTTGTTGCCTAAGGTTAACCAAAACTTCCCGGATATTGAGCTCATATAGTTGATCCAATTCTCTAGGGATCCAAACCCCCAGATATTTCAACTTCCCGGGGGCCCATGTAAAGGGAAAGGAACCAAACCAAGAGGAGGGGAGGTGAGAATTTAAGGCTAAAGCTTCGGACTTGGAAAAATTAATATGAAGGCCCGCAATTTCCTTAAACTGTGTGAAAATGGAAAGTATAACCGGCACACTCTGTCGGGGCCGGCCTACAAAATAATAAAATGTCGTCAGCAAACAAAGCTAGCTTAACGGGGTGCCCCCCCCCCCCCAAACTAACCCCCCAGAATCCGGTAGCACGGCGAAGCTTTTCCGCTAAAGGCTCAATTGCCAAGACGAATAGCAAAGGAGAGAGCGGACATCCTTGACGCACCCCACATTTTAGGGGGAAGGAGGTCGTCAAACCTCCGTTAATGAGAAGGCGAGCACTGGGGTTGCTGTATAAAACCCGTAGCCATGAAACAAAGTCCCCTGTAATCCCATATTGTGTAAGAACCCAAAACACATAATCCCAGGATAGGGAATCAAAAGCTTTTTCAGCATCTAGACTAAGGATTAGGGCCTCTTCCTGCGAGTGATAACTGAGGGCTGCAAAAAGACATCTCACATTTTGAACCCCTTGTCTCCGTTGTATAAAACCAGTCTGATTGGAATGTGTCAGAGTAGGTAAGACATTACTAAGCCGAGCCGCTAGTACCGCCGCAAGGATTTTAATGTCAACATTAATGAAAGAAATAGGTCGGTAAGACCCCATGTCCTCGGGATACAAGACTCAGCAACAAGGGAAACTTCAAGGCTTTGTAAAACTCATTGCTAAGTCCATCCGGACCAGCCGCCTTTCACTTTTTGAGTTTCTGTATAATGGCAAAGAGTTCAGAGTTTACGATGCGTGCATTCAACACCTGGAGCTGATCCCCCAGGCGGTGAAGGCCAAACCAAATTTTGAAAAAACTCTGTCGACACAGACGAATTGTGCGGTTTGGAGGCATACAATGTCTGATAATAATCTCAGTCAATTGTTCTGCCCACCTTTTTTCCCAGGCCTCACTCGCACCAAGGGCATACGGGCTCTACACAGCTTGGATTGCAAGAGGGCCTTAGCTTTCTACCTCAAACGGACAACAGGCCACAGGCAGTCCATGCAGCTCTTCATCTCATTTGACAAGAATATTTAATTTATTTATTTAAAAGTTTTTATATACCATGCATTAAGGCATTTACATGTCCGTCTAGGCGGTTTACAATCATACAGGCATAATTTAAAAACAAACTTAATAGGAGTTGCAGTTACCAAGCAAACACTGTCAAACTGGCTGGCGGATTGTATTTTCTTCTGCTATGCACAGAAAGGCCTTCAGCTTGGAGGCCATGTCAAGGCTCACTCGGTCAGAGCCTTGGCGGCTTTGGTGGCCCACTTGCATGTGGTTCCAGTAGCCAAAATCAGCAAGGCTGCAGTGTGGAGTTCTCTTCACACTTTTGCCACCCATTACTGCTTGGACAGTGATGGCCGACATGACAACAGTAGGCCAGTCTGTCCTTCAGAATCTTTTTCAGCTGTAACACTCACCTCTTCCTGCCTAAAGCCCTGTTTTCGGGTTCAGGCTGTCTCCCTCTGTTACCAACAGCACGAGTATTGTTGTGCCTGTTAGCTGCTGGTTAGCTGCGTTTTGGTCTTGCCTGTAGCTATACATGTGTGAGGACTACCATCCTTCTTGTCCTAGGAGAAAGCAAAGTTGCTTACCTGTAACAGGTGTTCTCCTAGGACAGCAGGATGGTAGTCCTTACGAAACCTGCCCGCCACCCTGCGGAGTTGGGTTTCTCCTATGTTTGTTTTATTTTATTGGAATTTTATGTTACAAGACTGAAGAGGGACTCTGCGTGGACGCGCGGATAGTGGCAAGCTGGCTTGCTCAGTGTGCCAGTCAGTTTCTAGAAATTTGAACATAAGTTTTCCATGCCGGGCTCCAACCGATGATGTCAGCCATGTGTCAGGACTAACATCCTGCTGTCCTGGGAGAACACCTGTTACAGGTAAGCAACTTTGCTTTCTGTAGCTTACATTGACTCCCTCCCCCCATCCCCCTTCCCCCATGCTTTGTGGCTGATTTGGTAGCAAAAGGTCATTGATTAAAAAAAAAAAAAAAAAAGCCATACTTTAAGAAACAACATCCTTCTTCCTTTCATCACCTGTTAAAATCAGATTGCTTTATTTAGAATAAAGCTATCTATATTTCTTCTATTTTATATGTTTCAACTTACATCAACACCTTCAAATTCATGCAAATTCATGTGTATTCATATTTATTGGCAGCTACAACTGACAAACCTGTGACTCTAATTTTTCCCAGGTTACCTCAATATCATTTATCATAGAAGTATTATTACTACAATAGGCAAGAGTTTAAATAAAACAAAAAAAAAAAAGAATGGTTCTACTCAAATAGTCTTTCAGCCATGGTTCAAAAATCAAGTTCTCTTTTTTTATGTTTTATATTTTCCCAGTCTGTTTCTGCAATAAAACTTTTGAGCGAAAGAACCATTGCCTCTTTCTTGAGTGTCAAGACAAGGTTAAAGATGAACAAACTAGGTGAACTGATTGGAAGAGATTTTTACATTTATTAAGCAGACTGATTCTAATAAATTACTAGTGGTTTGCTTTTAGTGAAGATGGATGGTATCACAAAAGCTTAATATTGTATCGTTGGCTGTGCTGTGTTCAATAATGCAGTAATGTTTGTAGCAAGCAGGTGAGCAAAGTTGCAACTGTCTGCAGTTGATGGTGGTTTTAACTGCAAAGATTCATACCCATTAATAAGAGAAAATGCGTGGAAATGGTTTGTGCAAACACTAATAAGAAAAGATTGGGTGATTATATTTGTTTTTCTAAAAGCTGCCTGTCTATCACTTATTCAGCTACAAACGTGTGAAGAAGTAAAAATGTAATACCCAATATGCTAATCTGAGGAGACAGTTACTATATTAAAAGAAAGATTTTTCAGATGGAAATTTGTATTTAAATAGGATACAATCTGATCACAAAGGAAAAGATATGCAACTTTTAAATTTAAACTCCCCCCCCCCCCACCCTTTGATTGTGGATGTGTGCAATTGGTTAAGGCACTTATAAAGTTAATTAGAAAAACAGACACAGGGTGGTAAAATTGGCTGATATTTTCTGCAGAGCATATATTGTATTTTAAATAGATACCTGTTGTCAAACCGGCTCATACGGTTCTTCACTATACTTGATGGGTCCACAAGGTGGTGTACATGTATTTTATGTTTCTTGAATGTTGCTAGAAAAGCTGAGCATTATTACAGAGCCAAGCTTTTAGAGAGGTGAGAAGTAGTGTCTTGTATACTAACACTGTATAATTGCCAAGGTATTTGAATTTCCCACAGGGTCTGAGGGAAACAAAGCACCCCTACACATTTGTTTCCAAAGAAGGTTTTAAGGAATTGCTGATGGTTAAAGGAGCTCAAGAAAAAACAGTTCCCTTATTACACAGGCTTGTTCCAGTGCTGAAGGCTACCTTGGTATGTTTTGGAAGTTTCCATTTTTTTCAGACAGCAAAGCTTCTGTGCTAAAGCTCGGTGTTCTAATATGCTATTAAGAAATCATCTGGTAATAATGTTACAGGTACACAGTTTATCACTTTTAATATAGCCAAAATGTCAATTGCCCTTTTTAAATCAGATTTTTCTTTTTAGTGGGCCTCTCCTAAGGCAAAAAGCAATAATAAGTTGAGAAATATGGCATTTAGTGGCAGTCTTCTAGTTTCCATCCAAGGATGCCTTTCACTGAATGTATTTTAAAGCACTTTCGGGCCGATACAGTAAAAATCGCGGGAGAGCAGGCGAGCACCCGCTCTCCCGGCGCACGCACAGGCCACTCTCCTGTGCGCGCGATTCAGTAAATTAATTTATTTAAATTAGGGCCCACGGTAAAAAGAGGTGCTAGGGACACTTGCGCATCCCTAGCGCCTCTTTTTGGACAGGAGCGGTGGCTGTCAGCGGGTTTGATAGCCGACGCTCAATTTTGCCGGCGTCTGTTCTCGAGCTCGCTGACAACCACGGGTTCAGAAACCGGACGCCGGCAAAATTGAGCGTCCGGTTTTCAAGCCGCGGGCTGATTTTAAATTTTTTTTATTTTTTTATTTTTTTTAACTTTTTTTTTTAACTTTTGGGACCTCCGACTTAATATTGCCATGATATTAAGTCGTAGAGTTTACAGAAAAGCAGGTTTTACTGCTTTTCTGTGCACTTCCCCAGCGCCGGCAGAAATTAACGCCTACCTTTTGGGTAGGCACTAATTTCTTAAAGTAAAATGTGCGGCTTGGCTGCACATTTTACTTACTGTATCGCGCGGGAATGACTAATAGGACCATCAACATGCATTTGCATATTGCGGGCGCTGTTAGTTTCGGGGGGGGGGGGGGGTTGGACGCGCGTTTTCAACGAGCTATTACCCCTTACTGAATAAGGGGTAAAGCTAGCGCGTCAAACACGTGTCCAAATGCGGGTTAACAGTGCGCTCTGCCGGAGCACACTGTACTGTATCGGCCTGTTTGAAAGAAACAAATGGGGGAGAAAATCCATTGCAAGTAGGAATCTTTTCTACTATTATTTTTTTATGTATGAATATTTGTTGTTCCATTTTTTTCCCCAAAGTTGGTCTCAAGTCAGGTTTCAAAATTTAAAATTAACAGAGGCATTAGATCAGCTTATAGGCAAATCTGAATTTGCAATTAACATAGCATTAGGAAATCGCATTTGTGAACAGTTTCAAGACTTAGTTGTGTCCCTCTTGTTTGTAATCCACCCCTTCAAAAAGGGTTCAGGAAATTGGGTTGAAGATGTGGATTTTAGGGGAAGGTTTGGCTAAAAAGCCATGCCTTAGCTTTTTTTTAATTGAATTTAAGGGTTAGTGATACTTTGTTCCAAATTTTTGGTGTGTAACAGTTGAAAGCACGGGATCTCACACAGGACAATTTGGCGGAGGTCAAGGGAGGAGAGGAAAAAAGAGCCAGTTCGATGGACCAGAGTTCCCTCGAGGGCGTGTAAGAGGAGAGAAGTTGAGAGAGGTACTCAGGGGCTTGCTTGTTCCAGCATTTGTAGTTAAAGCGCAGAGTTTTTTAAATTTTATCTGCTTTCCACTGGGAGCCAGTGAAGATGATTATAGAATAGGCTTGATATGATCACTTGCATTTACACTTACCAATATTCTTGTGGCAGTACTTTGTAGGAGCTCGAGGGGCTTCAAACTTTATTGTGGGATGCTGTTCTGTAAGGAATTGCAGTAATCAATTCCACTGGTGATTATGGATTACAGTAGTATGATTGTGTTTATCAAGGAAATTACATAGTTGGTGAATCTGATATAGATAGTACATGAAGGAGGATCTTACTTCTTTTGAAATTTGGGTTCTGTTGTGAGATTTTGGTTGTTGAACCCCCCTAGGCTTCATACCGACTCTAGGATTATAAGGCACTACCTGCTAGCAAGGGAAGCTATGCCGAGTTAACCCTTCCAAATGATTCTTGTCTCTCTGGTCTCTGATGTTTATATAAGAACATAAGTGCCATGCTGTTTGGGCCAATGGTCCATCGAGCCTACCATTCTGTCTTCCACAGTGGCCAATGTAGTCCCTAGGAAATACTTAGCAGACCCTAATGGGGAGATCACTTCCCTGTTGCTCACTGCTAGAAGTAAGAAATGGTGATCCCTAAATCTATCTGTTTAATAATTAGTGGACCTGTCCTCCTCCAGGAACTTGTTTCATATCTTTTAAAACCAGCTGTCCTACTAGACAACCACATCCCCAGATGACATATTTCACATCTTAATTGCGTGTTGACTGAAAAGAGATTTTCTTGAATTGCTTTAAAATCTGCTACTAGTTAAATAGTCCCAGTATTATTTGACAAATTCAGTTGGGCCAGGGAGGCAGTCTATAAGTGAATTAAATACTTTATTAATTGTTTCTTATCAACTTGTTCCTCACCACTCATGATTTTATACAACTCTTTTTGTGTCCCTTCTCAAGCATCACCAACCTGAAGAGCCCTAACTTGTTTAACTTTTCCTCATAATGGAGTTGTTCCACTCCCTTCTTTGTACCGTTTCTAGTTCTAAGTAAGGAGTTACCCAATTAAATCTGTCAGTGTAAAAATTGTACTTCTCAGAGTGACTATGGGCTGTCTCGGGGATGAAGATATGTCAGAGGAGTGAAAATACTCATACATTTTCATATTTTCAAGCATATAGCTTACTCATGGATAATTTTCAAAGTGATGCTACACATATAGTGTCCCTATGAAAATTTTCTATGAGCTTTGCAAGTAAAAAAGGTATCTGTAGGCCTTGCTTCTATGCAGATTACCCAAAATTCCCCTTGTGCATCACTTTGCACTTGTTTATTCAAACTTGGAATACCACCTATGCAAAAGATTTAAGTGGTTTACAAAATAAAACATATGTAATTTCTTAATTACACAAAATTAAAACATCCACTTCCAAAAACATTCAAGACATAACCTACTGGCAGACATTAATACCTACTAGTTAAGATCATCTGAGAGTACTTTCTCCAAAAAGTTAGTGGAGGCTCATTCTTAGAGTGCCTCCTGCCAAATCATCACTCCTCGAACTCCAAACATAAAGATCAATGTTCAGTTTGATTATCAAATACCTGGATGAACATCCAAGTTTCAACAAATTTTCTAATCTTCAAGTCACATTATATATATCTGCCGTTTAGATAACCAGTTCCTCAGTCTCACATTGTCTTCCTGCAATTCTTCAATATTCTTGGGTTTGTTTGTTTTTTTAACTACTCTAAATAATTTTGGGTCATCTGCAGATTTGATTGCCTCACTTATTGCATCTCTTTTCCAGATCATGAACAGCACTGATCTCAGTAAAGATCTCTGGGCATTCTACTTACTATTCACCTTTTTCCAGTGGGAAAACAGACCATTAATCCTACTCTGTGTTTCCTATCCTTTAATCAGTTACCAATGTAGAATAGGAAATTACCTTCTATCCCATGTATTTTTTAATTTCCTGAGGAGTCTCTCATGGGAGATTTTATCAAATGCCTTCTGAAAATCCAGGTACACCATATTGACCTGGTTGCCGTTATGCACACTTCCAAAAAATTAAAATAGGTTAGTAAGTTGTGGCTCTTATTTGCTATATCCATGTTGGCTGTTCCCCATAAAGCTGCTGTTTATCCATATGCCCAGTAATTCTGTTCTTAACAATAATAGCCTGTACCATTTTTCCTGGCACCAAAGTCCAACTCGCTGGTCTATAGTTTCTTTATCAACTTTGATCCCTTAAAAAAAAAAAATGTGATGTTAAATTGGCTAACCTTCATTTCTCAAGGATAATGGCAGATTTTAATGATTTAGATTACAGATTATCAGTAGGAGGACTGCAATTTCTTAGTAAAATAGTAAATGGCAGAAAAAAGGCCCATCTAGTCTGCCCAGCTGCGATTGTATGCACATTTACCCAAAGTAGATCAAATTTCCACATAGAACCCAACCCTCAATTCCATTCATATTTGAATTCCTTTAAAACTCTGGTCTGAATACAATTAGACCCTGGTGTTTTGCTACTATTTAGTCAGTTTGCTCTTGGCACTTTTCCCAAATGTATAGGAGTTTGTTTCAGTTCCTCTGACTCATCACCCACAAAGAGTGTTTCCGATGTGGGTATTTCCCTAACATCCTTTGCAGAGAAGACCGAAATAGAGAATCCATGTATTATTACTGCTGTGGTCTTATCTTCCCTGAGCACATGGCTGAATAGAAAAAAATCTGCATGGATTTAGCAATGTGTCTGTCAGGGAGAGGGAGCCTGTGTATGTTAGAGAGAAGGATTGTGTGAGAGAATGAATATGGTTGTTGTGTGTGTGAGAGTGAGAAATAAGACAAAATTTGAGTGGTCCTACCTCCCCCAATCCAAGACAGTCTCAGGGTGACTAGAAATCCAGAAGATCACGCAGAATATTTTTTAATCTATTAGTTCTAATTATTTGGTATAATTTGATTCTGCTCTTTCAAAATGTTGTTTGTTTGTTTTTTTTTTTTGGGGGGAGGAATAGAACATTTTTTAATTATTGGATTTTTTTTTATTCATCAGATGGTTTGAAATTTATTAGTTTGGGAAATTTTGAAAATTCATTAACTGGTTAGAAATATTTTTTATGAATATTTTACTCTTATGATTGTTTTATATTTCTTAATTGTATTTAATGTTTTTTGAAGAAAGCTAGTTTCTGTTTTTCCATTGTTGCTCTGCGTATATAGCCTGGCTTGTTGTGTGTTCCAGTTCAGTTCTTCTCAACACGTTTCTTTATACTTTCTGATCTCTTTATTCTGTATTTGGCGAGGGTCTGTCTGTTTTCTACATTTGTGACCGAGATGAGGTATGTAGGTGAGGTATTTTGCTGGCATATAATTTTTGTGTAGGGATCTATAGCATTCTAGTTTCTTAATATGAGTGTTATTGGTGTAATATGTGAGGTGTTGACTTTTCACAGATGATTGTTAGGGTTGTTTTTCGCCAAACCCCGGGACTTACGCAAGTCCCGGGGTCTGCGCGCGCCGGTGGGCCTATTGAACATGGGCGCACCGGCGCGCAGGGCCCTGCTTGCCTAGATCCGCCCGGATTTGGGCGGATTTAGGCGAGCAGGGCTCTTAAAATCCGCCCCTTAGAGAATAGCCACTACCATTAGCAATGGTAACATGGAATAGACTTAGCTTTTGGGTACTTGCCAGGTTCTTATGGCCTGGATTGGCCACTGTTGGAAACAGGATGCTGGGCTTGATGGACCCTTGGTCTGACCCAGTATGGCATTGTTCTTATGTTCTTATGAGGTTTACTATATTGTAAAGGTTATTCTGTTTATTCATTGCTTTCTGAAGGCCCAGCTCACACCCAGTATGCATTACAAAAAGTCTAATTCCATAGGAGTTCCAAGTGTTCCTTTTTACAGAGTTTTCTGGTTCACACCACAAGAATGCATGTAAATATAATATGCATGTTGTGTTATTGCCTCAGAAGTCTACTTTTGAATGTTCTTTTTCATATAAATTTGTTATAAATACATAATTTGTGTGTATCTGTAAAAGGTGGGGGGGGGGGGCGGTGGCGTGAGTGCAAGGCTCTAAGGTTTGCCTAGGACATCTCATACCTTTCCCTATCCATGGGTTTTTTTTGGGGGGTGGGGTGGGCATGTCAGTTTTTAAAAATGTAGACTTGATTTTCCAAATTGCTATAAATAAAGCAAGAATAATGCCTGCAATAGAAAAAGGGGCGTGGTTAGGGTAACTTTTGAGATACCGCAACGTGTGCTATTTTAGTGCTTCCCATTTCCACATTTTGGGCTGCTCCTGGAAAAAGAGTGAGAGAGACTATAAGGCTCTCATATAAGTAATCTATTTATACCACTGTAGGAGCGTCAACTAGTAACTCGAGGTGAGGTTTGGTGGTGGTCTAGGGTTTAGGGGGGCAGTTTTACATGCACAATCAGAGGTATGAACAGCACAGTACACATCAGTGAAGATTTGATGTGACTTGGAGTGAGAAAAGGTACACAAAGATGACATTTGTACAATATACTCTCGACCTAGCTTGATAGCAGCTAGGTAGAGAATGCATCAAGCTAGGTCAAGAGTACAATGTACAAATCTCATCTTTGTGTGGCTTTCCTCCCTCCAAATGACATCATTCACTGATGTGTACTGTGCTGTTTGTACCTCCTATACATGTAAAACTGGTCCCCAAACCCTAGACCACCACCAAAACCTCATCTCTAGTTACTAGTTGACCCTCCTACACTGGTATAGTTGACTAATGTGTCACTCCAGAGGCTCTCTCTACTCCACTCCTCTCCCCTCTTCCTCTCTTTCCCCCTCTCTTTCCCTCTACTGCCTGAAACGGGATTTGCGATATTTAGCACAAATCCTGGTTTGGGCATATCACACAGCATGATGCCAGGAAAAAAGGTGTAGTTATTTCTGGTGATAACGTATGTTGCACTATTGTACTCAGCGTTAAACACCCCTCATTTTCATAAACTCCTCCCTTTTGAATACATTTTTAGAATTTGCATAAGCATCTTGCAATTTGATAAATAATACATGCGTTATGGCAGGCATTAGGGCCCTAACACGATTTGAAAAATGACCCCCTTAGATTGCAGGACAGAGCTGGACTTTATTTGATGTGCCCGGGACAGACATTGAATGAATTTGGGGGGGGGAGGAGACAACAGAGTAATTTTTCTCACAGGGCAGCAAAAAACCTAGCACTGGCCCTGCTTTGTAGACTTGGGCATTGCCGCCTTCTGGTTCTAGGAGTGAGCAGTGTGGAGTAGATATCCTCATTAGAATCTGCTAGGTACTTCTATGTGAACCATATTGACCACTGTCTGAGCTGGGATGCTGATCTCAAGAGACCATTGTTCTGTCCCATCATGACTCTTCTTATGTTCATTGGTCAACAGGTACATAGGCAGAATAGAGCATGAGGCATAGGATCTTTGGTTGGGAAGAAGTGAAGGAAAGCCAGAGATCACCAGTGAGCTATGCTGGTTTTCAGGATATCGATAATGAATACGTATGTGACTCTACAGCCAGGGGGGTTTCCAGCATATCCACAGTGAAAATGCATGAGATAAATTTGGTATGCTGGGCCTCTTTTTAGCATCTAGACAGATAAATCTAGAAACCAGTGGGTTATGCACCTCTACCAGCAGTTGGAGACGGAGCAAAGCTGACATCGCAGTATATATGCTCCTGCAGTGACAGCCTACCAGTATTCTTCGTCTCCAGCAGATGGTGGACATGCATCTCCCTAATGGGGATTGCTTCAAGTTTTAGAAGGAGAAATAAAGAAGGACATTTAGTTTGCCCCACTCTTCTGTGGTGATACCAAATGGTCCCTCCCCCATTTGAGAATTCCTGAGGTGATTTCCGTGGTCTCTCAGATGAGTTCCTTGGTCCGGTAGCTGATTTTGTCAGCTGGCTTGGACTTAGGTGTTAAAACAGCTGAAAATAGCAGCAGGTGCAGGAAGCAGAGTGCGGCGGCGACATATGCCCTTTCCCCCTGCAGCCAGAGACAGTCTGGCTGCAGGGGGAAAGGGCTCAGCTTTACCGGAGCTCAGCTGGGCTGGGCTGAGCTCAGGTAAAGCTTTAAACAAAAACGCTGTTCCGACGTTTGTTCCCACCCCTGAGGGAGATTAAGGGATGTGGGAAGCCTGGCGGGTTGAGTAGCTCTTTTTGGGCTAGGCCCTGCTCTTAGGCTTTTCTCTGTACGCTGAGTGGTAGGCCACTGTGGCGTTTTCGCACACCTTTTCCTGTGCATTAGGCTGCCCTCTTCAGGACCGTTCATTTGTGTAAGTGCATCTGGCTGTGCTTCCAAGTTGTGCATCCAGTTTTTGGACACATAGTCTGACACCTGCTTGGTTGTCCGGTTATAGTGGCGTCTGTGTGAGGCATGCACTTACCTGTACACATAATTTGGGCGGCATTGGTTGTGAGCTTAAGTTTTGGATGCCTGGGTTTTGGGAACACACATTTCACAGTGTGAATTCAGCTGGATATATACCTTCCAAGTCACCTGCTAAGCTTACTGACAGACTGATGGTGCCTATAGCTAAGAAACCTAAGCTCCTTTCACCCTGTGCTATTTGTCATATTCGGGCATCTCAGCCTGGGTTGCCCTCTGTCTTGTGCCAGCGCTGCTTAGAGGCTCAGAAAAATTGGGCATCAAAATGGCAGATGAAATTTAATGTGGATAAGTTCAAAGTGATGCATAGAGGGAAAAATAAACCATGCTATAGTTACACAATTTTAGGTTCCATATTAGGTGCTACAACCCAAGAAAGAGATCTAAGCATCATAGTGGATAACACATTGAAATCGTCGGTTCAGTGTGCTGCGGCAGTCAAAAAAGCAAACAGAATATTGGGAATTATTAGAAAGGGAATGGTGAATAAAACGGAAAATGTCATAATGCCTCTGTATCGCTCCATGGTGAGACCACACCTTGAATACTGTGTACAATTCTGGTTGCCGCATCTCAAAAAAGATATAATTGTGATGGAGAAGGTACAGAGAAGGGCTACCAAAATGATAAGGGGAATGGAACAGCTCCCCTATGAGGAAAGACTAAAGAGGTTAGGACTTTTCAGCTTGGAGAAGAGACGGCTGAGGGGGGATATGATAGAGGTGTTCAAAATCATGAGAGGTCTAGAACAGGTAGATGTGAATCGGTTATTTACTCTTTCGGATAATAGAAAGACTAGGGGGCACTCCATGAAGTTAGCATGGGGCACATTTAAAACTAATCTGAGAAAGTTCTTTTTTACTCAACGCACAATTAAACTCTGGAATTTGTTGCCAGAGGATGTGGTTAGTACAGTTAGTATAGCTGTGTTTAGAAAAGGATTGGATAAGTTCTTGGCGGAGAAGTCCATTAACTGCTATTAATTAAGTTGACTTAGAAAATAGCCACTGCTATTACTAGCAATGGTAACATGGAATACTTAGTTTTTGGGTACTTGCCAGGTTCTTATGGCCTGGATTGGCCACGGTTGGAAACAGGATCCTGGGCTTGATGGACCCTTGGTTTGACCCAGTATGGCATGTTCTTATTACCTTTTTCAGATTTTACTAAGCCTGTTTTTTCCCAGCCTGATGAGCTCTGGTAAAGACATGTCAGAAGGGGCACCTGACCTTGGAACTCCCTTTTCTGGTTCATCAGCGGGGGAAGGTAGCTCATTGGGCACAGCACAGGTGCCTTCTGATTTTGGCATGGATCCTTCTGCCTCTTCCTGGGTACAAATTTTTCGAGGATTGCAATACTTTCTTCAGGCACAGTCCTCAACCCAGACCAATCTTGCCAGGTGAGAGTCGCAAGTAGTGACCTCTCACTCACCTGGTACTACTGTTAAGCACAGAAGTACACCTAGATCAGCAGCAGGTCTTCCCAACGAATCCAGATGGCACGGATGATGAGGCTGATGCTGTCTCTCTGGAGGATGGGGAAATTCCTTCGGGACTGGAACCATATAGGCCTATGTTGCAGTTCTTTCATAGACGTGAGTTAACAGCTCTGATTTTCAAGACGTTAAAGATACTTGATTCCATGTCTGAAGCAAAGAAAAATCCCATTTTGGTTTCTTTGTGTAAAGCCTCTTGTTTTTCCCTTGTTATGGAGGCCATTCAAGAATTGATTGATCTTGAATGGGACACCACGGAGGCTAATTTCAAAGGGTGTCGAGTTTTGGAAGGCCTGTACCCCCTGGATCAGTGGCGAGAGAGAGTTTGCATTTTCTGAAAGTGGATGCGCTTGCTTGTTCTGTCTCCAAACCGACAACTATTCCAGTGGAGGAAGGAACGGCCTTGAAGGATGTGCATGATAGAAGGATTGAGGCCATCCTTAACCAAGCATTTGAATCAGTGGCAATGACCTTACAGATAGCCTCTTGTTGTTGTTACCTGGTGGTGCGCTCTTATTTCATTAACCACCTGAGAGAGAAGTAATCTGGAGTGAATTCCAGGGCAATTATAGAGCTAGCAGCCATCTTTTTGGCAGTTGGTCCACACCTCTGCCAGAGGGATGACTTCAGTAATAGTGGTCATGTGTCAATTATGGTTGAGAAATTGGTCGGCCAATGTGACCTCTAAGGCTAACCTTATTAAATTGCCCTTTAAAGGCTCTCTCTTGTTTAGGAGCAAGTTGGAGAAACTGGCCAATAAGTGGGGCGAATCCCTGGTTCCTTGGTTGCCGGAGGATGAGAAGCAGACGCTGAGCTCCTTTGGCATGAGAAGTTGTGCTAGGGGATCAAAGTGTTTTCGACCCTACAGAGGAGTGATCTTTCAGAGGTCTCAACCTTTTGGTAGGTCTCAGTCCTTTCATCCCAGACAACCCGTACAGGGCGTGGGCTTGGGTAGTGGAACCTCCCGAACCTCCCAATGAAGGTTTGCCAACCCACCCTCAGGAACAAGAGATAGGAGGAGCGCTTCTCTTTTTTATCAGAGGTGGGTCGACCTCACATCTGAACCAGTGGTCCTGGAGGTGATACGAGAAGGATATGCGCTGGAGTTTCACAGTTTTCCACGGGATGGTTCATGGTATCTCCCTGCCACTCCCAGCAGAAGAAGCAGGCAGTGGAGTGTACATTGTCAAGGCTCCTCAGTCTGAGTGCTGTGGTTCCAGTGCCCACGTCTCAAGAGAATACAGGTTGATATTCCATTTATTTCATTGTTCCCATGAAGGAGGGCTCTATTTGTCCTATCCTGGATCTCAAAGGGGTCACCTGTCATGTGGAAACATTGAGCTTAGTGATAATGGCCATGCAGTCGGGGGAATTTCTGACCTCCTTGGATCTGTCAGAGGCGTACCTGCATATTCCCATCCGTCTAGAGCACCAACATTTTCTGCGATTCATGATTCTGGAATGCCATTCAGTTTTGAGTGCTACCTTTTGGTCTAGTCTCCGCACCCAGAAGTTTTTCCAAGGTTATGGTGGTGGTGGTGGCAGAGTTGAGAGAGGATGGGATCCTGGTACACCTGGTAGTTGGATGACTGGCTGATTCGGGTCAATTCTCTGGAAGAGAGTCATCTGGTGACCTGCAAGTTGATCTCCCTGTTACAGTGGCTCGGTTGGGTGGTGAACCTGGCCAAGTGCAGTCTTCAGCCATCTCAGTCACTAGAGTATCTTGGTGTTCAGTTTGACATGAAGCAGGGAAGGATTTTTCTGCCAGAAGGTCATTTTCAGAAGTTAATGGTGCAGGTGCATCTATTGTTGAACACAATACACCTGACAGTGGTCCTATCTACAGATGCTCGGACTGATGGTGGCAACCCTCGTGCCGTAGGTAAAGGCGTATATTAATCCTCTTCAGCTCTTCCTGCTGTCTTTTTGGAACCCTCAGTCTCAGGACTATTCGATTCGGCTCCACCTGCTATTGGAAGTCTGCTCTCAACTACAGTGGTGGTTACAAGCAGATCATCTAAGAGAGGGAGTTTCCCTAAAATCATCGGACTGGTTAGTACTCATGACTGATGTGATCCTCCAGGGATGGGGAGCTCACTGTCAGGAACTGACAGCGCAGGGGCGCTGCAGTGCAAAAGAGGGTCTCTGGACCATCAATTGGCTGGAAGCCTGGGCGGTCCAGTTGGCATGCTTACAGTTCAGCGGCAGGTTGCAGGGTTGAGCGGTCCAGATAATGTCAGACAATGCACTGATAATGGTTTACATCAATTGGCAAGGAAGAACCAAGAGTCAGCAAGTGTTGCAGGAGATAGATCAACTTATGGAATGTGTGGAAGTGCCTCTTCAGGAGATCTCAGCCTTGCATATTGCAGGAAAAGACAATGTAAGAGCAGACTTTCTCAGAAGACAGAGTCTGGCCCCAGGAGAATGAGTATTGTCAGAAGATGCATTTCAACTGATAATGGATTGCTGGTGCCTTCTGTTTCTAGACTTGCTGGCAACTTCTCACAATGCGATGGTTCCTCGATTCTTCAGTCACAGGAGAAATCCAAAGTTGGGCAGAATGGTATGGAGGGTCAAGAGCCACAGAGAGATGGTGAATCTGGTGGCACCAGATTGGCCCAGGAGATCATGGGGTGTGTGGATCTATGAAGGCTCCTTGTAGACTCCTCGTTCCGGTTGCGCACAGGATCCTATTCTTCACGAAGATCTGACTCTATTTTGTCTTATGGTATGGCCCTTGAGTGGGCTCGCTTGCTGAAGCGTGGATATTCTACTGCGGTGATTGCCACCTTGCTACAAGCAAGAAAGTTCTCCACTTCCTTGGCCTATGTGTGGGTTTGGTGAGTGTTTGAGGCTTGGTGTGAAGATCGAGGTGTTCTTCCTTGTTAGGTTAAGATCCTGCTTATTTTGGAATTTTTGCAGGATGGATTGAATAAAGGGTTGGCCCTTAATTCTTTAAAGATGCTGGTAGCGGCTCTGGCCTGTTTCAGGGGTCAGGTGAATTGTGGTCCCTTGTCAGCTCATCCAGATGTTGAAAGGATTGAAACATCTTCATCCTCCCTTACAGTTATCCGTGCCTTGTGGAATCTTAATCTGGTTTTGGATTTCTTAGCAGGCCCTTAATTCAGACTGATGCATAACATTTCCTTGCGGTTACTGACCTTGAAAATGGTGTTTCTTGTGGCGATGTGTTCTGCGCATCTAATTTCCGAGCTGTAGGCCCTATCTTTTAGGAAGCTGTTTCTTCGAGTGACTCCGGGGAAAATACAGCTGCGTACTGTTTCTTCCTTTTTGCCAAAAGAGGTCTCAGATTTTTAGATGTGGAGGAATATCATCTGTTGGGACTCTTGGATGTTAAGAGACATTTCGTAAGGTATCTGGAGGTTTCTAAACCTTTCCAGAAGATGGATAGACTGTTTGTCCTATGGCGGTAGTAAACGGGGCAAGCCAGCTTCGCGGACTACAATAGCTCACTGGATTAAGGAGGTAGTGGCAGCCATGTACATGGATGCTGAACAACCATTTCCTAGTCAGGTTAGGGCTCAGGCAGTGTCATGGTTGGAGGTTAGATTATCTCCCGTCGCCATTTGCCGAGCTGCGACATGGACCTCCTTACAACCTTTTCCAGGCATTATCATCTGGATATGCAAGCCCGAGAGGGCGTAGTCTTTGCACTTGTGGTTTTGACTGGATTGCAGGCAGCCTCCCGCCCTATTGGGGAGTAGCTTGGGTTCTGGATTCATCTGTCTAGGTGCTAAGAAATGAGAAATTTTACTATTTATCTGATATTTTCCTTTTCTTTAGTATAGATGAATCCAACCTCCTGCTCTTAGCTGTCGAGTGACTGTGCTATGGTGGTCCTGAGGGGCTACGTGTCCAGGGGTTACTGGTAAGTGTTAATCCAATCCCTAAACTAGTGTTCATGCATTCTTTGAGCTCAGTGTTTCCTGTTGGCTGAGTACTGAAATGGTTATCTGTTGCTAAACAAGTTTTTGCTAGTCTGTCCACAGTTAGCTTTTGAAGAGACTGCTGGCAGTCTGATATTACTGCAGGAGTATATATATACTGTGATGTCAGCTTTGCTCCACCTCCATCTGCTGTTAGAGGTGCATAACCCACTAGTTCTGGATTCATCTGTCTATCCTAAAGAAAAGGAGATTATCAGGTAAGTAGTAATTTCTCATTATATAAATTTCTCATGCATAATAATTTTGAATACCCTAAACCCCCCCTGGATATGGACTCACCAGGAAATGTTTGGGAAGCTGTGCCATAGAAGCACCATTAAATTGATAGGACTGTAAGAATATCCTGAAATCCTCCTTAGTCGTGGGGTCACCAGGACAAGCTTGGGATAATCTGAACCTTTTTTATTTTTTTAAATCTTTTTAATCTTTTTTTTAATCTTTTTGACTACCCCAGCTATCTCTGCAGTATTCTCTTTTATGACAGTTGCCATTTGAGAAAACTATAATGTCTGGAGATATTTACCCTCCAGTACCCCAAAACACAAGGGGTGAATTGAGCCTATGGTCAAATTATGGTTTAATATCTATGAAAACAAATGTGGAATATATTTTTAAAGATATTATTTACTGTGGCATAAGTAATGATTAAATATATGTGGGAAAAGGAATTTATATCATATTCTGCAGCTCTGAATAGCAGCTCAGTTTTTTAGTAATCTTATGAGTTGATGACTACTTTTCAGCATAAATAGAAAAGGAGTATTGTGTTTACCTTCTAATGTTAGTGTTTGTTAAATTAAAAACAACAAAGCAATTAGATGGAGATGATACTTTTCTTGCTAATGGACATTTCATAATGTAAACTCTGGAGCTGCTGAGGTTATTTTCTGTGGTGTACTACTTTAAGGAAGGGACATTACTTGCAGAAGCTGTCAGTTTAAAACATGATAGGTAGAAATAATACCTTTTTATTAGGATGACTAGTTTCTTGGTTTTCTTTTACGTTTCATTACACTTTTTCAATTTATATGTAGCCTGCCTCTCAAAATGGATCCACAATGGCTCACAGCATCAAAATATATCAATACTGTCACACTGTTTGTTTGTGGCCACTAAGTGGTGCCCTGATCAATGGAAAGTACTCTGTGCAAAAGACATGTGCTCTGTCTTTCAAGCAGCCACACAAACCCAGGCTGGTCTCTTAATTTGTTAATACAATAAAAGAGAATTTATCTTTTCCACTTTTGTTTGATTTTGAAAATTTACATCAATTGTGAACCTGATATCCTGAGCAATGTAGGGCACTTTTCGCTAATATGCTCTGTGTGCAAAGCCACTGTCTCTCAAGCTCCCACACATAGGCACAGGCAGACACACAAACACACACACATAAGACTCCCCCACAGGCACACAGGTTCCTCTTCCCCCCCCCCCCCCCGCCCCCCACACACACCCCGTCATTTTCAGTCGCCTCAGAATGGGATCCATGGTGGCCCTCTCCTTCTTTGGCCGTTGCAGGATGGGAACCTTGGTAGCCATTCTTCAAGTCTCTTCTGGTGTTGGATAGCCGTGGTGACATGAGCCTGAGCCCTAAGTGGGTGGGTCATGGTCCACCCATGGCCACACCACTATTGTGAATTGTAAACTGGTTAAAAGACAAGAAACAGAAATTAAGACTAACTGGTCAGTTCTCTCAATGGAGGATGGTACATAGTGCAGTGCCCCAGGGATTGTACTTGAATCCTCTATAACAATTGCTATTTATCACGTGCTCGAGTTGAGCAACGAGAGATGTCTGATATACTGTCAATGTAGTTTGTAAAAAGGTTCCCTAACTTTTTATAATCATGAGGTTAATTACGAAACAAAATAAAACTATTTATCTTTTTTTTTTTTTTTTTTTACTTTTGTTCGATTTTAAAATTTATAGATGTTATGGGCCAGGCAGTTATTGCTAGTAGCATATAAGTACAAAATACACACACAAAAAAAAAAAAACCCTATCCCCTCCCCACACAGCCTCTCAAAAGGGGTTGGGACAACTAATATTTGAATGTTTTTCTCTCCCATATCCCTACATGAAAAAAATATATAGCATAACTTTCCCGGTCGCTCCCAAAAGGGTGACCCCTCCCTTAGGTATCGCCCCCTTTGGGGGTGATACCCTTCCCCCCTCATGCTTGCAGTGGGCCAGCTCTTATGGCTGGTCTGTGATGGCATCAGTGGGAGCGTGTGGGACCATCATGCACAGATGCAATCAGAAGCAGGAAATATTTATATCAATTTATCTTATTTTATCTATTTGATTTATATTCCACCTTCGGACACTTCAAAGCAGATTACATTCAGGTACTATAGGTATTTCAGTACGAGAAACAGTTGAATGTATTAAATCCTATATAAATTAATCTCTATCATTGCCCCCCCCCCCCCCCCCTCCCAGTTTCCCATGGCAGATTTTTCAAGGTTCTGCAGTGGTTGTTGCATATTTGCATATTAAATATTTTTTAAACTTTTATAAAAATAGTCACATTTGTGCAAAGTTTATTTGTTTTGTATTTTATTAGAGGAAAAGGATTTGGGCTGAGGAGAAAGGAAGGGATCTGGGAATGGGGAGGAGGATTTCAGCAGAGGGAAAGGGTATATCAGAGGTGGAAAGTGAAGAAGGAATCTCCAGAGGTGTAGAAGGATAAGGGCACAGAGGGAGGAGAGGATGGGGAAGCAGGTAGGAAAGGAAAGAATGAGAGGACCCGAGGGGAGGGAAGAAGGATCAGAAAAGGAGGAGCATTGGAAATAATGTGTTGCGAAGAAAGGGAGGATGGGGTGGAAGAGGAAGGAGTAAAGAGGGAGGACTAGGGATGGGGGTGGAGGAAAAAAGGAGATTCAAAATGTGTGATAAAGATAAGTCCTGAGATATAGTGAGGGGTCCAGAAGAAGAATGGGGAAGTGGAGCCTCCCCTGGCTTCAGTCCCATTCCCCTCACATTGCAACCCGGCCCCTACTTCCTTTTTCTCTCTCCCTTCCTTTCCTCTTTATTATCCCCATCCCACCTGTCCATACACACCCACACACTCCCATCCACCTTTTCTGAGCTCTTCTTTCAGACATGCCCATCCCATTTTTCCTGTTTGAAACATAAGAAATTGCCATACTGGGTCAGACCAAGGGTCCATCAAGCCCAGCATCCTGTTTCCAACGGTGACCAATCCAGGCTATAAGTACCTGGCAATTACCCAAACACTAAGAAGATCCCATTCTACTGATGCAATTAATAGCAGTGGCTATTCCCTAAGTAAACTTGATTAATAGCCATTAATGGACTTCTCCTCCAAAAACTTATGCAAATCTTTTTTTAAACCCAGCTACACTAACTGCTCTAACCTCATCCCCTGGCAACAAATTCCAGAGTTTAATTGTGCTTTGCGTGAAAAAGAACTTTCTCCGATTAGTTTTAAATGTGCCACATGCTAACTTCATGGAGTGCCCCCTAGTCTTTCTATTGTCTGAAAGAGTAAATAACCGATTCACATTTACCCGTTCTAGACCTGTCATGATTTTTAAAGATCTCTATCATATCCCCTTCTCAGCCATCTCTTCTCCAAGCTGAACAGCCCTAACCTCTTTAGTCTTTCCTCATAGGGAAGCAGTTCCATCCCCTTTATCATTTTGGTCGCCCTTCTCTGTATCTTCTCCATCTCAACTATATCTTTCTTGAGGTACGGAGACCAGAATTGTACACAGTACTCAAGGTGCGGTCTCACCATGGAGCAATACAGAGGCATTATGACATTTTCCGTTTTATTCACCATTCCCTTCCTAATTATTCACAGCATTCTCTTTGCTTTTTTGACTACCGCAGCACGCTGAGCCGACAATTTCAAAGTATTATCCACTATGATGCCTAGATTTCTTTCCTGGGTGGTAGCTCCTAATATGGAACCTAACATCACGTAACTATAGCATGGGTTATTTTTTCCTATAAGCATCACCTTGCACTTATCCACATTAAATTTCATCTGCCATTTGGATGCCCAATTTTCCAGTCTCACAAGGTCCTCCTGCAATTTATCACAATCAGCTTGTGATTTAACTACTCTGAATAATTTTGTATCATCCGCAAATTTGATTAGCACACTCGTCGTATTCCTTTCCAGGTCATTTATAAATATATTGAAAAGTACAGGTCCTAGTACAGATCTTTGATGCACTCCACTGTAAACCATTTTCCACTAAAATTGTCCATTTAATTCTACTCTGTTTCCTGTCTTTTAACCAGTTTGTAATCTACGAAAGGTCATTGCCACCTATCCCATGACTTTGTACTTTTCTTAGAAGCCTCTCATGAGGAACTTTGTCAAATGTCTTCTGAAAATCCAAATACACTACATCCACTGGTTAACCTATATCTACATGTTTATTAACTCCTTCAAAAAAGTGAAGCAGATTTGTGAGGCAAGACTTGCCTTGGGTAAAGCCATGCTGACTTTATTCCATTAAACCATGTCTTTCTATATGTTCTGTGATTTTGATCTTTAGAACACTTTCCACTGGTTTTCCTGGCACTGAAGTCAGGCTAAATGGTCTGTAGTTTCCCGGATCTCCTCTGGAGCCCTTTTAAAATATTGGGGTTACATTAGCTACCCTCCAGTCTTCAGGTACAATGGATGATTTTAATGGTAGGTTACATATTTTAACTAATAAATCTAAAATTTCATTTTTTAGTTCCTTTAGAACCCTGGGGTGTATACCATCCGGTCCAGATGATTTACTACTTTTCAGTTTGTCAGTCAGGCCTACCACATCTTCTAGGTTCACTGTGATTTGGTTAAGTTCATCTGAATCATTACCCATGAAAACCTCCAGAACAGGTATCTCCCCAACATCCTCTTCAGTAAACACCGAAGCAAAGAAATTGTTTAATCTTTCCGTGATGGCCTTATCTTCTCTAAGTACCCCTTTAACCCCTCGAACCGTCCAACTGACTCCCTCGCATGCTTTCTGCTTCGGATATATTTTTAAAAGTTTTTACTGTGAGTTTTTGCCTCTACCGGCAACTTCTTTCCAAATTCTCTCTTAGCCTGTGTCTTACATTTAACTTGCTAGTGCTTATGTTTTATCCTATTTTCTTCTGTTGGATCCTCCTTCCAATTTTGGCTAAACTAGCCTCTTTCACCTCACCTTTTAATAATGCCGGTAATCGTTTTTTTACAATGTCCAAGCCTCTTGCACACATTTTACCTTTGTAGCTGCTCCTTTCAGTTTTTTTCTATTTTTCTCATTTTATCACAGTTTCCAGTTTGAAAGATTAGTGCTAGAGCCATAGATTTACTTATTGTCCCCCTTCCTGTCATTAATTCAAATTTGATCTTATTATGATCACTATTGCCAAACGGCCCCACCACGTTACCACTCTCATTAAATCCTGTGCTCCACTAAAAGTTAGATCTAAAATTGCTCCCTCTCTCGTCTGTTCCAGAACCAATTGCGCCATAAAACTGTCACTTATTCCAACCAGGAAATTTATCTCTCTAGCATGTCCTAATGTTATATTATTGAATTTCCCATTATTACTGCCAATTTGGTTAGCTTCCCTAATTTCTCTTAGCATTTCACTGTCCATCTCACCATCTTGGCCAGGTGGATGGTAGTATACTCCCATCACTATACTTTTCCCTAACACACAAGGGATTTCTACCCATAAAGATACGGTTGTGCATTTAGTCTCATGCAGGATCTTTTTCTTGTTGGACTCTATGCCATCCCGGACATAAAGTGCCACCCCACCTCCCAGATGGTCCTATCTGTCTTTGTGATATAATCTGTTCCCCAGTATAGCACTATCCCATTGGTTATCCTCTTTCCACCATGTCTCCGAGATGCCAATTAAGTCTATGTCATCATTCACTGCTATATATTCTAATTCTCCCATCTTACTTCTTAGATTCTGGCATTAGCATACAAACATTTCAAAGTGTATGTTTTGTTTGTATTTTCATACTGCTTTCTAATTGATAGGGATAAATTGGAATATTTTAGCTCAGGTGAGTTTTTAATTACAGGCACTTGGATTACTTTTCTTATTATTGGAACCTCACTGTCGGGATGCCCTAATTCTAATGCATCATTAGTAACCTTTGAAGATACCTCTCTCCGAACCATGTGCTGCTGAGCGACTGTCGGCTTTCCCCTTTGTTCTAGTTTAAAAGCTGCTCTATCTCCTTTTTAAAGGTTAGCGCCAGCAGCTTGGTTCCACTCTGGTTAAGGTGTAGTCCATCCCTTCAGAAAAGGTTCCCCAGTTCCTTACAAAACTGAATCACCTCTTTCCCTCTCTCCCACCTTCAGCCTCACTAATAACTCCCTTCTCTTCCCCCCCCCCCCACCACTTCCCCTCTAGCCTCTGTAATAATGCCATCCTCCATCGACCCTCTTCTAGTGCTAGTCACTGTGAGGAGGATAGCAGCAACAGATTAGGCCATGTCCTCCTCCTGCTAGCCAGGCTTGATTACTGCTCTCAACTATGGGATTGTCCTACTGCTCTCTTCTTCTTCATCAGTCAAGCAAAAGGGGTGGGAGGGGGGGGGAGTGTTAAGAACAAAGGGGCTTTGACTGTGTTGCCCCTGCCCAGCAGATAATAGTGGATCCTGCTCCCTGGTCTCCCATGGTAAATCTGCAGGGAGCTGCACATTCAGTGGGAAGTAGCAGATTTTGCAGCTCTTCCTGTACCTACAGAATGAGAGGAGACCAGGGGGCCCTGATCTCTAAATTCTACCGTGGAGCTCAATGAGTTTAGGTAATGTCTCATGGGTTTTGCTGTTATCAAAACTAACACCTGGATGTGTATTGCACTCTGTATTGTTTAATGTGGTGATTTCGATGTTTCTTGGCAGTACATTAGAGAGACATATTTCATTATAATTTAAAGGTTTGTTTTAACCTATTCCCTTTGTTTAATCGCCTTATCTTTTTCGATCCTCCAGCTCCCCAGACAAAGCAGGCTTTGGTGACTTTTGGAGTCCTCACCAACCTGAGGGCTGGGAAGGGGTGAGGTGCTGCTTATTGGCCAGCAGGGACCACTTCAGTAGTGATAGCTGTCTTCTTTTCTTCCCTGTGCATGAGAGCACCAGATTTATAGTCCAGCCAGGGCCAAAGTTCCCTGATGGATGATGGAACTGGCCCTGAATCTCCTACATTGCTTCGCTATAACTTGAGCCATGATTTCTGTCTCGATATGATCATTAGTCTTTTTCTGTGAATAAAATTGGAAAAATGCATCATATGGTGCACATATTTGAAAGTAATAATCCCACAGAGGGAAACTTTGCAGACCTCAGCTGAATGAGCTTTTCTGCAATTTGGTGATTTCAGCAACACTTTAAGTAAGATTGAATATTTCAGGCTTGCTGGTGGGATAAAAATAGTTCAAATGGAAAGAGCATATTCAATCATATTACTCTGTGATTTAATAGTGAAAACCATTGCAAGTGCAGAATGGGCCCTGGTTGAGGGAAGATTACCTGGAGACACGCTCGAGAGCATTCTCTTTTGCAGAGCCCGTCTTATTCAATTCCTCACCAAATTTGTTAAGAGGAACTTGGTCATTTAAGATTCAAGAAAATATTAAAGGTTCTGTTTTATAAGCAAGCTTTTCATTAAGAGGATTTTACATTTCTTAGCGCTGCAGATGATGTAGATGTCTGGCGGTTGTTTTTATGTATGTTTTATCAGATCTATTTTTTGTGTATTGTCATCGGTTCCAAATTTTATGGATGTTAATGTGATTTTCCATTTATTGGAAGATGTGGAATATAAAAATTTGTAGATCTGTTCAGCCATGCAAAGCTCTGTTGAACTTTTACGCAGTTCTTAAATGTAGTACTTTGTGCACAAAAAACCCAGAGGACTGTTTGGACAGGATTTTAATTATGACTTTTTTTTTTCTTAATTTTTTTTTTTTTTTTTTTTAACTGAACCAGTAAGACATTAACTCTGTGAGTAAATGATAAACTGTTTTAAAATTGCAGAAGCAAGTTGACTTGCTAGGCTTTTGCATTTTTTTTGGACCTGCTTTTCCTTGATGCTTTAAAGGATCTGAAATCTTTTGTGGTTAAATTGAAAAACTAAAAATCTGCTTCATTTCACTGTTGGTTTATTGCTTACTGAGATGCAAGTATTCCTGTCTCCTTCCTTCAAAGGCACATTCAGATGAGGATGTTTTTGAAAGAGGATTGAATGCACTGGTACAGCTGAGTGCTGTTGTTGGCCCACCTCTTAATGATCATCTTAAACATCTACTAACGAGTGTAAGTGCAAAAAAACAATTAACAGTTCAATTCATGTGTTGTGACAATTTAATAGTGATATGCAGGAATAGAGATTTTTTTTTTTTTTTCCCACACCAAACATTTTTGCTTGTCTGACATTGCTGCCTGGATGTCCCACCACCATTTTTAAATTTAACATGGTCAAGAAAACATTTTCTTTCCTTCCAAATCTCCTTCCACTGCAACCCTCTGCCTTCCCCCACCCCATTCTCCATTATAGATAATGTGTCATCTTCCCAACCTCCACAGTTTTGGGGTCACCTTTGAACTAGGATTCTCTGCATATATCCAAAACACTTCTAAACCATGTGTCTCATTTTTTTAAATTTTTTCTCTATAAAATCACCAAAAGCCATTCTTTCACTTCTGAACTTGCCACTGGAACCCTTTTCCACTCTTGCCTTTTGCTTAGACAGCTGTCTCTCCCATCGAACCATCTCTTTCTCTGCTACTGTCTATACAAAATTCAGCTGCATGACTTATGCTTCAGTGTCAACCTGACTGCGCCATCCCCATCTGAAGTCGCTCTGTTGGCTTCCCATCCGCTTCTGCACTCAAGTCAAGCTTCTGCCATGAACTCACAAGTGCCTTTACCCTTCAGCTTCACTTTACTTTTCTTCTCTCATACTCTCTACACCCTTCCCCGTGAGCTGCTTTTATTTGTGCTCTTCTCCTCCGTCGCCAAGTCCTGACTGAGCTTGCCACCTTCCCGAGTTAGTATATCGTGCTGCTCCTCTGGCTTGTACATGAGTCCCTCCTAAAAATCTACCTGTTTTAAGTTACTTTTAAATCTTAATCTCTGGTGCGTTCCAGATCGTCCCTTTCTTGATTTTAACCATGGTTCACTATTTGAATTAGATTTCCTCTATTTTATTTTTTGTTTTGTGTGTCTTGACTTGTAGGGAAACCTTTTTTTTTTTTTTTGGAAACACTGTGGGCAGGTGCAGAGTCTGTGCGTTCTTTACCTTATGGATTTTGCACCAGTTCTCAAAGGGAAAGTTAATACAAACTTTCACTTTGAAAATTGCCCAAGGGAAAAGTACCCACAGAGATTTGCATCTCCTTTTTCTGTGGATACACATTCCTGCGAAAACAGTGGACGTGGTTTTGAAATAGCAGAATGCCCCTGGAGCCCCCCTCTGAAAATGCCAGGAAAAGTGCACCCAATGCACATAAAGGGTGGGCAGTTTTTCAAAAAGCCCTATCGTTAACACAGGTAAAGAGCTTTTGAAAAGTGACCCTCCCTAAGCTCCATGGAGCAGGGACAATCTCTTATGTGTATCTGTACAGTACTGTGTATGTGTGCTAGTGCTATAGAAATTAGGTGTAGTAGCTTAACAATCACTGCTATGCAAGACTTTTGTGAAACAATGGCTCAAAAGTATGTACAGATTTGAAATGTCAGAAAATAAACACATTCCTAATCTTTCTGATCTGACTTTTATCTCTTCTCATCTGGCTGCCTGCTTTCTACTTCTGTTTTTTCATTTGTTTTCATCTTGAAAAGTCGCTGTATGTTTGCTTACTCTTCTCTATCCCTCTCCTTGTATAATTTTTCCTTTCCCTCTATCCCTTCCCCCCCTTTTTTCTGTCTTTATTCCACCTTTTAGTTTGCTGCTGCTTCCCCTCTTGCCTCCCTTCTCTAAACATTATTCTCATCCCTTGTTCCTTCACCTCTCTCCCCCTGTCATCTTATGCTATCTCCCCTTCTAGCTTCTGGGGCCAACCCATCCTGTCTTTACATTCCTGTCTTGTGGGGAGCGAGCCCTTTGAACGAGGGGCGGTTCTATAATGAGGCAGGGTGAGGTGGCCGCTTCAAGCGGCAAGATTTTGAGGCAACAAAATTGCCCCCTGAAACCTTCTGCCACATTCATCTCACCCTTCATTCAGGCAAACAACTCTGTTGGCAGGAAAACCTGCAGTGCTAGCGGCATGAGACTGTGACATGCTGTCAGGATTCTCACTCCCTGCCAGCAAAAGGAAGATCTTGGAGGTACGGAATTGTGACATGCTGGCAGGGTTCCCATTCTACGATCTAGCGGCTGAAGAAGAGTCACTGATGTCGCCAGCATTTCTCCCGCTGCCGGCGGCAGAAAAGGCCTTACTGTGCATCTAAAGAAAAGGTCCAAAATGTGTGTGAAAGAGACTTGCCCTGTGAGAGTGAGTGCCTGTGTGTGAGAGAGACTTTGTGAGTATATATGAGAGGATGCCTGCGCACATGTGTGTGCGTGTGAGAGGTTAAAGGTTGTGCACCCTCCTCCAATCTACAGCAATCTCAGGAGCACTGGAAATCTAAAGTTCCCAGGTATGGAGAATGGGAGGTTTTTTTTTTTTGTTTTGTTTTGTTTTTTTATCCTTGTTAGTTTTAATTATGGATGTGATGTATCTGCTCTTTTGAAATATTTTTTTAGTGTTTGGTAATATTTTAAACATTTTTATGCATGTTTTTAATTGGCTGAATTTATTAGCGGATTTGACATTTTTTATTGGTATGTTTAATGTTTTTATATTTCTTGATTGTGTTTGCATTGCTTACAGAGTTTGGCATCTTGTGATTTACAGTTCAGTTTTTGTCTGCACCTTTCAGTTTTTATTTTCTGATCTCTTTATTCTGTATTTGGAGAAAGTCTCATCTGTGACTGAGGCTTTAGTTATTCTGCTGGCATGTAGTTTCTGTGTAGGGATTTACAACAACCTGGCTTTAATCTGTTTTCTTAATAGGTGGTATATTAGTGTTTAGGGCCTGATGTAATATTTGCAGTATGGCTTTTTGATAGGATGAGAGCTGGCAGTTATGATATGGAAGGCTTACTATATTGGAATTGTAGTTCAGTTTATTCCTGGCTTTCTGTGGGCCAAATCCACATCCAGTGCACTTTACCATAGGCCCAATACCATATGTGATCCATTAAACCGCCTTGATTACTATGAGAAAGGTAGTTTATTAAGTCTATTAAACTATTATTATTGAAAGTGTGATTTATTTATTTATTTTTTTTGCAGAGTGTGACTATATAATATATATGTTGTAAGTGATATTTGTTCTTCAGAAGATTGTACTTTGAGTATCTGTTTTTCATATGCAATCTGCCTTTTTAGGTTAGGGAAGTTAATTTTAAAAATGGAAAATAATGCATAAGTTTTAATTGTGTGGGCAGGGGAAGGAAGGGGGAATAAAAGGCTGTAAAATTGGTCTAGGGCATACCCTTGTATCAGCCCTAAGAGAGAGAGAGTCACACATACAGACTCCCACCATTCACCAACCTCTCACACCCCCAGGGGGCAGATCCTGGAGATGGGTGGGGGGCAGGCAATAGGGAATGGAGGAGTTCTGTTTCTAGACCCAGGGGGTGGGACAACCAAAGCTCGCCCTGCCCCATTAAACATTTCTCTGGCACCCCTAATGCAAATGCCGAAAACTGAGAACAAAAAAAGTAACAGGCCCAAAAACTGAGTGGTTAGAGCAGTGAGCTGTAAACAAGGGAAACCAGGGTTCAAATCCTATTGTCATTCCTTGTGGCCTCAGGTAAGTCACTTCGCCCTCCATTGCTTTCCTCGTGCCCTGGCCCTCTGTGATTTCACCTGCACCAGGCCTTGGGGGAGGGACACCATTTCATCCTTCACCTCAAGCAGAAGATTGCTTTGGCCCGCCTCTGCCTTGAACATTAATGCTGCAGCTTTTTGCCTGTTTTCACACACCTTGGGCCCACTGATCCAGCTTTGCTTTTTTTAACTCCAGCTACTGACAGGAAGACTGGACTGCTTTGAAATGTGCATGTTTCAGAACAGTGTTCTTCTGAGGCTAGATGGTGCCCATAAGAAAGAAAAAAAAAAAGCTGCATAGCAATTATGCTATGCCAAAACTTATATTGCATTGCAGAAAATGAGATTTGCCTAATCTTTTGCAAAACAGTACTAAGAAAAGTGTTCCTTGTTAGGGATAGTCTAATTGTTCTCATGATTAAAGGTTAACCTGTCTCAAGAGATTGGGATTTGCTTACCTCTTTTGGTGCCACTGCTTTTTTTCTTTGAGGCTGGTATTGCTCTCTCAGCTCTTGTATGCATGAGTGATTTAAGAACAATATTGGAAGAAACTCTAGAATGGTGTCCATTACCGTATAATTGTGAAATTTTAAAGCATAATCTCAAGTATATATATTTTCTTGCTGGACAGTAGTTCTTATGATTTTTAAAATTCATGTCTTATTTTTGATGGCCATAAGCAACGTAACATGTAACAGAGACTAACTTTTTAAAAAATACACCATGAAACTCTGCTTGATCATGCCAGAACTTGCAAGATTCCAACTTTTTTCCATGACGTCGCAGCCTTATATAAACAGCAGCAATGAGTAGTCTCCTATGCAATGTCTTTGTGAGTGAGTGAATCGTATCACTAAAACGGAGTTTAAAGCTTGTGGATTTAATTTCATATACTTTATGAAATGTTGCGCCAATGTCGTAATAGCCGTGACAAGTTTTGTTACATCTGTGTTGAGTTTTCTCTGAAAGCACAGAAAAGGAGTATGACTGCGCTCATTAAGAAGGCATTCGAGTTATAATAAATAAATAAATACTTCGGATGCAAAATTGGTGACCAGGACAGAGCCATGGGTTCCTCATATATGTTGCACATCTTGCGCCAGTAATCTGCCAGCTTGGCTGAAAGCTGTGAAACCATCTATGCCGTTTGCCATTCCAATGATATGGAGGGCACAGAAAGATCATATAACTGACTGTTTCTGGTGCCAACATTGCCATTATAGCTTATGCTGCTACAGACACATAACAATGCTTAATGTATATCGCACTTTTCTGGCAAACGGTACGTGGTAGAGACAAAATAAATGCATATTTGTGTTCAGCTTGTTAAAATCTACTTGTTCCACCAAAGGTTGTGGAGGAATCAAAATGTTCCTAGAAATTTGTTTCCCAGTGTTATTGTAACACAAAATTGGCCATTTCTCAAAAACCTTACGTGATGTACAAATTTCGAAGTAATATCTGTGATCAGCATCACAAAAAATCTATTTGGAACACCAAAAAGCCTGAAGGAAACAAAAACTTTGTTTACCAGTGTAGCCTGCCAGATAGGGTTTCAAACCTACTGTAGACGGGTAGGAATATGTCAAAGATTAATAGAGAGACCATGCAGAGGGCCCCCTAGGATGGTCTCTATTAAGGCTACTGGATTCAGACCTTAAGCTTTTCACTTTACAGCCAAATCTCTGTTAAGGGCATGCACTGATGTAGGATGTAATCAGTGCAATTTATTTACATACAACTTCTTTAATAATTATAATTTTTATAGCACTACTAGGTGTAGGCAGTGCTGTACAATGGTGGCTAATATTCAGATACAGTAAGTCCCTGTCCCAAATAATTTACAATCTAAGGTCAAATAGAGGCCTGCACATTGTTTTAAGGCATTTTTATGTGTAGTATTAAAGTTCTATAGATCTTACCTGAAGCATTTCAGACAAAGATATTTTAGTTATGTCAATGCTATTTTTCTCCCCCCTTTTATCTCCTTAGTGGTTTCTGCTTTGCCCACTCTTCCATAGTCAGACCTGCCTGGGTGATTGGCTAGTAAGGGCCATGACAAGAGCAGAGGCAACTATCCTCCTGCCCTTTCTGGACCTGAGTGTAACACCTCTGACATCAAAATGCTAATTTTAAACCAACAAAAAAGATTAATCTGCACCATTCATTGAAACTGGTAGCTTCTACAAGAAGAAAACATGCCTGTGATTGAGACATAATATCTTAAAAGTCTTTGAAACAATTTTATGAAGGAGAGAAGCTATTTTGTAGGAAAAGGCACAGAATAGTGGTTGGAGCAATGGGCTACAATGTACCTGAGGCAATGTGAGATAAAGTGACTTACCCAAAATCAGAAAGAATGTTAATAGGAGAAGCCGGATTTGAACCCTGGTTTCTCCTGCCTTGTAGCCCATGGTTCCAACCACTATTCTGTGCCTTCTCCCCACAAAATAGCTTCTCTTCTTCATAAAATTGTTTCAAAGACCTTTAAGATATTGTGTCTCATTCACAGGCATCTTTTTTTATTCTTGTAGCAACTACCAGTTTCAGTGAGTGGTGCAGATTAATCTTCTTGGTTTAAAATTACTATTTACTGCATGTGAAAATATCTTTAAAACAATTTGTGGGCCTCTGTTTGACCTTCTGGCCATGCGTTATGTCAAAATTTGGAAATTATATACTGCATATTTGTGACTGAAATCTGTTCTAATGTGATCTAATACTTCCTTTTTGGATTTTAAGCTTTCAAGGAGACTTATGGATAAGAAATTCAAAGATCAGGTTACAAGTGCTTTACAAAAACTAGAGCAAAATGGTGGAAAGGTAAGTTAATCAAAAATTTTGTGTTATTTTAAAAATATTTGTAGCTTTGGTATTCCTTTGCCAAGTTATTGCAGCACAGTAAGAATGTATACCTCAAACTCAGCAGCACGTATCATTTTGGCACATTACTGTGGTTACACACTTTTTTTGTCTCTGAGCCTCCAGCTGACAGGAAGACTGTGCAATCTTCCTGCCATTAGATTGCATTGAAGAGGAAGAGCTACACATATTTCCCATTTGCCAAAGTCTTGCTTTTCTTCCCTTCCTCCCTATAATTAGAGCCCTTCTGCCTGTATGGCTGTTCAACCCTCTTCTTCCCGCTTTCATATCTTCCCATCATAGTTCTTAGTGGCAGGATCTTGCCTACAAGTTGTGATAAGCACATCTATAGCATTGGAGTATTTGTACCAGCAGAGTCAGGACAGAAGGTATGTCAACTGGCTATATGGGCCCCTGCCATTTTGAAAAAACTGAGGTAGGAGCCCCTGGGTGGGAGAAAGTAGAAAAGGGTGGAAACGCTGTACCGCATTTGAGGACGCAGAATTCTTCTCGTCTACAGGACCATAATAACAACCATCATAAGCCCCTGAAGAAGTAATTCCACGAAACACGAGGGTTAAACAAAATTTTGACTCTCAAGTGAATCGCCAGCCTAAGTCAAATGGAGCGGCTGCAGCTCAAATAACAAACAGAGCGGCGATAGCTCTAATATAGAGTGACAGCCCCGTTCTTTTTTCCACCTGTTAAAAGTTAAGCGTTAGCTTGAACAAAACAGAGTGGCAATAGTCTTAAAACACAGTGACGGCTCCGACTTTTTCACAATTGTTATCACAGTGAAACAATGAGTCCTATACACAAGCTTGATACCACAAGTGACAAAAAGCTTACTGTGTCCCATACTCTAAGGAACGGGAGTCAATGATTAAATAAATCTTACAGTTACAGTCTAAAAGAATCAGACTGTCGAAAGCTTTGAATAAGCTGCTGTTGCTATGAGTGAGAACTTTATGAGATTCCCGTTCACTATAAATCAATTAAAAAAATTAAAAAACAAAAATAATAAATAACAAAATATTAGTTTCCAAACATATGATGTTGTTTAGTTGATTTACTATTAATTAGTCAGTCACGCCAGAAAACTTGCGTACCCTATGAATCATTCCCGAGGATTTGTGTATTTCATAGCGTTAGCAAATCACCTGGTGGACTGGCTATTGGAATGCAGCCCAATCGATGTGACTCTCACAGGTTGTAAAATAAAATTTTATAACAACTAAAGTTTTCCAGTTTGTGTAAGATATATTATTAATAAAATACTGTCCAATCCACTTTATCAACTACCCCAAGTCCTATCTTCCAGATTAATGGCTCAAATTCACCAGAACCTGGTTAGATTCCCTTGTAGAAAAAGCATTTCTGCCGGTGGAGAGGTTATGCAAACTGAGATCCCTAGCCTCCGACCTATCTCTGTGCTCACTGGCTTTGGACCACACTGGTCTAGTGCTATGGAGGCACATGGCAGCAGTAATCCACATAGTTCTTCTTGCTTATTTCAGCATGAGACCATGTCATTGGGGCCTCTGCCTATAATGAGATCAGTTGACTCAGCCTCACTTGTGACTGCTTGGTATAAATGTAGCGATGAAATCATTCCTGCCATGGTGAATTAGCTGGATATTCTAGAGAAGGGCTGTCATTACAACCTTTGCCATGTCGGGTGACTGTGGGCACCAAGGCATCCACTGAAGGGTGGGGAGTGCATACTGAAGTGCTGCGCACTCAAGGCACATGGACTGGGACAGAGTGGCAGCTCCACATCAATCTATTGGAATTGCATGCCATATGAAATTCTCTGATGGAATATCCTGTTTCAAATGTGTAATCAAGTGGACATAATTCATATCAACAAACAGGAAGGCATGTGGTCCTGGGCCCTTTGCCAAGAGGCCAAGATGATTTGGGATGGGATGATCGCCCACGAGATGTCACTGCAAGTTACGTATCTCCTTGGAATGGCAAATACGCTCTTGGACTATCTCAGTTTGATCTTCCTAATTCATGAATGGTTGTTGAGCCAATCCATGGGAAATTACCTCTGACCTTTGGGGGGCCCCCATGATCAACCTGTTTGCCATGGAAGGAAACAGGAAAGTCATAGAATTCTTATGGCTTCAAGTGGAAACTCCTCTCCCCATGGTATAAAGCAGCTTCTCTAGATCCGTTCTCTTACAAACCCAAGAATTTGCTCAGACACTTGATGCACTTATCTTCAGGCCCCAGCACTTCATTGGTGAGAGTCCATCTAGGTACTATTACTGCCTACCTAGTGCAGATGGACAGCAAGCTCATCACCGCTTGGTCTCTAAGTTTATGAAGGGCTTACTACATACAAAACCGCTGGTTTTGGAATGTGCTGTTTCGTGTTATCTCAGTGTGATCCTGATGCAGTTCATGAAGCCTCTGTTTGAGCCTCTGGAAAGTAGTATTCCTGGTAGCCATTACATCGGCTTGACAAGTCAATGAACATCAGGCCTTGGTTTCCTACTCGCCTTTCCTTCAGTTTTTCCATAAGAGTGGTGCTCTGCACCCATCCTCAGTTTTTCCCTAAAATGGTTTCTGTTTCATGCACATGAGGGAGAAAAGTCCCTTCATTCTCTGGACTGTAAAAAAGGCCCTGGCTTACTACAGACTCTCCACCAAGATACTCAGCTGTTTGTGTCTTATGATCCGAATAGAATGGGTGTTGCTGAATTGACCACTCTGTATGGGGGAGCTTGGTGGTTGTTTAGTAAGTGCTCTGCTAGGCAGCCCTCAATTTGGGACTTCCTACGTGTCATGGCTAATTCAAGCCTACTTGTTGACAGAGAACAACATGTTTGTTTACTGTAAATAGTGTGCTCCATAAACAGCAGGATGAAATAGCCATGCTTGATACCCACCCACCTCCCTGGAGTGAACTACTTGGCTAAAGCTAAGCTACTAATGAACTGAGGAGGCTGCTAAGGTAGTGCTTGTGTGGGAACGCCTGTGCATGTTCAGTAATGACTCAAAGCTCTAATGAGCTAGAGAGAAGGGTCCATTCAGTGCCATCAGATGACATCACCCCCACGGTCATGGCTAATTCATCCTGTTGTCTACAGAGAACAATTCTTACGGTAAGCAAACATGCTTCTACATATGGCTTCATAAGGTTTTAGAATCTTACTTTAATTGTCACAGTGAAACTGTCACATTCTGATGATGCTACTACTTAACTACAAGTTCACAATGCAGAAAAATCTGTGATATGAAATGTGAGAAGCTGATTTATTATATATGGTAGTTGTTTTAGAAATAATACACATGTCTGTCATTTTATATGGTGATAAAATGTTTGACACATCTTTTGCAATTAAGTATTTTATATTCAGCATTGAATTTAATCTTCTGTTTACTTCAAATTTGCATTAAGTATGATGAAGATCTGTGCGCAGTGACAAAAAAAAGTCTGAATAGTTTCAACAGAAACTCCATAATACTGCATGCAATCCTATGCTAATGCTACTTACTGTTGATCAAGTTAGATCTCATTTCTGTCAACAGGAGAGCCTTAGGATCATCAAATCAAAAATCCCAACGTATTGCTCCATTTGCTCTTGAACAAAGCCTGGGGGCATCTTCCTACTTTGCAGTAGAAACCACAGGTCTGACTCTGGACACTGGAGGAACTGTCTTGTAGATTTATGCTGTCAATCATGGAGTGTACATTGATGCTCTGTTTTGCCCAAAGACTTGAAAGCCAAGGAAGTCACTGTGGACATACCCAGAGATTATTTTGTGGAAAAAAGTTTTGGTATTGGAAAACTGGAAAAAGAAGATATATTCCACTTTTTTGCATATTTTCTTTCTTTTACTCTTTCTAGTATGTTGCTTATCAAAAGAAATAAGAAGTGTTCTTGGATGTGAACAGTTAGTTTGCTTTGGATTGCTGTTTTGTTTACAATAGTAATCAAATCCTGACACAGTATGCATTTATTAAAAATGTTTTATGTAGGCCATCTTGAAAACTTTATATAATGTTATAAATTAAGATACTGTTTTTGTAAAATTTGCCTGGCTGAAATGGAATAACTTTTCAAAACAACGGGGGCTACATTTGATAATTTATTTAATGTGGGTACAGTATTTGAAAGTTTCCAAGTCATGGATGTTTTAAAAAAAAAAAAAAAAAATGTATTTTTTTAATTAACACACAAAAGAATTATTTTTTGGCCTGTTTAAGTGGTAGTAAGTTAAATTCTATGTATTGTTTTGTTTTAATAATAAATTCTACATTTTGCAAGTTAATCTCATCAAATAGAAGTTTGATGTTGATTTAGACTTTTTTTTTTTTTTTTTAAGAGACTTCAAGGGAGATTACAGCTCATTGGTACTTAGCACCTGCAGGCCTTCAAGCTGTTTTTAAAAGGAAACTCCCAAAGGAGTTTCCTTTTAAAAATATGTTGGCCAGTCAGTATTCCATATACTTTGCAGGTAAAAAGTATATGAAGTAAAGAACATGCTGGGATTTCAAAATTAAATTTTGGTATGTACTTCAGCTGGTCTATCTCCAGCTCCTTTCCTTTTCTCCATAGTGAAAAGTAGTTTACTTTTCTGTGCAGCACAGGTAATTTTTAAAGGGGGCAACTTTTAAAGGGGGATTTTCTGCTAATAAATACTAGTTTACCTACAGAAAATGCTTTGAAAATTGCTGTCTTTATTATCTTCTATGGATATTGTTTTCAAAAGAATGGAAAAACATAGTGAAATACTTCTTTATTTTAGAAACCACAAGTATTTTCTGTATAAATGTGGGTGTATCAGTTTTTTTTTTTACTTGGTTTTTCTTTCTTTCTCAAGCTCCTTTCTTTATCAAACCTCTCTTCCTTTTCTTCTTAACCTGTTACAAACCTTTCTCTTCTCTGCTTCTTTACTTCTGATCCATCTTTCAGGTTCTGTACTTGTTTACTAGCTAACCTCATTTCTTCCTACCACTTCCTTGATTCTGTAAAGTTATTTCTGTTCTTAGTTCACCAATCCTATAATTTTGAGAAAAGAAAGACTTTGACATGAGGATTCTTCCATAATTAGAGTTTTTATTCACATCGAGCAGAGACATACATGCAATAGAAAGTTACCTGGAGCTCTGAGGAATTCCTTCTAACAATATATAGTTCACAAAGTCTCTATGCATTTAGGGGCAGATTTTATAAATCTGCGCATACGCGTACTTTTGTTCGCGCACCAGGCGCGAACAAGAGTACGCGGAATTTCAATAGATATGCGCGTAGCCATTAAAATCCGGGGTCAGCGCGCGCAAGGCTGCCCAAAATCGGCAGCCTGCGCGCCGAGCCGCACAGCCTGCCTCCGTTCCTTCCGAGGCCGCTTCGAAATCAGAGCGTCCTCAGAGGGAACTTTCCTTCCACCCCCCACCCGCCCCGGGGCCTATGTAAACCCCCCTACCTTTGTCGGCAAAGTTACGCCTGCTTCCAGCAGGCATAACTTTGCGCGCACCGGGCCGGCTGCCACGCTCCATGTTCCGGTCCGGGGGCTGGTCCGGAGGCCCCAGACAAGCCCCAATACTTACGCACGTCCTGGGGCTTGCGCGCGCCGCCGAGCCTATGCAAAATAGGCTCGGCGCGCACAGGGGGGGGGGTTTGGGGTAGGTACACGCGTATCTTTGAAAATCTACCCCTTACTCTGTTTGCCCTTAACCACACTATCTTGAACCTCTGCCCTCACCCATTTTTTCCTAAAAGCAGTTCAATTGTTTGAGATCCAGAGTTACCAGAAAAGGAGTAATTGTAAGGTGAGTGGGGAAAAAGGTGCAGCTTATTCTTTTACTTTTCCATTTCTACGGTGTATACATGGACGAGCTGTAGCCTTTATTTATTTTTTATCTTCGCCTCGTGTATCCTTGAACTGTGCAGGAAGAAGGCAATGACAAACCATTGCTAAGGATATTGCGATCAAGTGATGGACCATGACTGCTAAAGTCCATGAAAAATGGGCAAGCTACTTACTACAACTACCATGCAGGCATTTTAGAGAGTTGGAGTTACCTCCTTCCTGTTGCAATTAGCATATCACTGTAAAACATTGACGTAGTACTCTCATGCCTAATGTAGAAAAAAGTCAATAAGCAAGTTGTAGGTAATTCCTTTGTAATGGACTAACTTAACACATTTGTGATTAACTTTTGAGAACTGATGAAGTTCCCATAATTCTTAAAAGCTAGTTATCTTTTTATTGGACTAATATAATACATGTTGTATTTCTTGCAGCTTATCAACCTTTATTTCTTTGTTCTATGTAGAATAACACAGCAACTACACTGCCTTACTTATATACTGAAACAAAAGTACTAGTGTTTTTTAAAATGCTAATGCAAGAATTCCGAAAATGTATATGTGCAGTTCCTCACAATCCACTTTTGTTTTAACACATTTGAATAAATTTGTCTCATCTGCTAATCTGATCATCTTATTTGTCATCCCCTTTTCCAGATCATTTATGAATGTTAAACAGCACAGGTCCCAGAACTGATACCTGTGGTACTCCACTAACAACCTTTCTCCATTTGAAAAACTGACCATTTAGTCCTAACTTCTGTTTCTGGCTTTTTAATTAATTACCCATCATAACAGAGCACTGCCTCCTATCCCATGGCTTTGTAATTTCCTGAGGAGTCTTTCTAAGGGACTTTGTCAAATGCCTTCTGAAAATTCAAATACATTTTAAAACTATGTTGAATATTCCCCATAAAGACATGTCTGTCTCTATGGCCAACTATTTTGTTTTTATGAATAGCTTCTATCATATTGTTTGGCACCGATGTTTGGCTCTCCAGTCGAGTTTCCCAGATGACCCCGGCTACCCTATAGTCCTCAGGTATTGTGGCTGTTTTAAATGAGTTTATAGATTATTTAGCAACATTTAGTCCTATCTTCTGTTTCTGGATTTGTAATCAATTACCAATCCCTAATAGAACATTGCCTCCTATCTCATGATTTTGTAATTTCCTGAGGAATCTTTCTTAAGGGACTTTGTCAAATGCCTTCTGAAAATCAAAATACATTTTCTCCTAGGACAACAGACTGGTAGTCCTCACACATGGATAACATCATCAGATGGAGCCCAGCATGGAAAACGTTTGTCAAAGTTTCTAGAATTTTGACTGGCACACTGAGCATGCCACTATCCACGCGTCCACGTGGGGTTCCCCTTTCAGTCTCTTTCTTTCCGCAAAGTGTTTGCTCTTTTGAGTTATATTTCTTTGTATTTTCTGTGCTGAGTCCCCCTTCTCCCCTTCGGTGCTCGATAGGGTGGCATGGTAAGATTTTCTCCTTGCGGTCAATTCCCGGCAGTGCCATCCGACCGCTCGCTGGCTCTTTTTTCTTGGCGTCTGGTTTTCGCCAGTGCCCGCGGACCATGTTCATCACAGAGCCGCATGAGGTCTGTATCCTCTGCCTGGGGGCATTGCACAATGTCTGGGGGTCCCATCTGCGATTAGATGACCCTCTAGGATTATCGGGCTCGATTAGACAAAATGGAGAAGTTCTTCAGATCCAGAAAAATCTGATCCTCCAACTCTGGTGTCGGGTGACTCAATTCCCAGGGGCTGTGGGGAACCACTGGACCTGGGTCCATCAGTGTCTACTCCCCCTCTGGGGCTCTCATGGGAATGAAGGGCTGGGGATAGGCCCTCTTCAGCGGTGGCGCACTCTGGGACCTCGGGTTCATCTCCATCTTTGTTGCCGGGGAAAGACCGGGCTGAGCACTACGGCAAACCTCGGAAACATCGACACCAGTCACAGTCGTCGCACAGCACTGTACTCGGGGCAACACTGGTGCCCACCATGATGCCCCCGAAAAGACCCCGTGGAGAGGACGCATCGACCTCCATTGTACCCGGAAGTCCTAGCCGTTCCCCCACCAATATCTGTGCCAGGCACTGAGCTTCCCTGGGGCTCCAGGGAAGCTGTGGTAATACTTCTTCCTCTTCCTCCTTCAATCTTTGCTTCAACGGACTTCCAAGAGGAACTGGACCGCAGGGTGCAGCAGGCGGTGCTCCGAGCTAGTCAGGATATCAAACCGCTGGCTCCACCAGTGCCTTCCCTGGTTTCTGAGCCTGCCTCTGCGATGCTAGCACCGCTGCTGGAGCGCCTCAACATCCTCTTGGGCATCCTGCCCATGTAGCTGCTTCTGGCACCCTGGGGTCCATCAATGCCCCAACAGCAGAGTCCTCCTCCTTCCAGTCATCCCTATTATGGGTTCCTCGAAGCAGGATGATGTCTCCAGACCAAGGACACCATCGGGGACTCTTATACCATGCCCAGTTTTGCCTAGTTTTGACCAGTTTTGTCTGGTCCCTGATCATTCCAGGGACCTCAAAGCCCTCAAGGCCATTGGTACCCCCACTTCCATTGGTGCCATCGGTGCCTTTGCCACCATTACCAAGGGACTTGGACAGTGGTCCTCCTTGAGGGACCCCAGGCGACTTCAGCGAGGAGGACACCCCCTATGATCCCTGGGGGGATGATATGTCAGAGTCTTCTTCACAGGACTCTGGAGACCTTAACTCAGATCATCTCCTCTGGATAAGAGGCGTTGGTCCCCATCAGAGGATCTGCGGCCTTTGTGTAGGCGATGACTTAGTCCATCCCTTTCCAGCTCCTTATGGAGGAGGATGCCCGCCATAAAATGCTGGAGGTTCTCCGGTTCTTTGATGTGCTAAAGGAGATCTTGGCTATCCCCATCCATGACATTTTTAAGGAATTAATCTTCAGGATGTGGGAGCACCCCATCTTGGTACCTCTGGTGAACCATAAGTCAGACGCAGTCTACTTGGTTCAACTGGCCTTGGGATTTGAGAAACATCAGCTCCCGCATCAGTCAGTGGTGGTGGAGTCTGCCTTCAAGAATGCCAAGCGTTCCTGTACACACACACACATCTGTTCCTCCAGGACAGGAGCACCAGGCATCAGATGCCCTAGGTAGGAAGGTATACCAGGGAAATACTATCCTGCCTCACATGTTCATATGCTGCGAGTGGGTTCTAGGGGCTGCTCTAGACAGCAGTGGACCCCCAGGACTCAGCCGGCTCCCCAGCAAAGCCCCAATACGGGTTTTGACTGGCCCCGAAGAAGCATAAGCCCCATGACCATACCCGCGACATTAGGGTCCCCAGTTGGGGGTCGGGTATGGTCCTTTCAGGACCAATGCACACAGATCACTTCAGACCAGTGGGTCCTATCCATCATCTGTCGAGGGTACCGGCTAAACTTTGTCCTCAAGGACTCTTTCCCGCCCCCCCCCCCTCATTGTGGGGGTCAAACACCGCATCAAAAAGTCCTTTGGACAGAGCTCTCTGCCCTTGTAATGGCGGGAACAGTGGAACCCATCCTGTTACATCAACAGGGACTAGGATTCTACTTAAGATATTTCCTGATTCCAAAGAAAACTGGGGGACTGTTCCCCATCTTAGCACTGAGGGCCTTGAACAAATATCAGTGAAGAGAGAAGTTGGAAGATGGTCTCACTGGGCACCTGATTCCCCTCCTGCAAAGTGGGGATTAACTTTGCTCCCTCGACCTGTATGCCCACATAGTAATATTTCCTTGACACAGGAAGTACCTATGATTCCTTGTATGCGACAGTCACTTCTAATACAAGGTGTTGCCGTTCAGCCTCACTTCAGCCCCACGGGTCTTTACTAAGTGCCTGGCAGTAGTGGGTGCACACCTCCACCACCTGAGGGTGCATGTCTTCCCCTACTTGATGACTGGTTGATCAAGAGTGCCATGCACGAAGGGGCGCTTCACTCCCCATGCCTAACCATTCAGGTGGTGGAATCCCTCAGTTTTGTTATCAACTACCCGAAATCCCATCTTACCCTATCAAATCAGTTGGTCTTCATAGGATCCCGCCTGAATACAACCCAAGCTCGGGCCTTTCTTTCTTGCAACTGAGCACTTGCTCTAGTGTCTCTGGCAAGTGAGGTCAGCTTGCAATCAAAGGGTTTCGGCCCGATTGCTGCTTCAGTTACTGGGCGCCATGGCCGCATCTGTCCATGCTACCCCGTTTGCCGCTTATACATTTGGTCAACAACCAACAACCATTAAAGGGAACCCCTTGTTGTGTGGTTTCTTTTGTGCGGTGGCTAGCGTAGCGTCAGCCTGTATCTTGGCTTGACCTTATGAGCTAGCTTACCGCGTGTTTATTCTTTATTATGTTTGAAAATCACTTTTTTCTATTTTTTATATATTTGTTTAAGATTAGTGCTTAATGGCGATAACTGAGGTCCTCACAATGCAACAAACACCATCCAGAATACCCAAGGCATTGATTATTGAATTTGCCAGTTTAGCATTAAAACAAAACTACATCATGTTCCAAGGGCAATACTATTTTCAGATCAAGGGAACAGCTATGGGGGCCACCATGGCCCCCAATCTAGCCAATTTGTGTGTAGCGGCATTCGAGAAAAAGTGGATACAAAAGAATCCATTCAGTGCGCATATCAGTCTGTGGAAGAGATTTATAGATGATATATTCGTCATTTGGCAAGGGGAGGAAGATCATCTGCAACATTTTATACAATGGCTCAATACACGGAATCAGAATTTACAGTTCACAAGTCATTACCATAAACAAAGTATACCCTTCTTAGATATTCAGATTCAGCTAGTAAGTGGTAATTTCCAATTTTCAATCTTTCGAAAACCAACAGACAGGAATATGGTTTTACATTATTCCTCATATCATCCTGAGCATCTAAGAGACAATCTTCCCGTAGGTCAATTCCTCCGGTTACGGAGACTGTGCTCCACAGTGCAAGAATATGAGAAGCAAGCCGTAGAGATGACAGAAAGATTCCTTCAGAGGGGATACCCCGCTTCAGTAATAAAAAGGGCATACAAACGAGCATGATGGGCAAATAGAGATCTACTTTTACAAACGAAACCAGGACAAAGGAGTCCAGGATTGGTATGTGTATTACCATTTACCCCACAAACATACAGGTTGAAAAATAGTATTCTCAAACATTGGCCTCTGTTGCAAATGCACTCGGTGTTTCAAGAGAAGCCCATGTTCGCGTTAACAAGGGCAAGAAACCTGAAAGACATTATGGTACATTCCAATCTACAGGCCCAAGTAGAACATGAGGAAACACATATAGTTGGCCATAGTCCATGCAGAAAATGTAATGTTTGCACACATATGCATGAGGGATCAAAACTAGAAATTCCTGGACGGACAGTGTTCCATTTCAAGGATCATTTCACATGTGACTCTACCAATGTGGTATACGCTTTGTGGTGTCCATGCAATCTGGTATACATTGGAAAAACCACACGTAAGATCAAGACAAGGATCCAGGAACATCTGAGCCGGTTACGCAATCACACAGAAGGGGCGCCGTTGGTGGACCACTGGCAAGAGATGGCACATCAAATTCAATATTTCAAAGTAGCCGTCATTTTCCAGATTAAGCAGCATTCGAGGGGAGGAGACCTTAACCTCAAACTGATGCAAATGGAACAACGGTTCATTTACACTTGGGGCACAGTAGCCCCAAGAGGTTTAAATCGAGAAATCAATTGGTCAATATTTGGTTAAATTTCAACAGCAATATCAGTCTGTCTGGTGGGCTCCACAAGGTCCAATAAATAAGCCAATTAAATGCAGAGGAGTTACAGCAATATCATGCTTGATTACAAGAGCATACAACAATTGCAGGGCAAGCATCAAGACTCACCTATAAAAGACTGGGGGTAGTTCAAAGGCAATTTAGGAATAATATTACAGAAATGCAAAAATTGACAGAGGAGGAGCCTGTCAGGAGGCTCCTCCTCTGTCAGGAGGCTGTCCAGATTTGGGCCTGGGCTCACTCCCAATGAATCCTACTCCGGGCCATATACCTGGCCGGAACAGAGAATATAGTGGTGGATTGCCTGAGTTGAGTGTTCTCATTGCTTCCTTGTGGCCAAGATAGGTTTTGTTCCCGATCCTCCAGGATCTCTCGGTCAGGGAACCAATCTGCCTGGGGACATCTCCTGACCTGATCACACAGGACCAGGGCAGGCTGCATCATCCCAACCTCAGGGCGTTGTCTCTGATGGCCTGGATGTTGAAATGTTAGTTCTGCAGCCCCTTGACATCTCTGATGTGACTCAGATCCTGATAGCTTCTCAAAAGCCTTCCACCAGGAAGTCATATACTCTGAAGTGGAGAAGGTTTTCTGTATGGTGTGAGTCATGGTGTGGATCTAGTCTCCTGTCCCACTCCAAAAGTACTGGACTATTTGTTATATTTTTCTGACGCTGATCTGAACACCAACTCAGAGTACGCCTCAGTGCTATCAGAGCCTACCGCCACTTAGTTGATGGTTCGCTGGTCTCTATGCAACCTGCGGTGAGCTGGTTCATGCGGGGCCTGTTGCGACTTGGATCTCAATGTGGTAGTGGCTCATCTCATGTGAGATCTTTTCAAGCTGCTTCGCTCCTGCGATCTGAAGTACCTGACATGGAAAGTTATCTTCTTGCTTGCAGTTACTTCGGTGCACAGAATCAGTGAGCTTCAGGCTTTGGTGATGTATCCGCTATACACGAAGTTCTTTCATGACAGGATGAGTGCGCAGAACCACCGTAAGTTTCAGCCTAAGATGGTGACTGATTTTTCATCAGTCCATTGTCCTGCCTACCTTTTTTCCCAGGCTGCATTCTCACCAAGGTCAATGGGCTCCGCACAGCTTGGACTGCAAAAGGGCCTTGGGCTTCTACCTTGAACAGACAGGCTACAGACAGTCCACACAATTCTTTATTTCATTCGACAAATTGGGAGTTGCGGTCGCCAAGTATGTATTATCCAACTGGCTGGCGGATTGTATTTCCTTCTGCTATGTACAGGCAGGCTTCAGCTTGGAGGCCACATCAAGGCTCATTCCATCTGGCTATGGTGGCATTGGTAGCCCACTTACGAGCGATCCCCTTGGCTGAGATCTGCAGGACTGCGACATGGGAGTTCTTTTCACATGTTCGCTGCCCATTATTGTTTGGATAGAGATGGCCATAGTGACAGCTGCTTTGGTCAGGCTGTCCTGTGGAACCTCTGTAAGTAAAAAAAAAAAAAAAAAACCCAATAACCAACTCTTCCTGCCTAGGGCACTTTTTTAGGGTCAGGCTGTCTTTGTTTTCCACAGCACCGCAGTTGTTGTACCCATTGGCACCAAGTTCAGTGTCTGCAAATTTACTAGAGTTTGGGAGCAGCCTGTAGCTTGGTATTCACCCATGCGTGAGGACTACCATCCTGCTTGCACTAGGAGAAAGCAGAGCTGCTTACCTCTAACAGGTGTTCTCCTAGGCTAGCAGGATGTTTCCCTCACAAAACCCTCCCACCACCCCACGGAGTTGGGTTTTTCATTTGTTGTTTTATTTTTTCGTAATGCTATGTTATCCCAGGACAAGCAGGATGCTAGTCCTCACATATGGGTGACATCATTGATAGAGCCCTATTGCAGAAGACTTTCTGTCAAAGTTTCTAGAAAGTTTTGACTGGCACTCTGAGCCCACTGAGCATGCCCAGCATGCCATGATATTCTCAGCCACGGGGTCTCCCTTCAGTCTTCGTTTTTCCACGCTGCTGTTGGCATCGCGGAGCAGGAGCCTGTGTGAGTTTTCTCAGTTTGTCTGACTAAAAATCAGATTTAAAAACAGCATTATTCTCTCCCATATCGGGGTCTCTTGTGTTACCACGGACTGATGAGTAAATTTGGTCTCTCTTATACTCTTTGAGTAAACTTTTTTCCTCATGTTTTCTCTCATTTTCATCGATGGCTGTCTGTGAAAAAATATGGCCATGGGATTTAAAAAATGTCCCAACTGTAATCGGACAATGTCCAAGTGTGCTGAAATGACTGCGAAGGGAAGAAAGGCCCGCCAAGAAAAGATGGAGCATTTATTCCATCTACAGCTTCTGCCTTCCCATTCTACATTGACTCAATCATCTCCGGCCGGAGTCTCCAAACGTATAATACTGAAAAAGTGTCAGCCAGAAGGCTCGGGGGATCATTCATCACCGACACCATCGATAGCATCAATGAAGTCAGTGACGGAACACCGTCTGAAGCATCGGCACAAACACCCATCGATACCAGAGGCGCTTTTCTTTCCGGAGGAATCGACCGCAAAAGGGCCTAGACTCCAGGAAACACCGGTGCCTTCGACACTGAGGCCTTCACCCCATATCGAAGCACCGATCGTCGAACCTCCAGAGGGCCCTCTGGAAGGACCATCGACACCTCCACCGCCATCACGTGTAGCTGCTCTGCCTGTACCAGCTATCATGGAGGAATTGACAGATTTCATCCGTCAAGCAGTGCTTCAAGCATTGAAGGATCAGCAGTCGATGCTGGTGCCTGCACCGACGCCTGTACCACAACCGAAGTCTATACCGAGGCGACCATCGATGCAGACGCTGATTCCATCGCCGATGCCCGACCCGATACCATTGATGCCGATATCACCTGGGGGGCTCCAGGACATCCGGAGTTTGTACTGTTCCAGCTTCTAATGAACAAATTCGATGAAATAGTCTGTGCTCTTCCATAGACTCCATCCAAGCCACAAGAAGAAGTCCCTGGACGGATACCTTTAGATGATCCATATCCAGGTCCTTCAGGGCTTTCTCGTCCACCAAGGTCTTCTCCATCGTCTCCACATCAAGACGACCCGTATGATACCTGGGACGACAGGCATACCGACACTTCTTCTGAAGGATTTATGTCTGATCCTTCTCCTCCAGAAGAACGAAAGACATCTCCACCCGGAGGATTTATCCTTTACAACTTTTGTTCAGGATATGGCAGACACCATACCGTTTACTCTGGTAGCTGAAGAGGACACAAGACAGCAAACACTGGAGGTCCTCCAATTCGTGGACCCTCCAAAACAAATCTTGGCTATACCTGTCCATGAAGTCCTCCTAGACTTACAGCACATACTCTGGGAGCACCCATGCTCAGTACCAGCCATAAATAAGAGAGTGGACACCACTTATTTGGTACAATCTGTCCCCTGCTACCAGAAAGCACAACTGCCAAATCAATCAGTTGTTGTGGAGTCTGCACAAAAGAAATCTAAATGGATAAGACCTCATTCCTCTACTCTTCCAGGCAAGAATCATAGATTCTTGGATTCCCTGGGCAGGAAAATTTATCAGGGAGCCATGCTAAACACAAGAATTGCATCATATCAGTTATACATGAAGCAATATCAGAGAAACCTGTGGAAACAGATGCAAGATTTTTCAAATTCATTACCTCAGCAATATCAAGAAGCAGCACAAGCAATCATACACAAAGGACTTGAAGCTGGCAAGCACGAAGTCAGAGCCACTTACGATAATTTTGAAACTTCCTCCAGGGTAGCAGGCTCTGGTATAAGTGCGCATTGCTGGGCATGGCTTAAGGCCTCGGACCTCAGGCCTGAGGTCCAAGAAAAATTGGTTGATTTGCCATGTGTGGGCGACAACCTTTTTGGCTCTAAGGTACAGGATGCTGTAGCACAATTAAAGGAACACACAGAAACCCTGTGTCAACTGTCATCAGTTCCACAGGACTCTGCTACACCATCATCTCGACGACCTCCAAGGAAGGAATCTCGACGACCCTTCTATAGACAGAGGCGTTATTACTATCCAGCATCAAGAGGCAGATCTTCTAGGCCGCAGCAAAGATCTCAGCCCAGGCAACCTAGAGCTGCTAGGCTTCAACCTCCGCCGCAGACGGGACTGGCTGCAGGCCTTTGAGGTCATCACCAGAGACCAAAGCCATCTCTACAATCCTCAACCAGATCTACTGGTAGGAGGCCGAGTATCCTCCTTTTACAACCATTGGATACAAATAACAGACCAATGGGTACTCGCAATAATATCTCGAGGATACCAACTCAATTTTCTCTCAACTCCAAGAAATTCTCCTCCAAGACCTCTTACGCTGAGAGCCAGAGCTGTAGAGCCAGTGCCCCGGACTCAGCAGGGCAGAGGATTCTATTCCCGTTATTTCCTCATGCCAAAGAAAACTGGAGGCCTACGTCCCATCCTAGACCTCAGAAATCTCAACAAATTTCTGAAGAAAGAAAAGTTCAGGATTGGTTCTCTAGGCACTATGCTTCCACTTCTTCAACCAGGAGATTGGCTTTGTTCTCTGGATCTTCAAGATGCTTACGTTCACATTCCAATATTCCCTCCTCATTGCAAGTACCTGCGCTTCATGGTGGGTCATCAACATTTCCAGTACAGAGTACTACCATTCGGACTTGCATCAGCTCCCAGAGTGTTCACGAAATGTCTGGCAGTAATGTCTTTGCTTATCTAGACGACTGGCTCATCAGAAGTCAATCTCAACAAGGAGCTCTGGCTTCCCTCAGTCGAACAATTACTCTACTTCACTCTATGGGCTTTCTCATCAATTATCAAAAGTCCCATCTCATTCCGTCTCACCTGCTTCAATTCATAGGAGCAGAATTGAACACCATACTTTCAAAAGCTTTTCTACCCGAGGATCGGGCAGACACACTTTCCCTATTGGCAAACTCGCTACACTCAAAGAAACAAGCAACAGCTCATCAGTTTCTAACTTTACTAGGCTACAAGGCCTCCATAGTTCGTCACTCCTATGGCAAGGCTAGCCATGAGGGTAACCCAATGGACTTTAAGATCACAATGGATCCAAGCCATTCAACCACTGTCCACCAGTTAAGATCATCTCTACTTTGGTGGGCGAACAAGGACAACTTGCGCAAGGGCCTACCCTTCCAGCAACCAGTCCCACAGATACATCCATCTTTGTTTATGTGAGCTCACCAACCTATCTCCAAACCCAGGGTACTTGGACAAAACTTGAAGCAACATTTCAAATCAATTTCCTGGAACTTCGAGCTATACGTTATGTGCTGCATGCATTCAAGGACTGCCTTTCACACAAGATTGTTCTGATCCAAACGGACAACACAGTAGCCATGTGGTACCTCAACAAACGGGGAGGTACAGGCTTGCATCTCCTTTGTCGAGAAGCAGCACAGATTTGGGACTGGGCCCTGACACACTCAATGTTTCTCCGGGCCACTTATCTGACAGGCATTCACAACATAGTGGCAGATCGACTCAGTCGTCAGTTCCAACCTCACGAATGGTCCCTGGATCCCTTAGTAGCAACCAGAATATTTCAACGTTGGGGGCAACCAACAATTGACCTCTTTGCGTCACGCCTGAATCACAAAGTGGACAAATTCTGCGCTCTGCACAGACAGAATCACCAGCCAGCCAAGGATGCCTTTGCTCGCCCTTGGAACTCAGGCCTTCTACACTTGTATCCTCCAATACCGCTCATAACCAAAACTCTAGTGAAGCTACAACAGGACAAGGGGCCTCGACAAGTATGGTTTCCCATACTTCTAGACCTCTCGATCAGACAACCAATTCGCCTGGGTGTAGCTCCCACTCTCATAACTCAGGATCAGGGTCAGTTGCGCCATCCCAACCTTCAATCCCTATCCCTGACAGCATGGATGTTGAAAGCTTGATTTTACAACCACCCAATCTTTTAACCAATGTATCTCAAGTGCTTATAGCTTCACGTAAACCTTCAACACGAAAGAATTATTCTTCGAAATGGAAAAGGTTTACTTTGTGGTGCATGCAAAAGAGTATTGACCCTTTCTCCTGCCCCACAACTTCTCTACTAGTCTACTTATGCCATCTTTCGGATTCTGGTCTCCAGACATCATCTATAAGAGTACATTTAAGTGCAATCTCAGCTTACCATAACAAGATGGGAGATGCCCCAATATCCATACATCCTCTTGGCAGTAGATTTATGAGAGGTTTAATTCACCTTAAACCACCAATTTGGCCACCTGTCACAGAATGGGACCTGAGTCTGGGCTTAATAAGACTCATGCGTTCTCGTTTTGAACCCATGACCTCCTGTGATCTTAAATTTCTCACATGGAAGACTATCTTCCTCAAAGCCATTATATCGGCTAGAAGTTAGTGAGTTACAAGCACTTGTCATGTACTCCCCTATACAAAATTCCTACATGAGTGGTTCTCCATACACATCCAAAATTCCTCCCCAAGGTAGTTATGGAATTCCACTTGAACCAATCCATATTTTTACCCACATTTTTTCCAAGACCTCATTCTCACCAAGGAGAAAGGGCCTTACATACCTTGGACTGTAAGCGTGCGCTAGCATATTACTTAGACCGCACTGCAGTCCACAGGAAATCCACTCAACTCTGTTTCTTATGAGCCAAACAAACTGGGAAAAGCAGTGGGTAAACATACTCTCTCCAATTGGCTAGCAGATTGCATACAGTTTTGCTATGAAAAAGCAGGCCTTCCTCTCCAAGGACGAGTAAAGGTGCATTCAGTAAGAGCAGTGTCAACCTCAGTAGCACACTATTGTTCAGTGCCAATTCTTGACATATGTAAAGCAGCAACATGGAGTTATCTTCACACCTTTGCAGCTCATTACTTTTTGGACAAAGAAGGATGACAAGATTCAGCTTACGGACAATCTGTCTTAAAGAACTTGTTTCCAGTATAATCCCAACTCCTTCTACATCCAACCTGCTGTGATCTTTGGCTGCCTCATTTTCACTAACAATACTTCAGTGTTGCTTCACTACAAAATGACTCAGCCTCTAGCTTGCTAATCACCCATATGTGAGGACTAGCATCCTACTTGTCCTGGGATAAAGCAAAATTGCTTACCTTGTAATAGGGTTATCCCAGGACAGCAGGATGTAGTCCTTACGAAACCCACCCGCCACCCCACGGAGTTGGGTCCGATACGTTTTATTTTATTTTTTGCTAAAGCTTATTGCTATATATGAGACTGAAGGGAGACCCCTGTGGCTGAGAATATCATGTCATGCTCAATGGGCTCAGAGTGCCAGTCAAACGTTCCTAGAAACTTTGACAGAAAGTTTTCCACAATAGGGCTCCATCAATGATGTCACCCATATGTGAGGACTACATCCTGCTGTCCTGGGATAACACCTATTACAAGGTAAGCAATTTTGCTTTATGAGATTGGAGGACCCTGTGTGGTCATGTGGATAGTGGCATGCTGGGCATGCTCAGTGTGCCAGTCAAAGTTCTAGAAACTGACAAATGTTTTCCATGCTGGGCTCCATCTGATGATGATACCAATGGGTGAGGACTAACATCCTGCTGTCCTAGGAGAACACCTGTTACAGGTACACAACTCTGCTTTATCAACCGGCTCACCTTTATCTACTTGTTTGTTTGCATCTTCAAAAAAAAATAATCTAAAAGATCGGTAAGGGAAGACCTCCTTTTGCTAAAACCATGTTGACTCTTCCCCATTAAGCCATGTCTGTCTCTATGGCCAGTGATTTTGTCTTTAAGGATAGATTCTACCATTTTGCCTGGCTCCAATGTCAGGCTCACCGGCCACAGATCAACATTGAAGCCCTTTTTAAAAAATCGGCATCAAATTGGCACCTTCCAGTCTTCAGGCATCATGGATGTTTTAAATGATAGGGTACAGATTACTAATAACAGGTTAGCAATATCCTGTTTTAGTCCTTTTAGAACTCTGGGATGGATGCCATCTGGTCCTGATGATTTGTCAAGTTGATTAATTGCATCCTCCATTGTCATAGATGTTTTAGTTGTCAGGTTTTCCACCATTAAAAAAATGTTTCAGATATGGATATGTTCCCAAAATCCTCCTCCTTAAACACCAAGGCAAACAATTCAATTTTTCTGCTATTTCCTCGTCTTCCGTGAGCACCCCTTTCCCCCCTTTTTCTAGTGACTCAACTGACTCCCTTGCAAGCTTTTTGCTTCAAATGTACTTGACAAAGTTTTTATTATTAGTTTTTGCCTTCGCTGGCAAGCTTTTTCTCAAAACCTCTTGTGGCCTATCTCCTGTTTTACATCTAATTTGCCACTGCTTATGCTCTTGCTTATTTTCATCATTTGGGTTTGCTTTCTGCCAAAGTTGTTGTTTTATTTCTTTTGGAACAAATTAAGAACCAACTGCATCTTTTTTGGAAATATAGCAAAACATTTAGGTAGTTTCCTGAGTTTTCAAGGTTTAATGCACTTTAGATGGAAAACATTGCTGGGTATTTTTGGAACATGCTCAAGCTCTCTGCTTTGCTGAAGATGCCACAACTTCTATTGTCAGCTTCATTGTCCTTTACTGAAACTAGCGCTGTAACAGAATAGTCATGGTTATGGGTGCTGTTGTACTTTTTAATGAATTTCTCAAATCATGCAAAACACAGAATCCTTACACAGAAATGCTCATAATGTAACGATAAGCAAGTCTCAACTACCTGAAACAGAAAAAATTTCAAATACAAAAATACAGCAAAGGAGAAAAGTGTAATTATAAAGAAAAGTAAAATGGAAAAAATGATCAAATTGTCCTCCAGTTAAACTCACTTAATGAACAGTGAAACACTCCTATAATGGATGCAAAACAACCTCGGCACGATTCTGAAACAACAGTAGGAGAGTTATGTGATGATGGAACCAATTTATTCTGCAACAACTTCTCCATATGAGATGGATTCCAAAATAAGTATGGGTTTTTCCAATCAGCTTCAACAAATATTTACATGGAAAGTAACCAAGAATTGAGCTCCCAAGGAAATAACATGCTAAGTTAAAGAAAAAAAAGGGATAAAGGGCAAGCCTGTCAGCTGCCCCGCCACAAATCAAATGGTTCTGATTGTGCAGGGTGACTGGGCTGGAACCCTGGAATAACAAATATACCACTTGTAGGAAGTATCTCTCAAATCCCAAAGCTTCTAGAGTGCTAAAACTAAACATTCAAGCCATTCATTTTAATTAGTATATTATGTACTAGCTGAAACCTGTTGAAATTTCCCATAGGTACCTAGTCCCTGTCCTCCCCATTCCATTTCATGCTTGTTAGCCAACACACTTCTTTCTCTTCTTAGCCCAGCTACCGCACACTCTGCCCCCCCCCCCCCCCGCCCAGACCCAACACACACTGAACCCCTGACTAACCTGATTCCAGTTCTCCTATCCCCCTTCCACAGCCTGACCTGAGCATATTCTGACCCCCTCTCCTATCAACTCTGCCAACAGTATGGTGCCCCTCCCCCCCCAATTCAATTCCAGCACCCTCTGTCCTCTCTCTCCCAGCCCACCTCGCCCAAGCACTCTTCCCCCACCCCCCCACACCTACTCATCTGACTCCATGCTGCTGCCACATTGCTCACTATTGCAGGCTAGCCTTGCAGTCCGGTGCATCCTGTTAGTGACAGGAGTGATGGGTCTGTGGTGGGGGAGTGCCTGAGAGCACATGCACCCCAATGCCCACCGAGCATACCTCTGCATCTATGCTGGCCAATGGCTGGTGGAGTGTACATAGGCACTCCACCCGTTCCCAACAGACAGATACCATCTGGTCTGCCTAAATGCGGTATATAACATGATTTATTTTATTTATTTAAGACTTTTATATACCGACATTCATATGCATATCACATCAGTTAACAATGAACAGGTGCTGATGTATTGCTTTACAGACTTCTCCACATCTCCTATGCACATCGTCCTATAGAAGGCACATGCTGCCATATCCAATGGAAAGTCCATTCCAACTTGCATAATTGGTCCATGGCCTTTCTGGGTGGTGTTTGTGGAAGCAACAGGGTGGAGGCTGTGTGTGGCATGGAGGCTAAGTGTGTATAGATGGTTAGTGGGGAGGGAAGCAAAGATGTATGCATAGCTGTTGGGGTAGTTAAGGGAGTGTGTGTGTGTGTGTGTGACTGGGGTTTATATGGGTGGCTGGGTGTCCATCAGTGGCTTCAGGGATATGGGGTGTACATGGCTGAGGTGAAGAAAGGGGGATAGATAGATCAGGTATGGATTAATTGGTATGGAAGTTGGGTGAGTGGCGGGGGAGGTGTTGGATTGTGTATGGGTAGCTGGGGTGGGTGCATGTATGTAGGAATGGCTGGCGGATGTGTAAGAGGATATGTCTAGCTATTGGGACAGGTTTCCATGGCTTGGGAACCTATGAGGGGGTGTGGGGCCAATGTGAGTCGCTGGGGAGGTGGTGGTGGTGGGTGTGAGTATAGCTAGCGCAGGTGGGAGTGATTGAGGTAGTATAAATGATTATGCTTGGGTAGTTAGTGTGGGTTGGGATGGCTAAGGAGTATTATAGAAGGATGAGTGTGTGCAGGGCTGGAGCATGTGGGTTGCTGTGATGGGATAGAGGGGTGGGGTATGGAGGCTGTGTGAGTGGATTGGATGGTGTTGGTGAGGGGGTGTGTGTAGATTACTGGAGTGGCTGTGTATGGGCAACTACTACTATTAAGCATTTTTATAGCACTACTTGACAGAGGCAACATTATATAAAAACACATATGAGACTGTCCTTGTTCATTAGAGCTTACAATCAAAACAATATAGAGCAAAACAGACTGAGAGCTTCATTTATTAAGAAAATGATTAACAATAATGCTATGAGCTGGATAATATTTAAAGTAGCCTAAACAAACATGGGTTGTTAGACTTGATTTGATTGAGACCAGAGAGGGAGCATGACAAACCAACTCAGCATATTCCAGGCGTGTAGTGCTGCAAGCTATGGAGGATGGGTGGTGATAGTGTGTGTGTGTGTGTGTATGAAGGACTGGGAGACTGTGGGTTGGTGTGAGGGCACAGATGTGTCGGGAGTGGATTAATTGGCAGTATGGAGATTGTGTGAGTGGCTGGGGTGGTGTTTGTGAGTGTATAGCTGGAATAGATGCTGGTATGGAGGGTGTGTGCAGGTAAGTGGGTATGCATGGGTAGCTGGGTTGGGTTTGGATTTTTGGGAGGTGTGGAGATAGTTACTAGGACAGGTCTGGATGACTGGAGAGTGTATGCATGTATAGAGAGCTGGAGGAACATATTCTGTCCCCATTATATATATATACTGCATTATGGCATTTTGTTTGCTCCACACTCTGATGGGCCCTCCATTTCCTCTTTCCTAGATCTGAATGTAATATGTATACTGTGGCCTTCCCATTTGCCTCCGTCCTTGTATAGCAGCACTCACCTCTATCCTGGGTTGTGAGGATGTCCGCAGCGCTTATGTCTTTCAGCTGTTCTAGGTTGGAACTGCAGCAGCTTGCCTGCTATGCCGCATTGGAGCTCCAGGTATAGCAAAGCATATACTTAGCAGCGTATGGAGTTTGCAAGATGGCTGGAGACACCAGTAAGTTGCTGGTGTGCATATGTGACCCCCACCAGCCATTTTTCTGCCGATTGAGGATCCTATGGAGGGATGGAAATTACAGTAGTTAGGTACCGCAGTGAGTGACTGGTGCTATGTGTATATGCACCCTACCAGTCTCCAGAAGACAGCTCTGAGGAAGGTTTCTGGTCATTATAATGAGCTTAGCTTGCTGGCTGGATGCTACGTCCCTGAATCAATGTCACACCATTCCCAGTGTAAAAAGCAAACAAACTGTAAACTATTGCAAACTTCATAGTGAGAAACATATCAGTATCTAACTTACTAAATTCAATTTACCTCATTAACATTATGGATTTCAATATGTAATATGGTAATCTGTCCTGTACTCCTTGTCTGGGTAGGATGAAATTTAAATACTTTGAAATAAAAATATGTACTGCAAGGTATTTTCTAGATTAAACCTGCAGACTTCCCAGTTCTATTCCTCTTTATCTTTTAAGACCCCGTGGATACATTTTTACAACCTCTGTAATTCAAATCATATCCCAATTTATGATGCCTATTACATCCTGCATTTTTAAACCCCTGCCTCCAAATTCTCCAGTGAGGCCATGATCATTAAGAAAGCATAACGTTTGAAGGCCAGAGATGTGTTGACTAATGGTTGCACATAAAGTTGCTACTGCATGTGTTTGCATTTCCCAGAAATTATCTGGAAGGCATTAAACTTTGCAAGTAAACCAATTGGGCCTTCTTTTTTTTTTAAAGTTAAATTTACATATATGGTAGTTCTTAATCCCCCAACAGTCATGAACTCATGAATTTCATTATCACATGCACAAGGTATATAGCATTTCTTCTGAGGATGTCCACATTATTTAGGATGCACTGTATCTCTTTGGAATTCTTTAATGGTCTTCATTTCCTGTGTAGGTAAAAGGCCGAGCCTGTATAAGGGCTGAGCCCCCATTAAGATAGTCACTTTTAGGTTAGTGCACATGTTCTTACACCTCTTATATGCAAAAACATGCTACCATAGACTATCTCTGTTATGTCATACTCCTCATATCTTCATCTTTATATTTCTATTAAAACCATATTCACATTTAATTAAGGTCAGTCCAATGGTTCAGTGACAGTGCCATGTATTGCTATATAGAAGGTTTCCAGTTTGATTCCTGGATCCAGCCTTCTGCACACTTTGGTCAACTGAGCATGGAGATGCTGAGAAGCAGCATTTGCAGTCTCTGGGGAGGGAGGGAACAAACAGATTGTGTCAGCTTCTGTTCAATTAGAAATTTATTGAAATGTACAATTTGAGCAGGGTTGCCTAAACATTTATAGAGTGAGAGAGAGACCTTTGGATTATGCAGCATAGAAATGCTTTTAAATACTGTGCAATAAACACATCACCTAAGTACTAACTCTTAACTGCAGTTGCCTATGTAAGTATGGTAATGGCTATGCAAATAAAGTATAATGAGTTGAATATGCACTCTGCTAGTATGCATTAAAAATAGGAGTTGTGATATATTTATCATGTGAAATTTGTCATAAGAATTATTTGAAACCTAAATCTTGACATTGATAGAAAATGGGATAGAAAACGTCCCACCCCTGACAGGATAACTTGTTTCATTAATTTAGAGATTCTGGTTCTGCTCTGTCTGTAGCAGCAGAAGAGACTGAGAACGAGGGGAAAGAGCCCAGAAGGTCAAGCAAGAGGGGAAAAGAGGCCTCAGCATTCTCCCTTGGAAAAGGGAGCATGCAGGCAGCACAGAGCTTGGATTTGTATGCCCTAACCTTCTCTACTAAGCCTATTGGTTAATAAAAATAAAGGATAATAAACCTTTACTCAAAAATAGAAAAGCCAAAGAAATAAGTTTAATACAGGAGAATTTACAAATAATGAAGGGGGCGGAGGGAGTCATGGCTTGGTGATAAGTCATGTTAACCTAGTTTACATATAACCTTCCCCAAAATGTTCTTTTTTTTGTGAAATTTAGCTGCTAGACAGGGATAAAAGTCATACAAATCTAATATATAGTACAGGGGTGGCCAACTCCAGTCCTGAAGAGCCATAAACAGGTCTGGTTTTCAGGATATCCACAAGGAGATTTGCTTGCACGTCCTCCATCGTATGCAAATATATCTTGTGCATATTCATTGTGGATATCCTGAAAACCAGGCCTGTTTATAGCTCTTGTAACCTGGAATTGTAAATCCGGTCCTAGAGTGCCACAAATGGGTAACGTTTTCAGGATATCAACACTAAGTCTGAGCTATAGTTGCATGCACTGTCTCCATTGTATGCAAAATACCTGATGCAAATTGTGGATATCCTGCAAACTAGACCTATTTGTGGTACTGCATGATCAGAGTTGCCTATGCCTGGTTTAGAAAACTATGTACAGACATTGGGTATATTGTCAGGAACTGCTGTTACAGAAAATGAAATACACAAGTTTCAAAGGAAGGAAATAGCGATCATTCATCATTGCTGTCTGTCTTAGGGTCCCCAATAGCGTGCATGGTAGACCCTCCTGCAGAGACATTATGGTCAGGAAGAAACTCCAACAATTAACTAAATCTAGGGAGGTAGCTTATAGTTTTTGTGAAAGATCCATTCTTTCTTCTATAATGAAATCATAACATTGTTGATTCACATGAGTCATTTCTAGTTTATGAATTCTGATGTCTTGCTGCAAATTTGTGGAGTGTGTGGGATGTAAACTTTTACATAAATAAGATAACGTTTGGGACTTCCATGGGCATGGGTCATTTTATTTATTTATTTGCATTTGATGATCTGTTTTTTTTTTTTTTTAAGGTAGGCCTATATCTTCCATTGATACCAATGTTTCCCCCGAAGGTTCTGCAGATAACCAGAAATCTGAATCAGGATTGTTTGCACCTATGTGACATTTTGGTTTAAATACTTCATGTATTGTCATGGATGTATTTCTCCATTCTTCAGAGTCCACTTTTCACTGTATTCCTCATCTGAATCCGTCCATGGAGGATCTCAAGTTTCAAGAGGGGGTCCAAAGACTGTTGACTGGGGTTTCAGAGATGGTACTGAAAGGATATCAAATGAAGGGAATGATCACAAGGTGCTGGATAGAGCCTTGAGCCAGAGGAATTCTTCATCCGCAGACCTTCCTAGACCTCCATCCTCCATCTTCAGCTTGAACTCAATGTAGGTGTAGGACAAAGACCTTTACTTCATAGCCCTCAGCTTCTTCATATTTTTCCTCCAACTCAATAGGAGAGGAAGGCATGATATATCCAGCATGTTCTAGATGCATCCAGATAAAAAGGATGGTTTGATAGTTTCGCTGGCCTGAGCACTTGGATCTGTGAAAAGGACAGGAATAACACATAAGTTTGGATGTCCCACCACATAGAGGCAATTAGCTGTTTGTCTTGATGGTAAATATTGTCATATGAAGGAGTAGAGTAGTTTGAGGTCAATATTCAATAAGCCAGCCAGCAGTGATTTAGGCTGTTAGAACAGGTACAAAAAATGAGTGAAATTTTTAAATAAATTTGAACTTACCCTACTAAATCTAAATATCCAGTAATATGTGGACAGAAAAGTTATCTTGTTAAACTGTTAGCATACATGAATATCTGTCCGACTGGATAACTGAATATGCTGTTTAGCCGGTTGTTGCAGAATAGGCAGTTAGATATGAATTTAGCATCTGTGTAGATACATTACATTTAACCAGCTATATTTGAATGCAATCACATTTAGTTAGGTTAAATAGGATTTAATCAGTTATGTTACTAAATGTAAGTTATGCCTCACAGGATAATGTGCCCTTTATGGGCAAACAAAACTGTAAGAAAAAATTGCACCATGGAACTGAGACCCAAACGTTTCCCAGGCTGAGAAGGATTGCTTCATCAAGATGGTTCTAGCTCAGGAGGATCTCTTGTATCCCTCTGGAAAGAGCAGAAGGAATATAAAGAGGTGGATGATTACTGGTCCCCCATCCTCTGGGCATTAAACTGGTAATCATCAAACCATTGTTTGGGTACCTAATGTCTATCATGGGGGAGGCTGGTTGCCAGTTGTAGGCAGGTAGAAGTCCAGATTCTAAATTGGATTTTGGGGAGGACAATTTTCAGTGATTTTACCCTGGTAACGAAGCAGTTATGCCAGTGAAATGGGGGCCTAAAAATAGCCCTTTCCCTCTATGGTAAACCTACAGCATAATTCTTTTGATCTGCTTTGAAAAGTGCCAGGGCTGGGGGCATGGCATGGTTTAAGCCATGAGGAGTTTCCCCCAAATATGCTTGTCAGCCCATGAGGACAATGTCCCAACGGACGTTCAGATCCTGAGCAGGGTTTTAAAAATAGTCCCCTAAACCTTCAGCTGGAGTTCAGAGTGACTAAGATGGTAATGGCAATAGCATTACCTGAAAGGCAGTGTGGGGCTCCTAAGCCACTGCACGCTCACAGATCTACAGCTACTCAGTGCCTTACATGCATGCCAGAGCTGCAGGCATGGACTGGGAGTATGCATTTGGTCATATTGGTCCCCAGACCAAACATGGGATAAAAGGGCGGAAGGTGAGGTCTGGGGGAGGGGGAAGAGATGGAGGAAGTAGGATTGGCTGGCAGGGCAGCTTCAGAGTAGGGAGCAACTGCAAGGGAGGTGAGGTTCATAGGAAAATAAGTTTGGAGTGGGGATGAGGATTCTGTGCAATGTTCAATTGTGTTAGTAAAGAAGGATTGTGAACCATAACACTGTATTTCTTAAAGGAACTTTGAGACATGCCAAGACTTAGAGGACCTAAGAGCAAATTTAGGCCTAATGGGCAATGTGGAGCAGACTTATTTCAGCAGTTCAGAGTAGAAGTCCAAGCTCCATGGGGTAAGTGTTAATATGTTACAGTGCTCCTGTTTATATTTTGGGTCCAATTTTGAAAACCTGTAGGTATATTGCAGCAGGGACAAAGTACGCAGGTTAAAATAATTTCAAAATCAATGTGATGACCATGGTTGGCTGGATCCACCCTCTCCAACCCCTATTCCATCCCTTTTTGGCTTTAGGTAACTGTAGTGTACCATCCTGTCCTACTGCATGCATACATTTGACAGTAGCAAGAGAGGGTATTTTCAGCAAGCTTTTTTTCCAGGGGTAAACAGCTATTTACCCATGGGAATAGTTTGGAAACAATACTTATAGCTTATAATTATCATGTAAAGGTTGTCAATTGGCTGTGAAAACTTCCTTTAATGCTAGGCCTTTAAACCCATATACATTAGGGTCTGTTTTGGCAGGGAAATCATGGCTCCGCATCCTAAAAGCTATCATGTATTTTAGCATCTGCTCTTTGTATGGGGATGCTGGGGGTTCTAGATGTGTAACTACTAAGTCTATAAGCCAATGCAAAAAGCTGAGCATTAAAACTGTGTAGTGAAATTCAAGGCACAGTTTCTTAATGCCCAAGCTATTTTTTGAAACTCCTGATGCAGTAAGCTAATAGTATGCTAATGCATTGGGAGCTAAAAAAAATTGTGCTCAAACCGGAAATTTGTGTGCAAAGAAAAGGCTTTGCATAAAGCAACGCACAAAATGAATGTGGAGTACAGAGCACACATATGCAGCACAAAGTTGAGAAAAGAAAATATGCAGAAATACTGTTTTTAGTTTTGCTCACTTGTCCGTTTATATGAGCGGCAGCGCAGGCTTGTCCTACCGCTGCCAAGGAAAATGGGCCAGGTCCGGGACCCGGGCATTGGGGGTGAGTGAAGCCGGCCGAGAAGTGCAACAAAAGCTTGAATAGTGGTCGAATATATGGCAGCTGGGATTCAATGCCAAGAAGTGCAGAGTCATTCATTTGGGGTGTGGTAATCCAAAGGAGTTGAATGTGATTGGGGGGGGGGGGGGGGGGGGGGGGGGGAAGGGGTGAAGGGATGTTGTGCACAGAGCAAAATAGGGACCTTGGGGTGATAGTGTCTAGGGATCTAAAGATGGTGGATTTTGTACAAAATATTGACCATAATTCACTCTATTAAATAGCCCTAATTCATCCTGGCTATGTTCTGTTTTGAGAATATACAAACCTTCTAGAGAGCTTCAATCCTCAAATATGAACCTTTTGGACGTGCCTTCAGTCAGATTAGCAAGATTAAATGTTACCTGTCGTAGAGCTTTTTCTGTAGCTGGGCCTATACATTGGAATGCTCTACCAAATGCCCTATGCCAAATTTCAAATACTAAGGAATTTAAAAAATCATTAAAAACATACTTTAGAGAAGCATTTAGAATTACTGAATAAAAGATTAAGTAGATCCATTTTCTTTTATTATGTTATGATATTTTTAATTTTCCATCTTTATGTTTTGTTATATTTAAAGTTAATTTTATTTTATTTTAATATCTTTTAGGATAAAGATATTTAGTAATATTGATAGTGATAAGTTACTATGTAATTTTTATTCATACTTTTTATTTTATTTTTATTTTTTCTTTTACTTTATGAAAGAATAGTATTTATTATTTTGCTCATTATTGTAAACCATTTTTGTTAAAATCTAATTTGCTAAAGACGGTATATAAAAAGTCTTAAATAAATAAATGTGAAGAATGCCAGAAGAATGCTGGGCTGTATAAGGCGAGAGGTATAACCAGTAAGAAAAAAGGAGGTGATAATCTCCTTGTACAGGTCCTTGGTGAGGCCTCATCTGGAGTATTGTGCTTTGGAGATTGTATCTCAAAAGCAACAGAGACAGGATGGAGTTGGTCCAGAACAGGGTGACAAAAATGGTGGGGGAGAATTCATCAAATGACTTATGAGGAGAGGTTGAAAAACCTAAATATGTATACCCTGGAGGAGAGGAGGTGCAGGGGAGAGATATGATACAGACCTTCAGGTACCTGAAAGATTTTAATGATGCACAATTGATAAACCACCTCCATTGAACAGAAATCAGTAGAACTAAGGGTCAAGAAATGAAACTCCAGGGAGGATGACTCAGAACCAACCTTAGGAAATATTTCTTCATGGAGAATGTGGTGGATGCCTGGAATGCCCTTCCAGAGAAGGTGGTGAAAGCCCAAATGGTGAAAACCTTAAAGGGGCATGGGATAAACACTGTGGATCCCTAAGGCTAGAGGATGGAAATGAGGAAAAGAGTGCATGGGGTAACATGCTGGTGCGGTAGTTACTATTCTTTTTTTTTTTAATATTTTTTATTGGGCTTTAGACAAGAAATACATGTTGCATCAACAGTTGGGAACACATAACATGACCATCAAGATACAGTTAATGCATGGATATCATTTGAACCATCTAGTGATGACGTGCTGAGTCTGCATGTTCATTTGCCATTGTGGGTTCCATTTATTTATTTTATTTATTTATTTATTTAGAATTTTTCTATACCGACATTCTTGATAAAAATATCAAATCATATTGGTTTCCATTGAAACAGACCAGTCGCAGCTATGGCGTTACATTGAAACAAGTCGTCAAATCATTAAATAGCAGGTGAATATAGAAAAAAAATAATAATTATAAATAAGCAATTATTTGTAAATATGCGCACACAGGCGTGCACATGTTTTAAAATCGGGGGTTGGCGCACGCAAGGGGGTGCACAATTGTGCAGCTTGCGTGGGCTGAGCCCACGCCGAGCCGAACTGCCTTCCCCCGTTCCCTACCCCCCTGACCCACCTTCCCTTCCCCTATCTCCCCTGCCCTTTCCCCCCTACCTTTTTCTTCGTTTTTTTGTTTTAAAACTTACTTCAGCCCTCAGCTGAAGTAAGTTGCGCATGCTGGACGACTGCCAATGTGCGATCCCTGGCACAGTGGTAAATGGGCGCTGTGCCGGGAGCCTCTGACCCTGCCCCTCCCCCACGGACTTCCCTGCCCCTTTTTGCAAGCCCCAGGACTTAAAGTGTCCCGGGGCTTTACGCGCGTCGCCGGGCCTTTTGAAAATAGGCCCAGCGCGCGTAACCTTTTGAAAATCCGCCCCTAAGTATGGTGGTGACTTATAAGGTGCGGCGATGCTACCATTAAGGGGGAGACCTGTATGGTACAGCTGATACTACAATAAGCTTGCTGGGCAGACTGGATGGACTGTTTGGTCCTTTCTGCCGTCATTTCTATGTTTCAGTATAGTAACTTTTTCAGAAGGAATGTGCTGAGTTAGAAGATTTTTCAGTTTATTCCTATGGTGAACCTTGATTTAGTTATAGTATATTTTTTTTCACCTTTTTAGGTTATTTTATTTTTGGATAATGTTGTAATTTATATACTAACAATCCATTTCCCAAAGTGATAATAATTCTGGTACAGCATCACAGTTTTTAGTCTCTCTAAGTCTAAATATAACATTTAATTTCAGCTTGTCTTCTATCCTAGACTATTTAAATGACCCATGACCTCTGCTTTATCTTGTGTTATGACAGCAAATATTAAATCTTAACTGTGCTTTCTCTAAATGATCCTTTTATATTAAAAGCAAAGACATCAGAAATGATGATTGCATATGTAATGCATTAACAAAGCCAGAATTGACTTTAATTATTAGAAATTTTCTGAATATGTTTATGCCTTTTTATTTCTATAATAGTCTCTTCTTCTTGAATATTGTTTTTCAACTAACCATAAGTGTCTGATAAAAATCAATCAGGGTCTTATCTAAATCATACTATTGTACCAGCCCTTATTGAAAGTTTAATCATCCCCTTGTAGGACACTAGCTGATTAATTAGTAAATTCACCTGTAAATTTAAAGTACTCTAATTCCAACACCATTAGTATCCTAAACTTAAATAGCAGATGAATTAGTAAATACTCCTGTAAATTTAAAGATTCTGATTCCAACTCCTTAGTATCCTAAACTTAACTAGAAACTCAATAAAACCAAGATGAAGGCAGCAGCTCAGCAGCGAGAGGGGGGATTTCCAGTCTTTTGCATTGAGTGTCACATGTATGATTTTTTACCCACCGGTGAGAGATTGTATGTGTGCACTCGGTGCAAAGAGCTCCTGGCTCTCAGGGAACGAGTCCGATCTCTGGAGGCTAGAGTAGCAGACTTGGAGGAGCTGAGGCAGACAGAGAGATACATTGATGAGACCTTCAGGGACATAGTAGCCAAGTCCCAAATCCAGTCTGGCAGCCCCAGTGCTGCCTTGGATCAGAAAGGTCTCCCAGTAGGAGAACATTGCCCTGGTGTAGCAGGAAGTGATCCTGTAGCAAGGACCTGCTCTCCAGGTGATGTATTGTCCTCTCGCACTGAGGACAAGTCTCCCAGGGCTACTGCCCAAGAGGGAAGGGTTAGGCTGGCCATCATAGTTGGTGATTCAATTATTAGAAATGAAGATAGCAGGGTGGCTGGTGAACATGAGGACTGCCTGGTAACTTGCCTGCCTGGTGTGAAGGCAGCAGACCTCACGCGTCACCTAGATAGGATTATGGACAGTTCTGGGGAGGAACCGGTTGTCATGGTACATTTGGGCACCAATGACATAGGAAAATGTGGGAGAGAGGTTCTGGAAGCCAAATTTAGGATTTTAGGTAGAAAGCTGAAATACAGAACCTCCAGGGTAGCATTCTCTGAAATGCTTCCTGTTCCACATGCAGGTCCCCAGAGGCAGGCAGAGCTCCAGAGTTTCAATGCGTGGATGAGACAATAGTGCAGGGAAGAGGGATTCAATTTTGTAAGGAATTGGCGAAAGATTTGGGGAAGGGGAGACTTTTCCGAAAGGGTGGGCTCCACCTTAACCAGAGTGGAACCAAGCTGCTGGCACTAACTTTCAAAAAGGAGATAGTACAGCGTTTAAACTAGAACAAGGGGGAAAGCAGACAGTCACTCAGCAGTGCATTGTTCGGAGCAATGTATCCTTGAAGGATACTAATGAAACAGGAGAGTTAGGGCATCCCAACAGAGAGGTTCCAGTAAAAGCAAACATAGTCCATTTGCCTATATGTAAAAAATCACCGAAGCTAATGATTTCCAAATTATCCCTAACAATTGAAAAGCAGGTTGTTAATACAACCTGCTTTTCAACAAACAACACACTTTGAAATGTCTGTATGCCAATGCCAGAAGTCTAAGAAGTAAGATGGGAGAGTTAGAGTGTATAGTAGCAAATGATGAGATTGACATAATTGGCATCACAGAGACTTGGTGGAAGGAGGGTAACCAATGAGACAGTGCTATATCAGGGTACAAATTATATTGCAATGATAGGGAGGATCAACTTGGTGGGGGTGTGACACTTTGTCCGGGAGGTTATAGAGTCCAACAGGATAAAGATCATACAAGAGACTAAATGCTCAGTAGAATCTATATGGATAGAAATCCCATGTATGTTGGGTAAGAGTATAGTGATAGGAGTATTCAACCATCCACCTGGACAAAATGATCAGACAGATGATGAAATGCTAAGAGAAATCAGGGAAGCTAATCAATTTGGCAGTGCAATAATAATTTCAATTACCCCAATTTTGACTGGGTAAATGTAACATCAGGACTTGCTAGAGACATAAAGTTCCTGGTTGTAATAAATGACTGCTTCATGGAGCAATTGGTTCAGGAACCAACAAGAGAGGGAGCTATTTTAGATTTAATTCTTAGTGGAACACAGGATTTGGTGAGAGAGGAAACGGTGGTGGGGCCACTTGGCAAATTTAAACTTGATCAAATTTAAACTAATAACTGGAAGGGGGACAATAAGTAAATCTGCAGCTCTAACACTAAACTTTCAAAAGGGAAACTTTGTTAAAATGAGGAAAATAGTTAGAAAAAAACTGAAAGGTGCAGTTGCAAAGGTTAAAAGTGTTCAACAGGCATGGACATTGTTTAAAAATACAATCCTAGAGGTGCAGTCCAGATGTATTCCACACATTAAGAAAGGTGGAAGGAATGCAAAATGATTACCGTCATTTTTAAAAGGTGGGGTGAAAGAGGCTATTTTAGCCAAAAAAAAATACTTCAAAAATTGGAAGAAGGATCCATCTGAAGAAAATAGGATAAAACATAAGCATTGTCAAGTTAAGTGTAAAACATTGATAAGGCAGGTGAAGAGAGAATTTGAAATGAAGTTGGCCATGGAGGCAAAAACTCATAATAAAAACTTTTAAAAATATATCCAAAGCAAGAAACCTGTGAGGGAGGTGATTGGACCATTAGATGACCGAGGGGGTAAAGGGGCTCTTAGGGAAGATAAGGCCATTGCAGAAAGACTAAATGAATTATTTGCTTCCGTGTTTTCTAATGAGGATGTTGGGGAGATACCAGTTCCGGAGATGGTTTTCAGGGGTGATGAGTCAGACGAACTGAACCAAATCACTGTGAACCGGGAAAATGTGGTAAGCCTGGTTGATAAACTAAAGAGTAGCAAATCACCTGGACTGGATGATATGCATCCTAGGGTACTAAAGGAACTAAAAAATGAAATTTCTGATCTATTAATTAAAGTTCATTAAAATCATCCATTGTACCTGAAGACTAGAGGGTGGCCAATGTAACCCCAATATTTAAAAAGGGCTCCAGGGGTGATCCGGGTAACTATAGACCAGTGAGCCAGCCTTCAGTGCCGGGAAAAATAGTGGAAACTATTATAAAGATCAAAATCGTAGAGCCTATATTAGAAAGACTTGGTTTAATGGAACAAAGTCAACATGGAGTTACCCAAGGGAAGTCTTGCCTAACAAATCTGCTTCATTTTTTTTGAAGGGGTTAATAAAATGTGGATAAAGGTGAACCAGTAGATCTAGTATATTTGGATTTTCAGAAGGTGTTTGACAAAGTTGCTCATGAGAGACTTCTAAGAAAACTAAAAAATCATGGGATAGGAGACTATGACCTTTCGTGGATTACAAACTGGTTAAAAGACAGGAAACAGAGAGTAGGATTAAATGGTCAACTTTCTCAATGGAAAAGGGTAAACAGTGGAGTGCCTCAGGGATCTGTACTTTGACTGGTGCTTTTCTGGAATACGACGAGGTTATCAAATTTGCGGACAATACAAAATTATTCAGAGTGGTTAAATCACAAGCGGATTGTAATACATTACAGGAGGACCTTGCAAGACTGGAAGTTTGGGCATCCAAATGGCAGATGAAATTTAATGTGGACAAGTGCAAAGTGTTGCAATAGGGGAAAATAACCCTTGCTGTAGTTACATGATGTTAGGTTCCATATTAAGAACTACCAGCCAGGAAAAAGATCTAGGCATCATAGTGGATAATACTTTAAAATAGTCAGCTCAGTATGCTGCAGCAGTCAAAAAAGAAAACAGAATGTTAGGAATTATTAGGAAGGGAATGGTTAATAAATCGGAAAATGTCAATGCCTCTGTATTGCTCCATGGTGAGGCCGCACCTTGAATACTTTGTACAATTCTGGTTGCCGCATCTCAAAAAAGATATAGTTGTAATGGAGAAGGTACAGAGAAGGGCAACCAAAATGATAAAGGGGATGGAACAGCTCCCCTATGAGGAAAAGGCTTTAGAGGGGTAGGGCTGTTCAGCTTGGAGAAGAGATGGCTGAGGGGGAATATGATAGAGGTCTTTAAGATCATGAGAAGTCTTGAACGAGTAGATGTGAATTGGTTATTTATACTTTCGGATAATAGAAGGACTAGGGGGCATTCCATGAAGTTAGCAAGTAGCACATTTAAGACTAATCGGAGAAAATTCTTTTTCACTCAACGCACAATTAAGCTCTGAAATATTTGCCAGAGGATGTGGTTAGTGCAGTTAGTGTAGCTGGGTTCAAAAAAGGTTTGGATAAGTTCTTGAAGGAGAAGTCCATTAACTGCTATTAATCAGATTTACTTAGGGAATAGCCACTGCTATTAATTGCATCAGTGGCATGGTATCTTCTTGATGTTTGGGTAATTGCCAGGTTCTTGTGGTCTGGTTTGGCCTCTGTTGGAAACAGGATACTGGGTTTGATGGACCCTTGGTCTGACCCAGCATGGTAATTTCTTAAGTTCTTAATTAAGGAACATACTTTTCCTGCTATGGAAAACTCATAAAGTTAAACAAAGAGTCTGGAAAAAAAAAACAAAACCTTGCATGCACAAGGATGAATCCAGCTCTTCAGTGCCCCTAGACACAGGAGCTGGTGATGGGAAAGAGCCCCACGTCGAAAGATTCAGGAGTAGCAGTGTACCCCACAGTGAAAGGGGGGTGCATCTTCCTCTTCCTTCCTGATGGCACTTTCTCACAAGTACTGCCCAACCTGAGCTGCAGCATAAGACCAGCATTCTTGACATTTTTGTCTTGACTGACTCCTCTCTAGTGAGTGTAGGGTGCGAGAGTTGGTTGGGTGCTAGGATATATATTTTAAATATTTTTATTTATTTTGAATTCTTATATACCGACATTCCTGCATAATATACAGATCACACCGGTTTACAGTACAACAAAAACAGTCGCGGGTGGGCGTTACATTGAAACAATGAGTCTAAGAGAATAGGAACATAAAACTTCGAGGAAAACATTTTGGGAGAACCATTAAACATTAGAGCATTAAACATTAAATATTAAATATTAATAATGAACCTTAGCTTAAGAGCATAACAGTGTTAATGCGTTTTTATTTTTATTGCTTATGACTTGAACTGAATTGATTTTTGAACTGCATATATATGTTTAAATTGTATCTTTTATATGTTTTACTTTATTTGTATTTATGAGATTGTAAATCACTCTGGGTTGACCTATAGGACTAGGAGGGTGGAATATATAAATTCAAAGATTAGATTAAAGGCAGAGGAGTGAGCCATGAGTGAGTCTATTTTATAATGCTGTGAATGTTGTCAGCCAGCAAGCCCCTGCACCTTTAAAAGGGTGGGTCTGATGAGATGCTGCTGCTCAGGCTGAACGGTACTAGTGAGAAAGTACTGCTAGGATGGAGAAGAAGAAGGAACTGCTCCTTTAACTGTAGCATCCTTACGCAGATGTCTAATCTGCCTATTTGGAAAACTGGACCTGTGCATCCATCTTCAGTTTTTTTGTTTTGATTTTTTTCAAAAATGGAAAAACATCCACTATTGCTTTTTTTTTTTTTTTTTTGCTGTTCGCTGTTGTCTTTCTTTTGTTCTCTTTGAATTGCTTTTGCTGTGTTAAGTCAAGCCATAATACTCTTACATCTATCAGAAAGACTTATAGATAATCCCACAAGATGAGAAATGTCTAAAACAATTTAATACATCTGCATCCCCAGGATCTTCCGTAGCATAACTCTACAGTCTGTCAGAGAAACTTTTAACAGGTTTCCCTCTCCCCAGAAACAATTCACAAAAGCAATATAGCCACTGTCACTTCAAACAAATATCTTTAGCTGGCTGGTATTTTTTTTCTGTTTCATGGGATCCACTCTCACTCTTTTTTACATTTTTAAGAATAACATAGTTCCCTTATTAATGTGCATACATCAATAGAAATTATTTTCAACATTTTTTTTGTTTCATTTTTTTCTAGGATTTATATTTCATACTTCACTCCTGTCCTATGAAACATTTGTTAATTACTCACATTTCAAGAGATTTGCAGTCACAACTCATTTCTTACCTATATATATATTTTTACTGTCACTTATGTCTTGCATAATTTCTTCAGCCGCCTACATACTATTACTATTATTTATTTATTTATTTATACTTTTTATATACTGACATTCTTACATTAAAATGCAAATCATACCGGTTTACATAAAACAGAAAAAGCAGGAAAAAATATTTCCATAGTCAAATACAGAGAACATTTATAATAAAATTGTTAACAAATGCATAAGATTTATTAGATGTACTTTGCCTACAAAACCATATTTGTTACACTTTATAAGATGAAAGTGTAAGAGATACAATAGCAGAAGATCATTCTCAACCAGACAGTAAGAGGTTAACTCATCTCCTGATTTAAAGAAATCCTAAATGGGGAAGAGGGTGAGGGAGTGAGAGTGGAATTGGGAAAAAGAAAAATGGCTGTCATCCTTTTGCTTCTCCTTTTTTTTTTTTAAAAATTTTACAGCATGTATGTACCAAACCTGTTTTTTAACATTCATCTTGTAGATTTAATCAACTTTCCTTTGGTAATGCTTTTTTTTTTTTTTTACATAGGGAAATTAATTTTAAAAAATGGCATGGGCCTTCCGTTGCTCCTACCATGTGACAGAGGCCGACCAATGGCACCGGTATGCCCTGTCACATGGTAAGGGCAAAGAGTCATGGCAGCATTTTGATTACTGGCAGCCAATGGCCCAAGAGGAGATTGCTCCCAGGACCCCACTGGACCACCAGGGACTTTCGGCAAGCTTTTTTTGGGGGGGTCAGGCAAGTCTTGGGGGGTCAGGAGGGTGGGGGTTTGCAATTAATTAAATTTGAAGGGTTGGGGTGGGTTTGGGTTTTTTTTATATGCCCTTTCTCCCACCCCCCCACCCCCCCAAAAAAACCGATAGGTAAACCACACAAAATTTCATGGCTTTTCCTTTCATTTTGTCAGCCCCCCCGAAATGCAACGAAATAGGAAATATCGTCTTTAATTCCTATTTCATTGCAAACGAATGCACATCCCTAGTAAATATTCTTCAGACATAGAATCAACTATCTGTAAAGAAGTTGGAAACCACATTGCTTCTCAAGGTGCTTTTTGGATACAAAAGACTGTGACTATTATTATTGCTGTTTACAGAGAAGGAAAAAGGGCTTGTACGTGGATTAATGCAAAAGGGCCTTAAGGTTATCCCTCCTCCCACAGGGAGCCCTGGAACTCAGAAGGGAAATTTCCACCCCAACTGCTAACAAAGTTAAATGTAACCAAACTACCTATAGCAAATCGTAATATCACCATGCTACTTATAGTAAAGTTAAATCTCAATTTATATACCTGTTAACTAATATGACCCCCATTCTAAGAAGTTATAATTTATATTTATATCTGTTGTTATATATGTTATGACATTCACTGTTTTATGTTATGAAATTCGCTGTAACAAGTTGTTTTATCTGTAAACCGGAGTGAAGGCCTGTACCAAACTTCGGTGTATAAAAACACACAAATAAAATAAAAATAAATAAATGATAGGCATGGTGAAAATGAGAGAAAGTGAGAGCAGTTAGGGTACATTTCTTCTATGTGTCCCAGGGTACAGTCTGAGGAATCCGTTCTACCCAGGGGTTACACATAGTTAAATTTATACCAAGTCTTTCTTTGAGTATACCTGCCCTTTATTATAGGAAATTGTGAGGAAAAAATAAATTTGTTTCTTGGTTTTTCTTATAGATATTTCATATAGTTTTAAAGTTTTTTGTTTTTTTTCAGATCTGTGCAATTAAACTTTATCTGTGTCCCAGCGCTGCAGATCAGAATCGTTTCTGCTTAAGGTCTGAATGTTGCTAGTACGGTCCTGGCATAGGTTCATCTAATCCAATTGGAGAGTATTGTAGTTTTACAAATATTAAAAGGTGAATTTTAAAAGCAATAAGTGTGCCAAAACCGGGAGATGGACGCACATGTATTGCTTATTCATGGCCACCCGATTTTATAAACTGGCCACATACGTGCACAAGTACCGATGCGTGAATATCTCGCATCAAGGAAAAAAGGGGCGGAATGTTGTCAGGGCATGGGCATTCCCGGGCAGTGCCAAGAGATATGCACATATGTAGCTATGTGCCTGGGTACACGTCCAGGTCCCTTTCAGTGCAAAGTTACTTCTATTTCTAGCCATCTATGAAGTGCTTGAGGGGTCTGGGTTAACTGGAGGCAGTGAAGACGAAAGAACTAGGGGGATCTTCAGAACCTAGCTATAGACTGGGCAAACTGGTGGATGAACTGCTATGGAAGTGCTCACTTCCTGCTATGGAAGTGCACACTTAAAATAAGGAGCACACATACACACGCCTGGCCTGTTTTATAACGTGTGCGTACCCAAGTGCAGGACATAAAATTGCAGTGCATCTGGCTGCACACGTTTTAAAGTTACCATGTAAGAGTTTAATGCTCTGGTAGCATAAATATTTGAAACTATGTTGATGATACCTGTTTTACAGGCTGACAATAATAAATGATTATTTGTTTTATTAAAAGAATTATTTTTTTTTCATGCATGTCTAGTTCTATTTCAATCTCTTCTTATTTTTTTTTTAGGAATTCTTCCTGACTGACTCTGAGGACTCCTAGGAACTTTGCTCTGTGCATTTCATTCTTTCCAGTTTGTTTAACTTGCATTACATAAGCCTCATGCTGTGTGTTGGTGAATTCTTTTCTGTTCTTAAAACCTTTTCAGGGGACTATAACTCTTACCTTATGCTTTCCTTGGTGGCAGTCATAATCCCGAAGGTTTTTCAAATATGAATTACAGTTGTAATCATCTTGCCATCTCCTTCCTCAGATCGCCATTCACTTACCTCTGTTAGTGTGACGCCCATCCCTGCATTCGCTGTCCCGCTGTGTGGCTTCCAGGCAGCAGTCAGTCGTGGCATTCAGCGGCTCCTGTTCTTTGTACTATTAGAGATCAAATGCTAGCTTCACTACTCCTGAGATCTTGCTGGAGATTACGGTCCATCTTTCCAAGTGTTCTGCTAAGTTTTCACAATAGTTTTGTATACCTTTATGTAGGCCCGTTCATTCTCTCTCTTTTTATAGGCTCTGCGCCCTAGACCGCTATTATGATCTACACCCAGATGGTGACAGTAATACATGTATTTCAGTGGTAACGTCATCCTGGATTTTCTTCTCACTAGCCAGCACTACTGGCTGACTGTATACAAGCTTGTGCTATTTTAGTGCTTCTCAGTCCTTTCTAGTGCTTTGCCCTTTTCTAGGCAAATAACCTTTGAGTCAACTTTGTCTCTGTGTTTTTACATCTCTCTTGTGGTTTTTCTTTTGTAAGCAGGGCTCTTTCTTATGGCAGTATGAGCATATTTGTTTCCCTTCACGTTTGGCACAACATTGTGACTACCATCAAGTGCTCCTTTTTAGGGAACCCTTCCTTGTCTTACTTACACCTCTGCTTTCTCATCCATTTTGCCTCCTCTTTGTGGAAGGTTCCTGTCTCTCAGATTCCTCGGAACCCCTTGTGGCATCCTATGCTATTTATTCCCCACATGGTGTGGCTGGGGTGTCTCGCTTCCTTCCTGGTCTTACAGCGCTGGTTGCTGCGCCCTTTACCCTCACTTGACCTTGCAGCCTGTTCTGCCTTCAGCTGGCTCCCTGACTGAGAATGTAGTTTTGTTTTATGCTTCTTTACAAGCCCTCTTTCTCTCCTTATAAGTGGCGATTATTAAGTATGCTGCTCACACTTCTCTGGATATGTTTGATACCCAAGGACAGGCCCTCTTTGATACTCTGGCTGCCAATGCTGCTCCAGGCATGAACTTCCCTTGGTTTTCGTCACAGATTCTAGAGCATGCCTCTCTTTTCCCTTCTCTCCATACAGAAAGAAGCTAAGGAACATCTGGCCTCCTGGTAACCCCATGGATGCAGTATCTCACCATGAGGCCTATGGACTGGTCCCTACTCACCTCCTTGTTGCTCATTCCTCTCTGCACTTTTTTCTTGCTCGATTGGCTCACCAAGTGTTCACAAAATGGGGGTGGAAGACGGGGTGACTTATGACATTCAAAAATAATTTTGGCCAAATAGAGACCCTGTTACAGAGTAAGGTTGCTAAAAGATATAGTACATAATTTGGGTAAAAGATTACAGATTGTGCACTTTCACTTTTTTATCACTTCCTAGGGCCATATATGAAATTGCAAATGTACTTTATAGAAATGCCACAAATCATGCAAAATAAATATTTATTGACAATGATGGCGCCGGCCATCCAGTACTCCCTCCATGTGACAGGGGCCGGCCAATGGCACGGATACCCTGTCACATGGTAAGGGCAAAGGCCATCGGTGCCATTTTTATTAGTGTCAGCCGACGGCCCGAGAGCGGGAGATCGCTCCCGGGACCCCCACTGGACCACCAGGTACCTATAAAATGTTTTTTGGGGGGGGGGGTCGGGAGGGTGGGAGAAGCAAAGGGATTTGTTTTAAAGGGTTGGGTGGGTTTTTTGTTTATTGGCTCGGGCGCAGCTGATAAACAAAACCGCGATCGGGCCCGATGGAAAAAAAACCCACATGTGAATCGGAACCGAAATCTGAACCGATTCCGGTTCCGATTTACATCTCTAGATATTAGGTGCCCTAGGAAAAACTTGCAGCCTTCCACCCCCACCTCATCACACCTTCCCACATACAATTAAAAATTATGCATTTATAATAGATTTTGCATGAAAATGGACATTCAATCACAGACTTCTGAGATAAAAATATCACTTACAATATGTATATTATATTTACATGCACTGCTGTGGTGGCAACCAGAAAACACTGCAAAAAAGCAAGGGACGCTTGGAACCCATATGGTATTAGGTATTAGGGATATGCATTTGTTTGCAATGAAATAGGAAATAGAGATGATATTTTTTATTTCGTTGCGTTTCCGGGGGGGCAACGAAACAATAAGAAAACCCACAAAATTTTGTCTGGTTTTCTTATCATATTTTTTGGGGGAAAGAAAGGACACATTAAGACAACCTCCCCCTCAAATCCACCCCAACCTTTCAAATTTAATTAATTATGACCCCCCCCAAGACTTACCGAAAGTCCCTGGTGGTCCAGCGGGGTCCCGGGAGTGATCTCCCCCTCTCGGGCCGTCAGCTGCCAATAATCAAAATAGTGCCAATGGCCCTTTGCCCTTACCATGTGACAGAGGCTATCGGTGCCATTGGTCGGCTCCTGTCTCATGGTAGGAGCAATGGATGGCCATTGCTGCTCTGTCGGAGGATCGCTTGCCAGCTGGCTGCCAGTGCGCACATGTTATAAAATCTGGCGTATATGTGTGCACGCGCGCTTCTTTTAAAATCTACCCCTTACTTTATAAAATGTGTTTAAGGGCACAAGCACGTTCCTTTTAAAATTTACCCGAGAGAGAATAAAATATTAGGAAATACTGGAGGAAGTGGGTGAAAAGCTAAAAAAAAAAATATAAAGTCAATAAAAGGGATTGGCACCAATTGTCATTTCCTGTTCGCAAAAGGAGCCCTTTCCTAGCGTATAGCCAGATGGACTCAGAACAAGTGGGTATAGTGTGCTCGTGCTAGCAGTTGGAGATGGATCTGACGTCAGCACGGGTACATATACCCCCACAGGAAGTGAAGCAACTCAGTAATTTCCGTCTCCAAAGCAGTTTGGAGCTCCTGCATGCTCGCTGAGCGTGTTTTCCAAATCTACTTTCCACTTTTGACTTACTACATTTCTACGAAGATACAGATGACGAGCCCCGCACTCCTGCGGTGATACCCTCGGGTCCCTCCCCCAGTTGAGTTTCCCGAGGTGATTTCCGCGATCCCTCGGAGGTTTAGGCCTCGGTCCGGTGGCCGAATCGCGGCAGGGATCTAGCCTCCAAGTGAGAAGGGCTTGGGCCTGGCTGAGAGGCGCCTCGGTCCCGACGTGGACTTCGACCCGAGCATGATGAGTTCGGCGGCTTAGAGGCAGCGGGTGCATTTCCTCGAGCACGGCGGTGAAGGTATTTCCCCTCTCCCCCCACAGCCGGAGACCGCCCGGGTTACAGCCGGGAAGCACCGAAGATCAGGTAAGGCGTACATCTCTTACTTTTGGTCTCCGAGGTACGAGGATCGGCGGCGTTGCCGGTAGACGACACGCCGTGGAGGTCGCCATTTTGTCAGCCTTGTTAAGGTATTGAGCGCCCAGGATAGGCGCCTGTGGAGGGGCGCACAACGTAGCAAATACATTACTAAGCGTATGTTTTTGTGCGCATATTGTATATTATCGAGCGTATAGTGCTGTACGCATAATTTGAGCGCATACTGTATATTTGAGCGCATATCGTATGTTATTGAGCGCTTATAGCTGAACGCATATTTTAAGCGCATGCTGTATATTATTGGGCGCATAGTGCTGAACGCATATTCTTGAGTGCATATGTTATATTTGAGCGCATATTGGATATTATTGAACGCATACTGCTGCACGCATATTCTTGAGCGCATATTGTATATTGAGCGCATATTGTATATTGAGCGCATATTGTATGTTATTTGAACGCATAGTGCTGAACGCATATTCTTGAGCGCATGTTGTATATTTGAACGCATATTGTATATTATTAAGCGCATATTATTGGTATAAGCCGGCGCCCTGCATTCGCAAGATGCGATGGAACACTCGAACGCCCCGGCGTTTCCAGGGGCGGCGCCTCCTGATTCCGGCGTGAAAGCTCTTGGCCTATGCTCAGCGTGCCAGCTTAGAGCCACGCAGAGCCCTTCTGGAAAGCCTGGGATGGGTAGTCAACCTAAGCAAGAGTTGCCTACAGCCTTCCCAATCACTGGAATACCTGGGAGTCCAGTTCGACACCCAGGCAGACAAAGTCAGCCTCACTACCAAGAGGAGGTTAAAACTCCAGACGGGTCTACGGTCCTTGATGGGAGCCAGCCGGCCCATAGCTTGGGACTATCTGCAGGTTCTCGGTCTCATGGCATCCACCCTGGAAGTGGTACCCTGGGTAAGGGCCCATATGAGACCACTACAACGCTCCCTCCTCTCTCGATGGAGCCCTCACTTCCGAAATTACTCCATGCATCTACCTCTACCAGCCAGACTGCGGACCCAGCTACGGTGGTGGTTGCAGTCCGACCACACGAGCAGGGGGTCGAAGATGTCCTCCCCCACGTGGACTCTGCTCATCACAGATGCCAGCCTGAGCGGATGGGGAGCACTGCGAAGAGCTTACCGCCCAAGGACGGTGGAACAGAGAAGAGTCGGGGTGGAACATCAACCGCCTAGAGGCACGGGCAGTCCAATTAGCCTGCCTGCGATTTGCTCACAGATTGAAGAACAGAGCAGTCAGAGTGATGTCCGACAACGCCACCACGGTGGCATACATCAACCGACAAGGCAGAACCAGAAGCCAACAGGTGTCACTAGAGATATCCCCGCTGATGGCTTGGGCAGAGGCGAATCTCCAGGACATCTCCGCCGTCCACATTGCCGGAAGAGACAACACTGCGGCCGACTTCCTCAGCAGGGAAAGCCTAAATCCGGGAGAGTGGCAGCTGTCCCCCACAGCCTTCCAGATGATCGTGGATCAGTGGGGGATTCCGGACATGGACCTATTAGCAGACAGGTCCAATGCTCAAGTACCCAGATACTTCAGCCGCAAGCGAGATCCGTTCTCTCACGGGATCGACGCCCTGGTTCAGCCATGGCCTCCAGGGACTCTGCTATATGCCTTTCCTCCGTGGCCCCTGCTGGGCGCCCTGCTTCACAAGAATCAGAGACACAGAGGCCTAGTTCTTCTAGTGGCACCAGACTGGCCCAGAAGACCTTGGTACGCGGACATGAGAAGACTACTGGCAGGGGAGCCCCTTCCCCTGCCTCCTCTCAGGGACCTGCTTCGTCAAGGTCCCATCCACCACGAGGATCCGGCTCAATTCTCTCTTACGGTCTGGCCATTGAGAGGGCTAGACTGAGGAAAAGAGGTTACTCGGAGCCGGTGATAGATACACTCCTCCGAGCTCGCAAGTTTTCCACATCCCTCACCTACATAAGGATCTGGAGAGTATTTGAAGCCTGGTGCGACACTCATGGCACCAATCCACATGCGACCACAATCCCTATTGTTCTGGATTTCCTACAGGATGGGCTTCAGAAGGGTCTCTCCCTAAGCTCCATCAAGGTTCAGGTGGCTGCGCTGTCTTGCTACGGTCCCAGGAGGGATGGCAAGACCATTGCCACGCACCCAGATGTTTCACGCTTCGTGAAAGGAGTCAAGCACATTCGTCCGCCACTGAAGTGGCCAGTGCCCCTGTGGAACCTCAACATAATTTTGGATTTCCTCGCAGGATCCACCTTCAGACCCCTTCGGGGCCTGTCTCTCCGTTCGTTAACTTTGAAGATGGTGTTCTTGCTTGCAGTGTGTTCCGCACGCCGCATCTCAGAGCTACAAGCGCTGTCCTGCCGTGATCCCTTTCTCAGAAACACTCCAGAGGCTATCCATCTTCGCACGGTTCCCTCTTTCTTACCTAAAGTAGGCTCACAATTTCACCTCAATCAAACCATATCTTTGCCAACCACGGCGGGTTTGAAGAAATCAGAAGAAGGGTGTTTGCTACGCCATCTCGACATCGGCAGATTGCTGCCCCGATACCTGGAAAAGACAGAAGCAGTACGGAAGACAGACCATCTGTTCGTCCTTCACAGCGGGAAGAAGAAAGGAGAAGCGGCCTCTCGGCCCACCATAGCCCGCTGGATCAAAGAAGTTATCAGAGCGGCCTACGTAGAGGCCGGAAAGTCACCACCTTTACAGGTCAAGACTCATTCTACCAGAGCGCAAGCAGCATCTTGGGCAGAATCTAGGATGCTGTCGCCCGCAGAAATATGTAAGGCGGCGATGTGGTCCTCCCTCCATACCTTTTCCAGATTTTACCGTCTGGATGTCCAGGCCAGGGAGGACACAGCATTTGCGAGGGCAGTCCTACGCGGTCCTCAGGCAGCCTCCCGCCCAGTCCGGGAGTAAAGCTTTTGTACATCCCACTTGTTCTGAGTCCATCTGGCTACACGCTAGGAAATGTTGAGATTACTTACCTGATAATCTCCTTTTCCTTAGTGTAGACAGATGGACTCAGCATCCCGCCTGGCTGCCGGTGTACATGGGTTTCACCAATTCAAGGTAAGCCATGTCATTTTCTTACATAAGAGCGTGCACTCTGCCAGGTGTCGATGCCTTCCGGTTGGAAATGCTGGCGGTCTCCAGCTACTATCAATCGGTCAGGGGAATCCTGTTTCACTAATTCATTGATCGGTCAGTACACATATATCCATAACAGCTTTTGCAAGGAAGATTACTGAGTTGCTTCAATTCCTGTGGGGGGTATATGTACCCGTGCTGACGTCAGATCCGTCTCCAACTGCTAGCACGAGCACACTATACCCACTTGTTCTGAGTCCATCTGTCTACACTAAGGAAAAGGAGATTACTTACCTGATAATCTCAACATTTTTAAGGTCAGTGGTCCTCTGTACCGATTCCTCCAGGAGAACATTTAATGGTTATGGACTATGTCCAAATTAAAGTAATTTAAAAGAAAAATTTCAATTCAAACCACAACTTTTCTTTTTCTTATTTTATTGTGAAAGATATCAAAAGAGAACCGGTGGCAAACCTTAAAGCTGTTCTGAATCTCCAAGAATTTTACAAATAGTTATAAAAATCATATATTTCTTTGAATACAGATCAAAACCAATTAAGATGATGCAATGCCCTTATGTATTTCCTTAGTTGTACAAATTCACCATATTACACAGTAGACAATGTTATGTTGGAGACGCCGTCGAGAAACACAAGCACGGTGCTTTTTAACTTAAGCATTGGATGTATGAGTAAACTATTAATGAAACACTGGAACAGTGCTGGCAGTGTTGGCGGCATTTTAAAATAGATTGCGAGATTAATAGAAAAGAGAGATCGAAACACCACGACTCCTTTTATTAAGTTTTTATTTGCATACAAATAACTTTTGAAAAATAAGCTTAATATGTCCTATGACCCTATGTTTATAACGTAGACAGGGTCTTGAACAGACCGATCTATACTCCATCATTGAGTGGACTATATGTCTTTATATGATGGTCATACAAATTGCTTTTATAACATAACATTGTCTACTGTGTAATATGATGAATTTGTATAACTGAGTTTCTCACTGATTATTCACCTAAAAGTTTTTCTATCCACTTAGGTATTTCCTTGCATCATATTACAATGTTCAGTTGCTATGCCCCTAACCAGTCATGGGTCCGCTGTACCATTCCCAGCCCAATCATCTATTTATTTCCTAATTTACATCACAATGCCATAGCATGCCTCACTACCAATCACCTTATTTCTTAAGGCCATATATCCCTTATCAGCTGTCTTAGGCCTTAAGGTCATGTATCCTTTATACCTCCATTTTTTAGAAGGCATCATGTGATTCTTTTCTTCATCTGAACTTAAAACATGTTTTTCATCCATCCAAAACAGGAAGCTTTGCAGTTTTGTTCTAGCTAGTCTCCTGGTGCAAATCTAAAATTGCCCTAGATTCCAGACAGCATGATTGCAATATTATATCATAAGACAGTAGCATTTAGAGACAGCATTCTTAGCCTAATTTATAAACTTTTTCCACCGTGGCACTCATCTAGCTAGCCTAATTAGAGATCCAAGAATCTCAGAGCTCCCAAATTAAGGACCATCATGAGTGTGCAATTATCTGGTTTGTAAAATCTGCGGTTGTGCTGGGACATTAACATGTTGACTGTAATCCACTGAGACTGGTGGATCAGCGGATTAGAAATTGTGGAAGTAAAAAATAAATAAATAAAAAATAACTTAGAACACTGAAAATCTGAGAGGATCATTCCATTTTATAAATGAGATGCATTGCACAGAAAATAAGATAATTTCAGACATAAGAGAACATTGTTTCATTTGAATTTATTTCAAGAAGAGATGTTATTTCTATTAATATGAAATTATTTTATTGACAATATATGATACAACATAGAGGTTATTTCATCTAGGACTATTATTTATTTTCATCATTTTTTCAGAATCGTTCCATCTAATCTACTATTAACATTATTTGGTTTGAATCGTTCCCTTGAAGAAGCCACGATGTTGTGGTGTAACAAGAGGCACTGGTCAGGTTAATACTAACAGGTTAGAACTAATATGGGATGGATTCAGTTTAGTGTTAATATTTGTGTCGGTTTGACAGTCACTGTTACTGTTACAGGTTTATACTTTCTAAATGTATGTAAAATCATGGCAGTATTCTATTGACGATATGATGAATATTTAGTGGATCTATGTTAGTAAGCATATATTTTTAAATATGTGAGAGTGTGATTATGAATGCACAATTTTATTGGTATGATTGATTACCTCCCTCATGTATGAGGTAATGTTTTGGATTCTGAGTCTTTTTGAAACTGTTGTTGTTCGATACAATGATTTAATAAAAATATTTAGTGATCAACATTGTTGAGTACATTGGTTTTGTATGTTAGACATATGATAATAATACTTGTATTAATATGATTGAGGGGGTGTGGGGCCTTACAACAATACGTATGCAAAAGACTAACCCATTCGGAGACATTGCCCAATGAAGAACCATTATAAGGACAATAAATCTACACAGTAAACAAAAGTTTCTACGTTTCTATACATCTAGTTCAAATGAATATTTTACAGTGCAGCGTGCGTAAACTTTCACTGTTTTTTAGGATCCTGTACCACCTACGTAGAGGGACTTTACACCCAAGAAAACCCAGTATGACAAATCTTTTCTGACATGTAGAACTCCTTTATGCTGATAATTTATATCCTTGATAGAAATCTGAATTTGTCCCTGTGCACAATCTAAGAGGTCAGTATGAATCTGGTCCTATGCAGTGTTAGTTTTCAGATTTGGAACATATTTTTCTTGCATATGCAAGAGGTCCTATGAAGTGAATGTGTCAGACTATCAGGTGAGGATGCTGAGAGTAAAACTGTGACTTACCCTTTGCTTTATGAATTTTAAAGTTTTAACAGTAATGGATAATTGCCAGGTTCGGCCTCTGTTGGAAACAGGATGCTGGGCTTGATGGACCCTTGGTCTGTCCCAGCAAGGCAATTTCTTATGTTCTTATGATTTTTTATTTATTTATTAAAGTACTAGCGGTACCCGGCCACGCGTTGCAGTGGCAGAGTCAGGTTCTTTACCCTCCCTCCCCCTTCCCCTTGTTCATTTACCTCAGTCACTCATCCTCCTCCCCCTTGGTCACTCACCCCCCCTTCCCTCCCCTGTCCCCACTCCAACTCTCTCCCCTCACACTCACCTCTCCCCTCATTCTCCCTCCCCTGACACTCACCTCCCCCCTCATTCTCCCTCCCCTCACTGTCACCTCCCCCCGCCTACTGCCTACCCTTCAGATCAGAAAACCTTTGTCTTTCTATTTCTGTGGGAAACCCCCAACCCTTTAAATCAAATAATAACCCTCCACCCTCCTGCCCCCTCCCAAGACCTAGGAAATTAAAATTGTTGGTGCTACATGTGGTCTGTCCCTGGGCGTCTGTGCGCGTTATGTAGCCAAATAGGGGCGTGCCTAACCAAATTTGCACTTCCAAATTTGTTTTGTGGTCTGGGGAGGGCTATTTTGGTGCATTCCTGAGATCGTGCAAGTTTAGTGTATGTATTTGTGTGTGAACCTCCCCCTTCCCCCAAAAAACAACCCTATGAGAAAAGTTCTCTTAAACTAACCACTCCACACTCTCCTGCCCCCCCTCCCCCAGCCCTGCGAAAAACAGTAACCCACCCCCCTGCCCCCCCCAGAGTTGCTGAATGAATGAAACCTGCCCCCCCTGTGACCCCTCCCCAAGATGTTTGCAATAAATTCATTACCACCCCCCACCCTCCAGACCCCCCGAGACCTGATAAAAATGTCAGTCGGTGGAGCAGGCGTTCAGGAGCGGTCCGGGAGCGATGTATTGGCGTTGGTCCGTCGGCTGCGAGCACTGAAACGGGTTCCGATGGCCCTTTGCCCTTACTATGTCAGTGGGGTGGAGCAATGGCAGCGGTAGGTCCTCTGACATAGTAAGGGCAAAGGTCCTCCGGCTGCCAGTCCTGAAAATGACGCCGGGGGGCCCTCGCCCTTACTATGTCACATGGGCTACTGCCGCCATTGGTGTCCCCCGAGTGGCATAGTAAGGGAAAGGGCCATCGGCGCCATGTTGATTGCTGGCAGCCGACGGCCGTAGTGCAGGAGATGTGTCCCGGACCGGTCCTGGCCCCCCGCTGGAGCCTCCCGGACATCTGTTAGGTTTTGTGTGTGTTGTGAGGGCCTGAGACGTAAATAAATTTGGCAAGTGTGTGTGGGGGGTGTGAGGAGGGTGGTTTTGTGTGTGTTGGGAGGCTGTGGGAAGTAAATCAATTTGGCATGTGTGTGGGGGGTGTGAGGAGGGTGGTGGGTGTATTTTATCTGTAAAGGAAATAGTTATCTTCCGGCGAAAAAAGTGCGCAAATGTGTTAAAATAGAAGTGAAACGTGGACCTGGACTGGCGAAATGATTAGTGTAGCGTGTGTTAGTGTAAGGTGTAACAGATGGCGCTTACGTCCAGCAGATGTCGCTGTTTTCTGGAAAAAATTTTAAACCTATTTTACCTGTCACAGGTGTGACATATCTGTAATGTAAGTACAGAAGAACCTTCCTGTATGCGAAATGAAGGTTGTGTCCAAATTTGAAAGCAATTGGTTCAGTGGTTTCTGAGATTGGCGATTTTGTCCAAACTATTTAACATTTTCATTTATATAGATTTTATATACCGTTGTTCCATGTGATCACAATGGTTTACAAAGTAGCATTCAAAGTTATAACTCTACAAACAAACCAACTAAGAAAGAAAGATTGGTTACAGGGGTGGTAATCATAGCAGGCATTACTATCTATCAAGTTAAATTTTCTAGCACATATTAAGATTGATCTAGTTTATATAGCAAAGTGTAGTGGTTATTAAGACGAAATGATAGTTTTCACATCATAGTCAGTGGGTTGTTTTGAGAATCTCACATTCTCACATTTGATTTATTCTTCATTATTCACTGTTTATCTTTTGTCCTTCTTGTTTTTGTGGTTCCATGTATTTTAATGTTTTTAAGTTAAGTTATATGCATTTTTGAATGGTCAAGTTTTTATTTCACATTTAAATCTCTGCCTGGTAAAATACTTATGTCTCAGGCAGAGAATTCCAGAGCTTTGGGCCCACTGTGGGAAAACACTCAGGGCCAGATTTTAAAACTTATGCACGGGCATAGATTTGTGCGCGCAACCCGGTGCTCACAAATCTACGCTCGATTTTATAACATGTGCGCGCTGCCTCTGTGCTGGAGGACTTGAAACTGCCCCTGGCCCACCCCCGGCCTGCTGTCACGCCCCTGGCACCGTCCCGATCCGCTGTCACACCCTCGACCCTGGCCCTGATCCGCCCATTTTCGAAAGCCCCAGGACATACGCGCATCCCGGGGCTTGCGCACGCCAGCGAGCCTATGCAAAATAGGCTCAGCACGCGCAGGGGCAGATTTTCTCGGGTTACGTGCATAACCTTTGAAAATCTGCCCCTCAATCTCTTATTTGTGTCAGATTTGTGCTCCATATTGTGGGAATAGTCAGTAGTCCTTTATTTTGAGATCTTTGTGTTTGCTGAGGATTGTAAGGTTGTAGTGTCACTCTTAACAAGCTGGTGTTATTGGCACGAATAATGTTGAATATTAACGTTAATACTTTATGCCCTTTCAAATGGGCAAGATTCCATCGGTCACACTGGCATGTCGGTCAGAGCCGCTCTCTTCTCCACAACGTCTTACCCTTCCCACTTACTCACTCATATCCTCTTCCCTCTTCCTTCCGTCCCTCTCATCTTCCCTTTCCTTCCCCTCTCACTTCATTCCACAACCCCTTCCCTCTCCCTCAGCCCTCCTCCACTCCCTCTTTTTCTCTTCTCCAGAACGTCTTACCCTTCCCACTTCTCACTCATATCCTCTTCCCTTTTCCTTCCATCTCCTCTCATCTTCCCTTTCCTTCCCCTCTCCACCTCATCCACAACCCCTTCCCTCTCCCTCAGCCCTCTTCCACGCCCTCTTTTTCTCTTCTCCAGAACGTCTTACCCTTCCCACTTCTCACTCATATCCTCTTCCCTTTTCCTTCCATCCCCTCTCATTTTCCCTTTCCTTCTCATCTCCTCTCATCTTCCCTTCCCTTCCCCTCCCACCTCCTCCACTCTCTTTTTCTCTTCTTCAGGGCCGGCTGTACCCTGCTGAAACTGTGGGATGCAGAGGGTGAGGGGCGCAGCTATGGGGACCTGCCTCTCTCCGTACCTCCCTCCCTGTTTACTGTGGCTTCTCACTGCTGTCTCTCTAGCCGTTATGCCCATTAAAACGGGTAAGATTTGCTGTGCTCTGGCCATCCCAACTCCCTCCCCCCTTCCCTGGCGGCGGAGAGATGGACTCAGGTTGTTGTTGGTCCGACCTCCTCCTCCCCCCCTCTCCTAGCACCTCGAAAGGGTGGCGGCGGTGGTGGCAGGAGCTGCAGCGACAGCTGAGGAGGGTCTGGCAAGGTGGCATCAACGCAACACGTTGGTGAGAGATGTCTTCCGCACATGCGTGGCCCCTCGGTGAGAGCTACAGAGCAGCTCTCTACTGTGCATTTGTGGCACGTCTGTCCCAGCTCCCTTATAGGTATGATTCTGGATTGTAATGGTAATCAATGCAATGACATCAGCGAGGGTATAATGTGATCATATTTCATGGTTCCTAATAATATTTGTGCTGTAGCATTTAGTAATAGTTGTAGTGGTTTTAAATAGCTTGCTGGAAGACCTAGGTTTGAGAAGATTAGAGTTTGCAATACAGTGCTGAGGTCCGCTAAAGTTAATAGTGGTTTCAACCATTGTAGTGTACGCAACATGGCGTAACCTGTCTTAATAAATTTACTGATGTGCATTTTCATTGTGAGGTTCTCATCTAGATGTACATCTAAATCCCATACTTGATTTGAGGGATTAATTTGAAAATTACCCAGGGCAGGTGGTTTAACTATTGATGAGTTTCAACTCAGTCAAATGATTTCAGACTTTTTAGGGTTTAAAGTTAATTTAAGTTGTGAAAATTATTATTGTATTGCTTTCATATAGGCAGAGAGTAACAAAGCTGTATTTTCAAATGATCTGGAGAGTGGGATGTAAAACTGTATGTCGTCAGCATACATGGAGAAAGATATTCCTAGATTCATCAGTAATTTACACAGTGGGAGCATGTAAACATTGAACAGTGTTGCTGAGAGGGCTGAGTCTTGAGGGACACATGCTTCACACTGGAAAGTATCAGATATATTGTTGTCTAGTTTGACTTGGAATGTTCTGTTAGATAGAAATGAAGAGAAACATCTGAGAACCTTGCCGTTGATCCCAATGTTTTTCATCTGATGTCATAACAGGCTATGGTCCACAGTGTCAAAAGTGGCCATTATGTCAGTTAGCACAAGCTAATAAGATTTATCTGTATCAAGTCCTAGTAAGACCGAGTCCATTAATGAGAAGAGTAATATCTCGGTTGAGTGATGTTTCCTAAATCCAAATTCATTTGCAGAAAGAATATTTTGATCTTCCAGGTGATTTACAAGCTGGGATAACACTGCTTTCTCAAGAACTTTTGTGAGAAAAGACAAATTGGATATTGGACTATAGTTGTCCCATTTGTCCCATTTGGGTGAATAGCCAAATCATTACTAAAATTAAACTTGCTAATTTCCAGGTTCCATACTCTGTCAAACATGGACCATTTAACTCTGCCATTAGAATCTTCAGGTGCTTTTGTTGGAGAACAGATAGGAAATTGTGTTTGTAACTTATTGATTTTGTCTAGGAATGCGATGGCATATTCATTGCAAGCAGCCTTTGTGAAGTTGTAGTTTCTTGAGATGGAAGATGTCAGGTCTTTAATTAAATTTTTAACAACCTCAAAGAGCAGTTTAGAATTAAATATAGCATAGTAATCTTTTTTTTTTGCTTTATTGGTTAGTGTACAGTAATTTGTAGGGAAAGATTTATATTTTCTTAGGGATTCAGCAGATGGGCATTTCTGCCATTGTTTCTCTAATTTTCTAAGGTTCTGTTTAGTGTTTCTTAATTCATCATTGTACCCAGGGCTTATTTTGTTTGGAGTTTGAATATGGAAATGTGAGGGAAATATTTGGAACCTGAATATGGAAATGTGAGGGAAATTTATGATTTTATTAGTATCTTTTTATATTAATTTTTTTCAGATAGGAACTAATAGAAACACACAAACTTCATAATTATTGAGCTTACTTTATTTTTATAAAATGTACACATTTAATTACAGAAACACAATACAGCAAATTTCAGGTGTACATGTATTGTACTACTCTTATTCCTACACTGGTGATAGCAGAGCAACCTTCAGCATGCCTCTCACATCCCATCTCTACACCAGAATAGATACCTGATTTAGTTTTGCAAAATAAAGTTTGCAGCATACTTGCTACACCAGTAGCCTCTATTCATTCTTTTATTGTGCATAAATCTTACAAGAAGATTGGCAACCCTCCAGTACCCTTCCTGTCATCATAGTGTTTGCTTATAGTCATTGGAAGTAATGTGGTAGAGTAATTTTAACAGTGTTTTTATATTACGGGAAGCACACACCACCTTAGTGTGTCAGTATACCCTCAGTAGCTTCAGCTTGTTCAGCAGTTAGAGCAAAGAAGCTTCTTAAACTGGCCTTTTAATCTTTTTGGTTGTTTCATTCAAGAGAAAATAATTTCTTGAACTTTGTGAAAATCCTTCCTACTTAGACAGTTTTACCATTATATATTTGAAAATTTGGCGTGAGGAATATGGGCATTAGATTTGAATCTAGCATTAGTTGGGAGTCTCATTCCGCTTTTTGGAAACTTAAATTGGTTAGAAAGCTCCAGCTGCTCCTTAATTTGAATGCTATTAAGTCAGTGACTCATACCCTGGTTACACCACATCTAGAATCCTGCAATGGCCTATGTGTGGGCCTCCCAGTGCGGCTCACTCAGAGGATTCAGGTAGTTGGAATACTGCTGCTATGGTGACATCTGGCTGTTTGAGAGGGTTTCTACTACCTTGGTTCCATGTGATCTGCATTGGCTTCCGGTGGAGGCAAGGCATGATTTAAACTTTTAATGTTGACATTTTGAGATTTCAGAGGATATAGCCCAGCCTATTTGAAGGACAAGTTGGAACAGTATCACCCAAAATGACCATCAAGGTGTGTTCATCATTCCCTTTTTTAAGGAGATGGGGAGGCTCCATTTATGAACTGAGTCATCTTAGTAGTGGCTCCTTCACTGTGGGACTTGCTACTTGTGAAAATTAGATTGGAAATCTCTACATTGATTATGCCATAGAAAATGAGGAAGCAGGCAAGGCTGTCTAGCGTTGATGGTTTTACTACATACAGACAGTACTGATATGAGACTTGGACAGTGAATTTAAATGAAAGTTCGAAAGGACGTTTACCTCTCTATGCTTTTTTTTTTACTTTTTATGGAAAAAGAGGATTTAGTATTCATGAAATGTATCATCCTGGAATCTTAAATTCTCTGTTTATTCATAGAACAGTTATTGTACTGGTGGCAGCAGCAGGTCAAGTGCATCACACTACCCTGCTAATGTGCCTAAGCCCTGCTCTGGAGGAAGGAGGTTGTCTAAGGGTGAGAGAGTAACTCAATCTCCATGTCTGTGCAATCTTTAGCCTTTCTGCTGAGACTGCCAACCATGGAGCCAAATTATAATAGTGACATTTGAGCTATATTTGCTTTTCCACTAAAACTCTTTTTTTATGCCCTCTTTGGTGAAGTAATGGATACAGGCTTTTAAAACACAAATATGGTGTAAACTATACAATTCTATTTGCCTATATACAACTCCATTGACTTTCACAGAGTGGACTGCAGGTTGCTCACAAGCTTCCACAGAAATTAGCCAATTTTTGGCTGACTGACCTACATATTCTTTTATTTTTCTTCACAGAAAATTCCTTACTTCCTTTAAATTGTTGTATAGAAAGTTTTGCTAGCAGTTCAAGTATCTAATATGGATAGCTGCTTCTTACTTATATACAATGTGGGGCGGATTTTCAAAGGGTTATGCGCGTAACCCCAAGAATCCGCTCCTACGCGCGCCGAGCCTATGTTGCATAGTCCCAGCGATGCGCTCAAGCCCCGGGATGCGCAATGTGGGGTGTGGGCGGGGCAGGGGCGGGGCCGGAGCCTCCAGGCACAACGGCCACTTGCCGCTGTGCCCGGGATCGCAGGCCAGCCGGCGGTGCGCAACCTATGCCTGCCCAGAGGCAGGCGCAACTTATAAGACAAAGATTAGGTGGGGGGTTTAGGTAGGGCTGGGGGGTGGGTTAGGTGGGGGAAGGGAGGGGAAGGTGGGGGGGGGGGGGGGCGGAAGGAAAGTTCCTTCCGAGGCCGCTCTGATTTTGGAGCGGCCTCATAATGTTATAAAATCGGGCCTCGGAATGTTATACAATCTGGTATAGATTTGTGCGTGCTCGGTTGCGCGCACAAATCTACGCCTGCGCGTAAATTTTAAAATCTGGCCCTGTATGAATAATAATAATAATGGGAGATTTCAATTGCCCTAATATTGACTGAATAAATGTCTCACAAGGACATGCAGGGAGGTAACGTTTCTAGATGCCATGAATGATTGCTTCATGGAGCATCTGATCCTGGAGTTAATGAAAGTGAGGAGGGGGAGGGAAGCTACTTCTAGTTCTCAGTGGAATGCAAGGGATAAATGGTGGTGGAACTATTTGGTTATAATAATCATAATTCAATCATTTTGAGATAATCACTGGAAGGAGATTAAGAAATACAACTATTGCAATAACACATAACTTTAAAAAAGGGAAACTATGATAAAATCTGGAAATTAGAAGGAAACTAAAAAAGAAGCAGTTACAAAAGTTAAAGCCAAAAAGGCATCCTTTGAAAAACATGGAAAACAGAACCTAATTAGGAAAATAAGGCACATAAGCACTGGCAAATTATATGTCCAATATTAATAAAGCAGGTCGAGAGAGGATTTGAAGAGAGACTTGCCAAAGAGGTATAAGCCACTAATAATAATTTTCAAGTACATTAAAAACAAGAAACATGCACGGTAGTCAGCTGGGCTGTTGGATGACAGGGGGTAACAGGAATACTCAGGGAGGAGATGGCCATAGCAGAAAAGCTAAATGAATTCTTTGCTTTGGTCTTTACTATGGAAGATGTTGGGGAGAAACCTGTGTAGGTATAACATCTCAACCATTACCCGTATAGATAATGATTGAGAATAATTGAATTGGTGTGAATCTGGAAGGGTCTGAGTGTCGCGCTTTGAACCATGTGGTTCTAAGTGCACCAATCAGACCCTGGCAAGAGAGGATGTAGGATGTGCCTGAGCAACTGCCACTCCTGTCATCATCCTGCTGGTGGCTATGAGTTAAGGGATTGGGAGGGGGTGTGAGGGAGAATCTGTCCTACTTCCACCAGCCTCTTTCTAACTGCTTCGGTTGTGTCTTCAGCACATGGTTGAATGGACTGGGGGTAGCCGGGGTGGGGGGGGGGAGGAAGGAGTGAATGGACCATTAACCAATGGATAAGGTGGCCCTGTTTTTCAAGACGAAGTTTGAGATTAAATGTATCGACTTATAAACAAGTATTTTCGGTATATCAATGAAGTCTGCCACTGTACCTGAAAATTGGAGGGTACCCAATATGGCATCAGTTTTTGGAAGGAGCTCCAAGGGTATTACAGGAAACTACAGACCAGTGGGCCTGACCTTGCTGCCAATGAAAATCGTAAAGGTTATGGTTCAAAGCAAAATTACTGGGCATATGGACAGACATGACTTAATGCGAAAGAGCCAACATAGTTTTGGCAAAGACAAGTCATGCCTTGCTAATCTATTAGAATTTTTTGGGGTTATAAACAATGTTCCCTCTAATTTTTCTTGGGATGTGTTCAAATGTACATTACTATTGTGCATATAATTTTGGTATGTGAATGGTTGTGGGGTGGAGATTTGGAGTCCCCATCCCACTTCCTTTCCAGTTATATAAATACCAATATAGGTAAACAAAACTATTTTGTGTAAAATGTATTGGAGCAGAGTCCACCTGGAGAAATCTCGGACAGGCAAAAAGTAAATAGTCTTGAAAAACGCATTAACCTAACACAGTAACTCAATACAATGATTATATACCACATTGTGCTTTTTTAAATATACAAAATAATAGCAGCCTATCATTTTCTCACCCTTTCCTCAGTGCTCACTCTAATTCTGTATTTTAAATCTGCTACCAGTTAGCTTCAAATTTAATAAAGTTTTTTTTTTCAGTCAACAGATGAGTTCAGGAATTTGTTGCCAGAACATATATGATCCAATACAAAACATGTGACGAGGGATGAAACAAGCCAATAATTAAGGACAAGAATGAATTTTCACAGATATAAAATTACACATTACAAAAAAGATCAGAAAATAGCTAAGTAGGTGACCATTTCCCAAAGGAAAATCCCCAGGCAAGCATCCCAAATTCTTAAAAAAAAAAGAAAAAAAAAAAAAAGAAAGTGTTTTTCTCCAAGTTCCCTTCCTCTCCCTGACTATCCCCCTACTTTCCCCACTCCCTGGACATTCATAGTCACCTACAAACCTGTTCCCCTATTGATCTTTAAGTTACCAAAGGAAACTGCTTAGGAGTTTGCAGCCTACATGCAGCTCAGCCATTGCTGATCCAAGCATGAGATAAATAAATGTGAGATGCACTCTCCATTTTAGATTTTTTTTTTCTTAAAGACGATTGAGTTGTGCACATGAAATGAAGAGCAACTAGGGTTGAAGCTCTGATGATTGGCATCAGATGATTCACAAATTTCAAAATTGTCCTAATTTAACCTTTTTGTGTCTGTTACCATTTCTCAAAGAAAATATATTATTATGTTATTATTATATGGTCCAACCAGTCTACCCAGCAAGTTTATCAGGGTAGTAGTAAACCACTCCTTTAACAGCCTCACAATCAGGAGACTTAAGGGAGCTCTAGGAGTACACAAGAACATTTCAAATTAAGAAGATCACATTGCTGTGACACAAACACACTAAAGCACATTGGCTTGCTCCATCTACAAAAAGGTTATTAACAGGTTGTAAAGAAATATTATCAAATGTGGCCCTGATCAAAGAAACTTTTTCAGAGGAGTATGTTGCAAATTTGTCAGATAAATTTAATCCAGGATGCGGAATAGGCATACTGTTGGAGGTTGCATTTGGGGTAATAACTTGTTTAATAGAATTAAATAATTCTCTAGGATTATTGAGTTGGATGGATAATTTAGAATAAAGGTAAGACTTTTTTTTAGCCATAATGGAGGATTGATAATGTGATAGTAAAGAGCAATAATTATAAGTAAGTTAACATCAGTCCTTCTCACTGATCTCTCTTGAAATTACGGTCATAAGTGAACAAAGGGGCATTTTTGGTTCTCTTTTAAAGAAAGTTTTCTTGGGTGCAAGTTTATCTAGAATATCATTCAGAGAAGAGTCCCAAAGGGTTAATAACCCATTGGGAGATTCAACAGATGGATTGTCCAATAATAGAATAAACTGCATAATTAAATCATCGGGGTTGATGAAACCTTTTTCAGATATTGTAGAAGGAGGATTGTGGTTAATGGTATTATCCTGAGACATATAGGGGTAGATTTTAAGACCTGCGCGCGTGCAGGTACGCCCGTGTGTACTAGTGCACCTTGTGCGCGCCGACACCCGTAGGTTTCCCCTGTTCCCTCCCAGGCTGCTCCGAAATCAGAGCGGCCTGGAAGGGAACTTCCCTTCCCCCTAACCTAACCTTCCCTCCCCTTCCCCTAACCTGACCATATCTAATGAATGAACTGCTCTATGGGTGGGAACAGAAATGATCTGTTTCAACCCTCATGCAGTCATTGCGGTGAGAGAGACTTCAGTAGCATGGGTTGGATATGGTATATTAATATGGAGGTTAAAGTCACCCAAAATTACAGTTTTAGCAAGGTCTTTATTTGTGTTGAAAAGCAACTCAATAAGGGGAGAAGAGTTATCAGAGAGTAAACCAGGAAGACAGTAAACTAGACATACAGTATGCACAAGATGGTCAATTTTAATAGTAAGACTTCATAGTGGGGTAGGGCAACAAGATCAATTTTAGAAAGATTGAGGTGATTTTTACCTGTTCCACTCCACTCATTATTTTATAGACTTCTATCATAGCTCCCCCGGTTTTTTCTCCAAACTGAAGAGCCCTAATTACTTTAGCTATTCTTCATAGGGAATCATTCCATCCCCTTTATTATTTTGGTCACCCTTCTTTGTACCTTCTCAAATTCCGCTATATCTTTTTTGAAATGCAGTGGCCAGAATTGCACACAGTACTGGAGGTGTGGTCACACCATGAAGTAATAGAGAGGCATTATGATATTTTCTGTTTATTCTCCATTTCTTTCCTAATAATTCCTAGCATTCTATTTGTTTTTTTGGCCTTTACTGCACACTGAGCAGAGGATTTCACCACCCAGGAAACCCAGTCACCACCCAGGAAATGGATCTAGCATCAAGTGATGCTAGATCCATTTCCTGGGTGGTGACTCCAAATGTCGAACCTTGCATTATATAGCTATAATTTGGGTTGCTCTTCCCTACATGCATCACTTTGACTTGTCCACATTAAATGTCATTTGCCATTTGATGCCCAGTCTCCCAGTGTACTCTTACAATTTCTCACAATCCTTATCTGATTTTGAATAATTTTGTATCATCAGCAAATCTGATCACTTCACTCGTTGTTCCCATCTCTAGGTAATTTATAAATATGTTTAAAAAACAGTGCTCCCAGTACAGATCCCTGAGGCACTCCATTATTCACTTTTCTTCAGTGAGAAAATTGACTGTTTAGCACAATTCTCTGTTTTCTACCTATTAATTAGGTCTCAAAGCACAATAGGACATTGCCTGCTATGCCAGGTCTTTATAATTTCCTCAAGTCTCTCATCAGGTACTTTGTCAAATGCTTTCTGAAAATCCAGAAACACTATATCAAGGCAAGTAACCAAAGCTAAAATCCAAATCCAATGACAGTGGTGACTAGCATGGTCTTATGAAATCCTGTTTCCACCACTCTCTCTCTCTCTCCCTCTCACATATCCCACACCAAGTTCGCTCTCTCTCTCTCTCTCTCTCAAACCCCCCCACCCTGTTCCACCTGCCTCTTCCACGAAAAACTGTAAAAATGTGTTTAGCAGTCCTAAAGTGCTGCTTTCCTGGATATATTTGCAATCCAATCAAATTCCTATTTAATTTAATACAAAATACTTTATAAAAAGGTTACTATATTTAACTTTTAGGCATGCTTGTCAATTAAACTCATTACAGACCTGCTGCTTTTCTGCTGCCTTCTTTAACTCATGTGCAGGAGCAGGGGCCAACTGTGCGCGCAGTTTCCTTTTTTTTTTTTTTAATTTTAATGACTTGCTTTTCAAAATTCAAACTCAAGGAGAGTTACAAATCCAGGTACAGTCGGTAGGGTCGGTCGGCTCAAGTTTCATACGGGGGAAGCAGGAAGAAGAAAGATGCGTGCGTAGTAAATGAGTAGGACCCATCTGAGAAAAAGAATGAGCTGCCTGGAAGTAGACTAACTCTGGTGAAAGCCACCAGTTTATTTATTGAGAAATACTAGAGAGTAGCATAAAAATCTTGTAAGTCAGCTGAAGAAAAAGAAAAAAAAAATCTTGCTAAGAATTTTTGGAGCTAAATTATAGGAAAGCTGATAATTTCTAACCCTTTTTAAGGCAGGGATTCTCATTGGTCAGTCATTCATTTCTGTACACTGCAGCCTGGTATTAAATGAACATATTTAATGCTTAAGCAGTCTCACAACTAATCCTGTGATATGAGGTACAGGATGGCTATGCATTTTCTTCTATATGTCTTGTGCATTTGACCCCCTCCATTGTAAGTGCTGATGTATTGCATCATGTAAATCTGGCAGGACAAAAGCTAAACTCTAGACCGGTTACAAAACGGGGAATTTCTTCAACAATTATACATTTTCACCACTGAAGAGGTTTGCCTGGAAGTGATTAGAACAGATTTATCTTGCAATAATGATACCATTGTATAATGTTAACCCTTCAGAATCTGCAGATTTTCAGCATCCTATGCACTTCAAACTGTTTTGCCACTTGAAAAATCCTGTGTACAGGTGCCAAAGGATTAAGCAAGACTCATACAAGTAAGTAAAGATTTTTATATTAAGAAAAATTCTATTTTGCAATACAAATTAGTAGGATTTCTACTGAACAGATACTAATCAAACTGGGAGTCTTTTTGGAGGGCATGTTTTGCATGTAATTGCAACATTTTTTAGCTGATACATATTAGAAATAGAAATCAGATAATATAAATATGATAAAGGAAGTACAATTTCTTTGTAACCATGAAATCCAGGTGTCTAGGTACTAGAGAAACATTTATAGTGTTGGGATTATATTTATTTAGAAATCAGTAACAAAAAAGGAGATGTAGAGCTCTTTGTTGGATTCAACCTTCTGCATTATGCCATGCCAGGTTCTATTTTTAAGGGATATGTTTGGGTGACCTTTATTTTGTGAAATCTAGAATTATGCAAAAGATGATGCAGAGGTGAACATCTTGTGGGACAGAACTGAATGTCCCCCTCCCCCCCCCTCAAGATACCCAGAATTTTTTTTTTTTATAGCGTGGAAACAAATAGGATGGGTAGATAGAAAATCAACACTTTTCTGGAACTTTGTATTTTGATATTTTAGGAAACCCCAAAAGGAAAGGGCACTGTTAAAAGGATGCAGGTTATTTTATTCTATAACTACACAATACAAAATTTTGTTTGCTTCCTTAGCACTAGTGGAGGGGTCCTTTCTGAGTGGGAAATGAATGAAAGTTAGTTTCTTGGCCCTGGTCTCTAGTTTATATCCAGGATCAGTTGCTCATCTGGATTCAATACTCATTTGTTAATTCATTCAAACAATTAAGAAGTGAAAAGCTGCTTAATGTTCAATGTGTTTACAACAGATTTTTGTGATGCATTTTCTTAGCACATCCCATGTGGTCTGACTGTATCAAATTAACTTCTAAATCCTGTAGAGTCAACAATTCTTTTCCCAGAGTATTCACCCTAGTGCTTTCATGCAAGCTATCGGTTCCACTTTTTACCTCATACACAAATAAAAACTATGTTAAATCCCCTTATGCTTTTCAGTTATTCTATATAGCAACACAGGGACTGATTAAAACTTTCTGTGCAGTCAACACATCTCATTTTCAGCTCATTCTTTATGGCATATAAAACTGAGGTACCAAGTCATTTTATCAGCCAAGCAAATAGCTTAAATCAGACCCATAGTGATCCGAATGAGAAAAGACATTTTCTCATCATTTTTTTTACTTGTGCATGTAATCAATGCTTGGAAATTCTGCTGCTTATATAAGTTCAATAATTTATCAGCCCCCCAGAAAAGTCCATTTTATTCTTAAAATCCTGAACCTAAGCTGCCAAAGCTTCAATTACATATCTATCTCTACCTGCAGAATGATTGTCAGGGCAATACTGATCTTCCTAGCCAAGGTCTCCCTATAGGCAGCACAGTTCACCCCTGTAGAGGCAGCCATTTTCCCTCCTAAAAGCCTCATAACATAGCTCCTTGGGTTTGTTACCACAATGGAAATGGCACATTATTGGCCTCTGTAATTGTGAACTTTTTTTTTTTTCCAAACATTCATAAAATTGCATTTGGTTTCTAGTTTTTCATTAGCACAATTTCTCTGATAGCTTCAAATCTAATCCAACGTCTTGATTGAAGCGTCAGATTCCTATGACTCTGTGAATTGTGCTGCACACAACCTCACTGATTTGTGACAGGTATGCAAGGAAGAAGGTGATTTAAGTATTTTATGCATCTACCCAAAAGTGCTAAAGACAGAGTGAGGAGAAGGTCAGATGGACACTATTTACTATAATGGAGTCCCTGTTTTCCCTTCTGGAGGTTACTACCTGCAGTAAGTGCAACTCTACTTATATGGTGAGCTAGAATTTCTAAGTAACTATCTTTCTGAATATATTGAGGTTTCAATAAAAAATGTTGGCAGGGCCTTTGAAGAAAATGTCACAGACTCAATTGGCAGGGTCAGCAAAAGAGGCTTTAGATTTCCAAAGACCTATGCAGCAGTACTAAGGGAACTATACTATGGGAGCAGGAAGAGGGACTCTTCCATGTGAATAACCATGCTTTTGGGCTGGCTTTCTAATTAAACAAAGCTTAATTGCATATTATAGGAGTCAGTGTAAAGTCGATCCATCTCCTTATGACAAAGGTGGTAAATCCAGCTTTCAGTAGTTTTGTAGAATAACTGAAATTGTTCATTAAATTGTAAAGCTAACTCAATGTGTTAAATCACATTTTCAAACAGTTGCATGGAGCGCATGATGTTTTCATCCTGTGAAAAAAACAAAGCAAAACAAATACAAAAGTTTAGTTAGAAATTCTGCAATAAAAAAAGTTACATATTTACAACAAAGTCTGAATTTAACACCCAGAATTTAGTTTTAAAGGCATTCCATCTGAACATTATACACAGTTTCTGAAGTAAGTTTCAAATTCAGATGGAGTCCATTTCAAATAGAGTCCTTTAGAACCTTAGCTCTCCGATTCAGAGAAACACCAAAACCTCAGTTAGTCATCTGTTAGGGTAAGAAACCATTCAAATTTCTAACCAAAAATGACAAAAAAAACCCCCCCAACCCCTTTGGACAGCATCTCAGTTTCTTAGACATAGTTGATGAGCCGAAAATAAAATTGAATTAACAAAGGAAAGTTTCCTTTTATTTGAAATCTCCCCTGTTTAAAGATACACATAGCTAGAATAACATCAGATAGAAACAATAGAAAAAGAGAAAGGAAAATAATGTTCTTGAACCATTTTTTAAAAAAATATTTTCTGTGCCCAATATTCAGAGTTATCATCATGGCTATGCTGGTGAATATCTCTGTATTAGCGCTACATAGCCGGATAAGTTAATTGGATAACTTATCCAGATATAACTTAACTGGATAAATCCAAATATTGACATTTATCCAGATAAGTTATCTGGCTAAGAAGTGCCGGCCCATTGCCTGCTCACTGCATATCCGGCTATTACTTAAGCCAGATAAGAGGCAGCTGTTGAACACTGCTGGATGTTCAATGACTATCATATTGGCCTCTCTACTGTTTCCATTATTTTTTTTCAAACATAAGGCACAATGGAATTTTTTAAAATAAAGTCCTTGAATCACATAAGAAATTTTGTGATCTTCATGCCTTTTTCCACACAGGTAGGCTATCTTAACTGAATCAACAAAGTCCATATTTCAACTGGAAATGGAAATAAAGTCCAGATGGATAGCTTTAGGATGCAGCTCTCTTTACACCTGTTACATTCGCAGGTCCGCAGGCTATTCCCACAGACTGCTGCTCTCACCTCCCGGCTGGCCGACACAATGACCCCGAACATGGCAGCACACCACCAACATACGAGGCAGGACACTGCTGACAAACCCCTGCATGGTGCACCCCCTTACATTTAAAGGGACTGAGGCGGGAAATCACCTGTAGCCCTTCTTGATGATGTTAGCGGCAGAGCAGGGCCTCAGCAACAGGCCTCCCTGCTCCAGCAGTAGTGCATGTTGCTCCAGTGTCCTGCCTCTTGTTCCAGCATTCCTGTCTTCAGCCCACTGTCCTTGTCTTCAGTTCTTCAGCCCAGTGTCCTTGTCTTCAGTTCTTCAGCTCAGAGTCTTTGCCTTCTCATCTTCAGTTCTTCAGCATCTCCCTAATTGCCCGTCTGTTCTTCTCATCTTCCTTCCCTCCCTATCCGTCCCACCATTCCCTTTGGACGGATAACTGGTATTGACCTCAGCTTGCTTCTGGAAATGCTTGACCTTTGCCTGCCACTGACCACTGCCTGACCTTGGTTATGCTAGTCCTCTGACTGTCCCTGACTCCTGCCTGCCACCGGATATGCTGATCTTCACCTAACCCAACCCAGTCAACTCAACGGATCTTTCCACCAACAGCAGATGCCCCCATCTAAGACCTGCCGGCCCTGGCACCCAAAACCTCAGCTCGAGGGGAGCATGGGCTGGTAAAAACAAAGCTCCAGCTGGACCTCTGCTTTGTCCGTGACTGCCTGCCAATGGTGGAGACCTGCAGGACTCTTCCCTGTAGACTGCATCAACTCTTTTGCCCTAAGGGTCCATGAATGCAACAACACTATCCATCCAGCAACAGACTCCTCTTTGATCTTCAGTAGTCATACAGATTTCAGGGCTCTGGATCACAGAACAAGACACTCCTTGGACGGTGATTCTTGACCAGCACTACTCTGAATAAAATTTCAGAGGATAACAGCACTTGCAAAAAATCTTAAAACTTAAACAAAATAAAGGACAAAAAATAGAGACATAGAGAAATCCTTGGGTATAGTCCCTTTGTATGGAAGTCCTTTGCAAAAGAATCAAGATCTAACTATTTAATCCTCCAATAGCCATGATGCTCTCCTACATCATATAATATCCTCTCCTTGATGATTTATATAACATATTACCCATGTTACTGTTATAGATGCTCCCTATATCAAACATTATCTATTGTTGTTATTATTATTTTTGTTTTTATCCATGTTACTGTTATTATCTATGTTACTGTTCCAGATGTTCCCTGTATCAAACAAAAGGAAAGGCTTGACTTCCTGCACCATTAAGTTGTATGTAAACCGATGTGATATGCAAATCGAACACTGGTATATAAAAACAAATAGAACACACTGGAAATTGAAATAATTTAATCAGAACACAGTTCAGCTCACAGATCATTGTACTTGTGCAATTCTTCAGAGGTTACACCATTTTGGGCTATGCTGTTCAGAGTCAGAAACAGAAAATCAGCTGGAAAATGTGGAGCAGCATTACTACAGAAAACTCCATTCTCGGTACCTATGCACATTCTTTGTTTATTGTTTTAGTACAGCAGCTTAGCACAAACCTGTATCATGGAGGTCTCCCCAAATCCAGAAAGGCCATATAGCAGCAGATAGAACAGCTTATCTTTTCTAAAGAACAACTGCATTGGATTCAGAATTAGGGGTGTGCATTCGTTTGCAACGTATTGGTAATCCGCAACATATATGCCATATTTGTTGTATTCGTGGGGGTCGCGAAACGTATGGCGAACCCCCACGAATACAATGTATCACTAACGAATAAACCCCCACCCTCCTGACCCTCCCAAGACTTGCCAAAAGTCCCTGGTGGTCCAGTGAGGATCCTGGAGCGATTTCCTGCACTCGGGCTGTCGGCTGCTGGTATTCAAAATGGCGCCGATAGCCTTTGCCCTTACTATGAAACAGGGGCTACTGGTGCCATTGGTCAGCCCCTGTCACATGGTAGGAGCACAAGATGGCGCTGGCCATCCATTGCTCCTACCATGTGACAGGGGCCGACTAATGGCACTGGTAGCCCCTGACACATAGTAAGGGCAAAGACTATCGGCGCCTTTTGAATATCAGCAGCCGACGACCCAAGTGCAGGAGATCGCTCCAGGAACCCCGCTGGACCACCAGGGACTTTTGGCAAGTCTTGGGGGGGTCAGGAGGGTGGGGGGGGGGGTTGTAGTTAATTAAATTTAAAGGGTTGGGATGGGTTTTTTTGGGGAAAGGAATACATATGTAAGTAATGAACAGATCGGGGTCCCCTGAGAACGAATGCAACGGATTTGTGTCCCGACGAATACGAATACTGAATGGGACGAATCCGTCCCTGCTGCACATCCCTATTCAGAATGTCCTGATGGGAAATCAGGCCATTCAGTGTCTGAGGTTGATATTTATCAATTCAAGACAGATTTTTCCTCTGTAGGGGCTATTTGCATGTGAAGATCCTACTGATCGCACAGGTGGAGCCCTTCCTGAGGCACAGCTGGTTGGGAAAATTTTCTTATAGCTTCCCCTGCTCCACAGACATGGAGGAATTGCTCAAGGTTGGATTGTATTCATTCTGCTCTTGGCAGAGCTCACTCCCCAATATGAAACCTGCTATGGATGGAGCGAATGTTTTCTCATGGCTTTTCTTTATTTCCTCATGTCTTGGCATCCAATTTACCACCAACTGCTAAGGCATTTAGTAGTCCATGGGGTAAGGCCATGGACTGCCATGCTTACTTCCAGTCTCAAAGATAATGGGTGAACACTGATGCCGGGGAAGGCCTTTTGGAGGATGCATAGCCATCCGCTGCATTCATCCTGCCTCTGCTTCCAGCGATGCTGCTTCGGCACACTGTGCTGTCCCTAGGCATGAGTGCACAACATTGTGGCAGATTTAAAGGGACCACAGCGGGAAAAGCTCCATGGCCCTTGCTGATGATGTCACTGATGCTGCCTTATAAACGGGCAACTCTTCCACAGCAAGACCTCTCGGAAATAGGTCAACTACCTTTGGTTGAGTAACTTTCTTCAACATGTTTCTGGTCTTCGTTCCTACATTCCTGGTCTTTTATCTTGGCACTCTCTGGTCTTCATTCCTGAGTTCTTCGTCTTTGACCTGTGGTCAGTCTTCTCTTCTTCAGCTTCTTCTCCTGCCTGCCTGTGCTGTTCCTCACCTCCCTGCCCACCTATCCATCCCATCTTCCCTCGGATGGATCACTGGTTCTGACATCGGCTTGCTTGATTTTTGACTATGACTGAACTGTACCAACCACTGATCACTGCTGATTCTCAACTATGATTGAATCATGTCTGCCACTGACCACTGCCTGATTCTCGTCTATTACTGAACTCCACCTGTCAGTGACCACTGCCTGATCTTAGACCAAGCCTGAATGCTGCCTGCTCTGACTGCTGTCTGTCTTTGACTATGCCACTGCTTCGCCTGCCCCAGCCCTTGGCCTGTGACTCAACCATCTCAATAGATCTCCACCCCGTCAACAGAAGCCCGTGCCTGTCCTGCTGGCCCCAGCACCCAAGGACTCAACCTAAGGGGAACAAGAGCTGGTATAGGTGAAGCTCAAGTTAGGCCTCTGCCACAATCAGTTCCACCAGCTGACAGTGGAGACCTGCAGGGCTCCTCCCTGCAGGTTGTGCCAACTCTACCTTGGTCCAACAGTTCATGCCCGCAACAACTGCCTCTCAGCTGACATTATCTGTCTGCTCCAGCCTGAATCACCACATTCTCTTCTCCTTACAGGCATACTCAATGCACCAACTCTAGAACTTGAAACCAGCCCCATTTACCTTTAGCCATGGTTTTAATGGATCCTGCTGCCTTGCCCCCACACAGTAGTGCTTGCCGCAGGTCCTATCAGAAATCTACCTTCTTGGCAGGCATGTACCTGCAACATACTGGCCTTCACTCTTGTCTGATGTGCTCCTCACTCGTGGGCCTCAACAGGGAAATACTTCTGGAGGCAGTGGTAGCTCAGGCTGCAATTCATGCCCAGTGGTGGCAGACTGCTCCAGTACTGTTCCAGCTTCAGCTGACTTGGGGTGGGGGAAGGCTTCAAACCCAGTCCTACTCACATGGACTCCTCAAGGTGTATGATGATGACTGCAGCAGAAGACTCCTGCACAGCCATATCATCTACCTCCGGACTAGGATAAACTTCCAAGTCTTGTAGCTTGTCTTCTTTTTTGCCACAGAGCACATCTTGTTGCACATCTCAGGGATTCCGACCTGCAGTCCTTCGCAGATCCTCTTCCAACCCATATTCCAGTGAATCACTCAGCTCCTCCTGTGCGAAGATGCTGACCCCTTCTGATAAGTGTTCATGGGCTTATCCTCTTCAGCCCTGCCCCCTAGGGCACACACAGTGGCTATTTCGACCCATTCAAGTCAATGGGAGGAAAACATGCAAATTTTCACAAAATTTCTTTGATCCCCTTTGGGTCCCTGTTGTTTGGATGCCTTAATGTGACCTGAATCTGGTAAGTGGGTTACAAACCTCTCCCTGGTTAGACTTCTTACTGGAATGTGGTTGAGCAGGTGGTATAATAGACCTGGACCAGATTGAAAACCCATACAACAGGGTTGACAAAACCCCATCTATGACTGAAATTCCTCTTCAGGAGTAACAAGCTAGAAAAACCTTTGTTAGAATTCTCTCCTCCTTTACCTCTCTTGGGCCGTACCCTTGGTGGAAACCATTCAGTCGATACAAAGGATGGTGATTCCAATGAGTCAGTTATTCACATAAGTAAACAGAAGTTAACAAAGTCCACAGTCCACAGGCTTTTCAGTGTAGAAAACATTAGCAGCAATTCATAGCAGCAGCCAGACTTCTCCACCATCTCATTAAGAACATAAGAATTGTCATGCAGGGTCAGACTAAGTTCCATAGAGCTCAACATCCTGTCTCTGACAGTAGCCAAGCCAGATCACAAGTACCTGGAAGATCCCATAAAGTAGATCTGTTATTCATGCCCAGGAATATCAATAGCTTTCTTTACTAGTCACCTTGATCATGCCCTCTGGCAACAGATTCCACAGCTGAGTGAAAAAGTTCTTTCTACAGTTTGTTTTGACTCTGCTGGTTGTTAATTTCATGGAATGTCATCTTGTTTAAATATTATTTATTTATTGGTTCCACCACACTCATGATTTAATAAACTTCTTTCATATCCCATCTCAGCCATCTCTTTTCCAAGCTGAAGAGCCCTAACCTAATAGCCTTTCTTCATAGCCTAATAGCCTCTATCATTGCTGTCGCCCTTCTCTGCACCTTTTCTAGTTCTGCTGTATCTTTCCTGAGATGGAACAACCAGAACGGTACACAATACTCTAGGTAGTCACACCATGGCGCGATACAAGACAATATGGTATTTTCCATTTTAATCTCCATTTCTTTATGGATCATTCCTAAGATTATATTTGCTTTTTGAACTGTGGCCAAAAAGTCACAACGTAAATTCAATGTAATATTCACAAAGACTCCAAGGACCTTTTCCTGAGTAGTGACTCCCAGTTCAGAATTCAGCATCGTGTACCTGTGGATGGGATTATTTTTCTGTATGTGCAGCACTTTACATTTTTCCACATTAAATGTCATCTGCCATTCAGTTGCCCAGTCTCCTAGTCTCACAAGGTCCTTCTGCAGTTCCTCGCAATCTGCTTCTGTTTTAACAACTTTGAATAATTTTGTATCATCTTCAAATTTGATCACCTCACTCGTTGTTGTCTTTTCCAGATCATTTATGAATATGTTAAACAGCACAGGTCCCGATACCAAACCCTGTGGTCCTCCATTTGGAAAACTGACCATTTAGTCCTACTCTGTTTCTGGCCTTTTAATCAGCTTCCAATCCACAAAAGAACACTGCCTCCTATTCTATGACTTTATAGTTTCCTAAGGAGTCTATCATGGGGTACTTTGTCAAATGCCTTCTGAAAATCCAAATACACTGTATCAACCAGTTCATTTTTATCTATCTGCATGTTTATTATTAGCCAAGCAAAATCTTCTGAAGACCAATATTCAGAGAACAGATGAGTCTTGGTATTTGGTTAGGCTGCAGTCCTCACGCTAACAAGCTTAAGCCCTTTCTTTTCCTGCATTTCCAGTAACATTTCAGAAAAATCAGTTAGTCCTTTCTTGGTAATGTCTGGTGAAAATTCCTTAAGAGATTTCTCAGAAAGTAGTCTGCATAGTTCTCCTAGGACCTTGTGGCTGGAATAGCCTAGGTGATGAATTAGAATTTTCCAAACTAAAAGCACACAGGTGCTGACTCTTCAGTGTCCTCCTTCCATCTCTCTAAAACAGTGTTTGTCCTCTATATGTTTTTCCATGCAAACCAGTCTAATACTAAAAGGCACAGATATGTTTTTGCAAGGCAGGGAATCCAAATTGTTTAGGAACATTTGATATTACTGCACGAGTGCTACAACAGTCAAATACCATAATTATATTTGATGGAAATGGTTTCATTTTGAATGATTTATGTTAAAGTTTCTACAGTATAATTGCTTAAATTTCCAATATTGTTAATTTATGTTTCTAATTTGTAAAAGAAAAACTGAATAAATAAATAAAAATTTAAAACAAACAAACAAAAAAAAACCAACTAAAATCCGTTACTCATTCCATAGTCTCTTCACCATTAAGCTAGGTAGTTGTCAACCCCATCACATTTTAATAGGAACTCACTTTTTGGCAGCTTTCAATGAATTCATCTATAGTAACTACCCCATCATTATTTTTGTCCATTTTCTGCATAGAAAAAGAAAAAGAGGTTAAATTTTATCTTCAGTTCTTTTTTTAAAGATATGTATACATTTTAGTAACTATTTATTTACATTTCATATATTCTGTAATTTCCAAATTAATTGTTCAACTTGGATTATATAAAGACATGTACAACTCACGTAAACAAATACATCATCATAAACACAATTGCATACATAAGTGGTTATACCATACTATATTGACAAGCTTCTAAATTAGGTATATGCCTGGGCAAAACCAAAGACTTTTCATCATTTTCTAAACATCAAGTAACATCCTCTCTAATTGCATTTGATAGGGCTTTCTAAGACATAGATCCTATGAAAGAAAGGGCTCTGGAACAAGTTTCCTGTAATTTGTTTTGCTGTTTTATAATCAAATATCTGTAATACAAGAGCTTACCTGGAAAAATGTTTCCACGTGTTGTCTAGGCGTGTCCTCTCTGAGAACAGGATAAGTACATTTTCCCATCATATCATATATAGCCTTCATTATATCAAGCATTTCCTAGAAAGAGAGAAAAAGGCTTTTTAAGATTCCATCAAGTAGTTCTGTAAAGTCTTATGCAAGGACCTAAAAAACAACAACATCTTTCGTAAAGCCTTAGACAAGGACCTCAGCCAATGAGAACAAATTATCTCAGTGACTGAGAATAATTTATATTTGAGTACTAAGAGATTTGGCAGGAAAGCAAACTATGTCATCATCAGCTATGCACAGTTTATTTTATAATAGGAATTTATTTAAAACTTTTTATATACCGTTATAACAAATAAATTTGAACAAAACGGTTTACAATTATTTCAAAATAAAAATAAAATAAAACTAATAAAAATATGAAATTAAAATAACTAAAACTTCAGATAGTGATAAAAAGTAAAAATAAAATAGTAAAGTCAGAATAAAAATACATTGGTATCAATCAATATAATATAAAAACTTTGCATATTTTAATTAATCTTTACTTTACTTTACTAAAAAGGAATATGATAGTCCTTTGTTAAAAATAACTCAAATAGATGACATAAGACCAAAGTTGATCTCATTGATTAGTAAATACAGTATTTCATTTATTAAACAAACAAACAAAAAAAACAGGTACAGGGCTGGCATTTTGTGGTTTATTGTATTTGAGGCACAATTAACAATGTTTAGTTCCTTGTTTTTGACCGACAATCATTGATAATGGTTAAACACCTGATTTTGTTTTATTTATTGATTTCATATTTACGCATAATAAGGTCTACATAATTTTATCAGTTACATGAGCAATTGGTCAGAACACAACAAAGGTTGCTTCAGGAACTCCTGAGGCAATTGAAGGAGGCACAGAAACTTGATAGCAGGGAAGGGAAAGAAATGAGTAATGCATTTGGGGACAGCAGCATCTGACAAAGTTATGCACAAACAGGCCGATACAGAAAAGCAGACAATACTGCTTTTCTGTACATCCTCCGACTTAATATCGTGGCAATATTAAGTTGGAGGAACCAAAAGATTAATAAAAAAATTTTTTAAAAAGTGTCCGCGGTCAGGTTAGGAAAAGGGATGTTCAATTAACAAGCATCCATTTTTCTAACCCACTGACAGCCAACTCTCCTGGGCTCCTGCTGCCAAGGAAGTGCTAGGGGCATGCAATTGTCCTTAACGCCTCCTTTTAGTGCGATTCCTCATTTAAATATTGTATTGAGTACCCAGGAGAAGTGGCTGGGCACGTGTTAGGAAAGCGGGCGCTCAACATTGAGCGCCTGTTTTCCGCGCAACTTTAGTATATCAGCCTGAAAGTTTGGTTTAGGAAAATCCAAGACCTGTGGAATCCTAATGGCAGAGGTTAGCTTGGACATTGCTGATATTACATTGTTAAATAAGAGCCTTGTCGGAGGTATAACCATACCAAGCTATACACTGTTCAGGAAAAGCAAGGTAGGCGAGAAAGGAGGAGGCTCTCAAATACCAGGACAATTTCCTGGTTTGCTATCTTTATTTCATATCCATTGTGCCTGTATTCTGACTAGAATGAAAATACCTGAGAGAAACAAAACATAGGGTGAGGATTTTATTTATATACTTTGCAGTTGTTGGTGTCTTTTTTTTTTTTGGATGGGGGCGGCAGATTTCCTTTTTAGAGGACAAGTCGCAAAAGCCACATAAAATAATGCATTGGGCATTAAAAGTGGTTTTAATGATTAGATCAGTACATGGCAGCATAAATATGCACATGTGCAGATGAGTTATGCACAGCTGGTGTGTTACAAATGTGCAGTGTCGTCAGCGTGCGTGTCATATTGTTGTAGGTGCTTTCAATGTGCATATATTTGCACACATGCACACTACTACAAGTCCTGTTTTTTGGATGATGCCCCCATCAGGAACTCATAATAACATCACATGCAAAGTCCATTCATCGTCTGTCCTGAGAGGAGGCAGCTGGACAAGGAGTGAAGGTTGCTCAAAGGTTGAGAGAGTTAAAGTAGATTTCTTTTTGTGACATTTGAGTGTGTGTTGTGTTTGACCTTTCTTGTTTCCTTGTATTTTACCCTTCCTCTTGCCTTTCATTTCTTCTTGTGTGTGAGTGCATGCATGGAAGAGCTTGGGCTTTGTTGTTCTTTGAGGGCCCTTGACTGGTCGGTCTTTCTTATAGATTCAACCCCAACCTTTCACTTTGTGTCCTAGATAAAGGGGCACCGAGTGTAGCTCATTCCCAAGCAGGGGGAATACTTTACCTCAAGGGCCTTCAAGTGCAATTTCTGTAACCCACAAAACAGTCTTGACACAGAAAAACTGAGTTCCAAATAGTCTTTACTTCAAATAAATGTCGTCAATGGTAACAGTTTAGCATACAGTACATTTATGAGGTGAAGAATCTGTACACGCCATTTACACAACCATAGAACTCAGTCAATAAGGATTTCTTAATCCCACTATAGCAGTGGCATTTACTGATTCTGATTAAGGGAATTCCTTTTACCCCCTTCAGAAGCCATTGCACCTGAACACCGTTTCTCCAGTGCTCTCATGCTGCAGCATTGCAGGCAAGTCTCCTCTCCTTTCATTTAATGCCTTTTTAGCACAGTTCTTCTCCGCTCATGGTGTAAGACCTTTCTGGCAGCTGGTCACACTGACTTGACAAGTCAGTTTACACTTCTTCACTTTCAACATCACAGCAGACTGCTGCAGGGGTTCCAGATCCCTTCTGGACACCCTAACTGAAACTCTTACTTCATCCAAAGTCAGCATCCTTTACTCTTCTCGGTAGGCAAAAGCTTTCTCCCAACCTACTTGGAAATCTGTTACTCTAAAATACTCTATGGAGGTAAACTTCTACTCTTCTCCCCCCTGAATCCTCCCCAAGACCACTTGAGACAGACTCCTCTATCCTCCATGGGAGAGATCCTGCTCCTTCCTCTGCCCTAGAGGAAAACTGCTAGAAACGTCTAGTGTCCTTAATGAATTCCTTTACATTCAATCGGGCCTCTCTCTATTCCTTACAGGAACAATCCATTTTGGCATACTCAGAAAATGTTGTTTTTAGAAATGAAATATACCATCTAACTCCGAAGTTGGCCCTTGTACTAAGGAAATCTTTATTAATGGAGAATCTAGAGAGTCCCTAAATAGAATCTTAAAGAGAGGGGAGAGAGTGTGCATGAGTCAGAAGAGACTGGAGTGTATGAGTTTCTGGGTGAAGGTGGGCATAACTGGTTATGCTAAGAGGTTGAGTGGAGAGAGAACAGTAAGGTGGATGAGTGGAAGAGGAGTGAGCAGAGGAGTCAGAAGGAAAATGAATGGAGGAAGGGAAGGAATAGTGATGGTAGTGGGAACAGTAAGGAGAATGAATGTGAGAGAACTGGTAGGAGGAGAAGGAGAGGCTTGGGAGAAGAAGGAAGGAGAGACTGAGGTGTCGAGAAGAGGTCACAAGAGGATCTGGGAGAACATGAGTGAAAATTAAGAAGAGGGAGGGGACAAGAGAGGGAACACAAGACAGGGAAAGAGGGAATCCTCCTAGCTTACCCCATGGCACTAATAGCACAACAGGAACTAGGCCTACCTACCACCCCCTCCCCCCCCAAGCCTCCATGCGACTAAAGTGCAGTCAGTGCTTCATGGAGGAAGAAATTGTCCTGATACTGGAGATGGTGTTAGAAAAATATGACATTGTATATGTTAAGGAGTCTACCAAAAAGTCAAATGCTGGCAAACAGAAGATTTGGAAATCAGTAGCAGCAGAGAATCAGTGCCCTATTTTATCTACTGGACCCAAGTAACACCTGATCATCATTAGTGCCTGAGGGCCTATAACAGGGATAGGCGACTTTAGTCCTCAAGTGCTGCAAGCCGTTTGGGTTTTCAGGCTGCGTACACTGCATATTTGTGAGATGTATTCCCATACAATGCCTCCACTGAATGCAAATGCATCTCATGCATATTCATGGTAGATATCCTGAAAACTCGACCAGATTGCAGCACTTGAGGACTGGATTTGCCTATGCATGGCCTAGAAGGATTGTTCTGGCATTTGACACCACCTCAGACATGCCTGAGGAGATAGCAGGTACAATTTATTCAAATGTACGACACATGGCAACTCTTTCTGGAAGAGGTTTACCACCCACTGAGAGCAGATCCTTGCTTTACCATATTTGGCCTCGGGGAAATGTGTGCAAAATAAAGCAAGGGTTGAAAAATGAGGGTGGGTGTGTTGGGTGGTCTGGGAAGTGTTTTGTGGTGGGGTAATGTCAGAATTGGGTTGGCTACAGTCTCTAGTCTATCTTTTGCTATTAGGACCCACAGTGTATATTGATAAATATAGCAGGGATCCGAGTATATGTTCCAATGATGCACCTGTTCCTTTTCTTGCTTGTGTAGGTTTGAGTAATGGTTTGGAAACCTCTGGCCCAGGTTCGCTGGCCACCATGGCAACAAGTGTCTGCAGCTGCCATTTTCACCCCTCTGAAATGTCTGTGGGATACAGGAAGAGGCACAGGCTATATATATCCATACTGCTGCAAGAACAGATATTCAGTGACCCTGACGTGGAGGAGATGATACCGGCAGGGCAGCCAGCAGTAGAATAGTAGCAGGCTGAACCCACAAGCACTATACCACAGGTCTTCTCCAATCCAGATCTTCATCTGCCATCTCTTTTCAGAGAATGCCAGCCTAATTTCATCAGATCTGCTCAGCTACTCAGAATTCTTGAAAGGCTAGAAAGAGAAAACTTCAATTTTGGTTAATTCTGCCTTTGACTACATTTTTCAGTTTATAGTGATTTTGCATTTTTATAAATTATAAGCAATTATTTACAAATTGTAATGTATCTGAAAAATATAAACCCCTCTGTTTTTCTTTGGGTGTGGATTTTCATTTAATTATTCAGCTTTAAATATGCAGACAATTCACCCTCCAATCCTGGGATCGTAAAGAATAGTCGGGGTGGTTTAGGCAGGCTTATGAGATGTCAGCAAGGAGCTTCGACTCCATTACAATGATATTTATTTATCACTTTGATAAGAGTGCATAGAACCTCTAAAGGGTCCCCGTCTCCCCCCCTGCAATTCAGAGACCTCATCAGTGCTTCCATGGACAGAGGGAGTGACACTCATCAGGCTCCTTAGGCTGTAAATACCTTTGTTCGGCAACGTGCCTTGCTGGAACCAGTGCCAACTTGGCTGACAGAATCAAGGTAGAACAAGGGGTAGGGGAAGAATGTTGTTGGGAATAAACCTCCTATGGTCCCTCCAAAACAAAACTAACAAATTCTATAGGCTGCAGACTGGTATAAATTACCTGAACTGTTAGGGCATTTGATCCTCTCTGTGGCACCTGACAACCATGAGGTGGGACTCTTTGGCAGAGTTGCTGCCTGCCAAGGAGTTTGGCCTGGTCATCAGGCTGCTACATCCATGACTGTCTTAGCATTTCTGTCCACTGTTGTCCAGTATGTCTTTTCTATACAGCTTTCCCCTGAAAAAAAACCCAAAAACAGTCCCCAACCCAGTGAGAGGCTGTGGATTGTGTTTTGTACATTATTTTTGTTATCGGTGTCTTCCTGCACATCCTGATGCTAATTTGTCTTCACTGTGTGATATGTGCCTGCTTTACTGGCTTCCAATAAAAAGTCCTATTTTACTTAAGATATCCGGTGTTAAATTAGGTCATCCTTACCGAGTGCCTGCATGGCCTCCTCTTCCCAGCTGCATGGCCACCCTGTCCTGCTTCTGTACTTTTCCTCCTCTTCTCCTTGGCAGCGGTGCCTTCTCTCTCTCTCCACATCTTTTGGGTCATCCTTCTGGCATCTGATTGCTCCTCCTCCAAGTCCCAGAAGACTTTCTTGTGTGTAAAAAAAAAAAAAAAATGCTGGCAGAAACCTTCCCCCTTTCGCAGCAGCCCCAAACCTTCTTTACTCTGGGCAGCTGAGTGGGAAAAGGTGATATTCCTCTGCCAACATGAGCTCAAAGATGGAAAAACCACCGTGAGAACCACAAACATGAGCTCAAAGATGTTAAAACCACCGTGTTTGAGTAGGAGTCATGCATTATTATGCTCTTTATTGATTACCAAGTAATGTTTTAATTGTGCATGCTGCCTCATATGCATAATTTCTAGCTAAAATCTTTTTTTTTTTGCATACTTGTAAAACACAGATTTTACACACTGGAAGCACAGTGTACAGTGCATATTTACTGCATTGTGTAACACTAAACATCAACATCATTTAGTGAATAGAACCATTAATGTAATTGATTACAATTACTACTTTTTCCTATTCATTTATAAATTGCTCAGAATAACTAAACAGAAAAGAATAAAATTATCCACAATTATGATGCCATTCCATCTTGTTAACACTGCTTTGTGAGTGAATGAAGCCTCTACCAGGAAGAAAATATCATGGATGCTGCAAAAGCAAAGAGGATTTAAAGAAGTATTGCACAGTTTGGGTAATGGGGCTTAAAAGATCAATATGAGCTGCACAAATTTAAGAATAATTTGCCATGTGCTTTTCAAATATCCTTACCTCTTTAGTTATGTACCCATCTTTATTGATATCATACAAATTAAAGGCCCAATTGAGTTTTTCCTGTATTGTCCCGCGAAGTAAAATTGAGAGACCCATAACAAAATCCTGAAAAGAAAAATAAGTCTTAGTGAAGGCTATGGTCAGGTTTAAGATCAAGGCAATTGAAATGATAGAAGGCAATGCAGTAAATTCACAGATTTCATGTTAGACTGCGTACTGATGGCTAATAATGGATGGGCATTTTTAAGTTTTCAGCTTCATGGAGCTGCAGGAGTCTTCGATGTATCCAAAGCTATTCACCATTTCTTGGTAGCTGGCATGCTATAGATTTCTTTTACTTTACCATATTGGGATATAGGAATGATGGCCAATGTGGGAGTGATTTTGCAACAGCCTGCATATATTTCAAATCAAATACATGCATAAGTTATACCAATTGTCAAAGGGAATGTACACACATACTTTCCCTTTCAAAATTATTTCATCAAAGCTACCTACATATAATTGCACCTGGAAATATCAAAGCAGTTTACACAACGAAAAAATACATAGTAACGCAGCATAATACAATATCAGCAACTAGAAATTATATAACAATTCATAAAAGTCAAAAACATAAAAATAATAATGTACTAAAAATACTATACCTAACTTAAAAAAGACAAAAAGAATCAAAACTAAGCCCTAATTATCTAAGGATGAAAAGATTACCTAAGTGGCCAAGTCTTTACCCCTTTTTGAAGTCTTAGATAATTCTACTCCTAAGTTCTAAGTGCAATGAATTGCAAAGTCTCAAGTCTTATTATTTAGGAACAGCAAGTAAATCCAATTGGAAGGAACAAAGTGTTTACAATGGTTTATAAGGAACAAGCATGTCAGACAGGTACAGTATTTGGGACAGCTCCTGTGTAGACACCTAAACACATTAGTTAGAATTTTGAATTTTACTCCAAATGGGGAGCCAGTGAAGCCCCAGAAGTGGGGTCACATGATCATACTTTTTTGTTCTAGAGTTTGTGATTCATTGTCAGTGCTTGTACTTGACTCTTGTTTGTGAGCGTTAGCCTGCTTTGTCTTCGCAGTGTATCCAGGGCTGCTGTACTGAGGTATCTCTATTGGGAGCTACAGGGAATGCTTGCACAATTTTGAAATAGAGATCCAACAGGGCAGGAGTAACTGGGAATCACTCATTATCCTTAGATGTGCGGATGAGGTAAATGGTTGGCAGGGACCATGGGAGTCTGGAGTGGGTGCTCTGTGAGGATGCTTTGGTGCTGGAGGCCATTTCAAAATGAAAAGAAAAATTAAATTTCATTTGTATGTGTTTCCTTTCATTTTCAAAATGAAATAAAATGGGACTTACCCAGGGCCACAAAGGGGAAAAAGTCTCCCTGTCCAGTGAAAATATGATTTTGGATCCTGGCTTACTACTTTGCCTGCTTGGCAACTTTCTTAAGAATCCCAGTAATCCGAGACCACACTACCAGGTAGGGATGTGAATCGTTTTACGACGATTAAAATTATCGTCCGATAATTTTAATATCGTCTTAAACCGTTATGAAACACAATACAATAGAGATTCTAACGATTTATCGTTATAAATCGTTAGAATCGTGAGCCGGCACACTAAAACCCGCTAAAACCCACCCCTGACCCTTTAAATTAAATCCCCCACCCTCCCGAACCCCCCCCAAATAACTTAAATTACCTGGTGGTCCAGCGGCGGTCCGGAACGGGCTCCTGCTATTGAATCTTGTTGTCTTCAGCCGGCGCCATTTTCCAAAATGGCGCCGAAAAATGGCGGCGGCCATAGACCAACAGGATTCGACGGCAGGAGGTCCTTCCGGACCCCCGCTGGACTTTTGGCAAGTCTTGTGGGGGTCAGGAGGCCCCCCCCAAGCTGGCCAAAAGTTCCTGGAGGTCCAGCGGGGGTCAGGGAGCGATTTCCCGCCGCAAATCGTTTTCCGTACGGAAAATGGCGCCGGCAGGAGATCGACTGCAGGAGGTCGTTCAGCGAGGGTTCCGGCGCCTCGCTGAACGACCTCCTGCAGTCGATCTCCTGCCGCGCCATTTTCCGTACGGAAAACGATTCGCGGCGGGAAATCGCTCCCTGACCCCCCCGCTGGACCTCCAGGAACTTTTGGCCAGCTTGGGGGGGGCCTCCTGACCCCCACAAGACTTGCCAAAAGTCCAGCGGGGGTCCGGAAGGACCTCCTGCCGTCGAATCCTGTTGGTCTATGGCCGCCGCCATTTTTCGGCGCCATTTTGGAAAATGGCGCCGGCTGAAGACAACAAGATTCAATAGCAGGAGCCCGTTCCGGACCGCTGCCGTTCCGGACCGCCGCTGGACCACCAGGTAATTTAAGTTATTTGGGGGGGGGTTCGGGAGGGTGGGGGATTTAATTTAAAGGGTCGGGGGTGGGTTTAGCGGGTTGGTTAACGATTTTAGCGGGTTTTAACGATTTTAACGATTTATCACGATATTTTACCCCCCCCAAACGGCAACAATACGATTCCCTCCCCCTCCCAGCCGAAATCGATCATTAAGACGATCGAGGACACGATTCACATCTCTACTACCAGGCAAGGCTACTAACATTATTTTCATTGTCAATGGTTTCAGGGTTTTCAGTTGTGAGATTATAATTTGGGACTTACAACTGTCTTGGGTGGTGAGTTGAGCTCTCCATGCTGTCTTAGACACTTTGCATGGGCAAAGTTACGATCATCAGGGGGAGGCCCCAACCTTTTCGCTTGAGTGAGCCCTTCAGTTTAGGAATTCTCCCTCCCTTCTCTCTGTCAAGAGACTTTCTAGTGTTCAAAACGTTTTATTAAAGCATTTTGAGAGCAATACAAAATATTGCAATATAACAAAAGGAACAAATGAACATTTACAATAAAGTGATTCCATGAATACAAGCTAGGGTCAAGAAACAAAAATTATTTAGAGGAATAATCTTTCAATGAATCCCAAATCTTATACGTTTTAATGAAGGTTTATTTGCATTGTACAGCCATAAATTTGTATTTGGAATGTCAAGTTCATTTCTATATATTAATGTCTGCAAAAAATGCCTTATCACAGGGTTAGACAAGGGATAACATGGTTGCAGGTACCAAAATAATAACTAGGGTTACAAATGGGCATGATAAAATGACCCTAGGGAGCTGAGGAGGTCCTGGTAGGCTTAAGGAGCAGGGCAATAAGGAGCCAGCAGCAGGTGGCCTACCTCTGCCATCAGCCCCTTGAGGGCAGTCTGAATGTTGGTCTTATTCTGGTACAGGCCACTCCAAAGTTGCATCCACAGGCCCAGGGAAGCTGAACTCTGCTAAAGGAACAAGCACTCCTCCTACTGACGCAAACTCGTAGGCAACAGGTAGCTCCAGTGTATGCCTGGTCAGAGGTGGAAAAACATATTAGCCTTCTTCCTCCAAAAGGTCCTCATGTCCTGGAGCAAAATGGAAGGTGGCCCTCGAAGGGGGTGGGGGGGAAACCAAAGAGGGGAAAAGTGGTGGAGGCTGGTCACCAGTGAGCAGTGGCCCGGGCTCCAGCCCTGCTATTGCCTGTAATGGGTATGGTGGAGCAAGCTTCAGCCCTGCTACTGGCCTTGGTGAAGGCAGTGGGGGTGGGCTCCTGCCCTGCTGCTGTTGATGGTAGTTCAGGGTCCAACCCTTCTTCTGGTAGTGATGAGGATGGTAGGCGGGGATGGGCTCTTGCTTGGCTGTTGCTGCTGGAAATGGGCCTGAAGCAGGTACTGAAGGAACTTGCTCCTTTTCCTCCTCCTCTCCTCCTCCGAGCTGGTGATATCTGTGAAAGATAAATATGTAGGGGTTAATTAAGCAGGTAGCATGAAAGGCAGTTTCCGCAAAGTGCGAGGTGGATCTAGGGCAAAACCTGTGGCAAGGGGATGTCAAGAAGGCAGTAGTGTAACTGTTTATTTTGCAAGCCTGTACATGAGTGGTACAAGAACATAACATAAGAAGTTGCCAACTGGATCACACTGAGGGTCCATCAAGCCCAGCATCCTGTTTCCAACAGTGGCCAATCCAGGGCACAAGTACCTGGCAAGTTCCCAAACATTAAATAGATCCCATGCTACTCATGCCAGTAAAAAGCAGTGGCTATTCCCTAACTCAACTTGACTAATAGTTTGACTAATGAGCTTCTCTTCCAGGAACTTATCCAAACCTTTTTTAAGCCCAGCTACACTAACTGCCTTAACTGCATCCTCTGGCAATGAATTCCAAAGCTTAATTTTGCGTTGAGTGAAAAAGAATTTTCTCAGATTTGTTTTAAATATACTACTTACTAACTTCATGGAGTGCCCCCTAGTCCTTGTATTATCTGAAAGAGTAAATAACCGATTCTCATTTACCCATTCTAGTCCTCTCAAGATTTTGTAGACCTTCATCATATCCCCCCTGCAAAACAAACAGCCCCAACCTCGTTAGCCTTTTCTCATAGGGGAATCATATTATCCCCTTTATCATTTTGGTTGCCCTTCTCTATATCTTCTCCAGTGCAGTCCCACTATGGAGCGAAACAGTGGATTATGACATTCTCTGTTTTATTCACCATTCTCTTCCTAATAATTCCTAACATTCTGTTTGCTTTTTTAACCACTGCAGCACACTGAGCTGACAATTTCAATGTGTTATCCACTATGGTGCCTAGATCTTTTTCCTGGGTGGTAATGCCTAACATGAAGCCTAACATCGTGTGACTACAGCATCACCTTGCACTTTTCCACATTAAATTCATCTGCCATTTGGACACCTATCCTCCAGACTCACAAGGTCGTCCTCCAATTTATCACTATCTGTTTATGATTTAACTACTCTGAATAATTTTGTGTCATCTGCAAATTTGATGAGCTCACTCATCGTTTCCCTTTCCAGATCAATTATATTAAAAAGCACCGGTGCAAGTACAGATCCCTGAAGCACTCTACTGTTTACCTCTCTCCACTAAGAAAATTGACCATTTAATCCTTCTGTCTGCTTCCTGTCTTTTAAGCAGTTTGCAATCCCCAAAAGTACATTGCTTCCTATCCTATGACTTTGGTGCCACTATCTAGTGTCCACAGTCTTTCTAAGTACCTTGCCATTCTTTTACCTTCTGTTTATTTCTTCCCACAATGGCAAATGAAAAATGAATCATCTTAAAAAACACTTTTTTTTTTTTTTTTTTTTTTAGTTTTGAAACTAAAGAAATTAATTGGGTCCTCAGGAACTGAATTGTGAAATGAAACAAATGTTTTTCTGCTATATATGCCAACTAACTGGATCTTGATTTTCAGGACAGGTGGATTCAGTCTTGGTTTTACCCCAGTGCATGCATAGACTTATGCGTTCTGGTGTGTTTCTTAAGAAAAGCCGTGCAGTAACCCAAGACTGAACCAACTTGTCCCAAAAATCTGAATTTTAACTATGATATCAGATAAAATAAAGGCAAGAAATCAAAGTTTCTTGCACCTGCCCTCTAGAAACATATTCAGATCTATTTAAAACTCAACTTTATTACTAGCCTTGGCAGCAAATTCCATAAGAACAAAAGAACTGCCATACTGGGTCATATTATCTGTCCATCCAGCCCAGTATCCTGTTTTTTTTTTTTTGTTTTGTTTTTTTAAATTCTTTATTTATCAATTTTTAAGATATACAAGCATACAACTTGATACAGAAATTTAGGTGGAAACAATAGACAATTATACAATTATAGTATTCAAATATTAACATTTTTCATTCAATCTAAATATGTCTATGTTTACACCTCTATACTAGTCCTCTATAATGGGGGGAAAAAGAGTAAAGAAATTTTAACAAGGCATATTCTTAATTCACAACTAAGACAAGGAAATACCAGACAATAAAGGTAGGGGGGTGTAGAGATAGGGCTGGGGGGTGGGTTAGGTAGGGGAAGGGATTGGAAGGTGGGGGAAGGCAGAAGGAAAGTTCCCGCCGTGGATGTTCTGATTTCGGAGCAGCCTCGGAGGGAACGGGCAGCGCGTGCAGGGTTCGGCATGCGCAAGGTGCACATTTGTACATCCCCTTGCATGCGCCAACCCTGGATTTTATAAGATACGTGCAGTTATACGCGTGTATCTTATAAAAATCCGGCGTACTTTTGTTTGTGCTGGTGCGCGAACAAAGTACGCACTCGCGCTTTTCTATAAAATGTACCCCTATATCTTTTTTGAGATGTAGTGACCTGAGCTACACATAGTATTCTAGGTGTGGTTACACCATGGAGCATAATTATATACTTCATTTTATTCTCCAATCCCTTTCTAATAATTCCTAACATTCTGTATGCCTTTTTGACTGCTGCTACAAACTACGCCGAGGATTTCAATGCATTGTTCACAATAATGCCTAGCTCAGTGTTTCTCAACCCAGTCCTCAGGGCACAACTAACCAGTCAGGTTGCCAGGATATAAACAATGAATATGCATGAGATATGCATACAATGGAAGGTGCATGCAAATCTATCTCATGCATATTCATTGTGGATATCCTGAAAACGTGACTGGGTGTGTCCTGAGGACTGGGTTGAGAATTACTCGCCTAGATCTTTTTCCTGGGTGATAATTCCTATTATGGAATCTAAAATCATGTAATTACAGTTTGGATTATTTTTCCCTGTGTGCATCATATTACACTTCTCTATGTTAAATTTCATCTGCCATTTGGAAGCTCAGTCTCCCAGTCACAAAGTCCTTCTGAAATTTCTCACAATTCACTTGTGATTTTAACAATTTGGAATAATTTAGTGTCATCTGCAAATGTGATCCCCTAACTTGTTGTTCCCTTTTCCAGATCACTTAAAATATGTTAAAAGCACTGGTTCCAGTACAGATCTCTGGGGTACTTCACTGTATACCTTTTTCCATTGAGAAAACTGATCATTCAGTCCTACCTTCTGTTTCCTATCTTTTAACCAGTTCGTGATTTCCAATGGGATATTGCCTCCTATCCCATAACTTTATAATTTTCTTAGAATTCAAATGCCTTCTGAAAATCTAGATTACACTACATCCACCGGTTCACTATTATCCACATGTTTAGTAATCCTTTCAAAAAATGCGGCATAATGGTGAAGCAAGACTTCCCTTGGGTAAATCCATATTGGATCTGCCCCATTAAACAATGTCTATCTATGTGTTCAATAATTTTGTTCTTTAGAATAGTTTCTATGATTTTCCCCAGCAATGACATCAGGCTCACTGGTCTATAGTTTCCCTGATCACCCCTGGGGGCCTTTTTAAAGATTGGCATTACATTGTCCATAATTTAATTATGCATTGACTGAAAAAAATGCATTCTAAAATTTGCTTTAAATCTTCTAATAGTTTTGTAGAGTGTCCCCTAGCCATAGTACTATTGGAATAAGTAAATAACCATTTGCTATCGAGCTATTCAACACCACTATGGTTTTGTAAACTTCTATCATAACCTCTTTCATTGTCAAGGCTTTCTTCAAAAGAGAGCTATTCCATCCTCTTAAGCATTTATATTGTGCTTCTTTGCATCTTTTCTAGTTTTGCTTGAGATATGTACTCAAGTTGTGGTCACACCATAGATCAGGGGTCAGGAACCTTTTTGGCTGAGAGAGCCATAAACGCCACATATTTTAAAATGTAATTCCATGAGAGCCATACAATATGTTTAAAACTAAATACAAGTAAATGTGTGCATTTTATGTAAGATCACACTTTTAAAGTACAATAAGTCTCTGAAAATATTACACCAGGCCTTAAGACACCAATACATCTCCTATTAGGAAACGGACCAAGTCAGGCTGCTATAGAGTCCTACACAGAAACTACACGCCAGCAGAAAACCTCACCTGAATCACGTGCTGTCCCTCACCTAACATAGAATAAAGAGACCAAAACGCATAACAAGAAGCATGCAGACAAAAACTGAATTGGAAACTGCAACAAGCCAGAGTCTCTGTATGCAGTGTAACAAAGGAAAAAAGAAACATCACACATCCTTATAAAACAAATCAAGAAATATAAAATCATCAGCAGTAAAACTGTAACTAACAAAAAGAACATATTTCAAAACAGCTGATGAGTGGAATATCCAATAAATAAAAACTCATATAAAACATTTCCAGATACCAACAAAATATTTCAAATAGCAGACACAAAGATCCAGTAATGAAAAATAATAAGGATACAAAAATTTTTTTGCTCTGCATACCTGGGAACGTTTGATATCCAGGTGTCCTGAGATTGTTCTGAATTAGCAGGAGGTGGGGGTGGTTTGCTTGGAACTTTCTCCTCTCTCAGTCACATACCAGCGCTCTCTCTCACACTGGCTCTCAATGACACACCTATACACACATGCTCTCAGTCACTCACATATACAAATGTTTTTTCTCTCTCACTTATATAGGCTCTTAATTACACATTTACACACATGCTGTCTATCTTTTCACGCTTACACACACACAGGCTTTCAATCACATAAATACATGCTGTCTTTTTCTCTCACACACAGACTCTCATTCACATGCTTACAAACATGTCCTCTCTTTCTCTCATTTACACACAGGCTCTCAATCACATACTCACATGCTCCCTCACCTAAATCAGCTCTCAATCACACACATACACACATGGTCTCTCTCTCTCATTTAAACACAGGCTCTCAATCACATACTCACATGCTCCCTCACCTAAATCAGCTCTCAATCACACATACACACATGGTCTCTCTCTCTCATTTAAACACAGGCTCTCAATCACATACTCACATGCTCCCTCACCTAAATCAGCTCTCAATCACACAGACACACATGGTCTCTCTCTCTCATTTAAACACAGGCTCTCAATCACATATTCACATGCTCCATCACCTAAACCAGCTGTCAGACACAGACACACATGATCTCTCTCTTACTTATACACACAGGCTCTTAATCATACATACACATAATCTCTCTCACACACAAAGGATCTCAATCATACACACATACTCTTTCAAACAAACAGGTTTTCAATACAAACTTACACATACAGGTTCCCAATGGTACACTTACATTCATGCTCTCTCTCTCACAGGCAGGATCTCAATCACAGACATACTCTCTTTCACATATACAGGCTCTCAATCATTCACATACATGCAATCTCTCACTCACACACACAGGATCTCAAAACACACATGCTTGCTCGCTCATTCATTCACTCTCTCTCTCCCCCTTCCCCCCCCCCCCCCCGGGAACTCGCGGCAGCAGCAGCCACCTCCCAACGCTAACCTCCTTCATTTTCAGCCCTCGCGGAGGCGAAGGCGGAGTCCCATCGGCCGCGGTTGAAGATTTTCATTTTCCTCCGAGCCGCGCTGCAGTCTTCTTCCCGTCGGAAGAAGACTGCAGCGCGGTGCCTGCATCGGGTGCCTGCGCGAGAAGACCCGCGCAGGCACCCGATGCTCTCCACTTCCTCTTCCGGGCCACGGGAAGAAGAGAGCACGCCGGTGCTCTCTTCTTCCCGCGGCCCGGAAGAGGAAGTGGAGAGCATCGGGTGCCTGCGCGGGAAGACCCGCGCAGGCACCCAATGACTCCAGCGCTGGCACCCGGCTGATACCCGATGACTCCCGCGCAGGCACCCGGATGCCTCCAGTCGGCGTGCTCTCTTCTCCTCCCCCCCGCGGCCCGGAAGAGGAAGTGGTGAGCATCGGGTGCCTGCGCGGAAGAAGAGACCACGCTAGTGTGGTCTCTTCTTCCCGCGCAGGCACCCGATGCTCTCCACTTCCTCCTCCGGGCCGCGGGGGGGGGGGGGGGGGGGGGGAGAAGAGAGCACGCCGGTGCCGCTGACTCCAGCTGTCCTGCCGCGTTTCCGCCCGGGCTGACAGCATTTTAAGCCCGGGTGGCGGAGGACCGGGGAGCAGCTGGGTCAGCGGGGAACCGCGAAGTATGGCGACACTTGTCTGCGAGCCAGATGCAGCCCTCAAAAGAGCCATATCTGGCTCGCGAGCCATGGGTTCCCGACCCCTGCCATAGATCAATACAGAGGCCTTATAATATTCCCTGTTTTGTTCTCTATTCCATTCAGAATAATTCCTAGCAAGTTATTCACCTTTTTTTGGCTGGTTCCACACACTGAGACAAGGATTTCAAAGTATTGTCCATATTGTCTCCAAGATCTGTTTTTTGAGTGATAAACCCTGGTATGGAACTCACCTCGAATTACTAGGTGGGCCTCCTATAGTAGCATAAATAGCTGCCTACTATGGTGCCATCCCCAAAGGCACTGTCTCTCTCTCTCTCTCTCCTCCCCACATCACAGGCCCCTTCCCCACTCTCCTCCCACATCACAGGCCCTTCCCCAGCCTAAAAATGCCCAAAATGGGCAATGTGAAAAAATTGCAAATTGCATTATGGGCATAACGCATGATATCGCACAGCTTAACGCTATTGAAAAAGGTGTAGTTATTTTCGGTGTTAAAACTGTGCGATATCATGCGTTATGACTTTGCACTTTGCGAAGCCAGCCCACTTTTGTGGAAATCCCACCCCCAACTCTTCCCCAATCCCTCCCCTTTAAAACATTTGCATTGCGCCATGCGTTATGTTGCTTATCGCATGTGTTAAAGTGTTTTATGCATGCAAAAATACCTTAATGTGTGCATTAAGGCCATAACACATTTGGAAGAATGATGCAGTAAATAAGATAGGCACAGCATTTCTATTCTACATAATTGCACACCTACCTTCCAGGATTCAGTTGAAGCACTAACTAGTGATAAACTCTTTCTAAGATGCTCCTGCAATACTTGAAAGTACTTTGTCTTTTGCCTTGTGGATTCCACATCTCAGCTGTCATGGCTCTTCCTGTGGCCAAGGCAGAGAATGAGGGGCACATGTTGTTAGACATGCAGCACAGCTGCATACCACAAACTCTTTGTATGCTTGAGTCAGAGGAAGAAAATCTTCATTGTGGGCCACTCAGAAAAGCATGTTATAAGGAGTAGGGATGTGAATCGTGTCCTCGATCGTCTTAACGATCGATTTCGGCTGGGAGGGGGAGGGAATCGTATTGTTGCCGTTTGGGGGGGTAAAATATCGTGAAAAATCGTTAAAAATCGAAAAATCGAAAAACCGGCACATTAAAACCCCCTAAAACCCACCCCGACCCTTTAAATTAAATCCCCACCCTCCCGAACCCCCCCCCAAATAACTTAAATAACCTGCGGGTCCAGCGGCGGTCCGGAACGGCAGCGGTCCGGAACGGGCTCCTGCTCCTGAATCTTGTCGTCTTCAGCCGGCGCCATTTTCCAAAATGGCGCCGAAAAATGGCGGCGGCCATAGACGAAAAAGATTGGACGGCAGGAGGTCCTTCCGGACCCCCGCTGGACTTTTGGCAAGTCTCGTGGGGGTCAGGAGGCCCCCCACAAGCTGGCCAAAAGTTCCTGGAGGTCCAGCGGGGGTCAGGGAGCGATTTCCCGCCGCGAATCGTTTTCGTACAGAAAATGGCGCCGGCAGGAGATCGACTGCAGGAGGTCGTTCAGCAAGGCGCCGGAACCCTCGCTGAACGACCTCCTGCAGTCGATCTCCTGCCGGCGCCATTTTCCGTACGAAAACGATTCGCGGCGGGAAATCGCTCCCTGACCCCCGCTGGACCTCCAGGAACTTTTGGCCAGCTTGTGGGGGGCCTCCTGACCCCCACGAGACTTGCCAAAAGTCCAGCGGGGGTCCGGAAGGACCTCCTGCCGTCCAATCTTTTTCGTCTATGGCCGCCGCCATTTTTCGGCGCCATTTTGGAAAATGGCGCCGGCTGAAGACGACAAGATTCAGGAGCAGGAGCCCGTTCCGGACCGCTGCCGTTCCGGACCGCCGCTGGACCCGCAGGTTATTAAGTTATTGGGGGGGGGTTCGGGAGGGTGGGGGATTTAATTTAAAGGGTCGGGGGTGGGTTTTTAGGGGGTTTTAGTGTGCCGGCTCACGATTCTAACCGATTTATAACGATAAATCGTTAGAATCTGTATTGTATTGTGTTCCATAACGGTTTAAGACGATATTAAAATTATCGGACGATAATTTTAATCGTCCTAAAACGATTCACATCCCTAATAAGGAGGCTGAATATGCATCAGATGACTGCCTTATTGAACCGATAAGCACTCCTGTAGCATTTCTGTGCTACTGGCTGGGCATGGGAATGGAGGTAACAGTCAAGGCAAGTGAGGAATCCCTTTTTCAAATGCAAAATCAAGAAGGACACATCACTTACAAGATTGCCTTCACACTTCCCTCTCTATACACACAAGAACTCATTCATGCCCACACCTATCCAGCAACACTCTATCCCAAGGATCCCGATCATACATGCGTTCATGCAGTGGAATCTACTTTAAGAATGGTGGGAAGCTTGGCTATAACATCTGTCACAAGAAAACAATGGTTGCAGTTTACCTATATGTTCAAGCTGTGATGACTGCTGTTCCAGCAGATGGCTTCCTAGACCCTGGCATGAACCAAGCCCATATGAGTGCAATTAATAGTCCTGATCACATTGCTCTTTCCCTCTCTCCTGTAGAGCTAATGGTCTATGAGTAGTCAGACATGCAAGCAACCATGGCATCCATAAAACAGTTAGTACTTCTGGAGACAAAACTAAGACAAGTCATATCTCTTGTCACCCTATGAAAATATTGAGCAAACAAATTGGGCAAACATATGAATCATCTCACAAACTATAGGCACATTATTTCTCTCTCTCTCTCTCTATATATATGTGTGTGTGTATATATATATATATTTCTATATCTATATATAGATATATATTTTACAGACGAGTCCATGGAGAAAAAACTCAATTATTCAGAAATCTTAGCTGATGATAAACGAGCAAAAAAAAATAAATGGATAAAAACGGTGTAGCAATCTCAGCATGTTGAGACAGGTTCTTTTCATTCTGTTCCCAATCTCAGATGAAATATTTCAGTGCTAAAAGAGGAAAGAAAAAGGCATTCTCTAGGAATTTAAGTTAAATGAATCTTGAATTTTTCCCTTGACACCAACTTCTACAGGTCAAAACTTGAACAAACTGGACTTGTTAATTTGAACTGAAAATTTTGTTTCCGATTGCTGAATGGGGAATTAAACCATTTGTTTTTAAGATTAAATGAGCTTTATTTACAATGCATCCTATGAATTTTAATCTGCCATATTTTTCAGTTACAACCAAGTGTTGAACACTTTCTTATGGACATATAATTATTTATGAACAGGTCTTGCCTTTATAAAGCTGATCCCTGACTCCCCCCATTTTTATTTCTTTACATTACTTCATTGATTGTGTATCTAATGGTCTGTGCTATTTACCTAGTGAAAGGAGCCAGTAGTTAATGGCAGAGGTTTCTACGGGAGTTCAAATCCAAATATCCACACAGCGGTTCCCATATTTGGGTCTGGCCAGAAGGAACTAATCAGTCAATTTCTCTCAATCAGCAATTCTAGATCCAGTCTGGGACAAAAGATGTTTGACATTTCTGACAATGTGTTAAAACAGGAAGGATACTCAAATTGGCACACATTATATGTTAGTTAAATCCATCTGAGCTACATCAAGTTGGAAAGAAGTACATCCCACCTCTTGGCCATTTTATATTTTGATTGCAATCCATTATCCATTATAGTTACATAACATAGTGAGTGACCATATAAAAAAAAAAGACCAACTGTACCGTTCAGTTTGCCCAGTTATTTCTGTCCATTCTGCCAGCCACAGATTGTGACTACTTGTAAGATATTACTCCTTATCCTTATCTTTGATTCATGCTGTATAACGCCTAGGAAGATTTGATCAGTTAGGCAATTAGTAAACAATTTAAAATAAATAAAATCCAGCATAGGCTTTTTTTTGTCTTCCTCGTTTGTACTCTAGTTTCTTGGGTAGAAGAGCAAACAAGATTCTGAGTTTTCCCCTAGCAAAAGCCCCTTTCATGTCCAAACACAAAGCTCTGTAATCATGTAAATAGCTAGCAATATGATCATGACCTTGCATGAACATTTGGTATCTTAGGTCCTTGTGTAGCTTGCCAGACAACCCAGGCTACACAAATTCCAGTGTTTTGCTATGTCTTCTAGTTATGTATGATCTACAAGAAATCTTCTGAAATGGATAAGACACTTTAAATTCCTCTGCTGTACCATCTTTGGGCCTCATTTTCTAAAGTATCGCAGGCCTGCAATACGTTAGATAATGAGGGGCGGGGGGCCGAAACGGGGGGTGGTCCTGCGCTAGCCGGCAGCGATCGCACCACCGCAGTGCGATCGCTGCCGGTTTCACACCCAATAGCGCCACCATAGATGGTGTAGCTATTAGGGATGTGAATCGTTTTAGGACGATTAAAATTATCGTCCGATAATTTTAATATCGTCTTAAACCGTTATGGAACACAGTACAATACAGATTCTAACGATTTATCGTTATAAATCGTTAGAATCGTGAGCCGGCACACTAAAACCCCCTAAAACCCACCCCCGACCCTTTAAATTAAATCCCCCACCCTCCCGAACCCCCCCCCCAAATAACTTAAATAACCTGCGGGTCCAGCGGCGGTCCGGAACGGCAGCGGTCCGGAACGGGCTCCTGCTCTGAATCTTGTCGTCTTCAGCCGGCGCCATTTTCCAAAATGGCGCTGAAAAATGGCGGCGGCCATAGACGAAAAAGATTGGACGGCAGGAGGTCCTTCTGGACCCCCGCTGGACTTTTGGCAAGTCTCGTGGGGGTCAGGAGGCCCCCCACAAGCTGGCCAAAAGTTCCTGGAGGTCCAGCGGGGGTCAGGGAGCGATTTCCCGCCGCGAATCGTTTTCGTACGGAAAATGGCGCCGGCCATACGCGTATGGCCGGCGCCATTTTCCGTACGGAAAATGGCGCCGGCAGGAGATCGACTGCAGGAGGTCATTCAGCGAGGGTTCCGGCGCCTCGCTGAACGACCTCCTGCAGTCGATCTCCTGCCGGCGCCATTTTCCGTACGAAAACGATTCGCGGCGGGAAATCGCTCCCTGACCCCCGCTGGACCTCCAGGAACTTTTGGCCAGCTTGTGGGGGGCCTCCTGACCCCCACGAGACTTGCCAAAAGTCCAGCGGGGGTCCGGAAGGACCTCCTGCCGTCCAATCTTTTTCGTCTATGGCCGCCGCCATTTTTCGGCGCCATTTTGGAAAATGGCGCCGGCTGAAGACGACAAGATTCAGAGCAGGAGCCCGTTCCGGACCGCTGCCGTTCCGGACCGCCGCTGGACCCGCAGGTTATTTAAGTTATTTGGGGGGGGTTCGGGAGGGTGGGGGATTTAATTTAAAGGGTCGGGGGTGGGTTTTTAGGGGGTTTTAATGTGCCGGTTTTTCGATTTTTCGTTTTTTCGATTTTTCACGATTTTTCACGATATTTTACCCCCCCAAACGGCAACAATACGATTCCCTCCCCCTCCCAGCCGAAATCGATCGTTAAGACGATCGAGGACACGATTCACATCCCTAGTAGCTATTGGGTGCGAAATAGGACGCGAAAAGGCCCTTACCTTTTCGTCGTCCACGGCGTCTTCGCGGAGTCGGCCCCGGTGATGCCCCGACTCCTCCTCTTCTGGGGCCAACTCCGCCCCCATCTTGGTATCGCACGCGATGAGGGACTTTTTTGCGTGCAAAATGTCCCTTATCGCGTGCGATCTGTTTGGTAAATGACCCCCTTTGTGGTCATGTATGAGACTCTTACAAGATGCTCATGTAACATAATTTTTTAAATCACTGCTTGAATAAGTTTATTTTTACTTATTTATTTAACAAATTTATAGACTGCTTAGGCCCACTTCAAAGTGGTTCCATAATCTTGGCAGCTGGACAGGAACAGCTTTCTGTCTAATGTGAATGCCTTTTCCATTTCTCTAGCTGGCGCCCCTTCCTGCCTTCTAAGTCTGTTTTTATTTTACCAGAATTGGGACTTAGAAACTGCTATTTGTGTGGATGTTTTGCATATAGTTGAGGAGTCCCATATGTGAAATATTGCATGGATTGTGTGCTGCATGTTTGTTTTCCATCACTAATTGTTGTTCTTTGTGCTGCTTGACTGTTCTCAATCATAAAAATCATTTACTTTTTCCTCTTTGCTAGCCAGCCAGATGTGAGTTGAGTGGTTATAATCTTGTTCCTTTGTCATGTTTTGAGGTCTTCATATTCTTCTTTTCTTTGTTGCTATTTCCACCCATAGTCACTTTCCTTGTCTGTATGCTTTCTCTCCTCCTAGGTATTGCATTTGAGATGTCCTCTGTCATTTGTCAGGTAAGGTATAAGTGCTTCTTTTCTTATATTTCTCTTCTTTTGCAGTCCATCACAATTTGCTGTTTCTTTGATTAGAAGAGCACAAGGAAGAACAGGGATCCACTCTGCCAAGGATCATCAGCAATGGAAGGAAGCCAGGCAAACACCACCCTATAAACCACCCAATGCCACAAAGGCCAAGATTTTAAATATTTCTTGTAAATATTCCAGAACAGTCAGCGCCTGCTTTCTTAACGTGCCCAAGGCGCCCCCAAGGGGTGCACCATGCAATATTTAAATTAGGGGGTCGCATCCCTAGAGCCTCCTTGCTAACGAGAACCCGATCGGCGTCGGCAGTCCGACGGTTTGGAAAACTAACGCCGAGTTTATCGACGTTGGTTTCCCTAAACGCTACACAGCCGCACAGCCAGGGGGTTCAGGAAACAGACGCTTGTCATTCGAGCGTCTGTTTCCTGAACCCGACTGCCAGTGCTTTTTTTTTTTTTCTATTTTTTAACTTTATTTAATTTTGTTTTTCCTCCTACTTAATATTGCAATGATATTAAGTAGGAGGCAGTATAGAAAAGCAGTTTTATCTGCTTTTCTGTACTGGTTTAAAGAGCACTCAGCAATTAACGCCTGCTCCAGGCAGGCTTATAACTGAGTGCTAGATGTGCGCCCTAGATGCATTTTTTTTTTTTTGCATTTGGAGTGAATGCTAATAGCCTCAATCACATGCATTTGCATGTGATTAGCGCTATTAGACTCACTCCGTGTCGGACGCGTGTTGAATAGGCGCTAATCCCCTTATTGCATTAGGGGATTCATTAGCGCCTATTCAACCCGCATCCTACTGCGGGTTATACAGTGCATTCAGCTGAGCATACTGTATTGTATCGGCCTCTGTGAGTGTTGAAATCTCAGTTGAGATGAGAAATACAGGTGTGAAGGAAAGATGTTCAATTCTAACTCATGTGATACAGAAATGAATATCTATAGTAATGCTATGAGTATTCAGTGTTGGTTAATCATGTAGCTATGTGGCTTGTGATATCTATTCAATCCTGTTATTCATAACATTTCTATGCTGTATTATGTCATCATTCTAATGGTTTACATAGAGCATACAGAAAACAAACACACAAAGATCAGGTACAGTGAAACATTCATAAAACTAAAATATTAATTAGGCAAATGCAAGATCTCAGCTTGCTGGCTAGCTTCAAATTATTTTCCACTGCACTAAATAAAACACTTTTTTAAAGTCTTAAAGCAAGGTTCATTTTGAAAGAACTTGGATAACTTATTCCAGAGCATAGGGTTGGCTACTGCGAATAACCTCCCTCGATTCTGACACTTTTACTGTGCTGACTATAGACACATCAAGTAAGCACCAACTGGTAGATCTTAGATTTCTAACGAGCCTATAAAATCACAACAATAAACTAATATATTCTGGTGCTTCATTTTTTAGTGCCTTGTGAATTACAGATAAAATGAGAAGCCAATGTAAAGTAGACAAAATCAGAGAAATATGCTCATAGTAACCAGTTCCTGTCAGAATGTGCACTGTTGAATTTTGGATAACTTGCAATGCTCTTATGGAAGAGGCAGGAAGACAGAAAATACCAGTGTCAAATACAATTCCAAGATTCTAAACTTCAGTAGGTATTGAGATGTTACAACCCTCAAATGAAAAACTATATGAAAAAGTAGAAACATGGCGTCTGCTGATCCTAATAATTCATAATGACATTGATACGTTTGAATAGATGAAAGGGAGAGGATTTGTAAAGGGTTACATGCATCAAGGAAGTGCAAGTGCTTAGAATGCAAATGTGAGTGTGTAAGATTCAACTGAATGAGTATAAAAAAGTGGGTATAAAGTTGTGAATGAAATAAACATTTTATATTAGGATAAAAGAGATGGTATCAATGTTGTATAGGCCATCATCACAAAGAAGACTGAACAGCAACATCGGGAATACCTTTATTATTCAGATGAATGTTAAATTAATTAAGTCAAGGATTAAGTCAAATTTGTGATACTAATTTATTTATTTGTTTTTTTAATGTAAATGCCGTGCAATGGCAAACAACAAAATATACATAGTATTTCACAATTTTAAAACAAAAACAAACTGTATACACATAACTTTCCACAATCAGTAATTAAAAGGCTTGCCTGAACAAAACTATTTTAATGTACTCTTAAATGTCTTTGTGCTTTCTACAGATCTTAACTCTTGAAGCAGAGAATTCCAAAATGTGGGTGCAGCTATCGAAAAGATGTGCTCTCTTGTATCTGCAAGCCTAATCTGTCAGGCCATAGGAATATCTAATAGCGTTCTCTATGAAGAGCGAATAGTCCTAATTGGATTATAAATCCGCAACATGACATTTATCCAGGGAAGTGAGTTAATGGCAAGATGCTTATGTACTAACATGGATATTTTATATTTGACCTTCTACTGGACTGGAACCCAGTGGAGGTCCAACAGATCAGGAGTAATATGATCTTTTTTATTGAGACCCTTAATTACCCAAGCTGTGGCATTCTTCAGGAGTTGCGGTGGTTTTATTGTCGATGCTGGCAAACCCAAATAAATGGAATAGCAGTATTCCAGTGTTGCATTAAAAACACCCTGACCACAGAGCAGAAATCACTAGATTGTAATGGGAGGCTATAAAGAAAATGATATATTCTAGATTATGAAAGTATGATTAAAACATTTAAATAGCTAATTGCAGTTTGATTTTCATAGTCAATTTTCCCTTCTTGACTGTTTACTTTTTTTCTATGAGAGTTACTTGAAAATTGTAGGAGTGTAGTAAAAGAACAAAACATTTTTATAAAGTAGGCACCAATCCTTCCATTATTTTATTGTACTTTATGAAGTTAAGCATGTTAGAATATTAACATATTTAATGCCTTTGCCTGTGCCATGGTTCTAGAGTTTATACCTAGTAGAAGGAAACAATTAATTTTGTTTACATTGACTTTTGCTGTATGAAACCATGTGGCCACAAATCTATTATAGAATCAATGGCTACATGATTTTTATTTTTCTCTAAATATATTTTAATGATCCCTTTCCCAGAAAATGTGAGAGATAATCTTTCAAAAGGCAGTGGAGAGATTCAATGCAATTGTACATTGTGCACTTGCTTCACATCACCTTCTATGCTTTTCCATTTAAAAAACGGGTCATGAATCAGCTGCTCATTGGACAGTTATAAAAGCCTGTTATGTGAAAACCTGAGAACATACCCAAAGCCTCAATAACGAAAATAGTCAGCTCATCACTGCAGAAATGAAAAGAAAGCATCAGCATGCATCTTGCATGACTCCATTGTTCCTTTAGGATAAGCAGATTTCACATGACTGTTGAACAAATCCATGGAGAACTTGCAAAAGGAATAGAACAGAGGAGCAAAAGAATAAAAAGATGAAAGATGAACTCTTCTTGCTGTTTATGAAAACAGACAATACATACTTTCTACACAAGAGAGATACAATGAGGAAAAACAAGTATAGTATAATGATAACACGGGAGGCATATTTTTTTTTACTATTTATATGATAAGGTAAAGGTATTATATGATTGCATGAGCCCAAGATATGATTATATTCACTCCTTGATGTTCTAATGTTGACACATAATACAAGAGCCTGCATTCATTTAAGATAGAAAACCCCCATCAAATGGGCATTTGTACCCTTAATAGAGCATGCTTTGTGTTTACTGGAAGAAATCCAGACCTAATAGAACAATTACATTTGCAGATCAGACTGGTGACTCAGTGACAGTGCTATCTTCAACATACAGTAGACCTGGGTTCAGTTCCCAGGCTAGGTCTCTGTTCCTCTGGACTCCTGGGACTGGGGATGCTGGCAGTGCTCATTGACATTGTCAGGAAGAAAGTCCTTGCTGTTGCACAGCAATGGCACCTAGTGGTCAGAATCAGAGGACATGAGCACTGGGTTCCCAAAGGTGCCAGGTCTGTGGCCTCTGGACAAGAACTGTCACTCTAATGGCAGGGCTGAGTGGAAAGGGAGGGAAAGCATGAAATTGAAGGGGAAAAAAAGAGCAATTACATTTGCTAATTGGAATTCCGCTCCCCACAGTATTCTGTTTTAATTGGTACAAAATGAACCAAACCATTTTAGCACAACTAAAAATTGTTTCACTCTCTGGGAACTGCTATTTATAAGCAATGAAGCAAAACACAGTGCAAGACTATTTGAGAAACAAATTGATTTGGAGAACATTGATTCTTTGACGTCAATTCTAAAATTAAACTTATGGACAGAAATGTCAAATGCAAATATCTAAAATATATTCATTAGCACTTCTGAGAACAGAGGTTATCAGGTCAGTGGAAGGAAAAGATGTTCACAAAAAAGAGTTTTAAGCAATAAAACTGCAATTGAAGTAACTTTTGCAGACAAATTGTTAGTTAAAATATGTTCCTTTTAATCCTTGGAATCTAGGCCCTTTTGAAAATTCTATAGAATTTGGGATATTTTAGATACTTTGGACCACATGGATTATACTAAGAGGCTGATATTCAAAAAAGAGTTCAACCAGCTCATGTAGGAGAGGCCATCTCCACAGACACTGTGAGGAAAATTCTGACAGCAACCTACACATGTAGATAATAGGGATGTGCATTAGTTTAAAACAAAATAGAAACATGAAATGAATAGGGGTCAATTTGTTTCTTTTGTGGGGCCCCAAAATGAATTGAAGGGGCCCCATGAACTAAATGAATCCTATTCATTTCATTCATTATTAATAGAATTTCTATAAGCCATTATAGTCAATGGACTCATAGAAATCATAGGTGCATGTACACAGTTAGAAATTGATACAGTGTAGAGCAGGTAGTCAGAGAAGAGTGAGGATGGGGATGTTGTCAAGGAGATGAGAGGAATGATGTGTCACAGCGAAGCATTTTGCCAGTCTGACCTATCGCTGCGGACTAGGTACAGTGATGCTGATCTTGAAGACTGAGCATATCTGAGATTTGCTCTGTAGTGCTTCTCAAGAAATTGTCTCTGTGAAAACAAAGCTCTGAGCTCTTTCTGAGTTGTTGTTAAAGTTTTTTGCTGTGGTACATTTTATAGTCTCAGTGCCAGTCCATCAATAGCCCATCACACAAGAGAGGAAAGCTGAGCAGTGAGGCAGTGCTGCTTCACAATATCTGTGTCTCATTGCAGATTTGTGGTGTTTCACTTGCAGTTGCTGTTCTATTTTTCCTTTCTGGTAACTGAAGCTATAGGTACACTTGAGATTAGTCATTTATGCTCTGTTTGCCTGGCAATAGGCACAATGTAGGCAGTGAACAATTAGTAGTGGACATAAGTGAGCAGTGAGGGAGGGCAGAGAGTGCAGCAGGCCATATTGTGAAGCCTGTCTGTGCCAGAGAAATAGTGTAGAGCAGTTTGCCTGGCAGCAGGCACAGTGTGGGCAGAGGACAATAGGCAGTGGTCATAAGTGAGCGGTGAGGGCAGGGCAGAGAGTGCAGCATAACAGGCCATATTGTGAAGCCTGTCTGTGTCAGAGAAGTAGTGCAGAGCAGACAGTGTGACACTCACTGCATTAGTTTCTCAGTGTTCTTCACATAGCACAGTCAGTGGGAATTACAATACCAATGCAAAATATTAAATCATTGTTGTAATCTTCACATCTCCAGTGACATAAAAACAATCTTGTTAGGGATAGGGGAAGGCAGAGCAGATTAAGTAAATGTAAATGTGTCCAAAATTGGCCACGTTGGCACTGGCAGTGCCAGCAAGAACCCAAATAGTCACAGTATAGCAAACCAAGAAGTGAGCACGTATGGGAGGAACACCCTAAGGCTCTAAAAGAGGTTATCACCAGCAACAGTGCCTCAAACCTTTGATGGCATCGCATGTGGCAAACTGGCATTGAAAGTGGCATTACTAGCCTCAGTGAACATGAAGGGAGAACAAAGCAGAAAAGATGGCAGTAAAGCTGCCAAGGTAGGCACTGATAAAGGGGCCAAGCAGCACAATGAGTACCTTCAAGGTGTAAGATCTGGTTATTATCACACTTAGCACATCACAAAAGATGCTCAAGAGAAAACATTTTGATATATGCATGTGATAAAATTTAAAGTAGTGCCAGATATTTCATGCAAAACCAGAAAATCAGGAAAAGGGACAGGCTAAGGGAAGCTCAGTGATGTGAGACATGGTCTCTAAATAAAGCAGCTCTCACTAGTTTCCTGGAAAACCACCCCACAATCATTAGAGAAACCATTGTGATGTACTAATTGTGATAAGAACCTTTACATATGGCAAGCCCATTCTACAAGGAAATCTAAATTCTACCCTGTACCTTGGGGGTCTTTGTGCCATTTAGCCTTGCTTCCATGCCCAGACTTTATACCTTGGTTTCCTTTGCCACTGTGCCTTGCTGTCATATCCCAGGGCTAAGACATTGCTCTTCTGGGGGAGCTGCTTTGCACCTCTCCTGGTGCTCTGGAACCTTGAAGCCACTCTTTGTGCTGCTTGGCCCCTTTATCAATGCCTGTTTTGGAAGTTTTACTGCCACCTTTTCTGCTTTGTTCCTCCTTCATGCTGCCTTAGGATGTTAATGCCACTTTGGGTGCCTTTTTGCCAGTGCCACTTGAGATGCCATCAAGGGCTCATGTCACTCTTGCTGATGCCCTCTTTTGGAGCTTGGGGGTATTCTTCCCATGTTTTCTGCCTCTCTCACAGTGACTTGGTGAAATCCTGCCAGTGCTGGTGCTCCTTTGCCCCTTTCCGGAGTCCTAGGCTATTCATCCCACTTTTGGTGCCACTTTCCAATCTCCTCAATCTTTCTAGTTACCTTGGAGTTCTTTCCCCCCTTCTGTTGATTTATTCCAAGTTTTAAGACAATTGATAAAAAAAAAACCCTCTTCTGGAGCCAGATATAAGCTAAAAATTACATGCAATGCTTCCCCCATTCATTTTAACAGCAAATGAAAAAACAAATGTTTTTTTTTTTTTTGTTTGAAACTAAAGAAACAAATGAGGGACCCCACAAAACAAATTTTAAAACAAGACAATTTTTATCCTGCTGCACATGCCTAGTAAATAATAATCTAAGCACATAAACTGGCTGTCTGACAATGACTTTGATGTTGTTTAAAAGGATTGTTTATGGTTCCACAGCTTGTGTGCCTTTAGCCATATTTACGGAAGAAGTTCATGGTGACTTGTTTAGGTTGGGAGAAAGAAATAACTCTCATAGGGTGCATTTTCATTTCTACTTGCTTTAATTCCTGTGAAAAAAATACCTGCACAAAAAGCAGGGGCACAAATCCATGTGTGCTTTTTACTTGCAGAAATTGATGCAAAGTCTGGCTAAAAAGACCTTTGGACTTTGTCACAATCCTGAAAACTGCCCTTCCCGATAGTCTGAAAACTGTGCTCCCTCCATGTATGGCCTCAGTTTCCCACTGGCATTTTGGAGTGATTCTTTCAAATTCCCAGGAACCTTCTGATTGCTATACAAGTGCCTACAATTTGAATATATTTATTCCTGCCTGTAGCATTCTGATATATTGGAGCTGCTTTTTAATATTCCAGTTCCATTTCCTTCCCTTCTCCCAATACTTTTAACTTCCAGTATATGTTGTCCTCTTCCCTTTTGTCTTTGAATTTTCTCTTACATCACTTGATGATGGCATCAGCTATAGGCTTTCCCTATTTGTAATGCTTTTTATTTGTCTCACCCTCTTTCACATGCTTTCTTGTTTATCTCAATCTCATTTTACTCCATGATATCACCTACTGCAGTTGGAGGTAATTTTCAAAAGGATTTGCATGCATAGAAGTATATATCATAGCAATTTTATATATGTGCTTAAAAAGTGAAGCGAAAGAGGCTATTTTAGCTAAAAGAACGTCTTTCAAAAATTGGAGAAAGGATCCATCTGAAGAAAATAGGAAAAAGCATAAATATTGGCAAGTAAAATGTAAAACATTGATAAGGTGGGCTATAAGAGAATTTGAAAAGAAACTGGCCATATAGGTAAAATAATAAAAACTTTAAAAAATATATCTGTGAGGGAGTTGATTGGATTGTTAGATGATCAGGGGTAAAAGAAACACTTACGGATGATAAGGCCATCATAGAAAGACTAATTTAATTCTTTTATGGTGCATTCTCAATAGGTTGCACTTGTAAAAATTAGCATAATCATGTGTAAATAGCTATGTACCCATGTATATACTATTTTACAAGGTTCAAATATACACACGTAAGAGTTCATGAGTAAATTTATGAGTGTAGAAAAGGTGTGGTCCAGGGGCATTCCAGGGGAGGACCAACATTCACGTTTGTAAGTTGTAGATTTGACAGCTTACTTGCATATATTTGCATCTGTTCTTTATCTGGCATAAGTGATAGTAAATGTCTTTAATGTGAAATACTTAGTGGGCAGTCTGGGTGAGCTGGGGGGAGTTCAGATTGAAGAGCCAGGGGGGGGGGGGGGGGGTCTCAATGTCTTACAGATGGACTGGGCAAACTGGTAGATGAATTGGTAAAGCTGGTAATTTCATTGACATGTGCATGTTGGAAAATCTGCTGACTTACACATGTAAAAGCCGATTTACAGAAGCTAAATGCATGTAAATTATGCTTGTGAAATCTCCATGCATATATTAAAAATATATGCACAGAGCAATTGCGTGCCACTTAGCTGGAAAGATTCCAACTTATTTGGATAAGTAGTGGCTAAGAGCTATTTATCTTGCTAGACAAGATAACTGTATAACTCTTAAAAGTGCTACTTTTAAGTCTAAGACTATCTGGCTATCTTATTAGCCACTTAGCTGGATTACTTGGAACATATCTGGCTAACTTGAATGTCTAATCCTTTGTATCTTTTACATGTGGGCAAATGTTGCAGGGTAGATTTATGCATATTTTACAACCTGCATGTTTATGATATCATAGGTTATAAATTATTAGGATAGATTTGTATGCTTCTTATACATGCATTTCTGGGTATGCGCGCAGGTCTTTTAAACTTATCCTCCCTGTTTTTGTGTTTACTAAAGAGGATGTTGGGGAGATACCCATGCTGGAAACTGTATTCAATGGTGATGATTCAGAAGAATTGAAACAAATTATGGTGAAGTTGAAAGATGTAATAAGGCAGATTGACAAACTAACGAGTATCAAATTGCCTGGCCCAAATGGTATAGACCCCAGAGATTTGAAAGAACTAAAAAATGAAATAGCAGATCTATTACTAGTAATTTGTACCCAAAGATTGGACGGTGGCCAATATAACCCTGATCTCTGAAAAGGACACCAGGGGTGATTCTGGAAACTATAGATTGGTAAGTCTAACTTCAGAGCTGGGAAAAGTCATGGAAACTATTCTACAGAACAAAATCACAGTACATATAGAAAGACATGGTTTAATGGGACACAGCCAGCATGGATTTACACAAGGAAAGTCTTGCCTCACCAATCTGCTACATGTAATGTGGATAATGGTGAGCTGATGGATGGTAATGCATTTGGATTTTCACAAGGTGTTTGATAAAGTGTCCCTTGAGAGACTCCTGAGAAAATTAAAAGGTCATGAGATAGGAAGCAGGGTCCTACTGTGGATGGCAAACTGGTTAAAAGATGGGAAACAGAGAGTACAACTAAATGTTAAGTTTTCTCAGTGAAGAAACTAAACAGTGGAGTGCCTCAGAGATCTGTACTGGAACCAATGGTTTTTAATATATTTAATATGGTAAATAACACAAAGGCAATACAATAGTCCTTAACTTAATCAATAACAATATAACATCATAAGGACACCAATTCACAATATACCATATTATGCTGCATCAAATTTAACAGACATATATTCAACTATCATCACAATGTTAAAGATTTTTATATATATATATATATATATATATATACTTTTATTGTACATATAATTATCAAAGATTAGCATATCACAAAATCTAATGATTTACACATTGTTTTTAAAGCAATCTTTTTAAACACATCTTTTAAACAACGTGTGGACACCCAACTTAACCCTCAATTTCCCACATAAATACCAACAATAAATATCCCATTAATTAAAATACAACCAAACCATTCATTCGTCCAATCAATTAATTAAAAACCCTCCCAACATAGCATCATTTCTCAAAGTATTGGTGTTATAACATATATTATGTATTAATTCAGAACACGGGTCTTCTAAACCTATTTTTTCAACTCAAATCCACGATCTTCACATGTTCAGTTTATTGAATATTAATATTCAAATATTAATATTAATATTCGATAAACTGAACAATATATGTACAATAAAATTATATATATCTATATAAATCTTTAAAATTGTGATGATAGTTGAATTTATGTCTGTTAAATTTGATGCAGCATAATATGGTATATTGTGAATTGGTGTCCTTATGATGTTATATTGTTTTTAATATATTTATAAATGATCTGGAAGGGGAGCAAGGTGATCAAATTTGTTAATGATAAAAAAAATAATTTTGAGTTAAATCATAAGTGGATTGTGAAAAATTGCAGGAGGACCTTGTGAGACTGGAAGATTGGGCATTCAAATGGCAGATGAAATTTAATGTGGCAAGTGCAAAGTGAAGTATATAGGGAAAAGAAATGTACACTGTAGTTAAATGAGGTTAAGTTCCATATTAGGAGTTAACACCCAGGAAAAGGATCTCAGTGTGTGGCAGCGATCAAAAAAGCAAACAGATGTTAGGAAATAATATAAATATAGGAAAGGAATGGAGAATAGAATGGAGAATATCAGAATGGCTCTGTATTGCTCCATAGTGAGGCCACACCTGGAGTACTGTGTACAGTTCTGGTTGCTGCACCTGAAAAAATATATAGTAGCATTTGAAAAGGTACAGAGAAGGGCAATCAAAATAATAAAGGAGTTGGAATGGCTTCCCTCTGAGAAAAGGCTAAAGAGGATAGCTTAGAGATATGATAGAGGTTTATAAAAAACATGAGTGGAATAGAACTGGTAAATGTAAATCAGTTATTTATTGTTTCAATAATTATAAATTAGGGGACACTCCATGAACATTCCAAAAACATTCCATGAACATTCCAAAAAATCAAAGAAAATTCTTTTTCACTCACTGCATAATTAAGCTCTGGAATTCATTGCCAGAGGATGTAGTAAAGGCAGTTAGTGCAGCTGGGTTTAAAAAAGATTTGGACAAGATCCTGGAGGAGAAATCAATAAACTATTATTAACCAAGCAGAGTTAGAGAATAGCCACTACTTATCACTGTGCGATAGCATCATGGGATTTATTTACTGTTTGGATACTTGCCAGGTACTTGTGACCTGGATTGGCCACTGTTGGAAATGCGATACTGGGCATGATGGACTCTTAGTCTGTCTCAGTATGGAAATTCCTATGTTCTTACACATGTAAAATCCATTTATGCATGTAAAACCTTTTGAAAATTCAGCCCTATGGAGTGAATTTTCAAAGAAGTTATGCACATAAAAAGTAATTTTCTTTAGCCCACTTACACATGTAAATTCCATTAAACATGTAATGTCCATTTATGCATGTAAAACCCAGTTTTGTGCCCATAAATCCTTTTGAAAATTACCTCCATAGTGTTTCCATTTCCTCCCTTCCCAAGTGTCCTCGTGTTCTTATTCATCCACATGTCCCCTTCCTCTGCTTCCTTTCTTTCCCCATATAACTTTGCTTTTCCTCTCTTCCCTTGATTCATACTACCCTATCGCACATCCTATCCCACTGTTAGCTCCACATCTCCTCCCTGCTCAGTTTCTCCCCAGTCCCACCCACTTGCACTCTTTAATTGCCCCATTTAGTCTTCCATACAGTCTTGGCATCTTTACCCAGGGATTGAGTTTAGGAACCACTCAGACCCCCTGTTCCATACTTTATCTGAGATATATAAAACGTTTTCAGCCCTCCTTAAACTTGGAACATAATATTTCTGCATTTACTGAGATCCTAGAATATTGTTACGGTCCCGGGCCGTGCCCTGGTCCCTTCACCTACCTCGGGGCCGGCCCGGGCTGCTGAGATGCCGCACCGGCCAGCAAGGCCCATCCCGGCCTCTGCCATGGCGCTCCCTCCTCGAGGGAGTCGCCGTCGATCCGATGCACCTGGCCCTGCCCTCTAGGAGCTTGCGCATGCAGGGGCTCAAGATTTAAAGTGGCCAGCGCGGAAAGATTGAGAACAGCCCACAGATGACGTCAGACGCTGCAGGGGTATTTAAACCCTTCAGCTAGGCCTATGCCTTGCCTTGCAACGAAATTCACTCTGGTTTAGAGTTGCTAGTTGCTGTTCCTGACTTCGGCTTTCGACTACTGGCTTCTGTCTTCGGCTTTCGGACTTCGGCTTTCGGACACCATCCTCTCAAACCTGGAAAAAAGACAACCCTATCTGCTAGCTCTCCTAGAGCTATCTGCGGCTTTCGACACGGTGAACCATGCAATTCTATTAGATCATCTCGCAGACAAAGGCATCAAGGGAATGGCGCTCAGCTGGTTTAAATCCTTCCTTGGTAACAGGTTCTTCAAGGTTAGGATTAACAACAAAGAATTGCACCCGGTCAGTTCTAACCTGGGAGTCCCCCAAGGATCATCCCTTTCACCTACTCTTTTTAACATCTACCTTCTCCCGCTCTGCCAATTACTTACTAATCTAAAGCTAACTCATTACCTCTACGCGGACGACTTTCAACTACTCATCCCAATCACAGATTCTCTACACAAAACCTGGTCCTACTGGAACAGCTGCCTTCAATCAATTAACCTACTTCTCAACAGCCTCAACCTAGTCCTCAACACCGACAAGACCGAAATTCTCATTATATCTTAGGATAACAACAACGTTCTCCTCAACTCTTCAAGTTCTTCCCAATTTGCCAAATGTTAAGCACTCACCTTATGTGAAAGAACTAGGCATTCTTCCTGATAATCAGCTAAACCTAAAAACATTCTTTCACAATACTACAAAAGAATGCTTTTTCAAACTGCAAGTACTAAGAAAACTGAAACCACTCCTTCACTTCCGAGACTTTTGAATGGTGCTTCAATCCATCATCCTGTCTAAAATCGATTATTGCAATTCCCTTCTCCTCGGTCTCCCTGGTAACACCACCAAACCCCTGCAGATGGTTCAGAACGCCGCCGCCAGGATTCTTACCAACGCCAACAAAAGAGAACACATCACTCCCATCCTTCAGAAACCTCCACTGGTTATCCATTAAATACAGGATTATCTTCAAAGTTCTCATGATGATTCACAAAGCCATTCACAACCTCACCCCCCTCAATCTAAGCATCCAACTGCGTCCTCATACATCGGACAGACCCATCAGAAGAGCATATAAAGGCACACTGTATGCCCCCCCCCCAGCAAAAACTTCCTTAAGGAAGCGCGCCTTATCCACAGCTGGTCCGCCGTAATGGAATGCGCTTCCCCCGGACCTCCGCCAAGAACCTTGCCCATTGGTATTCAAAACAAACTTAAAACTTGGCTCTTCAGCCAAGCTTTCCCAGAAATATAACACTCCATTGTGCTGAGATTGGCAAGGTCATTCCAACATTACGTTCCAGTCTTCCCAGACCATACCTTGGACCCTCCCCAGAGTGCTTCCACTCAATGGTACCAATCCCTCTATGACTGACTGCCCACTAGTATGTTCAGATCACCACTTTCGGATCCTACTCAATATCGTATTTAAGTCCTCTTAAGTTAACATGTAGGGGTGTGCATTCGGTCCCTACGTATTGGCAATCCGCAAGGGATGTGCCAATATTCGTTGTATTCTTGGGGAAGCGAAACGTATCACGATTCCCCACGAATACAATGAATTTTCGCCGAATTATTCGGCCGCCAATTTAAACAACCCCCCCACCCTCCTGACCACCCCAAGACTTACCAAAACTCCCTGGTGGTCCAGCGGGGGGTCCGGCACCCATCCCCTGCAGTCTCACACCCTCGATACCACTTCAAAATGGTGCCGGATAGCCTTTGACCTACTATGTCACAGGGGCTACCGGTGCCATTGGTCAGCCCCTGTCACATGGCCATCGGTGCCATCTTGTGCTCCTACCATGTGACAGGGGCTGACCAATGGCACCGGTAGCCCCTGTGACATAGTAAGGGCAAGGCTATCGGCGCCATTTTGATTCCTGGCACCCGACGGCACGAGTGCAGGAGATCACTCCCGGACCCCCGCTGGACCCCCAGGGACTTTTGGCCAGCTTGGGGGGGCTTCCTGACCCCCACAAGACTTGCCAAAAGTCCAGCGGGGGTCCGGGAACGACCTCCTGCAATCGGGCCGTTTTGCCAGTATTCAAAATGGCGCCGGCGCTACCTTTGCCCTCACTATGTCTCAGGGGGCCGACGGTCGGCCACTGTGACATAGTGCGGGCAAAGGCTAGCGCCGGCACCATTTTGAGTACTGGCAGCCGCTAGCCTTTGCCCTCACTATGTCACAGACTGTCGGCCCCAAACTACTCAGATGACCGGATGCGTATTAAAGGATTTTGATATATATCCTTGGTACGTAAAGAGGTAGAAAGCTAAAGACAGTGAGGCTGATGCAATATAGTGTGCTCAGCCTAAAGCACAGGTTGACGTGCAGCTGGACGCATGTTTTGGAGGTGCTAGAATAACTCCCAATGCAATAATAGAATTAGCATGTCCATAACATGCGTCCAAACCAGTGCAATGCTAATAGTGCTCATCATATGTAAATGCCATGTATATGAGGCTATTAGCTAGTACCCCAGATGCAAAAAATCACTGTGCACCCGACGCACAGGTTTTAACCCGCAAAAATTAATGCCAGCCCAGGAACTGGTGTTAAGTCTTGAGGTGCCCCAAGACTCAAAAAAAGAGCCAAAAATACTGCTTTTCTGTTGCTCCTCCAATGTAATATCATCGTGATACTAAGTAGAAGGAACCACAGAAAACATCATAAAAAAATAAGTCTTTAAGGCAGTCGGATTAGGACAATGGACGTTCAATTTAACAGCGTCCAATTTCCTAACCCGTGACTGATGCCAGTTAGAAAAACAGATGCTCATAAATTGAGTGTCCTTTTTCCTAGCCCACAAAGCCACATCTCCTGGGCACCCGATGACAGGGACATGCTAGCGACACACAATTTATCCCTAGTGTATCCTTTTTACAGCTGATGGGTGCGTGTTAGAAAAATGGGTTCCCATTTTCTACAAGATTTTATTGCATTGGCCCCAGTGTCTTCAGCAGTCAGGAAGCCTCTGCTATTTCTGGCATCAGTAGATTGGGATCTTCTTAGTGTTTGGGTAATTGCCAGGATCTTGTGGCCTGGTTTGGCCTCTGTTGGAAACAGGATGCTGGGCTTGATGGACCCTTGGTCTGACCCAGCATGGCAGTTTCTTATGTTCTTATATTCTTAAGAACAAAATACCTTTTTAGTGCAAAACATTAAGGGGTAGATTTTCAAAGGGGTACACGCGTACCCCCCGAAAATCTACCCCAAACCCCCCCTGCGCACGCCGAGCCTATTTTGCATACGCTCGGCGGCGTGCGCAAGCGCCGGGATGCGCATGGAGGGGCGTGTTGGGGGCATGTCGGGGGGCGTGCTGCGAGTGACGCGGCGTTTTGGGGGCGGGCCGCGAGTGACGCGGCGTTTCAGGGCCGGGCCCGGGGCGTGGCACCGGCCCGGGGGCGTGGTCGAGGCCTCCGGACCAGCCCCCGGATTGGGTGATGGCGCGCCAGCAGTCTGCTGGCGCACGCAGATTTACGCCTGCTTTCCGCAGGCGTAAATCTGCCAACAAAGGTAGGGGGGGGGTTTAGATAGGGCCGGGGGGGGGGGGGTTAGGTAGGGGAAGGGAGGGGATGGTGAGAGGAGGCGGAAGGAACAGGCAGCACGCGCTGGGCTCGGCGCGCGCAGGTTGCACAAATGTGCACCCCCTTGGGCGCGCCGACCCCGGATTTTATAAGATACACGCGGCTATGCGCGTATCTTATAAAATCAAGCGTACTTTTGTTCGCGCCTGGTGCACGAACAAAAGTACGCCCGCGTGTACATTTATAAAATCTACTCCAGCATATGTTATTATATATTAGGCTAGAACAGTGATATTCAATCCCAGCCCTCGAGGGCAGCAAATAGGTCAGGTTTTAAGGATATCCCTAATGAATATGCATGAGGAAGATTTGCATGCACATTGCCTCAATTGTATGTGGCCACATTGTACAGAAATGTGGCCACATACAATAGAAGCAGTTCGAAGGCATGCTATGGATTTGTGAGAACATAAGAACATAAGAAATTACCATGTTGGGTCAGACCAAGGGTCCATCAAGCCCAGCATCCTGTTTCCAACAGAGGCCAAACCAGGCCACAAGAACCTGGCAATTACCCAAACACTAAGAAGATCCCATGCTACTGATGCAATTATTAGCAGTGGCTATTCTCTAACTAAACTTAATTAATAGCTGTTAATGGACTCCTCCTCCAAGAACTTATCCAAACCTTTTTTGAACCCAGCTACACTAACTGCACTAACCACATCCTCTGGCAACAAATTCCAGAGCTTTATTGTGCGTTGGGTGAAAAATAATTTTCTCCGATTAGTCTTAAATGTGCTACTTGCTAACTTCATGGAATGCCCCCTAGTACTTCTATTATTCGAAAGTGTAAATAACCGATTCACATCTTCTCGTTCAAGACCTCTCATGATCTTAAAGACCTCTATCATATCCCCCCTCAGCCGTCTCTTCTCCAAGCTGAACAGCCCTAACCTCTTCAGCCTTTCCTCATAGGGGATCTGTTCCATCCCCTTTATCATTTTGGTTGCCCTTCTCTGTACCTTCTCCATTGCAACTATATCTTTTTTGAGATGCGGCAACCAGAATTGTACACAGTATTCAAGGTGCGGTCTCACCATGGAGCGATATAGAGGCATTATGACATTTTCCGTTTTATTAACCATTCCCTTCATAATAATTCCCAACATTCTGTTTGCTTTTTTGACTGCTGCAGCACACTTAGCCGATGATTTTAAAGTATTATCCACTATGATCCTGTGTGGTAATTCCTAATATGAAACCTAACATCATGTAACTATAGCATGGGTTATTTTTCCCTGTGTGCAACACCTTGCACTTGTCCCCATTAAATTTCATCTGCCATTTGGATGCCCAATAATTTAAATTTTCATATTTTATGCATATAAATGACATGCTATTTTGCGTGTCCAACTTTATGCCTTGTTTTTCCAACAGGTAAAGTTACATGTGTATATTTAGCCATACAACAATCTGATATTCAGACTCAATTTATGTGGGTATTTTGTGTTTGAAAATTGGTTGTTTTATATGTGTCTGAAATTATGAGGGTAACTTTGCAGGTAGGTCCACTTCTGACAAGTTACTCCAGTGTTTGTGAAAATCAGTACAATATTGCCTGCTGATTATAAGTATAAGAAAGTTGAAATTGTACTCTGGATGCAATTTACTGCAGTTACTGCCTTTAGTACAGCTCCTCTGTGTATTCCAAATATTATGCAGTTTTGAATATAGCTTCAGTGTCACAGACACAGATGAAAATATCATCATTATAGAAATCTAATATCATAGTTGTGTAGATTAATACCTATCCAGTTATAAGGAGAGAGAGTTATCTATTCAAAGTTTTTAAAATGGGGAGGCACACGCACTGCATTGCAGATACTTTTTTGCACATATGTGCAGGCCTGGCACCACCAGGTGTGCAAACCGTGCAATTGCACAGGGCGGCACACCCAGTGGGGTGGCATTGGGAGCAGGGAGAAGCCCATGCTGCTGCTGGTGGACCCGATCCCACTAACGGTGGAAGAAGAAGAGGCCCGTGTTGCCACCGGTGGACCCAATCCCACAGGCAGCAGAAGAAGGAGGACCATCATGTTGCCAGTGGACTCAATCTTATCAGCAGCAGAATTAAAGGAGGCCTGTGCTGCTGCCAGTGGACCCGATCCCACCGGCCGTGGAGGAAGGAGGTCCATGTTGCTGCCAGTGGACTTGATCCCATTGGCGGCAGAAGCAGGAGGCCACAGCAGAGGAAGCCCGTCTGGCAGCTCCTCCTCCTGAGCTGGCCACGCAGTATTGAACACTCGCAGTGCTAGAACTTCCTATATTCTTGTGAGATGAGAATACAGGAAGTGCTAGCACCATGAGTGTTGAATTACTGCAGTGACAGCACAGGAAGAGGAGCTGCAGAAGGGCTGCTCTCCACAAAGAAGAAGGTGCAGGCTGGCAGCAGCAGTGAGGAAGAATGAACAATGGACCCTGACTGCCTGGTCTTTATATGTGTGTGTATGTGTCTGTGTGTGTGTGTGTGTGTGTGTGTGTGTGTGTGTGTGTGAATGGGAGGCTGCCTGGAATGAATGGCTGTGTGAATGGGAGGCTGCCTAGGATGGGTGTGTGTGAATGGGAACCTGCCTGGGCTGTGTGTGTGTGTGCACATGCATGCATGGAAGCCTTTCTGGGATGAGCAGCTGTGGGTGTTGTGTGTGTGAGAATAGGAGCCTGCCTGGGAATTGGGCTGATTTATTTATTTATATTATTTTGTATAACGATATTCTGCATAACAATCATAACTGTTGACAGCATCAATAGAAATAACATCAAATAAAACATTGAATTTAAATTAAAACAAGAAATATCTTCCATAAAAGTTCATATAAGATAGCAATTAATATAAAACCTTGCTTTCTGCTAGCATGAGTGCTCTAATAAAAAAAATATAACATTGTTTAAAATACTTTATGATGATTCCTCTCCAAATACTCTTCTAAATAACCAGGTTTTTATTGTTTTTTTAAAAGTTTGGTAATTTGACTGTAGTCTTAACTCAGTCGGAATGGAATTCCAAAGTTTTGGTCCCGCCAAGGATCCTGACTTTACTCAAATGTGCTGACCTGACTGAAGGAATACTTAAAAAAAACCTTTGTTTGCTGATCATAGATTATGCTGCAGAGTATGAATCTGAAGGGCTACATTTAGCCAGTCTATTTTTTCATTATTTACTATTTAGTGCTTTATGTATTAGACAGAGAACATTCTATTCAATTCTAAATTTTATCGACAACCAATGCAATTCTATCAAGGTGGGTGTAATATGATCACATTTTGTAACATTGGTTAGGACTTTAGCCTCAGCATTCTGTAACAGTTGAAGCGGTCTCAAAGAATTATTCGGAAGACCCATTACAATAGTCCAGTTTGGAGAATATCAATGTCTGTAGTACTGTCCTAAAATTGTTAGGATATAGAAATGGTTTCAATTTTTTTATAATATGTAATGGATTTGAATGGGAGCTTGCCTGAGGTGTGAGTATGTAAATGGGAGTGTGACTGGGGTTTGTGTGTGTGTCTGGGGGTCATTTTCCAAGGAGTTACCGCAGGAGATAATTCCGCAAATTGCGCTAACAGCCATTAATGCGATTTGCGAATGCAAATTTTAAATTTTGTATTCAGGGGTGGAGTTGGGGCAGAGCATATGTAAAGTAGGAAAGAGTTATCGTGTGCCGCGAAACAGCCGCAGTGTTAATGCTGCAGGCTAGGGGGGGGGGGAGGGGAGAGCGAGAGAGCCTTGCTATAGTGCCTCCTCCCTAGACAGGTATTTGTATCCCTATGGCAGGCCCACCTAGCTTGATGGACACTCTACCTGGGCAACAACAAGCTAGGTGGAGAGAACATTGTCCAAATCTCATCTTGGAGTGAGTTTCCTCACTCCGAAGGTCATCAAATCTTCACAAGAGACCACTGTTCTGTTCGTACGTCTCATGTTGAATGTGAAACTGGCCCCAACCCCCTACACTAATACCTAATCCCCACCTCAAGTTACTAGGTGGGCCTGCCATAGGGATACAAATACCTGTCTAGGGAGGAGCAATTTGCACTAAGAGCGTGTTGCATAGCTGTTATCGCGATACACATGCTTATTAGCATAAGGTAACACCCCTTTTTGGTATTGCATGCAATATTGGAAAATGAGGCCCTCTGTGTGAGAGAAAGAGAAAATAGGGGGTGAAGGTAGATTCCAACCTGCCAGCAGCTGAAATGAAAATGAGGGCCTGGGGCTGCTGGTAAATCCCAACCAAAGATGATCTGGAGATGCCTACAGGTTTGTCTGAGAGAAAACCTATGTGTGTATGAGCATGTGTGTATAAAAAAGAGAGGAGAAACATGCATCCCACTGCCACTACTCCATGACAATCCCAGGGTGACTGGAAATCAAAAGATTCCAGGTATGAAGAGCATGATTTTTTAAAATCCTTTCTAGTTTATTTTTTAGGTGTTATTTGCTGTGTCTGCTGTTTTGAAGCATTTTATTGGTGTTTGGGACATTTAAAATACTTGTATATGAGTTTTTACTTATTTGATATTTTATTCATCAGCTTTTTTTGAAATATTATTAGTATGTTTTTAGTATTCTGATTATGTATTTATTTTATTTCTTGATTTTATTGTTTGATGTTTGAGGAATGGTGATGGTTCTGTTTTTTTCATTGTTGCACTGCATAGTATGTGGCTTCTTGCAGTTTCCAGTTCAGTTTTTGTCTGCACTTTGTATTTCTACTTTATGGTTGCTCTTCTGTATTTGATGAGGGTCTGTTTATGTTCTGCATGTGTGACTGAGGTGAGGCATTTTCCTAATAGGAAGTGTAATAGTGAATTCAGGCTTTCAGAGGGTCAAGCCCAAACCCAATACACATCACAATAGGCCTAATACTGTATGGGTTCCAAGTGTCCTTTTTGCAGGGCTTTCTGGTTGGCATCAAAGAAGTGCATGAAATATAATGTAAGTGATATTTTTTACCTCAGAATACTATTCTTTGATATTTTTCATGTACATTTTGTAAAATATAAATGCATAATTCTTAACTGTGTGTGTGGAATGAGGAAGGGGTGGAGCGCATTGTGTAAAGCTATAAGGTTGACCTGGGGTACCCCTGCACCAGCCATTGGTACGGGTGGGGTGTCCATTTTTAAAGTTTGAATCTCTGAAGGGAGCTGGGCTTTTTTTTGGTGGGACTGGGACAGAGAATGAATGAACGGGAAGGGTTGGGGGGGGGGGGGAGCAACACAATAATTGTTCGCACAGGGCAGCAAAAAATCTAGCACCGGCCTTGCATTTGTAACCTGCGTTATAGGAATTGGAGTCTGGATGGAGGTTAGGACACATGCACATACACTTTGATTTTAAAAAGTATGTGCATAAATTCTCTCTGCAAATAGTGCACCAAATAGCAGGCATAATAATGGGTGCATAGTTTTACCAGGATGCATTTCATGTATTTGCCTACTAACTTATATGCAATGCTACATAATTAACGCTGAAGAGTTTATATAGTCTATCTTGCATTTATAAACTATAATAAAATAGCAAAAAATGTAATTGACTAATCTTTCTTATTTTCATTTTAGTTCTTAAGAGATATTAGTGCTTGCAGTTTTTGACTGTTCTTCTTTCTTGACCATTCTGCACCTAAGTAAATGAGGGAGCTATTATAATGGCATTGATTAAAATTCCTTCTAGGCATCACACTAGAGGCAGGCAATGTATGAATGCAGCAGGAGCAACTGAAAAGTGGCCACAGAGAAAGCAGCAATACAAATGGCACACTTTTTACATCAAGCAACGTGTAATCTCATGCAAAATGTCGATTAGTATGAAAAAGGAGGTCCACAATGGAAGCAAAGGAAGAAACAACGGCATTAAGAAACAGGCAGATGGATATTCTTTAGACTCTCCTAGTACACTTGTCTTGCTCCTACTACTTGTATTACTTACCTCAAAACTCACAGATCCATTATGATCGGTGTCAAATGCATTAAACAGAAAGTGTGCATATGTTGTTGCATCTGAAATATTATAAGAAAAACATTTAAGTGATTTCATAGCATTTGTTAACAGGGGACCCAAGTTTATAACATAGTGCTTAGGGCTGGAGTCCGCATGTACAAAAGTAGACGTGGGCTTCAGTGATAATTTTCAAAGCAAACTTACATGCACAAGCTCACTTTGCAAATTTGCGGTATACGTGAAACCTTGTGTGGCATATACAATATGCGCACAGTTCTGCCTGCATGGGAGCGGGTATAAATGTTCACACATACATTTAGGTACATTTTTAGAAGGTATGCATGTAAATGGTTTTCCCCACCTTATTTCCATCCCTAGGAATGTATTTTTCAAGTATATATGAAATCGCTTTCATGCATATTGTAAATGTTCAACCCCTGGGGTAATTTTGGAAAGGTCTATAAACACAGTAAAATGATGTATTATGCAAGTATCTGTTTTTGAAATTTCACTCCAAAATTACAGCATGCAGCTGTGGCACTATAATTTGCCCAGAGGCTTATGTACTATGCTATGTTAACATGGGCCATTATCAGGTGTTAATTAATGCGTGATAATACCTCCTGTTAATCACTTGCAAGTAATTTAGGTGGGGAATAACACACATTAAATTTCGAGTGTTAACCAGACATTATTGCAAAAAAATCTTAACTACTGTATACCTCCCTGAGATGTAAACATTTCTTGTGATAATGGATCTGTGCTGATATTTGCATATTTTAATGCATGTTATTTTGTCATTTGAATGTGGGTAATGGACTGTTTTACATTACATTATGCAGTGCATTATCTAGTTTTGCATAGATCTCGTGCTGAAGTTTGTGAGAGCTTAATAATGTGCAGTCAATTTTTCAAATGGACTTGCACGCTTTATTTGCCATTTTAGCCCATGCTAATATATTTGTAGATTTTGGTGCTGGTTAGAAGATCAATCTTCTCCTAATAATGTATCCCTTAAGAAATTCTGAAACTGATAATGCTATAATACTTTGTAGATTAACGTTCAGTCAGTTTTTAATCTATTCCTATAATGAGTGTTTATGTATTTGCATTGATAGAATGCATTCAGTATACCAAACACTTGCCACCCTCTCTTGTATGCTATTTAGATAGATTTCCTTCACCTATGAAGCATCCTTAGGAGTTTGTGATCCTTTTACACTGGCCATTAAAAAGTATGTTTAATACATTAACCGGGCAGCCTGGACACCCATGGTTCTATCTCGCCCATCCGGGCCGGACGCTCAACATTACACAGACACAACGAAAATGTAAGTCATAACTGGGATGCAATGGCCACAGCCGTTTATTAGAGTACCCGAACAGGGGAGTCTAGTTTAGGCACCGAGTTCTGCTGCCACTGCCTAATCTGAACCACAGGGCAGGTGCCGATATCTCTATTTCTTTCCACCCAAGCGGAAACAGGAGGGGGTGGTCACGCTCTCACGAGCGCCCCGAACAGTGGTGGAGCGCCGTTACTGCCGAAGCCCCTTGCAAACATGCCAGGCCGTCAATTCGTCAAGGTCCAATCCCCAGCTTTGACATTCGGCATCAATGGCCAATTACCGAGTGGTGGTCCCCAAGACCTCTCTCTTCCTTACCAGCACCACCCTGCATCATTTACAGCCCCCAGAATTACAATAGTCTTTCCAGGACTCAGTCACCGCTGCTGTGACAGAATAACAATGAACAATCATAATTTGCTAACTAGCAATTCGTACTGGCTAATAACGGGGTGGGTTGGATGGGAAATCGCACTGCACCGGAGTCAATAACTGGGAAGGCAAGAATCACTTTCCTTTTACACCCCCCCCCCCCCCCCAAACACATTTCCCCTTTTCCTTGCTTCACTGAAAAACGACAAACATCTTTATTTGGTCAAATAAAGGCCGCAGTTTATTTACACCAGACCTGAGCCCCATAACTTTATAACAAAGCAAAAACATGACCCCCCCCCCTTTGTAACATCCTTCTTAACCTGCCCCCCACCTCATCCAAGTGGTAGAGCTCCACCTGTATCCTCCAGACCTCTTACCCCACCTCGTCCGAGCGTGGGTAAGTGATATCGCCTCTGAGCATTGGCCCCCCTCTTGCTCATTGGCCATCTCGTGCAGCAGCCCCCCCGCGCTGCACAAGATTCTCCCCCCCCCCCTTTTGCATACCTTTTAACAATACAATAAATCAAAAACATTTGGGCTCGGGTTTACCGCCACCACTGCGACAAATACATATAACCATACACTTTAACAATACCACAACGACCCCCTCTGGGCGGGAGGGAGGGAAAGCTTCTTGCCTGCTGCCTCGGCCGTTTCCCTGCCAACTGAGGCTCAGTAATGGCTGCTCCCACTGACTCACTTTCCTCGTCCAATCCCTGGTCAGCCTTTAAAATTCCTATACCCTATTGGCTCCCTACCTAGCCCCCTCCCCCCCCCCATCCTTTCTAATTCTTCCCCTTTGTTTTTCTTCCTCACTAGGGCCTCGCTCTCTTGCTGCCCGTTATTTTCGCAGTGTGAGACAAGCTCACCCTGCTTTAACGAAGGAAGAGGCTGAACAAAGGGGAGCCAGAGGATTTTAAGTCTCCCACCGGCCCTTCTCCCCTGGCCGATGTCATCGTGTCGCTTCTCTGACCAACTGAGTGATCTGGCGTCAGGGCACGTTCTGAAGATGTCACCGCGCCCGATGCCAGATCAACCAGGGGGATGTCGCCATGAGCAGCGCCCCAGCACAAACAAGAGGAGCCCCTACTCATGGCGCCATTACAGCCTGCCACTGCTGGATGGAGGGGGGAGAAGGGATCCCCCTTCCGCGCATGTCTGATAAGCCCTGCGTGGCTGTGGCGGTACCCACATGGATGCAGCGGGCACCTGGTTATTCCAGGCATCTGCACATCCATGTGGGGGCGTCTTCTATGTGCACCAACTGCTCCTAATTTTAAGAAGATACTCGAGCACAGCTAGTGCGTTTGTGTCTTCCATAGGATTTTGTGGAATTTAAGCCTGTATGTCAGCAAATTTTAAAACATACTCGCACAAGACATATTCCTAGTTTTCCAATTAGTCCACCAGTTTGTCCAGTTAAACTGAGGGCTTTCAGACCGCTCTGGTTCTTCATCCTGCACACTGCTCAGTTGACCCAGACCCCTCATTCTTTTCTATAAGCCCAAAAACTCGAGATCTACAGACTTGATCCTCATCAGAAGCAGCAGTAAAGTTATGTGGATATTTAGCCTACATGCACTTGCGGTTTTCTTGCAGGTTAGGAAAATGGACGCTCATTAATTGTGTTATCCAGGATCTGACCAAAGATAAAAAGATGGTTAACAATGTTTGATTAGCAGGCCAAGAAGACAACACCAACAAGAAAAATTGAATGTTATCACATATAGCCTATAGTTGACACCCACACTTGCCAGTAATTTATACAACAGAGACATATAGATGTTGAATAAGGCTACTGAGAGAGCATAGTCTTGAGCAACACCAGTGGCTATGCTATGCACTTCAACGGAGGATGTTACAATGGACATGTGTTATGTTTGATCTGATATAGGACTTGAACCAGAAATCCCAATCTGAGAGAGACTAGTTAAGTGTATCGCATGCTACAATAATGTTCAGAAATACCATTATGAAACTAGCTCCAAGGTCAAATCCACATCTGATGGTAATTAAACTAGTCAATAACAAGGTCTCTGTATTCAAGTATGTGGAGAAGTGTGTGGGACCAGGAGCAGGGCGCAGTGCACATTGAGGGAGAAAGAAGCCTGAATTGTGTTGCTGTGTGTTGACTGAAAAACAACTTTTTCTACAAAATTGGATTTTGTTTTTGACATCACAAACCCTGTTTGGCACCCCTGATTGAAAAAAAAAAAAAAAAAAGCTTGCAGCCAAGCTGATCTGGCACCAGGAGTAAACTTTCCAGCACTAAGAAAACATGAGTTAAGCCAGTGCATCTCTCTGTTTTGAGGTACTAGCTAATGGCTCCATTTGCATAGAATTTCATTGCCAGGGCACTAAGCAGCATGCACTATTTTATGTGCACATTTCTGTGTGCCCAACTCCTTGCTGCATTGGGAGTACAGTCTGTGCACAAAACGAGTGCCCAACTGTGGATAAAACTTTATGTACCTTATTACATCAGGCCCTTAGTCTGACTACTATGCTCCACCCCAGAATGCCTGGTTAAGTTTTAGTTTGGGATTTAGCCAGACAAATCATTTTGAATACAAACCTCTGTTACTTTGTTACTATATTACTGCCCCAGTCACCTGACACCCCTCCCAATACCCATACCCCACCCCTACATACGTCCACCCATCTGCCCCTACTCACACCTCCCGCATTCCTACATACCAACCACACACTCACAAACCTACACACTTCTACCCCACTATACTCTTGCACACTTCTACTTCACTATACCCATGCTCTTGCACACAAATCCACATCACACATACTCCTGCATCCACATAGCCATCTCCCACACACTTCTCCACATAATTCTAAACCCACACATACACTACCCCCTCACAAATTCACAGCTCACATTTCTACACCTCACACATACTCTTAAACAGCCACACCCACATATACACCCATCCACTCCACATCCCTATATTCCCACTTACCTGCCACAACCTCACTCACTCCTTTATATCTACTACACAAAATTATACCACTTTCCACACACCATACACATCTCACACAAATCCACAACTCACATACTCCTACATCCACAAATCCACCACAGATTTGTCTTTATATACTCTTACACATCCACACACCCCAAACTCCTCATATATTTCCACTGCCACCCACATTTCCAATACACACAAACCACATACCTTTTACGCCACACACCCCTCATCACATACACACTCCCCCACATGCTTTCCTATTTCCTTACACCTACACAAATTCACAACCCGCACACTCCTGTAACCACATAGCCATCACAAATATTTATTTATTTATTTATTTATTTATTTATTTATTGTTTTTGTTATACCGAGTTTCATGACTGGCATCACATCAACCCGGTTTACAATTAACAATGTGTGAAAAGCATAAGGTAACGTGATAACAATATTCCCAATAGAACTGTGAACTTTAAATACAGAGAATCAATTGAAGGGTGAGAAGTTACAATAAAACAATAAAACAGGGAAAATTAACTTGGAGCTGGAAGAGGGGAGAGATTGAACAATGCAATATTTACATTTCAGCCAATTAGTGTAGTAGTATAGCGGAGTGAATAAATAAGCCTATGTGAATAAATGGGACAGTACATAAATATGAAACGGTAAAATAAGTAACCAAGAGAATAAATATGACACAGTAGTGAATGATAATAATATGATAAAACTCCGCAGGTAATGATGTGCGTAAGTTTAGGGTAGTTGGATTCTTATTTAGATCCAGTTATTGCATGCGAGTTTGTGTTGAAGAGTGGAGGTTTTATTCAAGGCTTGGAAATGCTTTTTTGAAAAGCCAAGTTTTTAGTCTTTTTCTAAATGTTAGAGAGCATGGTTCCTGTCTCAAATCCGGTGGGATAGAGTTCCAAAGAGATGGACCTGCTGAAGAGAAGGCTCTGAGACTCAAGGATTTATGTTGGAAGGTTTTGGCATTTGGAATTTGGAGTGACTCTTTGTAGTATTCCCTGATGGGTCTGGCGGAAGTGTATTTTTTAAGTGGTATTTGTAGATCGAGTTGTGTGTGTTGGTTAATGGTCTTGTATATGATGTTGATGGATTTGTACATGATTCTATAGTGGATAGGTAACCAATGGAGGTTTTTGAGGATGGGGGAGATGTGGTCAATTTTCCTGGAATTTGTAAGCACTCTGGCTGCAGAGTTCTGAACCATTTGAAGGGGTTTGGTATAGGGATGTGAATTGTTTTAGGACGATTAAAATTATCGTCCGATAATTTTAATATCGTCTTAAACCGTTATGGAACACAATACAATAGAGATTCTAACGATTTATCATTATAAATCGTTAGAATCGTGAGCCGGCACACTAAAACCCCCTAAAACCCACCCCCGACCCTTTAAATTAAATCCCCCCACCCTCCCGAACCCCCCCCAAATGAGTTAAATAACCTGCGGGTCCAGCGGCGGTCCGGAACGGCAGCGGTCCGGAACGGGCTCCTGCTCCTGAATCTTGTTGTCTTCAGCCGGCACCATTTTCCAAAATGGCGCCGAAAAATGGCGGCGGCCATAGACGAACACGATTGGACGGCAGGAGGTCCTTCCGGACCCCCGCTGGACTTTTGGCAAGTCTCGTGGGGGTCAGGAGGCCCCCCACAAGCTGGCCAAAAGTTCCTGGAGGTCCAGTGGGGGTCAGGGAGCGATTTCCCGCCGCGAATCGTTTTCGTACGGAAAATGGCGCCGGCAGGAGATCGACTGCAGGAGGTCGTTCAGCGAGGCGCCGGAACCCTCGCTGAACGACCTCCTGCAGTCGATCTCCTGCCGGCGCCATTTTCCGTACGAAAACGATTCGCGGCGGGAAATCGCTCCCTGACCCCCGCTGGACCTCCAGGAACTTTTGGCCAGCTTGTGGGGGGCCTCCTGACCCCCACGAGACTTGCCAAAAGTCCAGCGGGGGTCCGGAAGGACCTCCTGCCGTCCAATCGTGTTTGTCTATGGCCGCCGCCATTTTTCGGCGCCATTTTGGAAAATGGCGCCGGCTGAAGACAACAAGATTCAGGAGCAGGAGCCCATTCCGGACCGCTGCCGTTCCGGACCGCCGCTGTACCCGCAGGTTATTTAACTCATTTGGGGGGGGTTCGGGAGGGTGGGGGATTTAATTTAAAGGGTCGGGGGTGGGTTTTAGGGGGTTTTAATGTGCCGGTTTTGCGATTTTTAGATTTTTAGATTTTTCACGATTTTTCACGATATTTTACCCCCCCCAAACGGCAACAATACGATTCCCTCCCCCTCCCAGCCGAAATCGATCGTTAAGACGATCGAGGACACGATTCACATCCCTAGTTTGGTATAAGAAGCTGGGAGGCCTAGTAGTAATGAGTTGCAATAATCTAGTTTAGAAAAGATTATTGCTTGCAAGATTGTTCTAAAGTCTTGAGCGTGGAAAAGTGGTTTAATTCTTTTCAGAATATGTAATTTGTAGAAGCAATCTTTGGTGGTTTGGTTAATGAATGTTTTGAGGTTGAGACGATTGTCTAAGATAGCTCCTAGATCTCTTACGTGGGTTGTTTGAAGGAGTGTGGGTGGTTTTGGAAGTGAGTTATTGTTTTCCGGTGATATGAGCAGGAATTCCGTTTTCGAAGCATTGAGTACGAGGTTTAGGCTGGTGAGGAGAATACTCATGCACACAAATACTCATGCACACAAAGCCTCTATATATTCCCACATCCACCACACACTCTCACAGTCATACAACTTTTATACACCCACACCTCATCCTAATTCCCCATAAATCATACACTCACAATCACCTACCACCCATACACATACACTATATATCTCCATCAACCTGTCCCCCTAATCCCTACACCCACAATGTTCTACACACATATACACCCTCCACCCAAATTCCACACATTCCTACAAACACCCCCACAAACCCATAACCACAGACTCCTACATACACACACACACCTACTATACTCATCCATACACACAGACTCCTACATTCCCACAAAAGCCTACAAACTAGACACTCCTACATCCACACTCACCATGCACACAATTACGCTCCCCAATGTATCCATGCACATACACAGCCCCCACACACCCCACTTACAGCCCTAAAAACCATACCCAATTCCCCTAAACACACCTCCACCACAACCCCCCAATACCTACTCCATATCCTCACACACATACCCTTTCTACAAATATATGTCGGAAAGCATTTCTGAAGCTATGCCTCTACATATTGTCCATACTTGTTTTAAATAAAAAATGAAGTCCTTGATGACTGATTTTTTTTCACTTTTAGGGGTGTATATATGTCTGAATTCTGGGTATGAGTGTAGGTATATGAATGCCAGTGTGTAGGGTATGTCTCGACATGGTATATTGTGTGAGTACTAGTGAGAAAGACAGTGAGAACTAGTGAGAAATGTGGGATTGGAGGTGTGTATGTGTGTGTTTTTGTGTGTGGAGGGGGATATGTGGCAAGTCTGTGTTGAGGTACTTTTACTGTCGGTACTGCATTTTAACAGGCTAGTGCTACAGTGATCACAGCACTGTCTCATTAAAAGCATCAAAAATGGCACCAAAACAAAACTTTTCCCAACCTTGTACTAAGACATTTTTTGGATTCCATTCCAAAAATATAAAATAGAGTACAAAGAGATTGTATGGCAGGGCTGGATCTCTTGAATTTCCATGAGAGGAATATAAAATAATATTTTCTGTCCTACGGGAATTCCTTCATGAGTGACCAGGAAGATCGGATGATTGGGGTTTGATAATCTTTAGAGATGGTGGTTGTATTTGTAGATAGTGTACAGTTGTGAGTGGATTGCTTATTTGTTGCTATTGTTATATGAAATATTTGAGCAGTTGGATTAGCAGCCCTTCCTTCCTAATGAGAGTGGGATGGGCTCAAGCTATGTTTCTTGACTAGTAATGTACTTTTGTTTTTATTATTATATATGTTGATGCTTTATTTTATTATGATATGTTTTTATACTTTGTTGTACACTTCTTTAATTCAAGAAAAGCAGTTATGGTGACCTTGAGCAAGAGTAAAGATATTGAGCACGATTTTCAAAGGGATTTCTGTGGTAAAACAGTGCTTTACCCATAGAAATGGCCAGACTGATATGCGGGCAATATTATGAGCATATATCCTCTAGGGTAGATTTTAAAAGGGTGCATGCACTACCCGGCGTGCACACATATACACCCAATTTTATAACTTGCGCGCGCAGGCACGTACAAGTTATAAAATCAGGGTTCGGCGCGCAAGTGGGTGCACAATTGTGCGCCTTGCGTGCACCAAGCTGCGCTGCCTTCCCCCATTCCCTTCCCCCTAGCCTGACCTTCTCTCGCCTTCCCCTAACCTTCCCGCCCCCAGCCCTACTCTAACCCCACCTGACTTTTGTCTTACCTTTCGCGCCTGCCTCTGGGCAGGCGCAAGTTGCATGCGCCGGCAGCCTGTTGGCACGCGATCCTCCGACACAGCAGCAATGGCCACTATGTCGGAGGCCTCTGGCCCCGCCCCAGCTCTGCCTCGGACCACCCCTTTAGTAAAGCCCCGAGACTTACACGTGTCCTGGTGGTTTATGCGTGTTGCCGGGCCTTTTTAAAATAGGCCTGGCGTGCGTAACCCCCTCTATGCGCGTAGAGCTTTGAAAATCCGGCCCTCTGTGCATGCAATTTTAAACACACCAGGGAGAGGCATTTCAGAGGGCGAAGTTTGCATTTACGCTCACACCTTTTGATTTTGAAAGGGATCCATGTAAATTTCTCTAAGAACGTTCCCTGCACAAAGTAGCAGAAGTAACTCTGTGTTGGTAGTTTTCATGGGACGATTTTCAAAGCATGCGCCTGCATGTAAGTTCAGTTTGAAAATGGGAGTAAGTTAGGCAAATTTATAGGGGCTGTTATATAAAATTACTGTGATTAAGGGTAGAGGCTTCTAGGAGGAAAATAAAAAACCTACATATCTAAGGGAGGAAATTGCGGGAATGGAGCCAGTGAGAGAGAGTATAGGAGGGCTCTGGATATCTTTTTTTCATGCCCTTGTGAATATCTTTATGAACGTTTCAAAACAGCCCAAACCATGGCTGAATGTCCCTATTATGCTTTCTGAAGGCCAAAATTGCCTTCGGTGTATCCACCCCAAATCTTTGACTGATGGGATATCATTTTCTCCCTCTATTCAAGTGCAACCACATTTCCAGCAATATATAACAAAGGCATGCTTAATCTAAAATTGTGCTAAATTGTGTGAAACATCTACCTCTGTAATTAGAGGGATTTAACATGGCTCCTTTCCTTCAAAATACTGCTCAGAAATCATAATTATTAAAACATTAATATTATGACATCTTAATTCAGGTGTGGAAAGAAAAGCAATGCCTCAACAAGTTGCTCATTTAATCTCATATATCAAATTATGATTTGAGCAAGATATTAAAGTTAAATGGGGTATGATTCTTCAAGCAAACGGCATACTGTAAATTATTCTAAAAATCTCATCTATCATTGAATCTGCTTTCTCAAGGTCCCATTTGTGATCCCTCTTAGATGGAATGGAATAGGTGACCTCTTGTGGTCCTTTCAAGTGCCATCTTTTTGTAATTGTTTAGTTAACAGAATAATTTCAGACTAGGCTCATGGTATCCCTAGCCATGTGGACAGTTAGAGGCCTTAATGTACTATAAGATCCCAGTTCCCAGTGTTATGAAAGAAAGTAGGCGCTGTAGAGCATGAGTGAGAATCGTCTGCAGATCTTCCTGCATTTAATTGCTTAACTGTGCCTGGGAGACTTTTTTTTTTAACAGCACAGCCTTGCTTCTGATGCCAGACCCAGGTGTAGTTTGGGCAAAGCCCTGCCCTCTCCCCAACATTGTAACTAATGCAAGGATAGGCAAACCTGGAGTGCTTCCAGCTAGTCTGGTTTTCAGGATATCCACACTAAATATGCATGAGATATATTTGTATGAAATGGAGGCAGTGAATGGATATATAGCTCATACATATTCAGTGTGGATATCCTGAAAACCTATTACGGGTTGGATGGGCATTAATTGATTTAAATAGAATCCCACAAAAATAGACGTGTTATGGGTAAATAAATCCAAACTTCCAGATCTTATCACCCATGGATGTGCTTGATAGAATCTCAGGTCCATAATTTAGAGGTTACCTTGGATACTAATCTGACTATGGAGCTTTCAAATCATGGTGGTAGTGAATACGTTTTTGTTACTGAGGCAGCTATATCAACTGTCTAATTCTAGACCAAGAAAACATGGTGTTGGTAAGCCATTCTATAATTATGGCCCACATTGACTTCTGTAATGCATTATAAGTGGGCCTCCTTGGAAATATTATCCAGAAGCTAAATTAATACAAACGCAGCAACTTGCCTTTTTTGCTGACACTAATTTGAGAGGGAATATTAAGTCACTTTTGAAATATTTACATTGGCTTCAAGTTTAAAATGCTATCACTTGCCTTTAAGACTTTATTAATAAATCAATCAATCAATTAATTAATTACAAGGTTTTATTACTTGCTTTCCTACCTGAGTACTTGAAGGTACAGGGTTACAACATGGTATATATTATATTATATCACAATACATTATAATGTCACAAGTAGGTGCCTAAGTGCTGCAGGACAGTTTTCTGAAACTCATTGCTCAGATTCAACCACTTGCAGTAAAAGATATCAGTGTTTCCCTGTTCACATTAGAACATACAATGTGCCATGCTGGGTCAGACCAAGGTCTATCGAACCCAACATCTTTCTTCAACTGTGGCCAGTCCAGATTGCAAGTACCTGGCAGATCCCATAGAGTAGATCTAATTCCTATTACTCACTCACTGGTCTACCTGACTAATAACGTATGGACTTTTCCTCCAGGAACACGTCCAAACCTCTTTTAAACCCCACTATGCTAATCACATTGATCATGTCCTCTGAAACCAGATTCCACAGCTTGATACTGCATCGAGTGAAAAAGTACATTTTATGAATTGTTTTGAATCTGCTGGTTGTTAGTTTCTTGGAGTGTCCCCTTGTTTTAATATTATTTGAAAGGGTAAACAACTGTCTTTTATTGACCAGTTCCACCTCACTCATGACTTTATAAACTTCTATCTTGTCCCCTCTCAGGCTTTTTTTTCTCCAAGCTGAAGAGCTCTAACCTGTGTAACATCTCATCAAGGCAGAGATGTTCCATTCCTTTTGTAATTTTTTTCACACTCCTTTGCAACTTTTCTAGATCTGCCATGGATTTTTCAGATGAGGTGACCAGAACTGCATGCAATACTCAAGATAGGGTCACACCATTGCTCAGTACAGAAGCAATATGATATTTTCTGTTTTATTCTCCATCCCTGTTTGGATCATTCCTAAAATTCTATTTGCTTTCTTGACTGCCACAAAACACTGAACTGAGGATTTAAACATATTGTCCACAAGTTGTCCTGGGTAGTGACTCCCAGTATAGAACCCAGCATTGTGTACTTGTAGTTGGGATTATTTTTCCCTACGTGCATCACTTTTCCCTTTTCCACATCAAATTTCATCTGCCATTCAGTTGCCCAGTCTCTTAGTCTTGCAGGGTTCTTCTGTAGTTCCTTGTAATCCATTGCTTTGTAACAAATTTGAATACTTTTTTGTTATATGCAGATTTGATCACCTCGATCATCATTCCCTTTTCCAGATAATTTATGAAAATGTTAAACAGCACAGGTTTCAGTAGCGATCCCTGTGGTACTCCACTTACAACCTTCCTCCATTTGGAAAACTGTTGCATTTCATGGCTTGGGGAAGACCCCCGTGAGCTGCACTACTCACCCCAATGCGACTGGGCCTTCTCTTCAGATGTGGCAGTGCACCACCATCTACATTGATGGTGGTGCTGCCGGACCCCACTGATGCTCCCGAATTTAAAGGGCCCTCGGCAGGAAACCCCCCTGTGGCACTTTTAGATGACATCGCACACTTACTTCTACTTAAGGGCAGTCCAGTCACCCTTCAAACACCTTAGCAATATGTCCTCCTATGTTTTTTTTGTGAGAGTTACTTCCACCCTTTGTCTAAATGGCTTTTGAATACTGATCTCTAAATCTGGGCCTTCCCCTGACTCTCCACCTAGCTCTCCTCCTTTCATTTTCTCTCTGTCTCTTTTTCACAAGAGACATGCTGATTTACTATTTGTTCTCCATAAGGGGGCGGGGCTACCAAAGATAGCTCCACCCTCTTAAAGAATTAAAGAACCAATACATATTCTGGAATTTAGGAAAAGTGCTGCAGATAAAGGGCACAAATAAAAGGCTAAAAGTGACTGGCCTCTGAACAAGGTAAGAGGGATAAGGGAAGTAAACCAGAGACACTTTGCCCCTACATATGCAGATAAACCCTGATTTTCTGCACAGCTGTAATTAACCTCAGTTGTGCATCTCAATTACTAGCACACCTTCTGTGGCTGCTACCCTCATTCCAACTGGCTGTCTACCAAATGTCTCTAAACAACATTTCCTAGGAGCCCTGTGCTTCCTGTTCCTTCTGATCCTATAGTTCTCTAGCCAACTCTTGTTTACTTTTTTCTGCCTTGAAGCAATGTTCTCTGGGAATGATCTTTAGATCTCCCTCTGCCTTCTGGAGTTTCTAATTGTTCTATCTCTTCAGGCTGCTTCTGCCTGTGTGAACCCACTGGTTCATCACAATAAGCATGGCATAAATGCCAAACATATCATACTTAGGGGCAGATTTTCAAAGGGGTACGCGCATAAGATACGCGCGTACCCCCCGAAAACCTGCCCCAAGCTCCCCCTGCACATGCTGAACCTATGTTGCATAGGCTGCCGGTACGCACAAAGCCCCGGGACACACGTAAGTCCCAGGGCTTTCCTGGGGGGGGGGCATGTTTGGGGGGTGTGTCGCGGCTGGTGCGTCATCGGGGGCGTTCCGGGGGCGGGGCCGCGGCTGTGGTTCCGGCCCAGGGGCATTCCGGGGGCGTGGCCACGGCCTCCGGACCAGCCCCCAGACCAGAACATGGCGCACTGGCAGCCAGCCCGGTGCGCGCAAGTTACGCTTGCCTTGGGCAGGCGTAACTTTTGCAATAAAGGTAGGGGGGGGAATTAGTTAGGGCTGGGGGGGCGGGTTAGTTAGGGGAAGGAAAGGGAAGGTGGGGGGGCACCGGAAAGAAAGTTCCCTCCGAGGCCGCTCTGATTTTGGAGCGGCCTCAGAGGGAATGGAGGCAGGCTGCGTGGCTCGGCGCACACAGGCTACTGATTTTGCGCAGCCTTGCATGCGCCACCCCCAGATTTTAAAAGATACACGCGGCTATGCGCATAGCTATTAAAATCTGGTGTACTCTTGTTTGCGCTGGGTGCGCAAACAAAAGTACGCGCTTGCGTACTTTTTTAAAATCTGCCCCTTAATATATAGATAAGATTAATATATAAAACACCAAAGCACAAATAACACATCATACTTAATAAAATAGATAAGAGAGTACCAAAACAAGTGGTTATTTAATATTTATTTAATTAAAAATGTATATCCAACCTATCTACAATTCTAGGTGGGTTACAATTTACTTACACAAAAGTTGGTCACAGTCATAAATACAATTAATCAAATAAAACAACAAATGATTAAATACAATGGAGGGAGATCAGAGATGTAATATAGTGTTTTAGCCTGCAAGAATGACCATGGAGATGCTTGTGGGAGTGTCAAGTCTTTACTGTATGGCAGTATGTCAGGGGCTAATCTGGTTCTTGTTGGAAAGGAGTTCCACAATCTGGGGATAAAAGAAGAGAAGGCATGCTTCCAAGTTTAGGATAATCCAGAATCTTTAGGGCAGTGTTGGAGTGTTTCCTTTTTAGATCTTACATGGGTTAGGTTTATTATACTTAAAAAAATGTCTTTTCCTATATAATACCTCGAGATCTTTACAGTCAGCTCCTGCTGGTATTCTTTGTACTTATCTCCAGAAGAGATAACATGAGTGGGGACTAATAAAAAAGCTTTTTTGTGTACTATGCCCAATTATGGAATAAGCTACCTAAAGAAGTGTGCTTATGTCCAGATTTCTTTATGTTTAGATATGTATTGAAAACCTGGCTATTTCAGTAGGCATTTGGAGCATTGTTTTAGTTATTTTTACCTGTAGATAATTTTATAATAATAATTTATTATATTTTGGGGGATTCATTAAAGTTTTATATTTTGTGAATTTAGTCATGTTTGGATTTCATTTATTTGTGTTGGGCGCCCCGGCCGTGCTAAGGCCACTGCCGGGTCTGCTCACCTCTCTCTTCCCTCTGGGGTCTCTGTCCTTCTTCGCCAGCTGCCGCAGTGAGTCACCTGCACCCCAGATGCCTGGCGCCCATGTCTCTGGCTCATTCCAGCTCCCAGGCCTCACAGCATGGCTCGCATCGGGGCTCCGCAGCCTCGGCCTAATTGGTCCCGCCCCTAGGCCGACCTTTAAAGACGCCACGGCGGGAAACTGCTCTGTGGCACCCGGCAATGAAGTCACCTGAGCCCTGCATATAAGGCAGGGCTCAGCCGCTCACTCTTCGCCTTCGCAAATGGGCGTCACATCAAGCGAAGCTATTTGCCGTCCTTGTTCCTGTGCTTGTTCCAGTGTTCCTGCGTTCCTGTGCTTGTTCCAGTGTTCCTGTGCTTGTTCCAGTATTCATGTGTTCCAGGGTTCCTGTGCCTGTTCCAGTGTTCTAGCATCCGTTCCTCAGTTCCTTCGTTTCTGAGTCTTGTTCCACATTCCGCTACCCAGGTAGTACCTCCTCGAACTGATACCCGGTACTGACCAAGGCCTGCTTTTGACCTCGCTTGGACTGATTACCTGGAACTGACCTCTGCTTGCCTTTGACCACATTTGGACCGAGACATGGAACTGACCTCTGCTTGCCTCTGACCACATTTGGACCGATACCTGGAACTGACCTCTGCTTGCCTTTCACCACGTTTGGACCGATACCTGGTACTGACCTCTGCTTGCCTCTGACCACGCTTGGACTGAATCCTGGAACTGACCCTTGCTTTGGCTGACCATCCTTGGATGGATACCCTGGCTTTGACCCTTGTGCTCCATTCAGACACTTTCTTTGCTTCTCCTGTGACCACCAGGTCCACCTGCCTTGAAGCTGCTGTGGCCTTCCTTGAGCTAGACCACTAGGCGCTGCCAACCCTGCCCAGAGGACCTTCAGTTCCTGCCTCGTACCTGTGGTCTCTGGTACTCTCTGTTCCGGTCTAGCTCGCCTGTTCTCTGACAGCCGCACACCTCTTCTCTTGGTGGGCACACCTCTCCATCATCTCTCCGGGAGACCCCCAGAGGCCCATCTAAGCTCAGGCGGTTTGGGAATCCAAGGGCTCAACCCGCGGAGCCCCCGGACCGTTATTGGTGAAGTTCCTGTTAGCCTCTGTCTTCTTGTGTGCTCCGCCTTCTGGCGGCAGGTGCCCTTTGAAATCCCTCAGAGGGCCGTACCAATCCTGTGCCAGGCCAAGGGTCCACCTCCAGTGCAACAATTTGCTGTTTTAGTATGGTATGTTTGAATAATGTGTACTGTTGTACATTGTTTATGCTGACTTTTCTATACTTTATGATATTTTTATGTTATTCCCCTTCTTTAGCTACTTTTGAAAGGCAACTTTCACATCAAATAAATGCAAATAAATATTCTGTGGATGCAGAATTTGCTACAACTACAGAATATTATGGGTTTTTTTAATAGAATCAATGTTTATCAGGATTTTCTCATAAGAATACAATATTAGCATTAATAATGAATATATAGAAAGGCAATGATTAAGCATGGCTCAAAATCAAAAGATTTCTTTTACAGAATCACTTAGCAGTCTTAGAAACTTCCAGAGTTTAGCTTAGCATAAAGGCACTTATCAGGCAGACCCATTATCTTAAATGGGTAAAAATATTATTGGAGAAGAGATGGCTGAGGGGGGATATTATAGAGGTCTACAAAATCATGAAAGGACTTGAACAGGTGGAGTTGAACAGATAGATGTAAATCTGTTATTTACTCTTTCAGACAATAAAAGGATTAGGGGGCACTTCATGAAGTTAGCAAGTAGCTCATTTAAAACAAATTGGAGAAAATTCTTTTTCACTCGACGTATAATTAATCTCTGGAATTCATTGCCAGAGGATGTGGTTATGGCAGTTAGTGTAACTGGATTTACTATGTTCCTAGAGGAGAAGTCCATAAATTGCTATTAATCAATAAGGAATAGTAGCTTGGAATCTAGTTAATGTTTGGTTTCTTGCCAGGTACGCAAACATTAAAGACACAAGACTTGGATTGGCCACAGTTGGAAACAGGATGCTGGGCTTGACTGACCCTTGGTCTGACCTAGTATAGCATATCTTATAACTGCTGACAAAGAAGTAGAGTGCACATAGAGTCTTATTCTAAAATTGCACCTTTATATTTTTACCTGCACTAATTTACATTTATCCTATGTATCATATAAGAACATAAGAAATTGCCATGCTGGGTCAGACCAAGGGTCCATCAAGCCCAGCATCCTGTTTCCAACAGAGGCCAAAACCAGGCCACAAGAACCTGGCAATTACCCAAACACTAAGAAGAACCCATGCTACTGATGCAATTAATAGCAGTGGCTATTCCCTAAGTATAATTGATTAATAGCCATTAATGGACTTCTCCTCCAAGAACTTATCCAAACCTTTTTTGAACCCAGCTACACTAACTGCACTAACCACATCCTCTGGCAACAAATTCCAGAGCTTAATTGTGCGTTGAGTGAAAAAGAATTTTCTCCGATTAGTCTTAAATGTGTTACTTGCTAACTTCATGGAATGCCCCCTAGTCCTTCTATTATTCGAAAGTGTAAATAACCGAGTCACATCTACTAGTTCAAGACCTCTCATGATCTTAAAGACCTCTATCATATCCCCCCCTCAGCCATCTCTTCTCCAAGCTGAACAGTCCTAACCTCTTCAGCCTTTCCTCATAGCGGAGCTGTTCTATCCCCTTTATCATTTTGGTTGCCCTTCTCTGAACCTTCTCCATCGCAAATGCATCTTTATTTGTGTATAACCTATTGTTGTTGCCCCCCATGCCTCCTGTTGTTGCCCCTCATGCCTCCTGTACTACTTGAATTCGCTGCTGTAAACCTGAATTTTGAAATAACATGCCTTGTTCTCTTTCTGTTGGAAAATCATGAAAGAAATAAATGATGATGATGAGGAATAAGGCCATTAATTTCCTAAAATGAATTAGATGAGGGGAAAATAAAAATTTTAAGTGTATCACTGGTATTAGTAGCAGAAGCATAAAACAGTATTAGAAAATATCTTTATTTATGTAATTATTAAAAAAGTTATAACCCACACGTAAAATTCATTCACTGTGGGTTACAAATTACAAGATACATAAATAGGCAGTTAGGACCAGTTTTCATGAGTCTGGAGGCTAGCCAAGTTGTTTGTAATATTATCAAGGGGTGCCCCAAATGCAGGATACTTAACTTCTCAAATTAACCTTATGGCACAGAGTTTCTACAAGAGTCTTTGTAGAAAAAAATAATTGTACATGAGCTTATATAACTTAAATTATTTCCTTTCCTTCTCTCTTCTCACTCCAGGACATGCTTTCCTGTGGGACCAGTAATGAAAAAGCACAGTAAACAAGCAGTGTATGGGCAGCAAATATTTGAGCAATCTGGTCTTAAAATATGGGATTGACTGATGCCTAAGAAGCATATTCTTTAAGCTTTCCTATTATTTATTTGTTTAGCTACCACTTATCAAATCAGAAGACCCACTCCAAGCAGGGTGCAATACAAAATGAAATACAAAAGCCCAACAGCATAAAACAAAATAGGTATCAAACATAATAATTTAACACAATCATAAAATGCTGTATTACAAAATAAATACAGGCAGTAAAGTATAACAAAGCTTAACACACACTAGAACAAACATTCCAATAATAATAACATAGACCAACCTTAAAATTCATTTATAACAAGCAAGAAAAATTCACAACTAACAATTGTAAAAAATCCAGTCCAAAGAATCAATACTTAATGGACCAAAGCTTACACAGTACCCTCCTATCATAGCATATGACTAGCCTATAACCAATATACAAATTAACTTTAGAAAATGAATTAAAAACTTCTTGAAATAACTGGTTTTAATATATTTGTAAAAGTCAGGTAAGAAAACTAGTTCCATATGTGACCTGGCATTGCCTGTCACTAAGTTTTGTATATAATTATATCCTCTCCACCTTAAGCTAGTCAAATATATTGCCTTCAAAAATGGTTTTATCAGTTAGGCTCCCAGTGAGAACCTTAGGGGTAGATTTTCAAAACAGCGCACAGCTGTTTATGTACACAGGGTTCCTGGTATGTGCACATGGATGTGCTGATTTTATAACATGCGCACGCCGTCATGCACATGTTATAAAATTCGATGGCCACACACATGTGTAGTCAGCATGCGCTGGGAGGCCGAATTTTGCGCAGTGACACAATCGGGCCTCCCCCAGTTCCCTAGTCTGCTCCAATTAAGGAGCGGACTGGAAGAGAACTTCCCTACACCCCCTACCTAACATTCCTTCCCTTTCCCCTCTCCACCCCGACCCCTAATGCCTACCTAGCTACCCTGAAATTTTAATTTTTTTTTACTTACTGCTCCTCGGGAGCCGAAGCAAGTTATGCGTGCCGGCCGGCTGCTGGCACGCGTTTCCCCGGGACAGTGGCTTATGGCTGCTGTCACGGCCGGCCTCCGTCCTGCCCTGTCCCGCCCCCAGCCTGCCCCTTTTTTAGGCACTTGTGCATGTATTTTCACTTACGCGCGTGGCCAGGCCCTTTTCAAAATGCGGCCCGGCCACACACGTAAGTGCCAGTATTTGCGTGCATGGCCATTTTGAAATTTGGCTGTTAATGTGCTACTTGAACAATACTAGCTCAGTTGCTGCTGAAAAAAAAAAACATTTCCAAGTTTCTGTAAAGACTTAAAAGTCAGTCTTTGCTAACCCCACTTTTTCATTCTATCTTAGCTCTTCCTCCTCCAGTTTTTTATCTCTCCTTTTTATATCTAAAGAATGTTTTAATCTCCTCCTTGTACTGCCTGGACAATTTCCTCATCTGTTTGGGCTTTGCTTGTCTAAGTGACATCTTTGCCGCTCTTGGTTTTCATGATATTCAACTTCTTCCTGTTCTCTCTGTATTTCAGTGTCTACTAATTTTGTCTCTAATATAAAATGTTAGTCTTCCCCCTATATCCCTATTCTGTCTTTTCTGAAGAAACTTGGGTCAGTCATATTCCAATCCTGATTTCCATTACACCGACATTTGGTTATTGAAAACATAATATCCAAGTCTGCCTCTGTGATGGCGGTTAACTAGACTTCAATCATTTGCCAATGGGAATCTCCAAGATGATACTCTGCCACCATCACTCTTGATTTCCTTTCTCTCTTCCCATTTTTTTTCAATAATTATATAATCAGTTATTCCACCTCTATGTCTGATTTTTGTCTCCCTGATATTATTCCATAATTGATTTGGAGCTTTTATCACTTCAGAGCTTATTCCATTTATTTCAAAAATGAGGAAAGTAGTTTGTATGCTAAATTTAAATTCTGGTCCAAATAGGATTTGAAGTGAAGGCTGCAGACTGCAGTACCTTTTGTGATTGAATGCAACGCATCGGTTCTGAATAGATCCTTTTCCTACTAGGTGTATTTCTAGTCACTAATACACTTCAAAGTGTCTTGTGCACAATGCTATGTAGTTTATTCCTCTTTTCCATTTTTCTGACTGACCTCTGGACTCTCTGCCTATCTCTGCAACTTATAGAAAACAGAAAGTGCCATATTTACCTCTCTCCACAATTATTTTACAATTTTACATTCCTTCTATAGAATGCCTTGTCAGAATTGCTTATCTTTCCTCCGGCTATCTCAGCCATCTCTTTCAAAGTCTTTGCTATAGATGTCGCCCTTATCTACTTAAATAGCTAATCTGAGCACTCCAAATGATTGCCTCTGTGGAACAAATGTGTTGCAAAATCTTTCTATACTAGCAGGACATGGGACATCCATGGTCTGAGTTCTCCCTTGGCCTGCTTTTAGACTCTCCTTCTCTTTGGATGGCTCTGTTCAGTGACTCTCTACATATTCTTACTTCAGTTCACTGAACAGTCTTAATTCCAGTAATTTTCTTCCTTCATCCAGAAAACTGAATATTGATGGGGCAGCCTCTGAAACTTCCATAAGATTTATCTGAATATTGCAGCCCAACAGACATTGCACTGCACTAGTTTTTCCACATCTTTCAATAGTCAGTTGCCTTAAGAATACCAGAGGTGACAGTAGGGACTGTTCTCCTTAAAAGGAGAATTTGAAAAGAGATATTAGCACAAAAAGAGTCACATATGCATGTATGCAGCCCGTGCGTGAATACCATGTATTTTATAAAGGGTTCACATACGTCCATATGTGCATGCATAAGCTCCTTTCTCTTCAGGAGCTAAACCAAAAGCCACACCTATATCTCTTTCAACCCCTAGTTATTAACAAGGTCTAATAGAGGAGGAGCCTAGAGGAGGAGCTGAAAGTGGTATTCTTTATAGATGATTTGTGGGTGACTGGGAACATCCTGTGGCCAATCCGTAGGAGTGCCAAACATATATTTAAACCTGCTAATTATCTGGCATGAGAATATGTGTTTATTGCCAAATACTAACTGGGTGAGGGGTGTGGGTAACCTGGTGAGAGTTCAGGCTGAAGAATCAGGCGGGTATCAATGACCTAGAGATGGACTGGACAAACTGGTACCCGAATTGGTAAAACTGGTAATATCCTTCACATGCACATGTTTTAAAATTTGCTGACTTGCTTATGTAAAAAGCCAACTACTGCTAAAGAAAACGCACATGTGAAATCTCCATGTGTAAATGTTTAAAATATGGAGCACAAATAGACACGTATAGGAGCTATTTGGATAAGTATCAACTGCTCTGGATAAATAGTGGCTTTGCTGCCACTTAAGCCAGATAAGTCTTAAAAAGTGCAATTTATCTGGCTAATAGCTAGATTTATCAAAATGCAATAATTTTTGCATGAATACTGCCTGCACCCCACAATATTTGTACTTTGCATGATGCAATATGTTGTTATGCATGAGTTGAAGCGTTGATCTCCGTATAATTTAATTTATTGATTTATTCTATTTCTATTTCCTAGTTGGTGTTCTTAACAAATTTAATTTTTTCTAGACACATGTGCCAATATAACTGCTATAGATAAAGACTGATTTACCCCCTGATGCAGAAACACAGTTTTGAAACGCGGACTGTGTCGGAGCTTGGGACTTTCAAATATTAAGATAAGGTTTAACTGCATAAAAAATATAAAAATACAAAAAAATTGGTTGGATAATAAGGTGTGCCATATGATTAATAATAAGGCAATGAAGGTTTATTAACAGTAACACCTATTATGATGGCAATTATTTAATACAGTATATAAGGAAAGTTTCATGATCTATTAGTGTTATGGAATTTTCCACCAGGATCTTGTCTAAACCCTTTTTAAACCCAGTTATTTTAACTGCTTTTATGACATTCTCCAGTAACTAATTCTACAGTTTTATTGTGTGCTGAGTGAAAATGTATTTCCTCCAACTTGTTTTGAATGTGCTATTAACTTCATGGAATGTCCCCTGGTCTTAGTACTATTTGAAAGGATAAAATAACTGTTCCCGGTTTACACGTTCCACCCCATTCAAGATTTTACAGATCTCTCTCAAATCTCCGCTCAGCTGTCTCTTCTTCAGGCTGGCCAAGCCTAATCTGTTTAACCTTTCCTCATAGGAGAACCTTTACATCCCCTTTATTATTTTGGTTTGCCTCCTCTGTACCTTTTCTAGCTCTGCTATCTCCTTTTTGAGATGGATCAACCAGAGCTGAACTCAGTATTCAAGTTGCAGTCACTAAAAAATTAACTTAGAAACAGTTAATTTTTAAAATAAGAAAAACAAGTCTCAGCTCAATTACGGAAAGCAGAATGAGCACAGATATTATTCCAGTTATAAGTAAGTAAACCTCATGTTTCCCTACGGACAGCAGCAAACAGCTTGTATGGTCTTATTCAAGCCTTTTGCCCACTGAATGTGCCTGCAAAGAAAAGCACTGGATAAAATAGGGATATACTTTACTTTGAAATGACAAAGACAATGACAACATTGTCTTTATTGTTTCATATTGTTTTTTTTAAACAAAATGCCAATAAAACCCACAAAAGGTGGGTGTTTTCTATTTTTGTTTTTAGTGTGTACTAATTCAAAACAATGTGCACTAACTCAAATAGTACACACTAATCAAATAGTGCACACTAATTCAAATAAGGCCTGATTTTCAAAAGCATTTACATGCGAAAATCTAGGTTTTACACATGTAAATCCACTTTACTCATGTAAGTGATCTTTTGAAAATTGCTACAATATGTGCCATTGAATTGTCCATAGGATTTACCTGTGTACGTGCACTTTACTCGAGTTAAATGGCTGTTGAAAATTGCTACGATAGTATGTTACATTCACTTGCGTAACTTCTTTGAATATTCACCTGATACTGTGTAGCGACTCCTTGGTCTCCACTATCCATTTTTGACCCTAGCTCAGATTAGGCTAGTATTTCAGAAAGAGAGGGTAGTTTGCAGATAATCTCTGCAGGCACCTCCACAGAAGCTTGTCTGGATTGGTCTGCAGTTTCCCATAAAAGCGGGAAGTATATGTTGAGAAGTGTGGCATTTGGCATTTGGAGTTTTGAGTTGGAGTTGTAAGAGAAGGAGTTTTGTGTGGCTAGTCATCCCTATATTAGGCCCCGTTGGCCTGAGAGAAGGCAGGAGACACTGCTCTAGCCAGTATCCCTCAGGTCTGGAAGGGATTGTCTTTGTGAAAGTGGAAGAGGATTTTTTATGGAATTGCTGTTTGTTTTGTCTAAGAGTCTTGCTTTTTGGGATCCTGCACCTGCCTTGGAAAGGTCAGGAGAAGGTGCTATAATTCCCTGCCACCCATCTAAAGAGGAACAGCAGTAGCTTAACATAGAAGAAGAGAGAAAGTACTTTTGCTGAAAGTTTGTTCTTGCCTCTTTTGCAACCAGTTCTTGCCCACTGAGTAGGAGGAGGGATTTTGGACCTTGTACACTTTTTGGGACTTTCTACCACCAGAAGTCCAGCTTATACCATCAGAGAGAGAGCGAAAGATAAGGACATCCCAGTCCCCTCTAGGAGCCCACTCTATACCACTCAGGAATGCTGGGTCTTTTCCTAGTGCCAGGGCTGGCAGAACCACTAGGTAAACTAGGCCTGGGCCTAGGGTGCTGACCATTAGGGAGTGCGGGCAGGGGTGGTTTTATAATGAGGCAAGGTGAAGCAGTCGCTTCAGGCGGCAGAATTTTGAAGGGGCAAAAAGTGCCCCTTCAAAATTCTGCCCAGCCCCCACATCACCCTGCCTCCTCCCATCACGGCACCCTCCTGACCCCCATAAGACTCATGAAATCCCTGGTGGTCCAGCAGGGGGCTTGGGAGCGATTTTCCGTCGGCTGCCACTAAGCAAAATGGCACCAGTGGCCTTTAGCCCCTACCATGTGATAGGGGCTACTGGTGCCATTGGCTGGCCCCCATCACAAGGTAGGGGCAATGGATGACTGGCACCATTTTGGTTAGTGGCAGCCAATGGCCTGGGAGCGGCAGATCGCTCCCGGGTCCCCCGCTGGACCACCAGGGCTTTTCGTGAGTCTTGGGGGGGGAGTTGGGAGGGTGGAGGGGTTATTTTATTTAAATTTTGGTGAGTGGTGGCATGTAGTCCCTGCCTCAGATGGCACATTGCCTTGAGCTGCCCCTGGGCTTGAGCCATGTGGGACCACTAGCGGCGGTACCAGAGGAGTGGAGATTAGGCAATCTCCACTCTTCTTTGCCGCCACGGCCCCACATAGCTCATGTCCCCTAATGGAGGTGGTGACGTGACTGGGGGAGGGGGAGGGCGCAAGGCTGAAGGTGCCTAGGGTGCCTAATCCCCTTGCACAGGCCCCGCTAGTGCCTGCCACCTAAGTGACTTTGACCCAGCTATTAGATCTGAGAAATGAGGTACCCTTGGACTGTTTATTTTTGTGAGAAGATTGATTGGAAAATTTTCATATGATTTGGACTTAAAGTATATTTGGTTGCAGTAAATTTTTGTTGAAGAAGCCACCAGAGCACCCAGCATTCTCATTAAGAGTCAGAAATGTCCTAAAGTGTGAGTACTGTGAAGAAAGAAAACATAAAGCTATTGAGAGACAGTTTGTGAGTCCCTAGCCTGTAAGCCTAGGACCCTGGAGGTTAAATCCTCCTTCCTATCAGATAGAGCCTTGGCATCCCATGGCCTACAGTGGACTGAGCAGTGCAAGAAAGGAGAAAGATAGAGAGTTGGAAAGAGAAGTTGCCCCAGGGATAACAGTGTACTCCTGCATTCTGGGAGGTCCCCGAAGAGGGGGTTACAAATGTATGCTATTTAAGTTAGAGCATACTATTTCTACATAGTGAGCACTATGTGAGTTAGTGCGCACTAAACTGAATTAGTGCACACTAACAATAACACAAATTTTAAAATAAAAATTATTGTAAACTAAACTAAAAAAATGAAATGAAACAAAATATGAAATGAGAATAAAATTAAACAAAATATTTCGCTATGCACACCCCTAGAATAAAATTTAAAGACCAATTTGATTGGTTGAATCGATCCTCTTCAATGCATAAATATTCTCCAGAAGATCAATTTTATAACAGCCAATGCAGTGCCGAAGTCCACATGTTCTTTGAACACGAAGTTTCAGCACTAATTTTCCAAGCAGACTTTCATGCGTAAATTGGGTTTAAAAATTTGCAAGATTATGCTTACATTAGCACAGCACCGGTGCATACATTTATGCCTACTAGAAAGCAGGTGCAAATATCCACATGAACATTCATGCACATACATTAAAAAATCAAATCCCCCGTCTGCACTTTGCCCTTGGCAGCACCTCCTTGGAGTACGAGTAAAAGTATGTGCACAATTACTTCTGCGCATGTTTTTATGTGTACAACCCCTGGAGTAATTTTCAAAAGCACATTTATGCATGCAAAACATAGTATTACGCACACAAATGCTTATGAAAGTTACCCCTTATATGTACTATGTCAAAATGTAAACATCAGGTCCCTTTTTTTTCCGAATTCTGTGACATATTAAGAATACTTTGGATAACTTATACTAAATATAGTATTGTGCTATACAATTATACAATCATAACAATAAATAATAAGATAAAGTGCTGATGAGCTACAGATTTGCATGGTCTGATTATGCAAACCATACTTATTAAATCTACAGAGAGCTGTACTCACCTCCGTGTGGAAAGAACTGAGAGTAAATCTCTTTGAAGTTCTCTTCATTAACAACCCCATTGGGACATTCCTAAAGAAAGTTGCAGACAAGCAACATGAGTATCTTGTTCATTTATCTGAATTCATGTACATGAGGTAAATATATAGATAAGGATTTTATTAAGGCAAATGTAGATCCTGAAAATTAAGGCCTGGTTCAGACTATGAGCCTCATTTTCTAAAGTATCGCAGGCCTGCGATACTTTAGAAAATCTCGCTAACGGGGGGGGGGGGGGCTGAAGCGGGGGGGGGGGGGCGCGGTCCGGCAGCGATCGCACCTCCGCGATGCGATTGCTGCCGGCATCGCACCCAATAACTACACCATAGAAGGTGTAGTTATTGGGCGCGAAATAGCCAGCGAAAAGGGCCTTACCTTTCCGCTCTGCGCACCGTCCTCGCGGAGTCGGCCCCGGTGACGCCCCCGACTCCTCCTCTTCCGGGGCCGACTCCGCCCCGATTTCAGTAGCGCAGACCTGCGCTACTTTCGCTAGCTATCGCAGGCTTGCGCTAACAGCACAAGCCTGCGATAGCTTTGGAAAATGAGGCCCTATTTTTCTAATACCCATATGAATGAGAGAGTTTCTATAATAATTTTATTTCCATTTATTCTTTCTTCTTTTTCTTCCCTGTATCATTTATGAAATTCCAGAGTTATAACACAACACCTGTTTGATAAAACTCATTCATATGATACAGAACTAATTCAATTATCATCTGTCAATTTCTGTACATAGTCTCAGTGATCAAAACACGTTCATGTTTCTCACAATAAAAAGCAGTTACATTGCCATTTAACAGGTCAATAATAAATGTGCATTTATATCTTTTTCAGTAAGCCGTCTAGGTGACTTTATAAACATAAAATGATAGTTTAGTGACTCGACTCTCAAATTTCACTATTATACAAATCATTGCTGACAAATAAGTAAGGTGTGGGTGGATATAAGCATGTTTCAGAATAGCACTGTATATGTTGAACATGGTTTTCCTAGAGCACAAATTCAAATTTATTGACAATATCCACATCAATCTGATGTTTCTGTTAGACTTCTGTTACTTTTTACATGAAGTGTATTTATAAACTGCAATAAATATAAATTAATATAGATTAATAAGGTATTTTTAATGTTGGTAAGTACTTGAAATAATATAATTAAAATATTTTAAAGCATTAGTCATGATGAAACTACTTAGAAATCTATTGTCAGATGCACTCTAATGCATTATTTATTGATGAGAGTACAAACAGTATGGCCTAGACTTGTATGTCAACTGCCCACATGTGTTAACCTTTGCCCCCCCCCAAAAAAAAAATAAATATTTCTGGCTAAGCCACTGGAGCCACAAGAAGTTATATTTCAGGGATACAGCAGGATGATTCAGATACCAGGTCCATTTTCTATTCTAGTACATGAAAAATAAATTTATTTATTTATCTATTTATTTATTTATTTATTTATAGAATGGTTTATACCGATATTAGTGGGGACATCCTATCAGTTTACATCATAACTAAAGAGTGGAAAATACAATGAACAGGTAGTGGGGAGAGGGCTCACATAGGAACAAGTAAAAGTAAGGATTAGGGAGGAACAACATGATGGGCTGCTCAGAGACGATAGAAAGCTGTGTGTTACTTCTTCTACTATATTAGCCGTGTGTTACTTCTTCTACTATACTTCTTCTACTATTAGCTGTATATTAGCCTTGTGTTCTACTTATTCTACTATTAGGTGTATATTAGCCGTGTGTTACTTCTTCTACTATATTAGCATCATACCCATCTAATACTGTGCTAGCAATTAAACAAGTTGCTGACGTGGAGATTAAACAAGAATATGTTTCTGAAAATGGTGCGGTGTATAGCATAAGTTATATTTGCAAGACTGCAGGATGCAATTATAAATCTATAGACAAATACTGTATACTAACATAGTACGTATGGTGTATTTCTTTGAGAATCCAGTTGCCCAATGATTAATGGTTGGCAGAACATAAACAAACATTATAAGCATTGCCATAATTATTCTCTTTCTGATGTTGTACACTCTTCAAGAACAACTAGGATCAGAGATCCCATTCAGTAGATAGCACATCATTCCAAGCCAATTTTGCCAAAGCAGAAGTGGATCTTGCAGCAGAGGGGGAGACCGTTCTCGATGGATATCAGGGAGACCTGACTTTTCCTGGTACAACAAGCGACAGGTTGGCAATCTACTTGACGAAATAATCACAGAGCTTGGCTTCAATTCTTCCCAAAGTCTCATAGATGGGTTCTATTTTAATTAGTTTTACAAAAGGGAGAATTTAAATACTGTTGTTCTCTAATCATTGTTTTGTTCTGTGCTGTGATATCTTTGTCGAGGTAATTAATATTGCTTCTGAATTCCAGCTCAGAAAAGGAGACTCAAACAATTCAGGAAAAGCCCATGTATATAAGAAGCACACAGATTTAAGAAAGAAAGTGATGGCTACACAGGCATTAAATGGACCAGAGGTTAATGTTTTCATGGAGGGGGTGACACAGTGTCTAGGCCTCCTGTACCTCGAAGAAAAAGAAGTATGAAAACCAATAACCTCTGAATCCCAAACATGACTTGTGCTGCATTTTTTTTCTTTTCTTTATGGACCATGGCACAGCTGTTAGAATGGGAAGATAGCCAATGTATTTAATAGATAGTGTAAGACCTTCAGTATTCGTGTAGTCTAGCTTGGCGAAGCTCCCATTGGCACCAGACTCTAGGTAAAAAATATGAGGTTTTTACTTTTAAAATCTGTTAGATAAATGATACTGCAAACAGTATTTACACATCTAATCAGAAGTTTAAATGTGAAATGCTTATGACATTTATATACTTATGCATTGAAGCTAGAAATATGTAATCAGGAGCTTTTCTGCTAATAAACTAAATGCTTCTAATTCTAATAATATATTTAATTAGAAGAATAATAGTAAAGCAAAACAAAGCACCCAGTTAGCTTGACTAAGCATATATGATGCAAACTATTATATTCATATATCTTAGGTCAATGACTTTTTATAGCTAAATTCTCCTGGCCATGTAACCTTAATTCACATTTGTTAAGAGAATACCTTTTGAATCTTGTAAACCGTTGTGATGGCTTCACCAAATGATGGTATGTAAAACGCAACAAATAAATAAATAAATAAGTAACCTGACTTACATACACTGAATATTGGAAATGATGTGATTTTTAGTAAAAACAAATACATGAGGCCATGTGTCTCTGAGATAATATGACTTGACCTATATTGAAATAAAATCTGTACTTACATTTTTGGACAATGAGTCCATAATCCATGAATTGTCAACAAGTAAAAGAGTATATATGCAATGAAGTGTTAGAGATCAAGGCTGCTATACTATACAGAGTATGATAAGCTCGAGATCCTGGCAACATTAACTTATATATGGTAAGAAACTATCTTTTATGTTTTAATATTTCTGTATCTATGACATAACTTGATCAATTACTTTCCTCATGTAAAATAAAAATCATATTCTTTTTTAAGATTATATCTCTGAATGAATTATTGACATGGCTCTGATCTCATAAAATAATTAACTGAGCCCAATAAAGGGTAGATTTTTTAAAAATATGCATGTGCCTCCATGTACACGTGCCACCCAGTGCGCGCACATGGACGTGCGATTTTATAACATGTGTGCACCGGTGCATGCATGTTATAAACTCTGGGCCGGCGCGTGCAGGTGAGGGGGATTTGCCCTGTTCATACACAGCAACAAGATTGGGCCTTCCCCAGTTCCCTCCCAGTCCACTCCAATTAAGCAGCGGACTGGGAGGGAACTTTCCTACTCCCCTACCTACCCTCCCTCCCTCTTCCCCTTTCTTCTCAGACCCCTTTGAAGTCCCTACCTTTTCTTCTTTTCATTAATTTGGAACTTATGCCAGCTCCTGAGCTAGCCTAAGTTGCGCGCGCTGGCATGCTACTGGCACATGGTCCCCCAGCACAGCAGCCTCCAGCTCCGCCCCGCCTCACCCCCAGACCGCCCCTCCCCACCCCTGGGACTGCCCCTAGTTAGAGGACTGGCTTTTGTGCTCATAACAGGGGTTACGTATGTGGCTGGGCCTCTTCTAAAATTCGTGCAGTGTGCGCAAGGCCCGACCACATGCGTAACCCCCATTTTTCCCGCGCGCAGGGAATTTAAAATTCAGCTATAAATATATCATCTCTGAGCTGTACTGATGTGTTAAACTTATGTGATATGGAGATCTAAGGAAAGAGAAGAACCCTTAAAAGAAATCATTATTAACATTTCTCTTATTTAGTTCTACCTATCAGAGCAGAACTGAGACAATATAAGCCTGTGTATATGCAGGGAGGAATCTATGTATGTTTATGGCAGTCTGTGTGTGAATGCATGTTTGTGTGTGTGTGTGTGTGTGGGGGGGGGAGCCTGTATGTATGTGTGTGAGAGTTAGTGTGTGTGTGTGTGTGTGTGTGTGTGCGTGAGGGAGACTGTATTTGTATATGTGTCTATTTGTGTGTGTGTGTGTGTGTGTGTGTGTGTATGAGTTCTTCTGTGGGAGCAGCTTGTGTGTGTGCACGTTTGTGTGTATGTGGGAGCCTGTATGTATATATGGGGAGCTTATGTGTGCCTATGTGTGTGTATGTGAGTCTATGTGTTTAGCTTGTGTATGGGAGCAACCTCTGTGTGTGTGTGTGTGTGTGTGAGAGAGCCTGTGGGGCGGATTTTAAAACCCCCGCGTGCGTAAATCCAGGAGGATTTACGTGCACAGGGCCCTCGCGCGCCGGCGCGCCTATTTTGCATAGGATGCTGGCGTGCGCAGAGCCCCGGGACGCGCGGAAGTCCCGGGGCTTCCTGAAAGGGGCGTGTTGGGGGTGTCGCCGAATAACGCCGCGTTTAGGGGCGTGGTGCGGCGTTTGGGGGCATGGCGCCGGCCCGGGGGCATTCCAGGGGCATGGCTGTGCCCTCCGGAACAGCCCCCGGGTCGGGTCTTGGCTGCTGGCGCGCGCGGATTTATGTCTGCCTACGGCAGGCGTAAATCCATGGATAAAGGTGGGGGGGGGGGGGGGCGGTTAGGTAGGGGAAGGGAGGGGAAGGTGAGGGGAGGACGAAAGAAAGTTCCCTCCGAGGCCGCTCTGATTTCGGAGTGGTCTCGGAGGAAACAGAGGCAGGCTGCGCGGCTCGGCGCACGCAGGCTGCCCAAAATCGGCAGCCTTGCGCTCGCCGATCCTGGATTTTATAAGATACGCGCGGCTACGCGCGTATCATAAAATCCAGCGTACTTTTGTTGGCGCCTGGTGCGCCAACAAAAGTACGCGATCGCGTTATGTTTTAAAATCTACCCTTGTGTCTATGTGTGAGTTTGTGTGTGTGTGTCTATGTATGGAGGAACCTCTTTGTGTGTATCTGTTTGTCTGCCCAATGTGCCTGTGTGTAGAAGTCAGAAACAGGTTTTTGCAGAAAAAGCATATTGTCTTTGCATAGTGCAACTTCCAATATTCCAAGCACCACCTGGCAGCCACAGGCACAACACTGTTACCAACACAAGCCTTTTATATATCTTCTATAGAAGATACATTATACAAAATGAGCTCCTTCAATCAAATGCAACATATCAAAAAATGAATAAAGACCCATCTAGAGAATTGCCTCATCTAATATTCACAAAAATTTAGCAGTGTGTGCTTATTCTTCATGTAGCAATTCTTGTTCACAGGTTTCATGAAAACTTTCTTATTGAATAGTTGTCAAAACATGAAATACAGAAAAAGAAATATGACTGGATGAACCATATGCATAAGAAAAACCACAAATTGAAAACATTACTGCAGCATACAAAGCCCCATCTTTCTAGGTTGCTTGGTTATTACTGTGGAAGGAGTGGCATTTTTTAAGCAAAACCCCCAACTCCAAATATAGTATAGTCAGTGCTATCACACTACCTATAATAATTCTGCTTCCCCAACTCTCTACAGTCAGCATGGCTCTCTCTGGAGGACTCCAGCTTATAGTCCCCTTATAGTTCAAAACCCATTGGTGGGGATCTTAACTTTTATATAATATTTATTTATTTTTTAACAAAATGAAAAATACCTCACAAACCTGTCAAACAAAACATATCAAAAAATGGGAAAAGGATCACCCTAGAAAAATGTCTTATCTAATATCCACTAGAATTTTATCATTGTATGCGATTCTTCTTGTAGGAATCCTTGTTGACAAGTTTCATGACAACCATCTCATTGAATACTTATAAAAATATGAAATATAGAGAAAAGAAATATATGTCATAGAAGCATAAACAAAAATGCCCAAATTGTAAGCCTTAGTACTACAGTTTGCAAAACCCTCCATCTTTGTACACTGCCTGGTTATTGCTGGGGTGGGAGGAGTGTGGTAGCAATTTTAGCCCAAAGCCTCAACCCCAAATATATTATAAGCAGTGCTACTGGCACTGCCTATCATATATATAAAAGGCTTATGCTGGTCACTCTGTCATGTCTGTCTGTGGCACCAGGTGGCGCCCTGAACAGTGGAAGGTAAACTGTACAAAGACAATATACTCTATCTTGCAAAGCCCTATCTTTCAAGCATCCACTCAAAGCCCTATCTCACTCAAAGCCCTATCCACTCAAAGCCCTATCTTTCAAGCATCCACTCAAACACACTGACACATAGACATATATACACAGATACATACCCAGACACAGGCTCTCACACATAGACACAGATAAACACAGACAAAGGCTTTATCACATACATAGGCACCCTCTCTCATACACATTCAGGCATACACACACACATACACACACACACACACACACACACACACACATACACACACACACACATACACACACACACACAGACATAGGACATTGTCATCAGGCACTGCCAGAACCCTTCTTCAGCTGCCATGGGATGTGGGTTGAGGTCCCACAGTGGCCCTCTCCTTCTTTTGGATGGGAATTGTAGCGGCCATCTTGCAGGCCTCTTTTTATGATTGCATGAGCCTGAGCCCTAAGTAGTTGGGCCCTGGCCCACCCAGGCCCTCCCATGGCTACACCACTGTTGTGGATTGTGAACTGGTTTAAAGACAGGAAACAGAGAGTAGGATTAACTGGTCAGTTCTCTCAATGGTAGGGTGACCATATAGCTCCAAGGGGGACAAACTAATCCAGTCCTGGTTTTACCTCATTGCAGCCATAGAACTGTAGTTCTGATATCTCTATTGATTTCCTTAAGAAAAGCAGAACTATGTCTCATTGCATGCATTGGGGTAAACTAAGAGCTGATTCATTTCTTTTATCCCTTGACAAGTAGCTATTTGATCACTCTACACGCAAAGGTAAATTTGTCAGTGTAGTTTATAGAGAGAGCCCCTATTTGTTTTCTGTTAATTACTTAATAAAACAGTATTTATTGTTTTCACTTTTGTTCGATTTTAAGATTTATAGCTGTTATGGACCAGACAAGCCGAGCAATGCCTCATATATCTTGTTTTTATTTGATAACCTTTTATTTCTGTGCATTCAAGTGGACTAACACAGCAGCCAATTTGCTTCATCCATAGTTCTTATTGTAATCCTGGGGGAAGGGAGAGGACAATGCATCACCTAGAGAGCAGGTCCTTGCTAGAAGATCATTTCCTGCTGCTCCAGGTTGATGCTCTCTGACCAGGAGACCTTCCTCCTCCAAGGCAGCACCAGGGCTGCCATACTGGAATTGGGACCTGGCTACTGTATCCCTGAAGGTGTCATCTATATACCTCTCTGACTGCCTCAGCTCCTCCAGCTCTGCCACTCTAGCATCCAGAGATTGGACTTGTTCTCTGAGATACAGGTGCTCTTTGTACCGGGTGCACACATACAACCTTTCACTGGCAGATTAAAAGAACCATACATGTGACACTCGATTCAAAAGACTGAAAAGACTGGAAGGCCCCCCCTCTTGCTGCTGGTCTGCTGCCTTAATCTTAATTTTGTTCAGTTTCTAGTTTTTATTTATTTATTTAAAAAGTTTTTTATGTACCACTATTTGGATATAACCATCATAATGGTTTACAATATTTGTCAATATCTTATAAATCATAACAACAGTACAAAATTCATAAACATCATGCTTACATTCTTAAGGGTAGATTTTCAAAAAGCGCGCCTTCGCGTACTTTTGTTGGCGCATCAGGCGCCAACAAAAGAAGTAAATCCCCGCGCGCCAGCAGGCCTCTAGCGCGCCGAGATGGGACCTGGGGGCGGTTCTGGAGGGCGCAGCCACGCCCCCAGACCGCCCCGGGCTGAAACCATGCCCCCGGGCCCGCCCCCGAAACGCCGCATCCCGCCCCCAAAACGCTGCGCCGATCTGACACGCCCCCCGACATGCCCCTGACACGCCCCCCTCGAAAAACCCCGGGACTTACGCGAGTCCCGGAGCTTTGCGCGCGCCAGTAGGCCTATGGAACATAGGCGCACCGGCGTGCAAGGCCCTGCTCGCGTAAATCCGGGCGGATTTACGCGAGCAGGGCTCTTAAAATCCGCCCCTTAATGTTTAAGCAAAATTACAATTTAAAAACAAATATAACTCCATCAAATCATTCATATCATGGCCGTCTCAACAAAACTAATGCTGTGATGGTGAATTTCTTGTTGATACTTATGCTGTCATGGTTTCTTCTGTACCAAAAGCTTGCTTATATAACCAGGTTTTAATTTTTTTCTTAAATTAGGTTATTATGGGAGTTGGAATGTGTACAATTAGAGACCTTTTATATGTACTAGTGTGTTCACTATTTATTTGGTAGTGACCTAAAATTGGATGATTAAACTCTTGAAAAGGCCTGGGGCAATCCTGAGTTTAAGTTAAAAGGCTGATCATTATTATTACTTTTTAAATTGAAAGTGTCTCCTACCTATAAATTAAAGGATCAGCTAGGGGTGGGTGGGCAAGAGGTGGGACAGAGAGAAAAACAAACCCACAAACTCATGGCTTTTGCCTGCCTCTGACTAGCTATTTAATGCAAACACATAAACTCCTAGCTTTTGCCTGCTTCTGATTAGCTATTTAATGAAACACACAAACTGCTGGCTTTTACCTGCTTCTGACTAGCTATTTAATACAAACACAAAACCTTCTGGCTTTTGCCTGTTTCTGACTGTACGTCTTTACTGAGGAAAAAGTAAGGCAGAAACCCATACCAGAAATAATATTTAAAGGTGATGATTCAGAGGAATTGAAACATATCACAGTGAATCTAGAAGACATACTAGAGCAAATTGACAAACTAAAGTGTAACATATCACCTAGACCAATTGGTATACATCCCAGAGTACAGAAAGAAATGAAAAATGAAATTGAAGACTTACTATTAGTAATCTGTAAACTAGTATTAAATCTGCTACACACCTGAAGATTGGAAAGTGGCCAATGTAACACCGGTTATTAAAAAGGGTTCCAGGGGTGATCCAGGAAACTATAGACCGGTGAGCCTGCCATCAGTGTCAGGGGAAATGGTTGAAATAATTATAAAGTTAAAATTACTGAACATGTAGATAAACACAGTTTAATGGGACATAGCCAATGTGGATTTAGCCACAGAAAGTCTTGTCTCTCCAATCTGACACATTCTTTTGAAGGTGTGAATAAACATGCGGATAAAGGTGAGCCAGTTGATATAGTGTATCTGGATTTTCAGAAAGCATTTACAATGTACCTCATGAAAGACTCTTGAGGAAATTTAAAATTTATGAGATAAGAGGCAATGTTCTATTGTGAATTGAGAAATGGTTAAAAGTTAGAAAATAGAGGGATAGATTTTATAAATTTGCGCAAGGGCGTACTTTTGTTTGCGCACCAGGCACGAACAAAAGTACGCTGGATTTTATAAGATATGCGCACCTTCCCCTCCCTTCCCCTACCAAACCCACCTCCCCCGCCCTATCTAACCCCCCCCCCTACCTTTGTGGCCAGATTTACGCCTGCTGGTGCCACGCCCCCAGTCCCGCCCCCTGACCCCCGGTCCCGCTCCCCACCCCTTTTACGAAGCCCCGGGGCTGTGCGCGCGCCGGCGGCCTATGCAAAATACGTGCGAGGGCATTTAAAATCCGGCCCAGAGAGTAGAGCTAAATGGCCTATTTTCTCAATGGAGAAAAGTGAATAGTAGAGTGCCCAGGGATCTCTACTGGATCCAATGCTTTTTAATATATTTAATAATGATCTAGAGATGGGAAAAATGAATGAAATGCTCAGATTTGCTGTTGATATAAAATTATTCAAAGTTGTTAAAACACTAAAGGACTGTGAGCAGTTGCAAGAGGATCCTGGGAGATTGGACATTCAAATGGGAGATGACATTTAATGCAGATAAGTGCAAAGTGATGCATGTAGGAAACAGCAAGCATCATTGTGGATAATATGTTGAAATTCTATGCTCAGTGTGTGGCGGTGGCAAAGAAAGCAAATAGAATCCTAGGAATTATTATGAAAGGAATGGAGAATATAACAGATAATATCATAATGCCTCTGTTTTGCTCCATAGTGTGACCACACTCTGAGTATTGTGTATAGTTTTGGTCATCGCATTTCAAAAAAGCTATTGTGGTATTAGAAATGGTACAAAGAAGGACAAGAAAAATGGTAAAGGGGATGGAATGAGTCTTCTATGAGGAAAGGCTAAAGAGGTTAGGGATCTTTGTCTTGGAGAAGAGACAACTGAAGAGAGATATGATAGAAGTCTATAAAATCATGAATGGAGTGGAACAGGTAAAATGCAAATCAGTAGAAGACTAGGGGACATTCAATGAAGTTACTAGGAGATACTTTTATTATATTTTTTTTTTTACTGAATGCATAATTAAACTCTGTAATTCATTGCTGGAGGATGTGGTGAAAGATGTTAGTGTAGCTGGGTTTAAAAAAAGGTTTGGAGAAGCACATATCATGCCAAAGTTGATTCTTTTGGGAAGTTGGGATAGCTCCCTGGTTTCAAGGCAGTATAGGCTGCTGGTGGGATAGCTCCTCTTAGTGGCACGGTTTACTATTACAACTTTCTGGCAATGTAATCCAGGGATAGATTATTGGCATGCCCAGGTCTGAGAGATAATGAACATTGAGAAACTGAGGTATGATCTTAAAGGTGAGTTTTTTAAGTATGATAACTTATGGAATCCCTATTATAAGTATAATGATAATGTATAAATCCTGTATAGGAAGATGAGTATTTTGGCCTCTCTGTTGGGTCTGTGCTTGCTTCCTTAAGTGCACAGTATTGTGCACTGTTAGTTTTTGTTTTTTTGTGCTGATGTATAATATTGTATGCCAGAAAATCTTGTTAAATAAAGAGTTATGAAAATAAAGGTTTGGAAAAGTTCCTGGAAGAAAAGTCCATAAACTATTATTAAGCTGGACTTGGGGGAAATCCACTACTTATTGACCTTTTGGGATCCTGCCAGGTATTTGTGACCTTGATTGCCCTCTGTTGGAAACAGGATACTGGGCTTGATGGACATTGGGTCTGACCCAGAATGGCAAATCTTATGATATTATGTTCTTGTGTAGTTTGCACTAAGATAGGTGTTTTAAAACAGTTATATTGTTTTTCTGTAAGACCTTAGTGTATTGACAGTGCTGGTGAGAAAAAGGGAAATATTTCTGCTCATGGATGAACTTTGGTTTTTGTAGAACCATACCTGTTTTTAAGAGTAGGTACTATGTTCAATTTAAAAGTGGATACTAATACATTAGGAGACTCTATAGCACTACCAGAGGACCAAACAGTGTCAAGCAGGGTGGCATTATGAGTGTAGGGTCTGGTAAAGTTTCACACAAATCACCGTCATGTCATATTTTCTTGCATATAATTAAACTTTGATATGACTCCCTATCAACCATGTGGCCACTAGGCAAATCCTTGCCATTTTGTTTTCAGCTTATCTACCATTGCAACAGCTGTAAAGTTGATTGAAGTCTGTAGTTTAATTGAGGCAGCCAGATGCCCAAACAGGTATTAACTAAAGTGTTAATAGACAAAAACAATGTAAATAAGGTTAGGCAAGGGCTGCCAAAATAATCCTGTTTTAAAATGAATTTAATTGTGATTTGTTTACTAAGCAAAGAAATGAATGTTTCTACCAAAAGTTCATTGGTTTCAACAAGAATTAAATCCCTGCTAGTTTTTGAGCAGCCAAGGGAATACTTATCCTCCTCTCTGCTCATATAGTTCAAAATTTCCTTAACAATCTTTTGACAAATACAAACATTCTCCTACAGTACATAAATGTAGTCTGCTTTGAAGTGCCTGAAAATGCAGAATATAAATCAAATCAAAATAAATAAATATTAAAAATTTGGAATATTGACCAACTGTAAATGTTTGGAAAGGCCTGATTTTGAATAGACTTTTTTTTTTTTTAGCTTTAAAAAAATAAAACAAAACCCTTAAAATAATGGTTCTCTAGACCTTTTCAAATTCCTTCCTGCGATACTGGTTTCAGTCAGTAATGTTTTCATGTCATTCATTTCAAGAAGAGCCAAGAGGGCACAATGTTCTGCGATTATAATGAACTCCCAAATGTCCATAAGAAAAACTGGACCTTGTTCAACCTTGTAAGTGCATACTGAGATATGCTTGGAATCTTTGAACTGGCCAACCAATTTTGCCAAATTGTGTTTTTCCAGATAAAAAATGTTTTGATATTTGACTATTATGCGGTAATGTAAACAACTTGGCTAAAATGCTTTGCAATTGAGGTCAAAATGCTTTCCACATACATTCATATTGAATCAATGAGTGAATGTAAAATTCACAAAACATTTGGCTGTAATATTTGGGATATTCTAAAGAAGGAGTCCACAGAAGATATTTTTTCCTATGCACAGCGGTTACAGCTGCAGAAAGACTGGTGGAGTTTCCCAGATTCTATCACTGGAAGAAGAAATGCATGGTGGTGACAGGTTTCAGGGTTTTCTAGATCCTGCCAATGGAAGAAAAGCTGTGCGATGGTGACATAAAGATTTCAGGGTTTCCCAGGTCCTACTAGTGGTAGAGTTACTGGATGGACCCACAGCAATGGAAAGAATCTCTGGCAGAGACGACAGGCCCTGCCAGTGGTAAAAGAGCCAGCCACATCTATTCTAGATTTAGATCTCTTCTAAACAATGTTGGAAAGATCAGAGGTACAGGAAGGGGTTGATCCTGATGTTACTCCTTTACATGGGAGACTTGCTTGGGAATACAAATGTAATGATTCATTAAAATTGTACACAAGCAATTGGGTATGAGAAAAAACTGCAAACACTTTTGGAACTCTTTTTAATGCAGCAGTATAACCTGAGAGTGCAACTTTGTATGCATATTTGCAAACAACTCACCCTGCTTCCTGGCCTCCTTCCTTGACAGAAATAGATAAAAGACATAAGTACCCACTGGGTCAGTACTGGGAAGAGGGTGGAAGAAAACTGTAGCTAGAATAAGAAATGGAAGGATTGATTTATGGAACCCCAGGACCAAGATCCTCTTTAAGAGTCTATGAGCAAACTGTTATTCTGGGGCCTAAGCTATTTTCACTTCCCATACAATTAAACAGCCCCAAATGTTCAAGGTTTCCCCATTCATAGAGGGGGGAGGTGGGGGAAGAAGAAGGATACTCTCCTACACCTTAGGTAGTCTTTCACAGTCTCTGTAGCAAGTAGTAAAAATCATGCTCGATTCAAGAATAAGGTTGCAACATAATTTTACTGACAAGTTGTTGAGAAATGGAAAATAGTACTGTTTACAAGTCCTTTTCTTCACCCAGTCCATAACACAATCATTACTGATGATAAATCTGTGACTCTGCAATCTTTTACTCAATCCCAACCAGATGTCCTCTCAGCTTAGGGGTAGTTTTTCTTCCTCGGGGATCTCTATCCTGCTGGAATGCTGGATCAAATACAATTCCAAATTTATAATATCTTAGATCAGATATCTTGGTATTCAAGTCTCACATTCCTCTGGTTCCTTTCATTCTTTGTTGTACCTCTGGAGTACTCTTCTAGCTCTTTCACCTAAATTTCAGATAGACAGTTGTAGTGGAAATATACTGGTGGGTTGCCTCTCAACTTTACTCCTGACTTCTGTTTTCCTACTGGAAACTGGATAGATGACCAATTCACCTTTAAAACCTTGGGTAGATGATTGAATTTCACAGATGGAGAGGCTCAGAATAATCCAATAGTACAAGACTGATCAACCAAATCCAAAACAGAAGGAAGAATGGGTTGAGAACTTCCTTCACTAAATCCAAAAATGGAAAATAAGTTCATCCTCAAAATAAACTCAAAAGGAAAAGAAACCGAAACTAAAAAGAAATGCTTTTTCTAAAACCAAATTAAGGGGGTCATTTACCAGATGGATCGCACGCGATAAGGGATGTTTCGCACGTGAAAAGTCCCTTATCGCGTGCAATACCAAGATGGGGGTGGATTCGGCCCCGGAAGAGGAGGATTCGGGGCGTCACTGGGTCCAACTCCGCGAAGATGCCGTGGACGACGAAAAGGTAAGGGCCTTTTCGTGCGCTATTTCACGCCCAATAGCTACACCTTCTATGGTGGCGCTATTGGGTGCGAAACCGGCAGCGATCGCATCGTGGAGGTATGATCGCTGCTGGCTAGCGCAGGACCGCTCCCACCCCCCGTTTCGGCCCCCCGCCCTTCATTACCTAAAGTATCGCAGGCCTGCGATACTTTAGAAAATGAGGCCCTAAGACTCTACACTCTTGCTAGGTGTCTCCACCTTTTATGGAGATAGACAACAACCACTACAGCACCTGAAATGAGGGAGCTGAAGGATAGATGGTGTGCATTCCTCTTGAACAGTCTTCTGAGTAGAGACTCAATTGGGTTCTACACTTTAAAAAAAGGTTTAAAAAATGCAGGCAGGCATTTGTTGTCTTGTTTTTTAAATTGTTTAATATTTACTTTTAATTCAGATTTTATACTCCCTTCCGAATTTTAGTCCAAGGTGGTTTGCAAATTAAAATAAACTAAAATCAGTATAAAATAGTAACAAACTATACACATTTCCAGTAGACAAAATAAAAATAATGAACAACAATAGTATACATAATTGAAATAAGCAATAAAACCCATTATTCTAAATAAACAACAAATATCAAACAGTAAATAGACAAGACATAAATACAAACAGAATAAACATGAATCATCTTCTAAAATAACAAGCAAGCTAATGATCAGTAAATCAATAACAAATCACAGTCAAAATAAATTCAAAACAAGTGATTATAAACTAGAGATGTGCATTCATTTGAAACAAATGGAAAAAACATAATGAATGAGCTCCTAAAACAAATGACGGGCTCCCAAGAATGAAACAAAATTTCTTTGTCTCGTTGTTTATTTCATATTGAAGCCTATGGTATTGTTGTTCTCTAAGGGGCCAATACAATGTCATGTGCTCAGGCTAGCGCACAGCTTAATCAATGATTGGACGCACGTTTTAGACATGCTAGGCTAACACGATGCAAAAAGTGGATTAGTGCAAACAAAACGCACGTCCAAACCTGCACATAGCTAATAGTGATCATCACATGTAAATGCCATGTAGATGAGGCTTTTAGCTATTACCCCCCTTGCAAAAAATTGTCTGTGTGCCTGACACAAACCTTTTGTATAGCAATTTTAACACCATTCCCAGAGCTGGTGCTAAGTCTTATCATGTGTCAAGGGCTCACTATAAAACAAAAAATCCTGCTTTCTGTGGTTCCTCCTACTTTTAGTATCTTTGCGATACTAAGTAGGAGGAACCACAGAAAGCAGCAACATGAAAAAAAAAACAAAACAGTCTTGACGGTGACCAACACAGCCATATCTCCTGGGTGTCCAATGCCAAGGATGCGCTATGGATGCACAATTGATCCCTAGCATGTCCTTTTTAGCATGGCACCTCATCATTACCATACTGCATCAGGTGCTCAGGAGACGTCATTGTGCACACATTAAAAAGATTGGGTGCCCAATTTGGACACAAATTTTTACTTGAGGCTTATTGCATCGGACCCTAAGTAAATAAAGAGCTGCAGGTAATTTAGCAACCAACTCTTGCCTGTGTTACCTCACAGCCTTGTCAGAGCCAAGGCAGGACAAGTTGACAAGGAAACCACACAGAACACAAATCACAGTGAAGCATCTTTCTAACTAACCTATAGCTGTTATCTTAATCAAGTGACATTGACATCCTCCCATTGTAAAGTCTGAGCATGTGCAAATAACTTTATATTTCCTATCTAGCGGTTGGTAGAAAAGGACATGTACTTAGAAAATCTCTCTGATTTAAAAAAAATCTAGAAACTTTTGGATTTGGTACTAGTAAAGGGGTACTTCTGCTGTTCTCTGTGCTGCAATAGTCTGACACACTCACTGTGGCAGAAAGAAAGACAGTTCACGGCTGTTGATTTTGCTTTTTCTCTTCACTGGGCATGGTCATGTTGGGCAACAGTTTGGAGATTGCAGATGCAACACATACCACCTTAGGGATGTTGCTACTACTGGTCTGCCTACCTGCTAAACCCCAAATGTACTAAATTAGGGGTCTTGCTGCTACTGCTCTACCTACCTGCCATGCCCCAGATGTATCTCCTTGAGGATCTTGCTCCACCCTGCAGCATACAGCCATCTAGTTGACCGAAAACTGGCCTTTCCCAGCAACCATTTTTAGGCATCCAGAAGACAAATTTGGATCCTTTCAAGAAGGGCCCTATTCCAGGCTAACAATTAGTATGAGGCTGCCTCATTTTAAACCATTCTGTGGCCTCAGCCCTGGAGAGATCTGATACTGAAGACAGATGATATATATATACAGACTATAGCAAAGCCCTCAGTCAGAAAGAAGAAATGCAGGCACTAGAAAATATATGAACAGGAAAATACATTAAGGAGCAGACTGGGAGGAAACTTCCCTACCCCTCTACCTATTAGGGATGTGCATTCATTTAATTTGTTTCATACGTTTCCCATTACATGTCAATTAGATGTGCATTTGTTTCATATGTTTCATATGTTTCATATTACATGCTTGTATAGGAAACGTATGAAACGTATGAAACGAATGCACATCCCTACTACCTATACTCCTTACCTCTTCCCCTCTGCTCCCCAACCCCTAAACTCTACCTTATCTTTCCTTTTTTTTTTGTTGTGCAACTTACTTTAGGGCCTGACCTGAAGTAAGATGCACGCGCCGGCTTGCTGCCGGCGCACGAGTCTTCGAGACAATATTCAATGGCGCTGTCCCGGCCCACTCTGCCCAGAACATGCCCCCGGCCTGCCCCTTCGAGGAGGCCCGGCAGTTGTATGCATACCGGGCTTTTTGCACATGGCTGGGCCCCTTCAAAAATTGCTCGGCACGCGCAAGGCCCGGCCATGCGCATAAAGCCAGGATTTTACACGCACAGGGCTTTTAAACTCCAGGCAATATCTTGTATTTTCTATTTATCACTGAAAGATGGTTGAAACCAGGTGACCTTTGTTGCTTGGCACAGTCCTGTCCTCCCAATTATAGTTTATTTCAGAAAGATAGACCCAAGCACAAGGGTAGGGGAGTAATTATCTTCTTAAGTTCTTTATCTATTAAAGAGCTAACTATCAATTGCAGTTTGAATACTGAATTTCTTTTTCTTCAACTGAATAAAGCTATCAGTCTTAATTTACTCTTGATTTATCAAACCCCTCCAGTTAAGAGTCAGCAATTGCAGGATTTAATTATGCTAATCAATGAATGCTCATTAAAAAGTTCCCATTTTGTCTTATCAGGAGATTTTAATTTACATGCTGATGAGCCTGGAAACACTCGGAATCATGCTTTGTTAATGCCATGTTTGATCTTTCATTTACCCAGTGGGTAAAGTATCCAGCTCATTCACATGGACATATTTTAGATCTTATCCTTACATCTGGAACTTTTCTTCTTCAGCCTACAGCTTTTAAGCTTATTCCTTTCTCTTGGACTGATCACAAGCTAGATCTGTTTTTAATTATGTCATCAGGTTCAACACATTCTGCCTCAGAGAAGTTTGATTCCTATTCACCGCACCAAAGAACATGATCTGGACTTTTTCTATTGATTTTATTGAATTATCACTTAAAGGCAAGGTTTTAATCTAGAATCATAATTTGAGTCCTGCTTTTGATAGTGTAGCTCCTGTTCATTATTGTTCACAAAAAAATGGTACTGGTTTCTTGTGGAATCATTCAGGTTTAAAAACTTTAAAGAGACATATTCATCTGCATGAAAGAAAATGGCACAGGAATACATTACCAGCAGATGAGCTTAAGCTGAAACATAGTATCAAATTTTATCTTCACGCAGTTAAACAAGCCAATAAAGATTATTATAAAAATCTACTTTCCAGTGCTGACAATCGACCCAAGCAATTCTTTAAAATTATGACTTAGATTTCTGGCCTTCATTCTTCAGGACCTACCGCTTGCAACAAACTTCTTGCTTTTCAGTTTGTGCATGCTTTTGATACTAAAGTACTAAATATTACAGCTGAATTCTCATTTGGCTCCTTTTCTTGCCATCTATCGCCTGCTTTGATATTACCTACTTCCCCTCACAAGGATATTGTCCCAGTTAGCAGACCATCTGCTTTTAACAGTCACTACTGCAGGATTGTAAATTCTGCTGAAACTAATGAAACCCTCTTCTTCTAAAGCTGATCCTCTTCCTTTTGAGTTCATCAGGAATCATGATCTGGGACTGCTTCCATTTTTAGCAGATATTGTAAATTTTAGTCTTGAGCTTGGAGTCTTATCTCAAGAATTGAAAACTGCAATTGTTTTGCCTATTCTCAAGAAGCAACACCTTGTTCCAGATCTCCTGGAGAATTAACCTATTTCCAATTTGCCAACACTCTCTAAGATCATTAAGAAGATTGTACAATCTCAGTTATCTAATTTTTTTAGATGCTACCTTTGTTTTCTACCCAAAACAATCAGGTTATAGGAAAGGCTACAGCAATGAAACTGCTCTCACAGTTGTAACTAACTAATGAAATTAGCTTACAGTTGGATAGGGGAGAAATAGCTCTGCTGGTATGTATTGATATAAGCTCCAACTTTGATATTGTTGATCACCAGTTATTGCTCAACCGTCTATATGACATTAGTATTTGAGCTCAATCTTTTAACTGGTTTAAATTTTTTTAAACCAGTGGAGTGTTCCTGTGCAGATACAGGAGAAGATTCTGCATGATAGAATATAGTGGGGCTCAGTGGAGTGCTTTTGTGCAACTATATCAGAAGACATAATAGGGTATTTGGATAAAGTTTTAAAGAAAAGGGGTGGTGGTATGTAATCAGCGTGGGATTAAGTAGGATCATGCTGAGATGAATTAAAAAGACACATTTAATATTAATATGATGGGGTATAGCCTTTAAGATCTGTTCAGAAGGTTGATATGTTTAGATTTTATATTCATGAACGATGGACTATGGCACCTCTAGGTTAAAGCACGTTTAAGCTTTAACCCGTATCCGCTATTGTATTTCTTAATTATTACCACCTTTACTTCCTTCCAGCTACATAAGCTTCCAAGTTCCTTATCCTTGTTGAATGTAACTTTGTCTTATTCATTTCTTTTGTTTAATTTTCTTTAGTTACGCTACAGTTATACCCTTGTTAAATGTAAACCAATCCGATATGGTTATTACTATGAAGGTCGGTATAAAAAAGTGTTAAATAATAAAATAAATAAATATTGGGTGGGGAGTGTGTGAGGTATGAATGAGTATGTCTGGAGAAGGGATATTTTAGTATTTTGATTCTGAATAGATAATTTTTTGTGCTATTTTGGGATATCATTGATGATAAAATATTTCTGCTTGGGTTATGCTATTTTGCACATGTTTGTATTGATGTTGTATCATTGTCTAATAAATGTATTTGTGATACTGTATTTGTGAATAAAACAATATATTATTTATCATGTAAGTTTGTTATTGAAGAAAATATTGTCTATGCTGGAATGAATATATATATATTAAAGCATTTATAACTAATATATAGATTCCCTATATACTTGTGTGTCTCTTAAATTTTTTTTTGATATCTAGATCATACTCTATCCTGAAACTCATTATTTTCTAGTTCTACTGCCAGTTTTCCCAGTTGTGATGTACCAGAGAGTTCTGTTCCTTCATCTGTCTTGTATACTATTTTTCTTGCATTTTTAGCCGCTTTGATTTAAAGTCTTGGTTTTTCTGGTTATTTCTATGCCAACAACATTCAGATTCTTGCTAGTTGTGACTTTGAATCTAATATTTCCCTTATGTTGCGTCCGTCGGTCTCAGACGGCTTCGCCCGACATGCCTCACCTCTATTTCAGCCTTCTCCACCAGCCTCAGGAGAATGGCATCTGTAGCATCTCCTGCCGCACCCTCTAGCTTCCCCCGAGCGGCTCTGGCATGGCATCCCACCATGTTGACCTGAGGCCTCCTAGGGCGCACACGCGCACGCACGCCTCACGTCTTGTAGCAGTGTTGGCGTGAACCTTGGGGGCGTCCCCCTCGACTGACGTCACTGCTTCCGTATTCAAAAGGTTGCCCATTTGCTGACTCTCACCGAATTAGCAACAGATTTGATTCGCTCTGGTCTGAAGCTGCCCTGCCGCTTCTACTCTGCTGGAAGCCACCTTCACCCTTCGGGGTTCTACTAACTTGGGTACCCGCTCCTTGGGGGCCCTTTGCTTATTTCCAGGTGCCTATCCAAAATACAGGTACTCGCTCCTTGAGGGCCTGTGTGTCTATCCTGGTGCCTGCTACCAATTCTTCAACCTGCTGGAACACTACTTATCAGCTACAGAGAGTGAGTACAACTTCTCCCAGTCTGCCATCTACAGCTCCTCGCTGCTCATCTGCATCGGGCCCTACACCACCATTGTGGAACAGGTCTCCTCTGCCGAGGATTACAGACTGTTAATACCCATCCTCTCTCTACTGCTCATTGGGAACTCTATCTACTCAGCTACCAGGGAGTGTGTTCTAACATCTGCCAGTCTGTCTCCCCTACAGTGCCTTACTGGACATCTGCATCGGGGCGTTACACCACCATTGTGTTACACCACCATTGTGGGACGAGTCTCCTACACCAAGGATCACAGACTGTTGCTATCTAATCTACACTCTTCTGCCACCTCTGGTGGACCACACTAGCTGTATAATACAATATATATTCTCTGTGTTTGTGCATCTGAGTCTAGCCCGGTGCTTCAGTTCCCTTCAGGGCTCTTCCCCGTAGGAGATACCATCACTGTTGCCCCTGAGAATCTACCAAACTCCTTGATATCATATCAAATTGCTTGCGTGAAGTGGCTAATTGGCTAATTTTTTAAAATTAAAAGCCAATCCAGATAAATCAGAGGCTATGTGGTTCTCTAGAAGACAAGTTTCAACACAGGTTTCTTCTCTTCTTATGTCTGGTAATTCTATTGAAGTCAGAAATGTCATTACTACTTTGAATGTTCATATAGACCCAGCTCCTTCTTTTTCTAATCATATTTCACATTCATTAGAGTTCATAATTCTTTTTGCATTTTATTTGACCTCTTAAACCTTTCCTTGATTCTTTGGATCTTAAGACTTTAACTCATCATCTTATCATGTCTTGACTACTGTAAAATCATTTTCATGGCTTAACATATGCTCAAATGAAGAGATTGCAAACAATACAGAATACTGCAGCTAAACTAATTTTTTGGAAAAAAGAAATATGATCATGTTACCCCATTATTGCTTGAACTTCATTGGATTCCAATCTCTCTTTGAATCAGTTTAAAATAGGATGCTTGATCTTTAAGGCTCTGCATTGGGGAACTCATTGTACCTTTTCTAGCTAGGCCATTCCTTATAAATCAGGTCAGAATTGCTTGTTTTATCTTCTCCTAGAGGTATTAGATTAGAGAGTACTAGAGAAATCAGTTTTTCTTATCTTGCTCCTTTGCATTTAGAGAAAAAATATTTAAAATTCAGAAAAACCCTGAAGACCTCTCTTTTTCTGCAAGCTTTTCCATCTAGTTAATTTTTATGTTTTAGTCAGCTTATTTGCATGATATTGTTGTCATTTTGTTTTAATTTACTTATTTTTTTACTATTTTATTTTTATTAATAATTTATAAGGATTATGATTTATTTATGATTTACTATTTCCAGTTATTGTGTTAGTGTATAATTTTATTGTATAAGGTTTATTTCTATAATTTAGTTTGATGCTTGCTTCATTATTTTTTATTCTTTTATTAATGTGTTTGAAATTTGTATTTGGATTATGCTTTATTGCACATCACTTAGGTTACTATTGTAAGATAGGCAATCAATTAAGTTTGTAGAAATAAATAAATACATTTCTTCCACTAATCTTTGCTGCCATACCCAGAATTTGCACATTGGCAGTCTTGCTGTTACACAATGTAGGGTGTACTTACTAAAATGGGAGGCTACTTTGCTCCTCTGCCTTCATGTGCTGATGACACTCTTTGTGCTGCATAGTCCCTTTATCAGTGCCTTGTAATTTCTCCTGCCACATTTTTCTGTTTTGTTCTCTTTTCTTGGTGCCTTAATATGTTGTGAACACTCTTAGTGCCATTTTGTCTCTTATGCTGCCTTTGAGGATTCATGAAACTGTTGTAGTGCCCTCTTTTGAAGTCTTGGGGTATTCTTACTTCACTTGCTGCTTCTTTGCTCCTCTGATGGTACCTTGGAACAGTGGCATACTAAGGGGGTTGCAGGGGTGCGGTCCACCCTGGGTTTATAGCTGGGAGGGTGGGGTGTGTGATAATAAAATGTATTAGGGGCATCTGCTTAATGGAAATTTACCAGAAGGGTTCCAGGAGGTACTGCTAGGTCTTGAGTTCCTCTCTGAAACTGTCTCAACCTTAGATAACAGGAAAAATAAATGTATCTCTTTGTAATTTAAGATGCCACAATGAAGAATTATAAAAGATGCATGTCTTCAAGGTTAGCTAGTATTCCCAGGGCACTTAGGAAAGTTAATGTAAGCAAATGTTTCTTTTCACCTTGTGATCCTAAATCAAAGGAGTGTTGTACTAATCACTAGGGCAAAATTGTATTTAAGTCCAGTCAATTGGATATCTGATGAAGTCAGTCTCTCAAACTTAGGAGCTGACTTCCTTATGCACATAAGAAATAAAGGCTTTTGATCATGTTTCTGTTGTCTTTGTGTCCTTGGTAAACATTTACATTGCAAATGGTGCATTGGCTGGGAATCGAAGAAGGGATGCTGGCCTGAGGCAGGGCAGCCAGACAGCACAGCCCGAGAACCCTTCTCTCGATTCGAATGGAATACAGGACATGGGTAATTCATGGTAATCCATGACTTGGAAACAGGATGCTGGGCTTGATGGACCCTTGGTCTAACCCAGTATAGCATTTTCTTATGTTCTTATATGTTCTTATAGCATTTATAGTTTCTTGCATTCTACCTCACCTGACAGTTATCCCAAAGAGTTAAGGTACTTTAGTATGTTAAAGATCTTCTTGGATTGTCTCACCTAGTTTTGCCTAGGCAATACTGAAGTAGAGCTGTGTTTCCTGCATTCATTAGGTCTTAAGGTATTAAAAGGTAAACTTCAAATGTGTCAATTATAAATGAAATATTTAGATCTCTCTCTATCTAAAAGTAAAAAAATGAAATGAATGACTACTGAGAGGATTGAGGCTGTTTTGATGGAACAGGTCCCTGGGACATTGAAAAAGTTACGAGCATTCCTTGGCATGGTAAATTTTTGTAGAATGTGGATTCCTGATTTTACTTCTCTGAATAAACCATTGTACCAAATAAGGGCAATGACAGGTTACAAGGACAGATACATGCTTCAGAATGAACTAGCGAGGCAAAGAAATAATTCCAGTCTCTCAAAGCTGTCTTATCTAATGCCCCAGCATTAGGGCTTCCAGACTATGGAAAGGATTTTTATTTAACATATACTGTAGCAGCTGGAGTGGTAATTCAGGATCTCTGTTTACCACACATTTTGTTCACAGTTTTAAAACCATGCAAAGACCCAGGTAATTATCTTGGAATGCATAATGAGGTATGAACTCCTTTTACAATCAGGGAATATTATCATTTCATCACTGTTCTGCTCTCACCCCTGCTACTTCACTACCAGAAATAATTGACTTAGAAACCCCGCACCATGATTGTGCAATGCTAATGGAGTGTGAACTGCAGCCCCGGGAAGGCTTAAAAGATATCCCTCTTTCTAATGCTGACGCAGTTTATTTTGTAGATGGCTCTGCTCTCCATGATGATACAGGTTCACTGAAGGTTGGATATGCTGTATGTACCCAGTGGGAAATGATAGAAGCTGGACCGCTCACACATGCACATTCAGCACAGACTGCAGAATTGTTAGCTCTTTCTCAGGTTTGTTTTAGAGGAAAGGGATTGCATCTCACTATTCACACTGATTCTCATTATGCCTTTGGGATGGTCCATGATTACGGGGCATTGTGGAAAATGAGAGGGTTTTTAACAGCTAATGGGGAAATAATTAAGAATGGGTCCTTTGTTAAAGAATTACTAAAAGTTATCCTGTTGCCTCTTGAGCTGGCAGTAGTTAAATGTGCTGGACATAGCAAAGAAGATTCAATTGTAGCCAAAGGGAATAACTTGGCAGATCAGGCAGCTAAACATGCCGCTCTGACCAACAATACTGTGGGGTAGATTTTAAGAAAGTGCGCCTTTGCGTACTTTTGTTGGCACACCAGGCGCAAACAAAAGTACGCTTGATTTTAGTAGATACGCGCGTAGCCGTGCGTATCAGCTAAAATCCAGGATCGGCGCGCGCAAGGCTGCCGATGTCGTGTAGCCGGCGCGCGCCGAGCCACGCAGCCTGCCACCGTTCCCTCCGAGGCCGCTCCGAAATCGGAGCGGCCTCGGAGGGAACTCGCTTTCGCCCTCCCTCACCTTCCCCTCCCTTCCTCTATCTAACCCACCCCCCCGGCCCTATCTAGACTCCCCCTACCTTTGTCGGGGGATTTTACGCCTCCCGGAGGGAGAAGTAAATCCCCAGCGCGCCAGCGGCCGCTAGCGCGCCGAGACGCGACCTGGGGCGGTTCCGGAGGGCGCGGCCACGCCCCCGGACCACCCCGGGCCGAAACCACGCCCACGGGCCCGCCCCCGAAAAGCCACATCCCGCCCCCAAAATGCCGCGCTGATCCGACACACCCCCCGACACGCTCCCGACACGCCCCCCTCGAAAAACCCAGGGACTTACGCGAGTCCTGGGGCTCTGCGCGCGCCGGTAGGCCTATGGAACATAGGCGCACCGGCGCGCAAGGCCCTGCTCGCGTAAATCCAGGCGGATTTACGCGAGCAGGGCTTTTAAAATCCGCCCCTGTGGAAATTGTGGGATGCCACTTGTTAACACACACACACCACATAGAGAAAACAAAGACTTTAATATTAAAAATTTGATTCAGTGGAAGACGCAGAATAAGGATTATTGGAAGCTGTGGGCAAAAGGAGGGGTCACTATCCAAAATCAGAGACAAAATCAAATATTGTTTGGCCCAAATGGTGAGGTCATGGCCCCCCCAACATATACTACCCCATATCTTACTTTCTATACACCAGGCATCACATGCAGCCCCTGCAGCATTAGTGGTCATGTTCTTTCATCACTGGTGGGGGTTGGTCTCAGTAGTCAGGGCTCTGGCTATTACCACATGCTCTCAGTGTATGCAATGTAATTTGTATAAAGCTTCCAAAGGCTTGGTCATCAACCTGCACACCTAAAGTGCCCCCTAGGCCCTTTCTTGCAAATCCAAATTGATTTTATTGAATTGCCTTTATGTCAAAATTACAAATATGCACTAACAATGATTTTCTGTTTCTCAGGGTGGGGGGAGGCTTTTCCTAACAGACCCCACGCCTCTGCCCTTATAGGAAACTTCAATAGCAGGCTAAAACCTAAGCTGGGTATTATCATGACTGCAACAAATTTAACTTGGCTGCGGGCTCTCCCTTTAGCACCAATGGCCCTGCGGGCATCACCTCATTCCAAGACAGGGCTTACCCCATTTGAGATAGTTACTGGATGACCAATGGCTATTGGTCTAATACCAAAACCCTCCACTGCACTCATATTTTCCCAGGAAAAATATTTAAACCATTATTTGTTTATGTTACAGAAAGTTTTGACTTCACACTGGCAGAATGTACAAGCATCTTTTCCTCCAGTGGACCCTGCATCTACTGAGAGTGTGAAACAAAGTGATTTTGTTTTTCTGAGGATTTTCTGACGAAAGAACTTCCTGGCTCCCAGGTGAAGGGGCCCCTATCATGTACTTTTAACCTCACATTCTGCAGTAAAATTGAAAGGACACCTTACAAGGATTTATCTTTCCCACTGTAAAAAGGCTTACAGTACTACAAGAAGCTCCTGAATAGAGAACTCTCTCTTAAGAGGCTGCAGAACAGACATGATCCTGCTTTTGCTTCTGATTCATTTGCATTCCGCAGAGGCCCCTTGTACAGACTTATCTGGCCTATACTAGAACACTGCAGAAATCCTTGAATCTTTCAGATTGTTGGCTATGTTATCATCTACAGCCGTATGGCTCTGGGTTTGTTCCTGTACCTTTTAATGAATCCTCCATCCTCATTTGGGATACTTAAATTGCACCTACTGCTGTCTCTCTTACCCACGCTATCCCTTATGCCCTACCCCTATGCACCAAACAGGCAGGGTGGTGTTTTCAGCCAGAGGGTGCCACACCTTGAGCAAACTGTACTGATACTATGACCGTCAACTATAAGAAGGGTTACTATTGTGTAGTAGAATATTGTTTGTCTGCACAATGGAGCTTTGTGCATGAATGCTTGAACCATGAACTAAACATGACTGTTCATCTATACAAGGTTAATAACAAGGTGATGGTTCTCCCCAGGGCACATCCTTCATACTGCGGAGACTATAAACATAAGTGTCACCTCGTTGTGACTACAGCAAAAGCAGCCAGTCAGTCTATGCGGTTTGCCAGCTGTGCCCTATGGAGGCTGGGAAAAAGATCCATGGGACCTGCTCGGATACATAAGAACATAAGAACATGCCATACTGGGTCAGACCAAGGGTCCATTAAGCCCAGTATCCTGTTTTCAACAGTGGCCAATCCAGGCAATAAGAACCTGGCAAGTACCCAAAAACTAAGTCTATTCCATGTTACCGTTGCTAGTAATAGCAGTGGTTATTATCTAAGTCAACTTAATTAATAGCAGGTAATGGACTTCTCCTCCAAGAACTTATCCAATCCTTTTTTAAACACAGCTATACTAAGTGCACTAAACACATCTTCTGGCAACAAATTCCAGAGTTTAATTGTGCGTTGAGTGAAAAAGAACTTTCTCATTGTTGTTTTTTCTAAAGAAGCATCATCAGAATTGGTTTATCCCTAAGAGAAGGCACAGGTCACTATTTGATTTCCAGATGGACAGTGATCCCTTTCATCGTGTTTTGAGGACTTTTTTTTTCCTGGTTTAGGAGTTTTTGAACTTGAAAGTGCTTTAAAAAATCTTTCTGCCACTGTGGAAGTCACAATGAATGAGTCAGTGAAGATTATGGGACTAATCCTAGGTTATTAATAATACTTATAACAATAATAGTATTTCTTCTTATTCTGTGTGCATCCATTCAATGCATTTTTATGTTATTAAAAAAAAAAAAAAGTATTTCTAAAATAATGGTCTCATCCACACTTGGAGTGCCCCAGAATGTATCCTCAGATGAAGAATTTAATAGGTTGTGCACTATGAGTGAAAATGTAATAGACATCTAAGACAAGCACTGCCCCCTGGACCAAAAGGAGGGACTGTGATAATACAATTTATTAGGGGCATCTGTTTAGTGGAAATTTACCAGAAGGGTTCCAGGAGGCACTGCTAGGTCTTGAGGTCCTCTCTGAAACTGTCTCACCCTTAGATAAAAGAAAAAAATAAATGTATCTCTTTGTAATTTTAGATGCCACAATGAAGAGTTATAAAAGATGCATGTCTTCAAGGTTAGCTAGTGTTCCCAGGGCACTTAGGAATGTTAATGTAAGCAAATGTTTCTTTTCACCTTGTGATCCTAAATCAAAGGAGTGTTGTACTAATCACTAGGGCAAAATTGTATTTAAGCCCAGTCAATTGGATATCTGATTAAGTCAGTCTCTCAAACTTAGGAGCTGACTTCCTTATGCGCATAAGAAATAAAGGCTTTTGATCATGAAAAATACACTGTTTCTTTTGTCTTCGTGTCCTTGGTAAACATTTTCATTGCAGGTGCCAATGAGGAAGGTCAGTGTCCGCAAGCAGAGCCTATCCTACTTGCGGCAGATGAAGAGGAATGCTGCTGGGCCACTAGCGGAGTCCATTCTACTCATGGCAGAAGAAGAGGGAGACTGCCAGGCCATGAGCGCTAGGTGGCTATCTAGATCGCCATGGGTCTGGAGACTGCAACTGCATAGCCTTTTCTTTTCCCACCTTTGCGGCCCAGAAGAGGAAGTGGTGGGTCCACATGGGCGGGAAGAAGGAAAGTCCATGCAGTCACAGCCCAAAGCAGGAAACATAGAAATGATGGCAGAAAAGGACCAAATGGTCCATCCCAATCTGGCCCAGCAAGTTTATAGTAGTATCTGCTGCACTGTGGTGGTTAGTTTGATGCCTATCAGTATCCCAGACCATAAAAGTCAGGGCCCTCATTGTTTGCTGTTTGACATCCAATTCCCCATGCTTATCAGTTTTCCCACACACTGTAAAAGTCAGAGCCTTCATTGGTTGCTGTTTGAATTCAGTTACCCGTTATGCCTTGCTGTTGAAGCAGAGAGCACTATTGTTATGATACCGTTCGTGGAGCCCATCCCACGAGCAGCCTCTCACCTGGCCTGACACTGCTGCAGCCCTCTCCAACCTCCCTAAGCAGCTTGGAGCTGCCACCGTTGCCGCTGACTGTGGAAGGGAGGCCGCCGCTGATTTCTTCTTCTTTGTGGCCTATGCTGCCCTGGACTGCAGCTGCTGCTCCCATGTGGGCTGACACCACTGTACACGGCAGGAGAGGCCGCCGCCATTCTTTGTGGCATGGATGCTGCTGCCGGGACGTCTCTTCCTATGTCAAGGAGCCACCATCGTCGCCACTGCCTGAGTGGCAGAGAAGACACTCTTCACAAATGGAGAGAGCCTGTGTGAGGCAGGGGGGTACCGGAGATCACTGGAGGGGACACACATAGAAGTGAATGTTGGAGAGGGGGGTGCCAAAGGAAGTATCCACAGGTGCTAAATACTTTAGGTAAGCCATTGCCTTGGAGGTCTATTACTACCACTGCTGGTGCCCTTTTGCCCCCTTACAGTCCCTTAGGCTATTCATACCACTTTTGGTGCCACTTTACCACAGTCTAGGTACCTTGGAGTTCTTTCCTTTTTCTGATGTCAGAAGTACTGTTGGCTGTGTGTGCTACTTCCTGCATTGGGTGAGAGCCAGCCTGAGATTTGACAATGAGTCACAGCTTTCCTTTCTTCCTTCCTCCTACAGCCCCAGTGATGTCATCAACCAGTGACACCTTCCTATTTAAATGAGGGCCCTTTAGTGTGCAGCCATCCTAGGCCCCAATGGGAAGTGATGGGGAGCCAATGTAAATTCAGAATCCTCCATAAAGTCCTCAATATGATACACAAAACCATTCACAATCAGACCTCATGAGCTAAATATCCCTCTTCGACTCCACATGTCCACAAGACCAATAAGAACAGCATACAAAGGTACTCTGTATGCTCCTCCCGCCAAGTCTTCACTAAGGAAATGCGCCTTCTCTACAGCTGGTCCCCCCCCAGTGGAATTCTCTCCCCCCAGATCTCCGCCAGGAACCCTGCCCATTGACCCTCAAGAAAAAGCTTAAGACGTGGCTTTTCAGACAAGCTTTTCCCTAAAGAACGGACACTCTCATATCCACCCTTGATGGGACCTGACTCTCATATTGACCCTTGACAGGGCCTGACTCCTGTTGGCAGCTGATTTGCCAGCTCACAGATTATAGACATCGTATTACCGACATGTTTATATCTCACACTTTACCTTTCCTTTCTCGTGGTCCCGCCTTTTTATCCCTTGCTATAGCCAATCAATTTGTTAGGGATTAAGCCGCGTCTTAGGCTCTATTGTAACCTTCTTGTTAAATTCTCATATGTAATCCGTACTTCCCAGGTACTAGATCTTTATCATTCCACTGTTATATAAGTATCTCAGATAAAGTGGTGGTTTTCTTTTCTGTTCACCCTTTTGCTATATTATTTAAGCAGTATTTTAGCAGTATTATTTAAGTATCCCTGGTCCCAGTTCGATGTAACCCCTGTTTGATGTAATGTTTTCCAATTTTGTTCGATGTAAACCGATGTGATATGTCTTTTCATGAACGTCGGTATAGAAAAGTTTCGAATAAACAAATAAATAAATAAATGCAACACCCAATGAATTTGCATGTTCAAAATCAAGTTTCAGTGTCTATTAAAGATCCAAGCTTGGAGAACCCTTCTTCCGGAATTTCTATAAGTCCAGGTGATAACTCATCACCCCCACAACTGCAAGGTCAGACTACTTATGCTTCTGATTCTTCTAATTTGGCCATATTGGTGCATACTCTTATATCCAGGTGACTGAGATGCTTGTAGTTCGGGCTATTGAAGGGGTTAATTACTCCTCTGAGGCTTCCTATAAAGGTTTGTTAGCTCTTCCTTCATCTTGACTCAACTAGAGACTCTTCTTTTAGTCCTATTCTTAGTAATGAGAGATCGAGTAAGGAAGAGAAAAGCAAGAAGACTTGAAGGATGAGTGGGTCGGAGAGGAGTTATAGAGGTGGAGGAGCATGAAAATGCCTAAAGAAGAGTTACAGAAGAAGGAAAGCATTGAACGGGTGGGAAAAAAATTAAGGGTCTCTGTCATTGCACCAGGAATGAAACTGTGTAAACTAGATGCCATCATATTCTATGTTTCTATGGCAGGAAGGACATCAAGGTAAAAAATGAAGGGGATTAGGAAGAGAGGAGGAAGGAAAGGAGAGGAAAAAGTATACAGTAAGGGAGATACTGCAGCTGACCCAAAGGCTACAAATGCCATTTTAGGCTACAGGTCACCCAGCTTCTCCTGCTTTACCACTACCAAAGTGCAGAAAATGCTTTACAAATGAGGGAAATAACATGCTGCTGGAGAGGGTGGTCCAAAACCACAATGTGCTATAGACTAGCCATCTACTCCAGTGCAGCCAAGCACAAAATTTAGTGAATTATTACTAATGAGATCATCAGCTTGAGTGTCCACTAAAGATCAATGGAGCATATGAAACAACATGTCAGGGATGCATGTCTCAAGCTTTGGCTCAAAGTACTGTGTATAAGAACAATTCAAAGGGAGAAGGAGAGTTTGCACCAAATGGTCCATGGAGACTTCTTTGGTCTCTGCAATAAACCTCATCAGTATTGTCTTTGAGACATCAGGCTTTTAGACAAAAATGTGCAAAACCAGCAAATGGCCATCTTGGAATGAACTGCATATATCACTGCTTTGCTAAGTAGAGTCATGTCACCCCAATATAGCCTACACTCTGTGGCAAGGCACTGATGTCCTCAGACTGCAAATGCTTCTGTCTTCTAAAATGGAGTCTACACTAGCACCAGCATGCCACACCAGAGCCTGTGGCAGTGTAGATAACAGGTTCAAGGAGGAATGAGGTCTTGGGTAGAAATCCAAGAAAGTCCTCCTATAAGCTCACTTTAAAAATAATACAGAGGAGTCTGCAGGTTGGTATAGCCAATCAGAACTTCAGTGACTGAGGATTCTGTCTATGGCTCATGTAACCATGGAGGTGTGTTTTGGATCAGAGCTGCAGTCTGAGAAGGAATCTTCCTGGCCCTTGGCCTACAAATTGTGGTCTGTTTGTCCACCTTTTTCTGTTTTGCCTTGGGACAGTGTTTTTTCTAGGCAGCTTTCTCCAGAAGAGCAGCAGAAATGGCTGCTGTGGGCTGCATCTAGTTTCATTTATTTATTGGTTTCTCTTTGTTTTCCTACATAAAATGACATGGCATAGTTGTCCATTGTGAGAGTGATGCCTTTTTCAAAATGTTTTATTGGATTCTGCTTTCTAGTACGGTTGTTTTTGGCAATGTGTGCATGACTGAGACATTAGGTGCCAATAAACCTTCCCTCCTGAGTATGTGCTTGACATTATCTGCCCAGCTGGCTAGCTATTCTCTGTCCCACTGCCATTCTTCTCTTTTGCATTAGACCATGCTCTTCTTATCAAGTCTTGACTATGTCCCTCTCACCACTTCCTATGCCAACCTGTGGCATCTGCTAGGATGACCTCCAGCACTCTGACTATTTCTCTTTGTTGAAAACCATGTGAGTACAGCCTCCCCCATCTATAGCAATGTCAGTCACTGTTTCCCACTGCCAGCCTTACTTGAGAAACTAATCTTCTCTCTATAGCATGAGGAGGTATGAAGTTCTGTGAGGACAGCATCTGCAGAAAGGGTGGCATAGATTTGTATGCTTTAGTGAATCTTGTGCTAATCTGTACACCAAGCAGAATTTATTTGCATAAATAATTTCTCATTAACATATGCATGTGTACATCATTTTAACATAAGGGTGTTAAATTTTGGTTACTTGTCAAAAGTGCTGCATGACAGCCTTAGATATTGATGTACTAATCTGCAAAATTCCCTGCAGGTTAATAGCCTGATAGCATGAAAGTTTCCTATGGATTCAGATGAGTTCCATAGCAAACTTTGACATTAGGCTGTGATCATTGCCATCTCAATCTCTGTTGGGTCACTGGGACTTTAGCTTTGGAAAGTTCCCTTTTTATTGTCACCTCTACCAACTTGCACATTATCAGAACAGCATGAAAGTTTAGTATCACCAGGGTGAATCTGTAATATGCGTACAGCATATGCAACACCTTAGGAAAAGAGATTAACATAAGAGACTATGTGACTAACATTTGTTCATCTTTTATTCCAAAGCAAATTAAAAAATGCAAGAAAAGAAATATCTTAAGAGAAAATGGGAAGACTGGAATTAAACCAACCAATTATTATTATCATGATTTTTATAGAACATACCAAATGCATGTGTAACCCTTAAAGTTCAATTTTCTTTATGACTCCTTGTGTCTGAAACCTGCACTTTGATTCCCAACCCAGTATCAGAAATGAATCCACACGCTCTTTAGTGAGTAACAGTTTTATCTTTACTGGAATGAATGACTGAAATAAATCTGTTCACTTCCTAAGCATCTGCATTTATCATATAAACACATGTATATAGTACAAGAGAAAACTCAACTTTGTCATAAACTCATGTTAAGTATTTCAACCAGAATCAGCATGTGATATAGCACCCGACCTTAAGCAGTCTCTGAACAAGCAAAGTCCCAGATTGTATCCTACTGTGTGTCCATTTGAATTTAGAGCTGAAGAGGGCGTCAGTACTGCTGCTTCAACTGCCAAATCCACAATACAGCAGCCTCTATCCAAAGAAGAGCTTCAAATCCTGACAGGGCACAGTTCAACTACTCCCAAGTTGTCCACAGCAGGGTTCCAGAAAAGAGAACCTTAATCAGCACAGATAATATTTATTAGTTCAGAGCAGGGCAGGAACTCTGTTCAAGCTGAGCAGTGATCTGTTCGCACACGCTCAATACAATCAAATTTTTATACATCTCTTTAGGTAAAGTAAAAAACAACTTCAATACATCTCAAAACAATGTTAACTAACATAAATACATTACACATGAATACAATTATAGAGGGCTGCTCACCTTAATCAGCACAGATAATATTTATTAGTTCAGAGCAGGGCAGGAACTCTGTTCAAGCTGAGCAGTGATCTGTTCGCACACGCTCAATACAATCAAATTTTGAATCTCCTTTCCCCCCCCTCAGCTCTTAAAGAGACAGCACTCTATTGTCAGTCTTTTCATGTCACAATGATGATTCAACATTTCTCTGCCCTAGTTCCTAGAGGTATGTTACACATGTACTACGCAGTGCTCTGGCAAAACACAGGGAGCATAATTATATAACCTCCTACATAGCGGTAAAGTCAGCAGGTACATGTACATGTAGACTTACCAAAGATCTTCAAAGGAAACATGTGCAAAAGTTCAGTTTGAAAATCCTGCCTTAATTGGCTGAATGCATGTGGACTGTATGCACACAAATATACACTTGCTCCATGCACGGTGTAACTTGTATGTGTAAACTCAAGTGCCTACGTTGGAAAATATAAAAGTATGCATGTAAGTCCTATGCTCACCTCAACTGCATCCCTGAGAAGGCCTAGCATGAGTTCACATAAACGTATGAGTGCACTAGGGTTCTGTGTATCCATTTTGCTTACACTGGCCCTTGGGCAATTTTCAAAGAGCCGTTTATGTGGATAGAACTAGGTTTTATGCATGTAAATGCTTTTGAAATTCAGGCCCATAATGAACAATCCCTACTCCTTGGAGCTTACAGTCCAATCAAGACAGACACAGGACATACAACAAAAAACAAATCGGAGCTTTGAGTTAAGACAGTAAAGGCCAGGACTAAGAAGATTTAAGGTAGGTGGGAATAGAAAGGGGGGGGTACCTTTAATTGAGTATCATCAAATATAATGTATGGAGGCTGGAAATGTTTCCAGGAGAACTGTGGTTGTGAAAATTGTTGCTAATCAGCCCTTTTCTTGCAGGGCATGAGTTAGTATGGAATGTCAGCCCCAGTTCTGCCTAAGTAAAAGAGAATGCACTCTGCCTCCTGCCTAGAGCTCAGTATGAGGCCATGATAGGAAAGAATTGCATTAGATTGTTTGTCATTAGAATGAATGAATTAATTATGGAAGAGGGGAAGTTATAACTGAAGAAAGTTGAAAGTAGTCATCAGTGTACCTAACTGATGAACGAGCTTGAAATGAAACTTTTGTTCCAGGAGTGATCTATAATGGAGGAACAGAATTCAGAAACTTGCATGTGGAATTCCGGGAAGGTAATTTTTGGTAATGTGCATAACTCAGGACATACACCCATAAGCAGGTGCACCTAAAGATACACCTGTATTTTGTAAACTGTGCAGTGTGAGCCACATAGTTTATAATATACTGAGTATCACTGCTCCAAAACTACGTGTGTATGTATACACTGAACCACATACAGTATTTTATAAAAGTACATGCATATATTTTGTGTGTTACTTAATAGTAACATATGTGCCTAATAACCCCTAGGTAGATATTTCATAAGGTTGGCTGATGTATCCCCATATCTCACTTACGGAGGCCCAGGATGGGCAGGAGCAGGATACAATGGCCAAGCCCCTGCCCATCTCATCAGGCTCCTCAACAGACTGTTAATACCTTTCCTGTCAGATGAGTGAGCTTGTGCCAGCAGGGGAGAGGAGCATTGTGAAGTAGAAGGACCTACTTAACCAATCATTGGCCTTGAGTTGGTGGGCTTTGTAGGTATCAGTTGCCTGCGGGGGTCTGTTCAACATTGGATGCTTTGTGGCATCTTTCTGGCTTTCTGTGGGCCATGGTGTGAGGCTCACAGTTCCAGGCAGTTGTGCAAAGTTCTGTGCAATGGGGTTTGGCAGTAGTAGGGTTTGCCAACTTTGAGGTGCACTGGGATATTAAGTGATTGGGTTGTTGGGTCACTCTCCAAAGGGGAGGGGCAGTGGGCAGGTGACAAAGTTACTGCAGCTATCTGGGTTCGTGGCAGGGTGAGGGGGGTTTGCTGTATCTGAGAAGAAAGGGGAAGATACTGAATCTTCCATCCTTGTGTTAACAATAAAAGTTATTAAAAATGGGAGCAGTTTTGTTAATAACATAAGAACATGCCATACTGGGTGAGACCAAAGATCCATCAAGCCCAGTATCCTGTCTCCAACAAAGACCAATCCAGGGCACAAGTACCCAGCAGGCTCCTAAATCATAGATCTGATCCTGCTTGCTGAAAACCAGGAATAAGCAGTAGCTTTTCTAAGTGTATATAGCTAACAATGATTTATGGACTCTTCCACCATGAACTTGTCTAAACCCTTTTACCACATTCTCTGGCAACAAATTCCACAGTTTAATTGTTTGCTGAGTGGAAAAGCTTTCTCCAGTTTGTTTTAAAGTGCTATCTATTAGCTTCATGGAGTGTTCCCCTAGACCTAGTATTATTTAAAAGGATAATTGTTCCCACTTTACCTATTACATCCCACTCATGATTTTGTAAACCTTTGTCATATTTCCTCTTAGCCATCACTTCTCCAGGCTGAAAAGTCCTAACCAATTTGGCATTTCCTCATAGGGGAGCCATCCCACCCCCTTTATCACTTTGGTTGCCTTTCATTGTACCTTTTCCAGTTCCACTATATCTTTACTGAGATGGGATGACCAGAACTGTTCTCAATACTCATGGTGTTGTAGCTCATGGATCAATACAAAGGCATTATGATAACCTCTGTCTTATTTTCCATTCCTTTCCTAATAATACCTAATGATCTACTTGCTTTTTTGACCAAAAATGTGCACTAGGGAGACAACAACTCCAAGATCTTTTTCTAGGGTGGTGACATCTAATATGGATTCCAGTATCATGTACTTATAGTTTGGATTATTCTTCCCTATGTGCATCACTTTGCACTTACATTAAATTTAATCTGCTATTTAGATGCCCCTTTCCTTAGTCTCTTAAGGTGCTTTTGCAATTTTGTACAATCAGCCTGTGATCTAGCAACCCTGAATAATTTTGTGTCATCTGCAAATTTGATCACCTTGCTCTTTGCTGCTTTTTTCAGATCATTAATGAATATGTTAAAACAGTACAGATCCTTGCCACTCCACTATTTACATTTCTCCTTTGAAAAAAAAATTGATAATTTAGTCCTGCTGTTTGTTTTCTATCTTTAGCCAATTACCAATCACAGCAGGACATTGTGGAGGGGTCTGTCATGTGGGACTTCGTCACATGCCTTCTGAAAATCCAGATATATTAAATCAACACTTACCATTATCTATATGCATATTAACCCCTTCAAAAAAACTAACAGATTTGTAAGGCAAGATTTTCCTTTGCAAAATCCATATTGGCTCTGGCCCATTAGTTTGTATCTGTTCAGATGGCAAGTAATTTTGTTCTTCAAAATAACCTTTACCATTTTTCCTGGCACCAACATCAGATTTACTAGTCTGTAATTACCTGGATTACCCTGAAGCCATTAAAAAAAATGGGCATTACATTGGCCATCCTGCAATTCTCTGGTACTGTAGCTGATTTGAATGATAAGACAGAAATTACTAGTAATAACTCTGCAATTTCTATTTTGAGTTCTTGCAGAACTCTGGGGTGTATACCATCCATTCCTGGTGATTTGTTACTCTAGCTTATCAGTTTGATTTGTTACTCTTTAATTTGTCATTTTACCAGTTCACAGTGATTTGATTTAGTTCCTCAGAATCATCATCCTCAAAGAGTGTTTCTGAAATAAGTATAATAACTATGTCAATAAACTAAACTAAGCAATACACTAGTTATTGCTTTGATTGTATATTTGATGCTATTTGAATATGCTATTACATTTGTAATGTATTGCTTCATTATGGTGTTGTTGCTATCTTGTAAGTTGCTCTGCGTTCATTGTGGAGGTGGGTGGCATGGCAGATTTTTTGCATTACATGCATAACTTGGATGGAGATTGCCTTAGTGTCAGTATACACAAACTTTAAAGAAGCAGTATCAGGCAGGTCATTTATATACTGTATGGATTAAACAATATCAGAGGTATAACACTTTCCTGCGAGAGGTCATTTTTATTGATACAAGGTCTACAGATTTCATATCCAAGGTATATGTGATATCTGTTTTTGCTGAGTAATGTCCAGAATAGATTGAAGGTCTGTTTAAATGGAAAAATTGGAGGAAATTTGTATAAGAGCTCATGATTACATATAGTTTCATAAGCTGATATTAGGTCAATAAAGGCAGCTTCTATCTTTTTTCTCACTCAGTGCTTGTTTCAGTGTTAGAAGTAAGACCCGCTCATATCAATTTCTTCATTTCCAGAAACATTCTTGCTCTTTTGGCAAGATATTCTCAATGAATGGGTTACATTTTACTGAGAAGTATGCATGCAAGGACCTTGAATGCCATACACGGGACAATTTTCAAATCCATTTACCCAGGTAAATAATGATTTACCTGAGTAAACTGGCTGTCTGAAAATTGTTCATATTCAGTCTGGCTAAACGTGCATGCAGGGTACCATAGCATGCATACTTTTACAGTAAGTGGATTGAAGCGAGGCATTGCTAGAACAGGTTTTGGTCAAGATCAGAAAATAGAGCATGTACTGAATTTTCAGATCTTTTCAGGTTATTTTCCATAGAAAGTTTACTCATACAACAAGCATGTGCAAAAGGTATTTTGTACCCGTAATAATTTTCAAAGGGAAAGTACATGCATACTTTCCCTTTGAACATTAGTACAAGTTTGTGATTGCAAAATATCTGTAGACTTTGCACCTAAGAGGACAGTTTGAAAATTGCCCCCACGAAGAAGAAATATAAGTCTATAACTTGCTGGTTTATGTGATGGTTTTATCATATTTTCTTATAGCAATGTTCATTACCTATCTCCAGGTATCTGATTGTGTTTCAAATATAGGTATAAACTTCTTTCTTGACTTCTCATCACTGATTTGATTATTTTCATTATGGGTTACCATTCATCATGGATGTTTACTTTGCAGGAAAAACCTATCCTTTCTTTCTGAAAGAAGGATAGGATCTATACACATTGTTGAGGGACCCAATGTTTGAAGTCAGTGACTGTGAGTCTTTTTTCCAGACTAATGCTTTGCTTTGAACTTGTTGGACTCAGCCTAGTAATAATTTTTTTGGGTTTTTTTGGTATGTTTTTTAGACTGACCCAGACCCTATAAGAATGCTGTTTTGGGGACTAGTCAGGCATGTTGGTTGCCACCTACTGTGCTCTCTGTTGCACTGGAGGTGGACCCTTGGCATGGTGCAGGATTGGTAGGGCCCTCTGCTCGGACCCAGAGAGCGCCTGCCACTAGGAGGCAGAGCACACAAGGAGACAGAGGTTAACTGGAGCTTCACCAATAACAGTCCGGGGTTTCCGCAGGTTGAGCCCTTTGGTACCTGGACCGCCTGGACTTAGGTGGGCCTCAGGTGGTCTCCCAGAGATGTAGCAGAGAGGTGTGCCCACCACAAGCAAAGGTGTGTGGCTGATGCAGAGTGTATGGACTAGACCCGAACTGGAGGCTCTGGAGACCTCAGTAAGGCAACAGTTCAAGAAGGTCCTCCGGGTGTGACAGGCAGTGCCTGTGGGTCTAGTCAAATGGTAGCCATGGCTAGGTTCCAAGCAGGTTAGTCCGATAGTCACAATAGGCCAGAAGAGAGTATCTGAGGGAAGCACAAGGGTCAGAGCCAGAGTATCAGTCCAGGAGAAGTCAGCCAAAGCAGGGATCAATACCAGGGTCAGTCCGAGCGTAGTCAAGGCAAGGGAGGGTCGGTTCCAGGTGGCAGACAAAGGAATGGTCAGGCAGGCAGTGGTCGGTTCCAGGTGGCAGGTAAGAGAATGGTCAGACTGGCAGAGGTCAGTACCAGAGGTCAGTCCGAAGAGGTACTACCTGGGAAGGATGCAGGCATACAAGGAGCCACTGGGAACAGAGAGACGCTGGAACAGGAGACACTGGAACAGGAGAAGGCAAACTAGCACACCAAAGGTGTCAACTCAATTGCCAAGGCAGAGATCAAGAGACTGAGCCCTCCCTTATATACAGGGCTCAGGTGATGTCATCCAAACGCGCCTCCCTTGGTTTTCCTGTGCCGAAGATGCGGAGCCCTGTCGGGAGCTCCGCTGCGAGGCCTGCAGTGATGAGCACACTGAGGAAGGCCGTGATGAGCGACGGAGTTGCTGGGGGTTAGCGGCAGCAGCCAGGCCAGTGCTTGTGGAGGGCAGCACGAGGTGAGCAGGCCCAGCCACAGCACCCACACGGCCAGGACTCACAACAGTACCCCTCCCTCTAGGCCTCCCCCTTACCGGTCTAGGCTTCTTTGGATGGTCCCGATGGAAGTCTTGGAGCATGTTATTATCAAAGATGTTATGAGAGGGTTCCCATGAGTTTTCTTCTGGGCCGAAACCCTCCCATGACAGGAGGTACTCCCAATGACCATGGCGGCAGCAGACATCTAGGACCTCCTTGATGCTCTCCGGTTCCGCCGTATGCTGTGTAGGAGGAGGAGGCCTTCGGGAAGGCCAGGACATGACTAGAGGCTTAATCTATCTTTTACTTGGTTCCAGAGTCTGCTTATAGTTTGTACTGTAGACTAGGCTGCGGGTGAGAGTACACTGAGTAGAACCAGTAGGGGTTGGCGTGGTTGGCGGACAAAGACTACCGCAAAGGGTGAGATATTGGTGGCAGAGGCAATATGGGTATTATGGGATAGTTCTGCCCATGGCAGGAGGTCAGCCCAGTTATCTTGTTGGTTGTTGACATATGCTCGCAGGAATTTTTTCAATTTGGCCATTTGCTTGCCGATGATAAGTTGATTGTTAGGTTTAATATAATATTGAACTTTTTACAAAGAGACCTCCAATATTTAGCAGCAAATTGTGGCCCACAATCAGAGACTATTTCTTGTGGTAGTCCATGCAGACAAAATACATTGGTTAAGAAGAGTCTAGCTAGTTCTGGAGCCGAGGGGAGACCAGGTAATGGGACAAAGTGGGCCATTTTTGAGAAGTGGTCAATGATGACCCAGATTACAGTATTTCCTTTTGAAGGAGGCAGGTCCACGATAAAATCAGTGGAAAGACTTGGCCAGGGTTTGGTGGGTGCAGGAAGAGGTTGGAGGAGCCCCCATGGGCGGCCAGTTGGGGGTTTTTGCTGCACGCAAACTGGACAGGAGTCCACGTAAGTCCAGGCTTGACTGGGATGACCGGCCAGCTTAGAGTCGTGAGCCCAACGGAGCACACACTCATGTAGACGGCAGAGAACCACCTTTTTCGCGGCTGGTACCATGGTGGTGACTGCAATTGATATGCAAGCTGGATCAATGATATGTCTAGGAATCCTGGGCATATCTTCTGGCTTGACAGAGCGAGAGAGTGCATCTGCACGGAGGTTCTTTGCTGCCGGGCGGTAGCAGAGCTCGATGTTGAAATGTTCAAAGAACGAAGCCCAGCGGGCTTGTCTAGGGCTAAGTAACTGGGCCTCCTTTAGGTGATTTAGATTCTTGTGGTCAGTAAATATTGTGAATTTGTGTTGTGCCCCTTCCAGCCATGGACACCATTCCTGAAGGGCTAGTTTCACTGCTAGGAGTTCACAGTCCTCTATAGTGTAGTTTTGTTCTGCGGAGGAGAATTTATGTGAGTAGAAGGAGTATGGTACTAAAGTTACTTTAGTGGAGCATTGACTCAAGATCTCTCCTGCTCTGATGGCGGATGCATCGACTTCAACAATGAAGGGATGATTAGGATCCGGGTGACGTAGATAAGGGCCGGTATAGAAGGCTTCTTTCAAGGCGTGGAATGCTGACTGGGCCTTGGGACTCCACACTCGGAGGTCACATCCCTTCCTAGTCATGGCGGTGAGTGGAGCAGCCAGCGAGGAGTAATTAGCGATAAATTTTTGATAGTAGTTTGTAAATCCAAGGAATTTTTGTAGGGCGCGAAGGCCCACCGGTTGAGGCCAATCTTGAATACCCTGGAGTTTGTCGGGGTCCATGGTGAAGCCACGGTTGGAAATGATGTAGCCTAAGAATGGAAGGCTGGGCTGTTCAAAAAAGCACTTTTCTAACTTTGCATAGAGTACATCAATTAATAAAATAAAGCAGATAACTGGCCGAGGGAAAAGAGCCTGATAAAGTTTCACCTAATGCCTGCCTGAATAACCAGGTTTTTAGATTCTATTTAAATCTCTGGAAGATACTGTTGAGCATTCAATCAGATGGTAAAGCATTCTATAATCTGGGTCCGGTCAAATACAGGGCTCCCTCTCTGAGACAATTTAAGTGAGCCAGCCTGGGAGATGGTATTGTTATTAAACCTTTACTACTAGAGCGCAGGTTTTGTTGAGGTGTTTGAAAACGTTGCATGACTTTTATTTTATTTTTTACTTTTAGTTCCTTGGAGATGCCTCTAGAGATAGCAGGAGGTTGGGATGGGGGGGGGGGGGGGGGGGGTCTAACAAAACCCTCAGGGAGATTTGCACTTGTTGGGGGAGGGGGAGGGCTTCAATTGAACCACTCTGGCCCTTTAAGTTATAGTCCCAGGAGCATTGGAACTCACATTAGGGTCCCGATGCTCCTGGAGAATATTAGCTACAACTCCTGATTTATAGCTAACTTTTCTAAAAATAATATGGCTTGTGATTTTTCAGGTATGCTGCATTATTTTATTACCATAACATTGCCTAGTAATGAGCTGCTTTGCGTGCATTTGCAAAACATTTGAATGCAAAGCAGCTCATTCCATTTTGGTGATATTTGGGACAAAATAACATACAGTATTGAAACTACCGCACATTATCGCTGCATTAAGGCATTTCCCTCATGATAAATACTGTGTTTACCCTGTGATAAATATCTAACGCAACTTAGTAAATATACCCTTGGGGTAGATTTTAAAAGGTATGCACGGGCGTCCATGTGCACGCGCTACCCGGCGCTCACATGGACACCCGATTTTATAACATGCGAGCGCCGGTGCGCGCATGTTATAAAATCAGGGGTCGGCGCACACAAAGGGGTGCACATTAGTGCAATTTGCATGCGCCGATGTCTGTGACCTTCCCCCATTCCCTCCCAGGCCACTCCGATTTCGAACGGCCTGGGAGGGAACTTCCAAACCCTACTCTAACCTTTCTACCCCTTCCCCTAACCTCCCCGCCCCCTAGCCCTATCCTAACCCCCCCCCCCCCCCCGACCTTTATCTTAACTTTTGCGCCTGCCTCCGGGCAATTGGCCATTGTGCTGGGAGCCTCTTACCCCACCCAGCCCCACCCCATCCCGCCTCACCTCACCCCCTCCCCGCCCCTTTTCCAAAGCCCCGGGATTAATTGCATCCCAGGGCAGTAATGGTAATTCTTTCAGCCATTGGCATCATTGGACAAGCATCAACATATTGGATTTGGACTTTGTACTACATGATGATGTCAGCGCATGAGAGAATCATTATGAACTTTGTATTCTGCTGTAAACAGACTGATAAACCCAGAAAAAAACTTGGAATAAAAGACAGTACGATTGTCATACAAAACATACTAAAACATCATTAGAAAACCATCTTATTTTCCTGTCTTTTACTTCATATTTTAATTTATTCTTGATTTTGCCAACATCGACATCAGCTACATGAGTAAATGAAAACCTATGTTAACTTCGAATACCAAGTTGTTTTGTGTTTGCTCGTCTAGAACCAAAGCAAATTGGGGTGCTGCTGTGGACTCTCATTAGAATCCATTGTAGGCATCACATCATTACCTGTCATACATATTCAGAGGCATTGAACTATTGTGTATATGCAGAATAAACAGGTAATCAGTGGACTTCAAAGAAAGGGGATTTTTCATTTTTAACAAGGAGAGTGGGGGATTTAATAACAATTATTACAGGGGCACACAGAAAGAACAAGACCAAGGAAGAGAATGAAGCGTTCTTACCCTGCTCTCTTCTGTCCTCTTTGCTTATCAACACTACACCAGCTCATCTCTTTACAAATACCTGCCCCTCTACTCACAGTTAATAAACCAGCCCCCTGCCCCTCTTCCACCTACAAATGGTGTGATCACTTATGTTCTCCGTCCAAGTGGTGCCCTCCAACAAAGTGAGATATTGGCCCAGGAATTGCTGGGCTCTAATATTATATTAATCAAAATGGTTGTGAAATGATATTTTTTTTCAGGCCATTAGTAGACCTTCATGCTCAGTTTTATGACAAGAACAGCCCATTTCATTCATTTGGCATCATTCCATCATGCTTTTGAATAGACAAGTGCAGACCCATTCTTTGCCTTGGTCTCTTGTGCATGTGTTGGAAGATTAGAAAAAAGGTGACAGGGAGATAGCATTTAGAGAACAGAAGCATACCAAGTAAGCCCAGCTGCTGAGAACTGATAACATTGTTTAAGTAGAAAAGGCAAGACACAAAAATTTACCTATAAATGTGTGAAATATGTTTTTGGAGACATAACAGAGACTCTTTTAGATTAAGCATACAGCAACAGAGCTGTTGTTCAGGTGCAGTAGAAGCGTTTTTAGAGTTAAAGTATATGTACACCACAGCCAAAATGTAGATGGGTTTTCTGGAGATGACTGAACACACACTGGCTTGTGTAAACTACTTCAACTACTCCTAGTCAGGCCCAATTTATTTAATTATAATAAATCATCATGACTCTTAGCAGAAGGAGTTTGCATTGAGGATTTCCTACTCCTGAATTGCACTTTGTTTTAGTTAAGGACTGTATGAAGTGTGTGAGACCACTGAGATCATCAGCGTGGCTTATAAAGGAATTCCTATGATATTGCAACCACTTTCATCATGTTCTAGTCATCCCTCACCTGCTACATGACACTAACCAGCCTTTATCTTCATTCACTTTCCAAGCAAGTGATAAAGGGGTTATAGATGTGGATCCAAGGGAGCACATCTACCTCATACTGGTACTGCAGGAGGATGAGAAAGTGGAGCCTCCACAGCTGTTGGTAAGTGAAGGGCTCCTCTTGTCCCAGATCACAGTCCTCTCTTGCTACACCTCCTGGGTATATTGGCAGAGAAAAAGAAAGGCCAAGAGAAGGTGCAGTATGAAAGTCAGCCCTTCTGTGTAAAGGTCTGCAGTAACTGGAGATTGGGAAGAAATATGAGAAACATTTCCTCATGAGGCTCCTCTGGGATCCCGCACATCTCTTTCTTGGCCACCATGCTGTCTAAATGCTGAGAACACCAGTGAAATGTCCCAACACTCCTTTTGATTCCCCTGAGGATCAATCCCGATCCTCAGGGGTGGGACCACATTTCAAGCTATCCTTACTGTGACACTGATTTTGTCTGAGCCATTCTGTGGCTCAGTGTGCAAAACCCTGACCCTAAACCAGGCAAGACTCCAATTCAAAACCAGCGATTAGACATTTTCCCCTGCAAGAATTCCCCACCACCTTCAGGGGGCCTCCTGTGACCCCAACGTCTTTGGTACTGCTATGGGATACTGGAGCAATATCTCCAAATGTGACTGCATGTGAAACAGCCTGGAGCAAGGTGTCTGATGCTGCTGCAAGTGAATAGCCCCATCAGGCATCAGGTGCAAGGGCTTTGAAGCACTGAGTGAAGCATCCAATTCAGGCATGAGGTGCAAGGGCTCTGGAGCACTAGGTGAAGCACCATCCTTAAGGCACAGGGTCCAATGCACTTGGAGCACTGGGTGACATGCTCTCTTTAGGCACAGGGGCCGTCTCACCAGCTGGAGCGCCCTCTTCGGTGACAAGGTCCAACACGGCAGGTAAAGAGTCCATTACAGTAGCTGCAGATTCTGGAAGACTGATATGGGTACCGATCCTGCTGAATAGCCTTTGGACCTCCTGCATGCTACTTTTCACTTGTTCAATGATCCCTGTAGGTCAGGGGTATTCTCCCTGGGTATACTGTAGCTTTGGTGCTTGCTGACAAGTCATGCAACACAGGCACAGGCTTTAGTAAGCGGCTTGTAGCTGGGTCCAGTCTGAAGTCAGGATCAAGTTAGCAGGTTGGTATAATATTTGACCCCAAAGCTGGGGTTCCAGCAGGCTGCCAAAAATAAGATTCAAAGGTAAGTATAATTATCTCCTTCAGGTCCCCAAACCTTCAAATCAAGTGTGACCTGGCCTTGCCTGTCACTAAGATTCTCCTGGATTTTCCTAATGGGAGGTGTTTTTTACATTTATTTAATCATCCCCTTCCTATATCCTCAGGGTTATAAAGTGATCTGGAGAATGCTAAGGTTCAGAGGGAAGGTAACAGAGAGAGTGAGGAGCTTGAGATCATCCCTGGGTCTCAAGAAAGGAGATTTGTTTGTGGAAAGAATTGGAGTTTTGAAGATTCTGGAGTTGAAGCAGTTACCAGTAGGGATGTGAATCGTTTTCCATATCGTCTTAACGATAGAAATCGTGTGGAAGGGCAAGAAAATCGTCTTAGGCACGATTTTTTAGTTAAAAAATCGTTAAAAATCGTTTTTTCCGATTAGTGCGCACTAACGGGAGTTAGTGCGCACTAACTGGGAGTTAGTGCGCACTAACTGAAAATGATACAATTTGACACTTTTCAGGTCAGTTAAGGTCAGTTTAGGAATGAATATGTATTCCTATTGGCTGCCCTCTTATTTATTCATGTTACCAAGTTTCCTACTGACAGTATATGGGGGATGGGAAATGGAAACAGTTGGTAGCTTGACAAAACAAGTAATGTGATCAGTCAATGTGACTAGAACTTGTGCCCTAACCCTGATACCAGGGGTATTGTGATCTTCCTGCACACAGTGCCCTATCCCTATTAATACCAGGAGTGTTGTGATCTTCCTGCACACAGTGCCCTATCCCTAATACCAGGGGTGTTGTGATCTTCCTGCACACAGTGCCCTATTCCTGATACTGGGGGTGTTGTGATCTTCCTGCACACAGTGCCCTATTCCTGATACCGGGGGTGTTGTGATCTTCTTGCACACATCCCGGTATCAGGGATAGGGCACTGCATGCAGGAAGATCACAACACTCCTGGTATTAATAGGGATAGGGCACTGCATGCAGGAAGATCACAACACTCCTGGTATTAATAGGGATAGGGCACTGCATGCAGGAAGATCACAACACCCCTGGTATCAGGGATAGGGCACTGTGTGCAGGAAGATCACAATACCCCGGAGGAGTGAGGGTCAGGCAGCTCCCCCCTGTCTGTGAAGCCAGCCTCTCACTAGTAATGCAGGGAGGGAGCTGTCTCAGACTTCACCATCCTCCCCCCCCCCCCTCACCCACACACCATTCACTAGCTGGGACATGGGGGAAGTCAGGAGTGAGGGTCAGGCAGCTCCCCCCTGTCTGTGAAGCCAGCCTCTCACTAGTAATGCAGGGAGGGAGCTGTCTCAGACTTCACCATCCTCCCCCCCCCCCCCTCACCCACACACCATTCACTAGCTGGGACATGGGGGAAGTCAGGAGTGAGGGTCAGGCAGCTCCCCCCTGTCTGTGAAGCCAGCCTCTCACTAGTAATGCAGGGAGGGAGCTGTCTCAGACTTCACCATCCTCCCCCCCCCCCCCCTCACCCACACACCATTCACTAGCTGGGACATGGGGGAAGTCAGGAGTGAGGGTCAGGCAGCTCCCCCCTGTCTGTGAAGCCAGCCTCTCACTAGTAATGCAGGGAGGGAGCTGTCTCAGACTTCACCATCCTCCCCCCCCCCTCACCCACACACCATTCACTAGCTGGGATATGGGGGAAGTCAGGAGTGAGGGTCAGGCAGCTCCCCCCTGTCTGTGAAGCCAGCCTCTCACTAGTAATGCAGGGAGGGAGCTGTCTCAGACTTCACCATCCTCCCCCCCCCCCCTCACCCACACACCATTCACTAGCTGGGACATGGGGGAAGTCAGGAGTGAGGGTCAGGCAGCTCCCCCCTGTCTGTGAAGCCAGCCTCTCACTAGTAATGCAGGGAGGGAGCTGTCTCAGACTTCACCATCCTCCCCCCCCCCCTCACCCACACACCATTCACTAGCTGGGACATGGGGGAAGTCAGGAGTGAGGGTCAGGCAGCTCCCCCCTGTCTGTGAAGCCAGCCTCTCACTAGTAATGCAGGGAGGGAGCTGTCTCAGACTTCACCATCCACCCCCCCCCCTCACCCACACACCATTCACTAGCTGGGACATGGGGGAAGTCAGGAGTGAGGGTCAGGCAGCTCCCCCCTGTCTGTGAAGCCAGCCTCTCACTAGTAATGCAGGGAGGGAGCTGTCTCAGACTTCACCATCCTCCCCCCCCCCCCCCTCACCCACACACCATTCACTAGCTGGGACATGGGGGAAGTCAGGAGTGAGGGTCAGGCAGCTCCCCCCTGTCTGTGAAGCCAGCCTCTCACTAGTAATGCAGGGAGGGAGCTGTCTCAGACTTCACCATCCTCCCCCCCCCCCTCACCCACACACCATTCACTAGCTTGGACATGGGGGAAGTCAGGAGTGAGGGTCAGGCAGCTCCCCCCTGTCTGTGAAGCCAGCCTCTCACTAGTAATGCAGGGAGGGAGCTGTCTCAGACTTCACCATCCTCCCCCCCCCCCTCACCCACACACCATTCACTAGCTGGGACATGGGGGAAGTCAGGAGTGAGGGTCAGGCAGCTCCCCCCCTGTTTGTGAAGCCAGCCTCTCACTAGTAATGCAGGGAGGGAGCTGTCTCAGACTTCACCATCCTCCCCCCCCCCCCTCACCCACACACCATTCACTAGCTGGGACATGGGGGAAGTCAGGAGTGAGGGTCAGGCAGCTCCCCCCTGTCTGTGAAGCCAGCCTCTCACTAGTAATGCAGGGAGGGAGCTGTCTCAGACTTCACCATCCTCCCCCCCCCTCACCCACACACCATTCACTAGCTGGGACATGGGGGAAGTCAGGAGTGAGGGTCAGGCAGCTCCCCCCTGTCTGTGAAGCCAGCCTCTCACTAGTAATGCAGGGAGGGAGCTGTCTCAGACTTCACCATCCTCCCCCCCCCTCACCCACACACCATTCACTAGCTGGGACATGGGGGCAGTCAGGAGTGAGGGTCAGGCAGCTCCCCCCCTGTCTGTGAAGCCAGCCTCTCACTAGTAATGCAGGGAGGGAGCTGTCTCAGACTTCACCATCCTCCCCCCCCCCTCACCCACACACCATTCACTAGCTGGGACATGGGGGAAGTCAGGAGTGAGGGTCAGGCAGCTCCCCCCTGTCTGTGAAGCCAGCCTCTCACTAGTAATGCAGGGAGGGAGCTGTCTCAGACTTCACCATCCACCCCCCCCCCCTCACCCACACACCATTCACTAGCTGGGACATGGGGGAAGTCAGGAGTGAGGGTCAGGCAGCTCCCCCCTGTCTGTGAAGCCAGCCTCTCACTAGTAATGCAGGGAGGGAGCTGTCTCAGACTTCACCATCCTCCCCCCCCCCCCTCACCCACACACCATTCACTAGCTGGGACATGGGGGAAGTCAGGAGTGAGGGTCAGGCAGCTCCCCCCTGTCTGTGAAGCCAGCCTCTCACTAGTAATGCAGGGAGGGAGCTGTCTCAGACTTCACCATCCTCCCCCCCCCCTCACCCACACACCATTCACTAGCTGGGACATGGGGGAAGTCAGGAGTGAGGGTCAGGCAGCTCCCCCCTGTCTGTGAAGCCAGCCTCTCACTAGTAATGCAGGGAGGGAGCTGTCTCAGACTTCACCATCCTCCCCCCCCCCTCACCCACACACCATTCACTAGCTGGGACATGGGGGAAGTCAGGAGTGAGGGTCAGGCAGCTCCCCCCCTGTTTGTGAAGCCAGCCTCTCACTAGTAATGCAGGGAGGGAGCTGTCTCAGACTTCACCATCCTCCCCCCCCCCCCCCTCACCCACACACCATTCACTAGCTGGGACATGGGGGAAGTCAGGAGTGAGGGTCAGGCAGCTCCCCCCTGTCTGTGAAGCCAGCCTCTCACTAGTAATGCAGGGAGGGAGCTGTCTCAGACTTCACCATCCTCCCCCCCCCCCTAACCCACACACCATTCACTAGCTGGGACATGGGGGAAGTCAGGAGTGAGGGTCAGGCAGCTCCCCCCTGTCTGTGAAGCCAGCCTCTCACTAGTAATGCAGGGAGGGAGCTGTCTCAGACTTCACCATCCTCCCCCCCCCTCACCCACACACCATTCACTAGCTGGGACATGGGGGAAGTCAGGAGTGAGGGTCAGGCAGCTCCCCCCCTGTCTGTGAAGCCAGCCTCTCACTAGTAATGCAGGGAGGGAGCTGTCTCAGACTGATATCAGGGTTAGGGCACTGTGTGCAGGAAGATCACAACACTCCTGGTATTAATAGGGATAGGGCACTGTAAGAGATGACTGTAGTAGATTGAATAAAGATCTGATGTTTCTGCTCTCCTCACACCAAACAAAAACAACACACAAGCAGAGAAGCCCTTCTTACAAAGCTGAGCTAGTGAGTTAAGTAGGAGGAAAAGTAAACATACTGGTGCCAGTGTGGCTACTTAAAAAATACACTTACCAACAATCAATTACATATATTTGAACTGTGTACAGTTCCAGCCAGGACCACCTTTCTAAAATGCACAGTGATTGGCAAATTCAACATGCACTAGCATTTCAGGTGCCTGCTAACAAAAATAATAAACAAACAAGTTCTAGTCAGGTGAGTGCTGATCATTACATTACTTTTTTTGTCAAGCTTCCAACTGTTTCCATTTCACATCCCCCCAACCATATTGGTAACATCAATAGATAAGAGCACAGCCAGCCAATAGGAATACATACATACATATTCATTCCTAAGTGACCTTTACTGACCTGGGAAGTGTGAACACTTTGTTTCATTTTCTGTTGGTGTTCGTTAGTTTCCAGTTCCATTTCCCATCCCCCCAACCATCACCTCAGTGGTAACCTTGGTAACATCAATAGATAAGAGGGCAGCCAGCCAATAGGAACACATATTCATTCCTAACTGACCTTCAGTGACCTGGAAAGTGTTTATTTGTATCATTTTCAGTTAGTGCGCACTAAATCGAGTTAGTGCGCACTAACGGGGAGTTAGTGCGCACTAACTCGAGTTAGTGCGCACTAACACGATTTAACGATTTTTAACGATAAATCGTTAGAATTTCTATTGTATTGTGTTCTATAACGATTTAAGACGATATAAACATTATCGGACGATAATTTTAATCGTTGAAAAACGATTCACATCCCTAGTTACCAGAGAGAAAGGCAAATCCCCAGTATCTCGAATAACTAGGTTCTTCATCTTTTACCTTTGTGACCAGTTAATAACAGAAGTTGGAGTTTTCTAGTTTTGGGACTTTGGGATTTTTGCAAAGCCTGGTGGAGTTATCTGTTTTGAGATCTATTTTTGGACAAGAGGATTTTCACCTCGCCAGCCCTTGCTTTATGCTGGAACTTGAAGAGTTACCCTACCCTTCACAGGGCAGGACTTCTTGCATGGACACTAGTTCAGTTAGGGAAAGAACAACTACAGGTATTTACCATGGACAAAGAGACTTTTGTATTTGTATTCTGATTTTTCCTGAAGTTAATTTTGATAATCATCATTTTGGACTGGATCCTATTTTTCCATCTTTAAGTAACCTTTTATCTTGAACATTCTCCTCGGGAGTCTGTGGTACTTTTTGCTACTTGACATCTCCTGGTGAACCTAATTACCAACTGAGAATACCCCTGACCAAAGCTATCAATGCCGAGAGTGCGTGAGAAGCAGGAAGATATCCCCACAATAGCATCCCTCCTCGCTGCTGGATGAACCCTGGATTTATGAAGCTCCCCTGTTCCAGCCCAACAGCCAACTGGGGAACACTCTACATCCAAGGTTGTGAAATATCCTTGAAAGGTATAAAGGGTCGAACAATCTTCTTGGCCACCACAATCCCAGGGCTTCCCCTGTGAGCAAGAAGCCCATTGTCTTCACCTTGGTTGTCGCGTCCATAAAGCGAGGTGGGGTGTGCTGTATCTAGGCATGGCACTGCTTTAGATATCGCTGCAGTTGCAATTTGGGTGGCATCGAAAGGCTTGGGATATGTGTGTACAGTCAGCGTAAAGGCAACAATCTGGATGTCCCTTTTAATGGGTGCTAGTTTCTTCATAGCAGTTGCAGCAAGGCCTGCTTTGGGTGAGGACTCTGCTTCCCAAAATCTTTATTCCAATGCACCAGGAAAATCGTGGGATCCCCTTCGAGTTTTGTCTGGAACCAGTCCAGAGCAAATGTTGCTGTTTCTCCCTGGAGCTTCTTGTGAATTCTTTTTTTTTTCCTCACTATAACATTTCTGCAAACCAGGTTTCAAAAACCAGAGTGGCACCCCGCAATAAAATTCAGTAATTCTTTGGGGTTGCCTCCAACTCTGCAGGGTATGAAGGCCAGTAACAACCTGCAAATCCCATGGTTTCACTGTGGGGTGTAGTGGCACAATATGAAGAGTCTTGAAGAAAAATTGTGTGTTACAGTCTATTTCGGTCTGAAAGTCAGGTTTTATTTGCTATTATTATTCACAGCACAAAATCAGGGCTGGCATGGAGTTAGGATTTGCAAGCACAGCTTGTGGCAGGGTGCATAGGCAGCATTTGTAAACACGCTGGCTGCAGTCTAATTAGCTCACACCGGTTTCTCATCAGCACTGCAAACAGAGAACAAGACCTGTACAATAAGCTTAACATCAATACATTCTCAGAGGCAGGGGCCACACAGCAAGCTTTCTTTACTGTGACATTGGCTTTGTCTGTGCCTCAGTGAGCAAAACCCTAGATCCTGGCTCAAAACCAGAGAATATAATTGTTCTCCTGTTAAAAGGTATAGTTTACAGATTTGAGACTAAGAAGCCCGTCATCTGTAGATTTAGTACTTCTCCTTAAATTTCCCCCATATCTATATCAATGATTTTATTCTATGTTTCTATGGATTCTAGGCATATGCTATGTTAAATTTAAGGCCCGCTTTCCTTAATTAAAGTTCAACTCAATAAAAAGTACAATAAATAAGAATATAAGACTTGCTATACTGGGTTAGATCAAAGGTCCATCAAGTCCAGTATCCTGTATCCAAATCAATCCAGGTCACAAGTACCTAGTGGGATCCTAAGGGGTAGATAGATTCCAAGCTGCTTATCCCAGGGATAATCAATGGATTCCTGCAACTCCACCTTAATAATGGTTTATGGACTTTTTCTCCAGGAACTTGTCCAAACTTTTTAAAAATGCAGCTACATTAATAGCTTTTACCAGATCCTCTAGCAACAAATTTCAGAGCTTACCTATGTGCTGAGTAAAAACAAAAATTATCTTATTTGTCTTAAATATATCACCTAGTAACTGCATTGCATGTTCCCTAGTCTTTACTTTTTGATAGAGAAAACAATCAATTTACGTTTAATCGCTCCATTCCACTTATTATTTTATAGACCTCTTTCATATCTCCCCTCATTCCTCTCTTTTCCAAGCTGAAGAATCCTAACTTTTTAAGCTTTTCCTCATAGGGGAATTGTTCCATTCTCTTTATCAGTTTGGTTGCCCTTCTCTGTACCTTTTCTAATTCTGCAATATCTTTTTTGAGATGTGGTGACCAGATCTGCCCATAATACTCTCTGGGGTAGATTTTCAAAAAACGCGAATAGGCGTACTTTTGCTGGCGCATCAGGCGCAAGCAAAAGTACGCTGGATTTTAGTAGATACGCGCGGAGCCGCGCGTATCCACTAAAATCCTGGATCGGCGCGCGCAAGGCTATGAATTCTATATAGCCGGCGCGCGCCGAGCCGCGCAGCCTACCCCCGTTCCCTCCGAGGCCGCTCCGAAATCGGAGCGGCCTCGGAAGGAACTTCCTTTTGCCCTCCCCTCACCTTCCCCTACCTAACCCACCCACCCGGCCCTGTCTAAGCCCCCCCCTTACCTTTGTCGGGGGATTTACGCCTCCTGGAGGGATGCGACCTGGGGGCGGGTCCGGAGGGCGCGGCCACGCCCCCGGGCCGCCCCGGGCCGTAACCACGCCCCCGGGCCCGCCCCCGAAATGCTCCCGGCACGCCCCCTAAATGCCGCGACGACCGGGCCCGCCCACGACACGCCCCCGACACGCCCCCCTCGGAGAACCCCGGGACTTACGCGAGTCCCGGGGTCTGCGCACGCCGGTGAGCCTATGTAAAATAGGCTCACTGGCGCGCAGGGCCCTGCTCGCCTAAATCCGCCCGGTTTTGGGCGGATTTAGGCGAGCAGGGCTCTTAAAATCCACCCCAAAATTAGGTCACACCATGAAGCAATACAGAGGCATTATGATATTCTCTTTTTTATTTTCCATTCCTTTCCTGATAACTTCTAGCATTCTATTTGCTTTCTTGGCTGCTGCTGCTGCACACCAAGAAGATGATTTCAATGTATTAGACTCCTAGATCTTTTTCTGAATAGTGACGCCTAATGTGGAAACTTGAATTGCATAGCTATAATTTGGGTTAATCTTTCCTAAGTGCATCACTTTGCATTTGTCCACACTGAATTGCATTTTCAATTTGCATGCCCAGTCTCCCAGTTTTACACCGTCCTCATGCAATTTCTCACAATCCTCTTGTGATTTAACAACTTTGAATAATTTTATGTCATCAGCAAATTTGATCAACTTAATTGTTCTTCTCATTTACAGGTCATTTATAAATATATTAAAAAGCAGTTGTCCCAGAACAGATTCCTGAGGCACTCCACTATTTACCTTAAAGTCTCTGAAGGAGAATGTTATGATCAACTGTATCGAACGCTGCCGAAAGATCCAACAATACATAGCTTTGACCTCTGTCAAAGCCTCTAAGAACCAGTTCTGTCAGAGATAATAACAATGTTTCAGTACTAAACAATTTACGAAAACCATGCTGAGTATTATATAGAATCTCATTATTTTCAAGATGTTCACAATTGCTTATTTACTACCTTCTCGATCAGTTTCGCTAAAGGATAAATTGGACAATGGTCTATAATTGTTTAAAACAGAGGGGTCTAAATCTAATTTTTTTAAAATAGGTTTAACTACAGCATTTTTTAAAGGAGTTAGTATAATTTCTTCCAAAAGAGACTGGTTAATTATAGCCAGTAAAGTTGAGCTAATAGAATCAGTGCATTGTTTAAGTGTGGATGTATTTATTATGTCCAACGGATGATTAGCAGGGTTCATATTTTTTATCAGATTTTCAATTTCAATTATTGATACAGGTTCAAAGTGCGTCCATGGAGTGATCTCTCTTTTTGGCATATTGATATTTTGGGTAGGGAACTGATCTAATGTCTTAATCAAATTGTCAACCTTGGATTTGAAAAATAAGGCTACTTCATTACAACGTGATTCTGATAATGTTTCCCCTTTAAAAGGATCATTTGTAAGTCTAGATACAATGTCAAATAAAGTCTTAGGATTATTAGCAAATCTCTGAATTTTAGAATTATAATATTGTTTTTTCGAATTATTTATCATTTTTTTATAGTAGGCTAGATAGACTCGATAATTAGTCAGATCTATTATGGATTGGGTTTTTTGCCATTTTCGTTCCTTTTTTCTTAATGCAATTTTAATTTGTCTCAAGTCATTGTTATACCATGGGTTCTGTCTTTTTGTATCTTTTATCACTTTTGTTTTTTGAGGATTTATTTTATTAGCTATCTCATGCGTAATACTATACCAAGTGTTTGTCGCAGTTTCAATATTACTTAAATCAGCATTACCAAAGGCTTCTGATAGTTCATTAGACAAAAGATTTATGTCATATGGTTTTCTATATTGAAACGTGATTTTATTGTTCATGTCTATTTTATCATGGCCTGAAATAACTATATCTGCCTGTATTAAAAAATGGTCAGACCAAGGGACTGGATTGATGTCCAATCTTTGTGTTTCTGTTATTTTGGAATTAGTAAAGATTAAATCTAAAGCATGACCACTTTTATGAGTAATTCTGGAAGAAAGTAGATTAAAGCCCAACACTTGTAATGCTTCATTTAAGGTGTTACAAGCAAAAGATCGAGGGGTATGCAGGGGTAAAACATTTGTTTCACTATTGGTTTCATTTTCAAGGAGGGGTCCCACAAATTTAATTTCATTTAATGTTTATTTCATTTCTTTAGTTTAAAAAAATGAAATAAACATTAAAAAAAAAAAAAAAAGAAAACTGGAAAAAAAGAAATGGGGCCTCCCAAGGCCTCCTGTCCCTTCCACCCATCTTTCCCAACCTGAAAAATGCTGGATGCCAGGATCCACTCCAGCCCCTACTTACCTGGTCCAGGGGGGATCCGCTGGCGAAGCCTAGGACCATGCCAAAGCTTAGGCCTAGGCCACGGTAGGTCTCTGCAACCTCTGCTTAGGCCCTATACAAAGCGCAGGCTTGGAGGCCTGTCCCAAAGCCTCAGCTTAGGAACGACACCGGGGCTCAGGCCAAATGCTGGGGCCATGGCTTTGGCAGGGGCCAATGCCAAGGCCCGCCTGAAGGCTGGGTTCTGATGCCTTGGACTCAGTCTACCCAGAGCCCAGGCCTAGGCCCAATGCTTGAGCCTCAGCATCGGCCAGAGCCTGGGCCCAGGCATGACAGCATTCAGTTAACTGCCACAGAGCAAAATGGCTCCCTCTGCTGAGGAGGATGCACCAGAATTAATTTATTCTGGTGCATCCCCAGGGAACAGCATCATTTGAAGAAGAAAGAAAACAAAAGAAGGAAGACATCTACACAGCCTGTGCTCTAGCCTCTGGGACTGAGCCTGACCCTGAGCCAAAGCTCTGGTATCAGGCATGGGCCAAGGCCCAGGTTTTAGCTCTCAGCCTCAGGACCCAGTCTTTGGACCAGGTGTTGGCCCTGGGTCAGGACCTTGGTCTAGGCCAAGGACAAGTTCCCAGTGTCAGGCCTGGGCCTGGCCCAAGGCCCAGGTGTCAGGACCCAGCCTCCAGACCAGGCCCCAGCTTTGGCCCAGATATCAGGTCCCAACTTCCAGATCAGGCACTGGCATTGGTCTTGGGCCTGGCTATGACATCAGGTCTCCAACAGATCAGGTAAGGGGGGGTCAAGAAATTTCCTGACTGTATCAAAACATTTTGGGGCCTGGGCCTTTGCTTGGATCTCGGCCGAGGTCTGGCATTGGACTTGAATGTAGGCCAAGACCCCGGTGTCGCACTCAGTTATAGGCTGTATCCCTTGCATCAGACCACAGTCTATGCATAGGCGAGTTCCTGGCTGAGGTGCTGGTATCATGCTCAGGTGTAGACTGCGGGACCCCTCTTTGGTTCTTGGCCTATTACCTAGATGAGGTCCTAGCCTTGGGCCTAGCCGTATGACAGACAGGTATTTTTTTTTAATAAATCGGATTTGTTTAATTTAGGGGTCCCATGAAAGAAATGTATTGGCTGTTTTTGTTTCATTTTGCAAATTCGGCTTATCCAAATGCACATCCCTATCTCTCATGATGGACTTTGTCAAATGCTTTCAGGAAATCCACATAAAATATATCAACTGGTTCACCTTTATCCAAATGTCTATTTACACCTTTAAGAAAATTTAGCAGATTGGTGAGGCAAGATTTCCATTGAATAAATCTATGTTGGCTTTGTAAATGTACTGACACTACCTCCACAGTTCTTAACTGTTGCTGTTGTCTTGGTCCTCTCGAAGGGCTCCCGCTCCCACTCAACTTGAGGCTGAACCTGAAGACGTGCTTCAGGTCAAGGAAGTCCTGGACATCCGCCGATACAGAGGCCATTGGGAGTACCTCCTGTTGTGGGAGTGCTTCGGACCGGAGGAGAATTCCTGGGAGCCCTCCCATCACATCTACGACAAGAATCTCCTCACTGAGTTCTACCGCCTCCATCCTGAAAAACCAAGGCTGGTAAGGGGGAGGCCTAGAATGGGGGGTACTGTTGGACTTCCCTGCTGCGTTGGCTCCGCGGCTGGGCCTGATAACCTGGCGCGACCCTCTACCAGCACGAGTCCCTGTTCTGTCCACCTCCACAGGTGTCTCCGGCTCCCTCATGGCCTTCGGCATCGCAGCTCTCCTCGCGCCAGGGCTCAGCATCCTCCTCGGCATCGGCCCTGCCCCCTAGCATGCGCGCACGGAGCTCAGTCTAATTTAAAGACCTAAGCACGGGAAGACCTCGGGCAGCACCCGAATCTGACATCACTCATGCAAGGTATATATACCTCAGCCCGGCCCCTAGCTCAGGGCCTTGGCAATCGGGTCGTACATTCCGGTGTCTCTAGTTTGCCTTCCTGCGTTCCAGTGTCTTGCTCCTGTGTCTCCTGTTCCAGTCTCTCGTTCCAGGGTCTCCAGTTCCAGCATCTCCCCTTCCAGCATCTCCTGTGTCTCCTGTTCCAGCGTCTCCTGTGTCTCCTGTTCCAGCATCTCCTGCTCCTTCGTCTCTCCATCCCTGGTAGTACTCTTTGGACTGATCTCACAGTACTGACCTTTGCCTGTTCTCTGACTACTCTCTGATTGCTGCCTAACCTGACCTCTGCCTGGAACTCTGACTACTCTCTGATTGCTGCCTGACCTGACCTCTGCCTGGAACTCTGACTACTCTCTGATTGCTGCCTGCCCTGACCTCTGCCTGAAACTCCGACTACTCTCTGATTGCTGCCTGGCCTGACCTCTGCCTGGAACTCCATTTACTCTTGACTGCCACCTGGAACTTGACCTTCTGCTTGACCTGACTATGCCTGGATTGACCTCTGTTGCCGACCTTGCCTGGCTGACCATTCTGAACTATACTCTGGCCTTGATTCTCGCCATACACTCAAACACTCTCTTCTGGCCTCCTGTGACCTCTGGACTTCCCTGTCTGAACACTGACCGTGCACCCTTGTTCGTGGTGGGCACTCCTTTGAACTTTCTCTCTTGGAGACCCTGTGATGCCCACCTAAGACCAGATGGCTCGGGTAACCAAGGGCTCAACCTGAGGGAACCGCGGGTTGCTATTGGCGAAGCTCCAGCTAGCCTCTGTCTCCTCCTGTGCTCCACCTCCTGGTGGCAGGTGCTCTCCAGGTCCAACCGGAGGGCCGTACCAATCCTGCACCAGGCCAAGGGTCCACTCCCAGCACAACATTAACAATGTTTTTGACACTGAAATTGCTAGCTGAAAGCATTTAGAGATTTTTCATAGTCTTCCTCTGCTGTGTAAGAGTGAATTATTTTATCATCATTTTCAAATATTCAGATAGCTCCTTAGAGAAACCCATTGTTGTTGAAAGTAGAGTCAATAACGATCACACGCTGAGAAGGCTCAGAGTAATTTGTTCAACCATGGGATTGTCTTCACCTGACTAATTGAAGGCCTAATGAGCCAATCAACTTTTTGGGCCTTATTAACACCTTTTTAAAATAAGTGTTAATGGCTAAGGGAACATTGAGAGCCGAAGATTTTTCTAGTGGCTGAAGAAGATCACTGAGTATCGCTTTACTGCATAATTTTGAGACTTAAAGTCTGCAGGAGAGTATGATTAGGGTAGAAACTAATCTTTAGTTTGTTTCATTAAAAAGGTATGGTATTTGCCTGATAAAAAGAAAAGAAAGATAGGTAATTTTAAGTGTGTCTTTGATTCCCTCCCACCCACTCCTAAGAATATTCTTTGATTTATAGATTCTTATCCCATTTAAGATAACTAGAATCATTTTTACAACAAAAACCTGTGATTTTTCTTAATAGATTAAATGTTTTCCCCTTGTAGGCCTTAGACACATTAACGTTAAATATACCACATAAATTTAAAGAACTTTAGATTACACATCCCTATTCTCTTAGCAACCTAAATTAACTAAGAGCACAACAATATTAAGATGCAGACAGCAGTTCAACAGCAAATGGGAGTCTTCCAGTCTTTTATACCGAGTGCCACATGTATGATTATCTACCAGTTGGTGAGAGTTTGTATGCTTATGCCCAGTGCATAAAGCTTCTGGTTTTCAGGGTACGAGTCTGATCTCTGGAGGCCAGCATGGCTAACCTGAAGAAGCTGAGTCAGGTAGAGAGATACATGAAGGAGACTTTCAGAGAGATAGTAACCAAGTCCCACCTCCAGTCTGGCAGCCTCTATGAAGCCTTGGAGGAGCAAGGTCACCTGGTTGGACAGCAACATCTCGATGTAGCAGGAAGTGATCCTGTAGCAAGGACCTGTTCTATGGAGATGAATTATCCTCTCATTTGGGCCAAGGAGGGAAGGGTTAGATTGGTCATCATAGTTGGTGAGTCGATCATTAGGGATGTAGGTAGCTGGATGGCTGGTGGACCTGAAGATTGCTTGATATATTGCTACCTGGTGCGAAGGTGGAGGACCTATTGCATCACATAGGATTTTAAAAAGTGCTGGGGAGGAGCTGCTTTCAAGGTATATTTTTACATCAACAACATAGGAAGGTGTGGAAGGGAGGTTCTAGAAGCCAAATTTAGGATTTTAGATAAAATGTTGAAATCTACAACATCCAAGGTAACATAATCTGAAATGCTCCCTGTTCAACGTACCCCAGAGTTAGGCAGAGCTCTGGAGTCTCAATGTGTGGATGGTGTGATGGTGCAGGCAAGAGTTCAGTTTTGATAGGAACTGGGCAACATTTTGAGAAAGGGAGAGCCTATTCTGAAAGGATGGGCGAGTGGAACCAGGCCGATGACACTAACATAAGAACATAAGAACATAAGAAAATGCCATACTGGGTCAGACCAAGGGTCCATCAAGCCCAGCATCCTGTTTCCAACAGTGGCCAATCCAGGCCATAAGAACCTGGCAAGTACCCAAAAACTAAGTCTATTCCATGTAACCATTGCTAATGGCAGTGGCTATTCTCTAAGGGGCGGATTTTCAGAGCCCTGCTCGTGTAAATCCGCCCAAAACCGGGCGGATTTACGCGAGCAGGGCCCTGCGCGCCGGGAAGCCTATTTTACATAGGCCTCCCGGCGCGCGCAGAGCCCCGGGACTCGCGTAAGTCCCGGGGTTCTCGGAGGGGGGCGTGTCGGGGCGTGTCGGGGGGCGGGCCCGGTCGTCGCGGCGTTCCGGGGGGCGTGTCGGCAGCGTTTTGGGGGCGGGTACGGGGGCGTGGCTACGGCCCGGGGGCGTGGCCGTGCCCTCCGTACCCGCCCCCAGGTCGCGGCCCGGCGCGCAGCAGGCCCGCTGGCGCGCGGGGATTTACGTCTCCCTCCGGGAGGCGTAAATCCCCCGACAAAGGTAAGGCGGGGGTGTAGACAGGGCCGGGTGGGTGGGTTAGGTAGGGGAAGGGAGGGTAAGGTGAGGGGAGGGCAAAGGAAAGTTCCCTCCGAGGCCGCTCCGATTTCGGAGCGGCCTTGGAGGGAACGGGGGGAGGCAGCGCGGCTCGGCGCGCGCAGGCTATACAAAATCGATAGCCTTGCGCGCGCCGATCCAGGATTTTAGTGGATACGCGCGGCTCCGCGCGTATCTACTAAAATCCAGCGTACTTTTGCTTGAGTCTGATGAGCAAGCAAAAGTAGGCTGATCGTGCTTCTTTTAAAATCTACCCCTAAGTGAACTTAATAGCAGGTAATGGACTTCTCCTCCAAGAACTTATCCAATCCTTTTTTAAACACAGCTATACTAACTGCACGAACCACATTCTCTGGCAACAAATTCCAGAGTTTAATTGTGCGTTGAGTAAAAAAGAACTTTCTCCGATTAGTTTTAAATGTGCCCCATGCTAACTTCATGGAGTGTCCCCTAGTCTTTCTACTATCCGAAAGAGTAAATAACCGATTCACATCTACCCGTTCTAGACCTCTCATGATTTTAAACACCTCTATCATATCCCCCCTCAGTCGTCTCTTCTCCAAGCTGAAAAGTCCTAACCTCTTTAGTCTTTCCTCATAGGGGAGTTGTTCCATTCCCCTTATCATTTTGGTAGCCCTTCTCTGTACCTTCTCCATCGCAATTATATCTTTTTTGAGATGCGGCGACCAGAATTGTACACAGTATTCAAGGTGCGATCTCACCATGGAGCGATACAGAGGCATTATGACATTTTCCGTTTTATTCGTCATTCCTTTTCTAATAATTCCCAACATTCTGTTTGCTTTTTTGACTGCCGCAGCACACTGAACCGACGATTTCAATGTGTTATCCACTATGACACCTAGATCTCTTTCTTGGGTTGTAGCACCTAATATAGAACCCAACATCATGTAATTATAGCATGGGTTATTTTTCCCTATATGCATCACCTTGCACTTATCCACATTAAATTTCATCTGCCATTTGGATGCCCAATTTTCCAGTCTCACAAGGTCTTCCTGCAATTTATCACAATCTGCTTGTGATTTAACTACTCTGAACAATTTTGTGTCATCTGCAAATTTGATTATCTCACTCGTCGTATTTCTTTCCAGATCATTTATAAATATATTGAACAGTAAGGGTCCCAATACAGATCCCTGAGGCACTCCACTGTCCACTCCCTTCCACTGAGAAAATTGCCCATTTAATCCTACTCTCTGTTTCCTGTCTTTTAGCCAGTTTGCAATCCACGAAAGGACATCGCCACCTATCCCATGACTTTTTACTTTTCCTAGAAGCCTCTCATGAGGAACTTTGTCAAAACGCCTTCTGAAAATCCAAGTATACTATATCTACCGGTTCGCCTTTATCCACATGTTTATTAACTCCTTCAAAAAAGTGAAGCAGATTTGTGAGGCAAGACTTGCCCTGGGTAAAGCCATGCTGACTTTGTTCCATTAAACCATGTCTTTCTATATGTTCTGTGATTTTGATGTTTAGAACACTTTCCACTATTTTTCCTGGCACTGAAGTCAGGCTAACCGGTCTGTAGTTTCCCGGATCGCCCCTGGAGCCCTTTTTAAATATTGGGGTTACATTTGCTATCCTCCAGTCTTCAGGTACAATGGATGATTTTAATGATAAGTTACAAATTTTTACTAATAGGTCTGAAATTTCATTTTTTAGTTCCTTCAGAACTCTGGGGTGTATACCATCCGGTCCAGGTGATTTACTACTCTTCAGTTTGTCAATCAGGCCTACCACATCTTCTAGGTTCACCGTGATTTGATTCAGTCCATCTGAATCATTACCCATGAAAACCTTCTCCATTACGGGTACCTCCCCAACATCCTCTTCAGTAAACACCGAAGCAAAGAAATCATTTAATCTTTCCACGATGGCCTTATCTTCTCTAAGTGCCCCTTTAACCCCTCGATCATCTAACGGTCCAACTGACTCCCTCACAGGCTTTCTGCTTCGGATATATTTAAAAATGTTTTTACTGTGAGATTTTTGCCTCCACAGCCAACTTCTTTTCAAATTCTCTCTTAGCCTGTCTTATCAATGTCTTACATTTAACTTGCCTATGTTTATGCTTTATCCTATTTTCTTCTGTTGGATCCTTCTTCCAATTTTTGAATGAAGATCTTTTGGCTAAAATAGCTTCTTTCACCTCCCCTTTTAACCATGCCGGTAATCGTTTTGCCTTCTTTCCACCTTTCTTAATGTGTGGAATACATCTGGACTGTGCTTCTAGAATGGTATTTTTTAACAATGACCACGCCTCTTGGACATTTTTTACTTTTGTAGCTGCTCCTTTCAGTTTTTTTCTAACAATTTTTCTCATTTTATCAAAGTTTCCCTTTTGAAAGTTTAGCACGAGAGCCTTGGATTTGCACACTGTTCCTTTTCCAGTCATTAAATCAAATTTGATCATATTATGATCACTATTGCCAAGCGGCCCCACCACCGTTACCTCTCTCACCAAGTCCTGTGCTCCACTGAGAATTAGATCTAAAATTGCTCCCTCTCTCGTCAGTTTCTGAACCAATTGCTCCATAAAGCTATCATTTATTCCATCCAGGAACGTTATCTCTCTAGCGTGACCCGATGATACATTTACCCAGTCTATATTGGGGTAATTGAAGTCTCCCATTATTACTGCACTACCAATTTGGTTAGCTTCCCTAATTTCTCTTAGCATTTCACTGCCCATCTCACCATCTTGACCAGGTGGACGGTAGTATACCCCTATCACTGTAGTCTTCCCTGATACACAAGGGATTTCTATCCATAAAGATTCAATTTTGTATTTAGTCTCATGCAGGATGTTTATCCTGTTGGACTCTATGCCATCCCGGACATAAAGCGCCACACCTCCTCCCGACTGCTCCTCTCTGTCATTGCGATATAATTTGTACCCCGGTATAGCACTGTCCCATTGGTTATCCTCTTTCCACCATGTCTCTGAGATGCCAATTAAGTCTATGTCATCATTTACTGCTATACATTCTAATTCTCCCATCTTACTTCTTAGACTTCTGGCATTAGCATACAAACAGTTCAAAGTTTGTTTTTTGTTTGTATTTTTATTCTGCTTTTTAATTGATAGGGATAAGTTAGAATTTTTTAGCTCAGGTGAGTTTTTAGTTACAGGCACTTGGACTATTTTTCTAATTATTGGAACCTCACTGTCGGGATGCCCTAATTCTAATGCATCATTAGTATCCTTTAAAGATACATTTCTCCGAACCATGCGCTGCTGAGCGACTGTCGGCTTTCCCCTTTGTTCTAGTTTAAAAAGGAGATAGAGCAGCTTTTAAACTAATACATGGGGGAAAGCTAACAGTGGCTCAGGAGCACATGGTTCAGAAGGAGGTATATTCAAAGGATATTAAAATAACAGGAGAGTTAGGGCATCCCAATAGAGAGGTTCCAATAAGTAGCCCATGTACAAATAAGTAATGAATAGATTGAGTTAAATGATTCCACATTATCTCTGTTAACTGTATGAAAGTTGCATATACAAATAAAATCATACCTTGAAATGTATGTATGCTAATGCCAGAAGTCTAAAAAGATGGAGAAATGTGAAGGATAGCAAATGTGTGAGCTCTTAGTGCTGTGGCATAGTTGACACAGCTCAAGGGTGAATCCCCGAGGCTTATGCCGGCAGCTAACGAATGCACCCTATATCAGGACAGTCTGGAACTTTACCTTTACCAACTACCTCCTCTGCAGGTAGAACACTTGAGTTCTGGAAGCCAGCAGGACTTAGACAGGTCCCTAGGATGGTAAAGGTAACTAAAATCCAAAGGCACTATGGGTTCAGGGCAGGCAGCAGACTAATAGAATCAGAAACAAGCCAATGTCAAAGCAGGCAGCTAGAAAGGTCAAGTACAGGCAAGGGATCAGGTCCGGACTGTAGGCAATCATGGTCAACAAGAAGTGAAAATCTGGAAATTCAAGCCAAGGGTGGACGAAGACACACTGAAGACACTGCACAACACAATTAGGACTATAGATTTACTATAGATTTATTTTAAATGTATAAGTATTATTTTTTTTAAAATGTTTTTATTGTTTTATTGTTTTATTTTCATATAATTTTTAAATCAATGTTATTGAAAGAATGTAAAATTTAGATAAGTTGTTTACTTTATTTTATTTTGAATTTGCTACTGCATATTCCATGTTTGTTACCGCCTTGATATGTATTTGAAAGCCGGTATATAAAGTTGAATGAATAAATAAATAAATAAATAAATAAATAAATAAATAGGACAAGGCAAGGGTGGAAAAGGCAAGGCTGGCAGACAAGGCTGGATGAGGCAAGGCTAGAAAGCAAGAATGGAGAAAGGTTGGACAAGAATCAAGAACACAGGAACCAGGAATGCTAGGCAACACACCTGCAAATCAGGAGACCAGTTGCTGAGGTGAGGTAATGCTGTGAGGCCCTTGCTTAAACAGACTGATTAGCCTGATATCATCAAAGGGCACCGTTCAGCGTTTCCCATCCCTGGGCCCTTATAATGTGCTCATTTGCATGCCTAAAGAGATCACAGGACAGGAGCAGCATGATGGTGTGTGGGGCTACACATGCTGGCGTTGAGGTAATGGTGGCATCCCAGCTACAGGAGTGCATTGATGGCATCCTGGGACACTCTCGGCAGCTTCAGGATGAGTACAGCGGCTTGCAGAGTTGTCCCACAAGCCGTGTTCCTAACAAAGAGCTAGAATACATGTCACTGAATAAGGTGGTAGACTTAATTGGCATCTAAAAAATCTGGTGAAAGAAGGATAACCAATAGAGATGTGATTCGGCCGAACCTTTTGGTTTGGCCTTTGTTATCGGCCCGCTGCGGGAAATTTCATTTTCCTGTGGTTCGGGCCGATTTTTCTTCGGCTGCCCAAACCCACCCCACCCCAAACCCGCCCCAACCCTCCAAATTTAATTAATTATAACCCCCCCAAAATTTGCCAAAAGTCCCTGGTGGCCCAGCAGGGGTCCCGGGAGCACGGGCCATCCATTGCTCCTACCATGTGACAGGGGCCAACCAATGGCACCTGTAGCCCCTGTCACATGGTAAGGGCAAAGAGCCACCGGTGCCATTTTGATTAGTGGCAGCTGACGGCCCGAGAGTGGGAGATCGCTCCCGGGACCCCGCTGGACCACCAGGGACTTTTGGCAAGTCTTAGGGGGTCAGGAGGGTAGGGGGTTGCAATTAATTAAATTTGAAGGGTTGGGATGGGTTTGGGTTTTTTTTTAATGTGCCCTTTCTCCCCCCCAAAAAAATAATAAGAAAACCACACAAAGTTTCGTGGGTTTTCCTATCGTTTCATCGCCCCCCCCCCCCCAAAATGCAACGAAATAGGAAATATCGTCTTTATTTCTTATTTCATTGCAAACAAATGCGCATGCCTAATAACCAATGAGAAAGTGTTATATGAGGGTATAAATTAAATTGCAATAATAGGGTGGACAATTTGGTTGGGGTTGGCATTTTATGTTAGGGATGGCATAGAGTCCAACATGGTAAAAATCCTGCAGGAGTAGAATATGGGTGGAAATTCCATGTGTGATGGGAAGAGTATTGCAGTGGGGGTACTCTACCATCCATCTAGCAAAATAACAGATGGACAATGAAATCTAACAAATTTGGAATCATAGTACTAATAGGATATTTGAATTACCTCAGTATTGACTGGGTAAATGTCACATCATAACATGCTAGAGAGGTAAAGTTTCTAGATGAAATACATGACTCCTTCATGGAGCAGCTGGTCTGGGAACCCATGAGAGACAGAGTCATTTTTAGGGATGTGAATCATGCTTCGGACGATTGAAATATCGTTGATATTTTCAAAATCATCAGAAATCGGGGGCTCCCCCAAAATGATAGGAAAACCCCACAATATTGTTCGTGGGGGTTCTCATCATTTTGGGGGAGGGCGGGAAAAACGACACACAAAAATAACCCCTAAACCCACCCCGAGCCTTTAAAACTAAACCTTTAGCTTCCCCCACCCTCCCGACCCCCCCCCCAAAAACGTTTTACAGGTACCTGGTGGTCCAGTGGGGGACCCAGGAGCGATCTCCCGCTCCTGGGCCGTCGGCTGCCACTAATCAAAATGGCGCTGATGGCCCTTTGCCCTTACCATGTGACAGGGTATCCGTGCCATTGGCCATCCCCTGTCACATGGTAGGAGCACTGGATGGCCCACGTCATTTTTAAAGATGGTGCCGGCCATCCAGTGCTCCCTCCACTGATCTTTAAAAAGGATTCTAGGGGTAATAGACCAGTGAGCCTGACATTATTGCTGCGAAAAATCATAGAAACTATTCTAAAGAATAAAATCACAGAACATGCACAAAGACATGGTTTAATGTGACACAGCCAGCATAGATGTACTCAAGAGAAGTTGTGCCTCACCAATCTGTTCCTCTTTTTTTGAAGGAATTTATTTATTTATTTATAAAAAAATTCTTATATACCGTCTATACAATCACGTTGTAGATCTAAGTGGTTTATAATAGCAGTTTACATAGATAAACATTCAAATATAAATATAAAACAATAAAAACAAATAAAATAATACAAGAGATAAACAAGGAAAATAAGATGCATCAATAAGGATTATTGATGAAATAAATGAGATTATTATGTAATATTGTAAACGAGGGTGCAAAAATGTGTTTTGAGAGCTTTTTTGAATTCTTTGGTATTTGATATATGATGGATGTGTTCTGAAAGTGAATTCCACAAAGTCAGACCAGCGTCTGGAATGCACGTTTGCGAGTTAACTCTAGTCTTGCCAGCCTTAAAGTAGGAATTTCAAGAATACATTTGACCATAGATCTTAGTTGATGGGATGGTTGGTATAGCCTTAACATTGAACAAAGCTAGACTGCAGATGGGTTATGTATTAGACTGTGTAAAATGACAAGTACTTTATATTGTATACAGTAGGATAAGGGAAGCCAGTGTAAGAATTGTAGAGCCAGAGTGATGTGTTCTTTACGATGAATGTTACATATTATGTGAGCAGCTGAATTTTGAATAAGCTGAAGAGGACGTATTGTTAAGGCAGGGAGTCCTAAGTACAATTAATTACAGTAATCAAGTCCCAATAGTATTAGTGCTTGGACTATAGCATGAAAATCAGAAGAAAATAGTAGAGATTTTAGTTTTTTAAGTAATTGTAATTTGAAAAAAGATTTTTTTACAATTGCAGAAATGTTATCAGTCATTGAGAGCTTTGAATCAATTAGTACACCTAGATAGGATTTTAGACAGTGCTGGGGAGGAGCCGGCTGTCGTGGTACATGTGGGCACCAACGACATAGGAAAATGTGGGAGGGAGGTTCTGGAAGCCAAATTTAGGCTCTTAGGTCGAAAGCTTAAATCCAGAATCTCCAGGGTAGCATTCTCTGAAATGTTCCCTGTTCCACGCGCAGGTCACCAGAGGCAGGCAGAGCTCCGGAGTCTCAATGCGTGGATGAGACAATGGTGCAAAGAAGAGGGATTCAGTTTTGTTAGGAACTGGGGAACCTTTTGGGGAAGGGGGATTCAATTTTGTTAGGAACTGGGGAACCTTTTGGGGAAGGGAGAGTCTCTTCTGAAGGGATGGGCTCCACCTTAACCAGGGTGGAACCAGACTGCTGGCGCTAACCTTTAAAAAGGAGATAGAGCAGCTTTTAAACTAGAACAAAGGGGAAAGCCGACAGTTGCTCAGCAGCACATGGTTTGGAGAGAGGTATCTACAAAGGATACTAATGATGCATTAGAATAAGGGCATCCCGACAGTGAGGTTTCAATAATAAGAAAAGTACAAGTGCCTGTAACTAAAAACTCACCTGAGATAAAAATTCTAACTTATCCCTATCAATTAAAAAGCAGAATAAAAATACAAACAAAAAACAAACTTTGAAATGTTTGTATGCTAATGCCAGAAGTTAAAGAAGTAAGATGGGAGAATTAGAATGTATAGCAGTGAATGATGACATAGACTTAATTGGCATCTCAGAGACATGGTGGAAGGAGGACAACCAATGGGACAGTGCTATACCGGGGTACAAATTATATCTCAATGACAGAGAGGAGCACTCGGGAGGCAGTGTGGCGCTTTATGTCTGGGATGGCATAGAGTCCAACAGGATAAACATCCTGCATGAGACTAAATGCAAAATTGAATCTTTATGGGTAGAAATCCCTTGTGTGTCAGGGAAGACTATAGTGATAGGAGTATACTACCATCCACCTGGTCAAGATGGTGAAACAGTGAAATGCTAAGAGAAATTGGGGAAGCTAACCAAATTGGTAGTGCGGTAATAATGGGAGACTCCAATTACCCCGATATTGACTGGGTAAAGGTATCATCGGGACACGCTAGAGAGATAACGGTCCTGGATGGAATAAATGATAGCTTTATGGAGCAATTGGTTCAAGAACCGACGAGAGAGAGAGCAATTTTAGATCTAATTGTCAGTGAAGCACAGGATTTGGTGAGAGGTTACGGTGGTGGGGCCGCTTGGCAATAGTGATCATAATATGATCAAATTTGAATTAATGACTGGAAGAGGAACAGTATGCAAATCCACGGCTCTCATGCTAAACTTTCAAAGGGGAAACTTTGATAAAATGAGAAAAATTGTTAGAAAAAAACTGAAAGGAGCAGCTACAAAAGTAAAAAGTGTGCAAGAGGCGTAGTCATTGTTAAAAAATACCATTCTAGAAGCACAGTCCAGATGTATTCCACACATTAAGAAAGGTGAAAAGAAGGCAAAACGATTACCGGCATGGTTAAAAGGGGAGGTGAAAGAAGCTATTTTAGCCAAAAGATCTTCATTCAAAAATTGAAAGAAGGACCCAACAGAAGAAAATAGGATAATGCATAAACATTGGCAATTTAAATGTAAGACATTGATAAGACAGGCTAAGAAAGAATTTGAAAAGAAGTTGGCCGTAGAGGCAAAAACTCACAGTAAAAACTCTTTAAAATATATCCAAAGCAGAAAGCCTGTGAGGGAGTCAGTTGAACCGTTAGATGATCGAGGGGTTAAAGGGGCACTTAGAGAAGATAAGGCCATCGCGGAAAGATTAAATGATTTCTTTGCTTCACTGTTTACTGAAGAGGAAGTTGGGGAGGTACCTGTACTGGAGAAGGTTTTCATGGGTAATGATTCAGATGGACTGAATCAAATCACGGTGAACCTAGAAGATGTGGTAGACCTGATTGACAAACTGAAGAGTAGTAAATCACCTGGACCAGATGGTATACACCCCAGAGTTCTGAAGGAACTAAAAAAATGAAATTTCAGACCTATTAGTAAAAATTTGTAACTTATCATTAAAATCATCCATTGTACCTAAAGACTGGAGGATAGCAAATGTAACCCCAATATTTAAAAAGGGCTCCGGGGTGATCCAGGAAACTACAGACCATTTAGCCTGACTTCAGTGCCAGGAAAAATAGTGGAAAGTGTTCTAAAGATCAAAATCACAGAACATATAGAAACACATTGTTTAATGGAACAAAGTCAGCATGGCTTTACCTAAGGCAAGTCGTGCCTCACAAATCTGCTTCACTTTTTTGAAGGAGTTAATAAACATGGATAAAGGTGAACTGGTAGATGTAGTATACTTGGATTTTCAGAAGGCGTTTGACAAAGTTCCTCATGAGAAGCTTCCAGGAAAAGTAAAAAGTCATGGGATAGGTGGCGATGTCCTTTCGTGGATTGCAAACTGGCTAAAAGACAGGACAATTTTCTCAGTGGAAGGGAGTGGGCAGTGGAGTGCCTCAGGGATCTGTATTGGGACCCAAACTTTTCAATACATTTATAAATGATCTGGAAAGAAATATGACGAGTGAGATAATCAAATTTGCAGATGATACAAAATTGTTAGGAATAGTTAAATCACAAGCAGATTGTGATAAATTGCAGGAAGACCTTGTGAGACTGGAAAATTGGGCATCAAAATGGCAGATGACATTTAATGTGGATAAGTGCAAGGTGATGCATATAGGGAAAAATAACCCATGCTATAGTTACACAATGTTAGGTTCCATATTAGGTGCTACAACCCAAGAAAGAGATCTAGGCGTCATAATGGATAACACATTGAAATCGTCGGTTCAGTGTGCTGCGGCAGTCAAAAAAGCAAACAGAATGTTGGGAATTATTAGAAAAGGAATGGTGAATAAAACGGAAAATGTCATAATGCCTCTGTATCGCTCCATGGTGAGACCGCTTCTTGAATACTGTGTACAATTCTGGTCGCCGCATCTCGAAAAAGATATAATTGCGATGGAGAAGGTACAGAGAAGGGCTACCAAAATGATAAGGGGAATGGAACAGCTACTCTATGAGGAAAGACTTAATAGGTTAGGACTTTTCAGCTTGGAGAAGAGACGGCTGAGGGGGGGATATGATAGAGGTGTTTAAAATCATGAGAAGTCTAGAAGGGGTAGATGTGAATCGGTTATTTACTCTTTCGGATAATAGAAAGACTAGGGGGCACTCCATGAAGTTAGCATGTGGCACATTTAAAACTAATCAGAGAAAGTTCTTTTTTACTCAATGCACAATTAAACTCTGGAATTTGTTGCCAGAGGATGTGGTTAGTGCAGTTAGTATAGCTGTGTTTAAAAAAGGATTGGATAAGTTCTTAGAGGAGAAGTCCATTACCTGCTATTAATTAAGTTGACTTAGAAAATAGCCACTGCTATTACTAGCAATGGTAACATGGAATAGACTTAATTTTGGGGTATTTGCCAGGTTCTTATGGCCTGGATTGGCCACTGTTGGAAACAGGATGCTGGGCTTGATGGACCCTTGGTCTGACCCAGTATGGCATGTTCTTATGTTCTTATGTTCTTAATTCCTGGCGCAGTTTGTTATTGGAATGGTATGGTTTTCAAATGTAAAGTTATCTGGGGGCTGCCGAGAGGAATCTGGCACAGTGGAGAGAAAGATCAATTCTGTTTTAGATGTATTCAGTTTTAAATGATTATGTAATAACCCACTGTTTATTGTTTTTGGATAAAGATGCAGGAATGATAGGGTTTTGGACCAAAAGGTTGAAAAAGAAATAATGAACTGAATGTCGTCAGCGTAGATTTTAAAGTTCAGATCGAGACCAGAAAGGAGGTTACAAAGTGGGAGGAGGTAAGTATTGAAAAGAGTGTCAGATAATGCTGAACCTTGTGGGATGCCCGAATTAGTAAACTACCAGTTTGATTTTAAATCATCGAGGGTAACTCGTTGTGGTTGATTTGCAAGGAATGATTTGAACCATTGATAAACAGGACCTGAAATGCCTATGTATTTGAGATTTGATAGTAGAATTTCATGGTTTCAAATGTTGAATGCTGCAGAAATATCCAAAAGTACTAGTATGAAATCAGTATTTGAGTCTTATCCTCTGATTATAGTGTCAAATGATGATATGAGAAGGGATTCAGTACTATATCCCTTTCTAAATCCATGTTCGTTTGGATGTAACAGATTGTTATCATATATGTAGTCTGAGAATTGTTTAAGTACAACAGATTCAATAATCTGGCTAGAGACAGAAGAGAGGCAATAGGATCTGTATTTTTCTTTTTGGGAATTGGAAGAATTGATGTTTGTTTCAGGATAGATGGAAATGACTATAATGGTTATTGATGGTTCTTTAATGTCTTTTATTAACTGACCTGGGCAGGAGTTGAAAGGACTATTTGAGACTTTAGATTTAGTTAATATGTGGATTATTATATCAGAATTAATAGGATCAAATTCAGAAAAAGAGCAAATGGCTTGTGAAAGATTGGAGACTGGAGTAGGTAGTGATGTGAAGTTTGAGGAGATTTTCTCTATTTTTTCTCTAAAATATTGATCAATATTATTGCAAAAATCATCGGTATAGTGATTATATAAATTTGGGGGTATAGTTATGAGGTTTTTTACAATACTGAACAGAGTAAGTGGATTGCTGTTTGCTGCTTGTATTTTTGAGGCATAAAATCTTTTTTTGGAATGATCAATTTCTATTTTGTATGCGAGTAAATAGGTATAATAGGCCTGTTTGCGCATCGGTACAGGGTTCTTTTGCCAATGGCGTTCTAATTTCCTTATTTTATGTTTCATCTTATGTAAGGTTTCGATGTACCAGGATGAATTTAGCTTTGAGCTAAATTGTTTAAACTATTTTTAATTGTGGAATTCCAGTAGTGGGCCATAGAGTCAGGATCTGTTAATAAACATGTGGAAGTTGATATTCAGCCACGGAGTGGCTAGTTAGGGTAGCCAGATATAGCTATCCGGCTAACTTTATGGATATTCAGCGGCACTGACATGCCGCTGAATATCCCTGGCTATCTTAAAGTTAGCTGGTGATTTCAAACTGCCTAACCTTAGGACAGCCAATATGGGACAACCAGGAATTAGCCGCATTGCTTAAGTGGCTAACTCTGAATATTGGAGTTAGTCACATAACTTATGTGGCTAACTCTGGCCTGCCCTGAAACACCTCCCGCTCGTCCTTGGAAGGTCTGTGACTTATGTTCCTAAATTCTAGGTGCACATCGAGTTGTATGAACATCTCCAGCTATCCATTTAGATGGATAACTTTTCAGTTATCTGTCTAACTGGCTTTTGAATATCGACCTCATGGATAATAGTGAGCCAGTAGATATAGTGTATTTGGATTTTCAGAAGGCATTTCACAAAGTCCCCCATGAGAGACTCCTGAGAAAGATATACAGTTATGAGATAGGAGGCAATGTCCTGTTGTGGATGGAAAACTGGTTAAAAGAAAGGATTCAGAGAGTAGAAATAAATGGTCATTTTTCTCAGTGGAGAAAGATAAAAGGTGGAGGGTCTCAGGGATCTGTACTAAGATATGTGTTCTTTAATATGTTTATAAATGATCTGGAAAAGGGAACTACAAGTGAGGTGATCAAATTTGCAGATGACACAAAATTATTCAGAGTTGTTAAATCACTAGCGGAGGATTGTGAGAAATAGCAGAAGTCTGTCGCGTTTGGGAGATGGCAGATGAAATTTAATGGGGACAAGTGCAAAGACATGCACATTGGGGAAAAGTAACCCACACTGTAGTTAGATGATGTTAGGATCCATATTAGGAGTTACCACCAAAGAAATAGATCTGGGTGTCATCATGGGCAATACTTTAAAATCCTTGGTCAATGTACAGTGGCAGTTAAAAAAGCAACAGAATGTTAGGAAATATTAGGAAAGGAATGGAGAATAAAGCATCGGATGTCATAATACCTCTGTACCACTCCATGGTGAGACTACATCTAGAGTACTGTGTGCTATTCTGGCTGACGCATCTAAAAAAAACTGGGAAAGGTACAAAGAAGGGTAACCAAAATGATAAAGGAAATGGAATGGTTCCCCTATGAGGAAAGACTAAAGATATTAGGGCTGTTCAGTTTGGAGAAGAGATGGCTGAGGGGAGATAAGATAAGATAGAGGTCTATAAAATCATGAGTGGAATAAAACAAATGTGAATCAGTTATTTACTCTTTCAAAAAATATAAAAAGAAGGGTTCACTTTATGAAGTTAGCAAGCAACACATTTAAAACAAATTGGAGAAAATTATTTTTTACTCAATACGTAATTAAGCTCTTTAATTCATTGCCAGAGGATATGAAGGCAGTGAACAAAACTGGGTTTTAAAAAGGTTTGGACAAGTTCCTGGAGAAGAAATCCATAAACTGTTATTAACCAGCTAGACTTAGAGAAAGCCACTACTTATAACTAGCCATTAGCAACATGGGATCTATCTCCTGTTTGGCCACTGTTGGAAACAGGGTACTGGGCTTGCTTGCAGTAGCAGAACTCTCTGTCCTTTAGATGACCTCTCAGAGAGCAGGAGCTCTCTATTTCTTCTTAGTGCCTAGGCAGGGTTACATTATAATGCACTGTATTTTTGCAAGATCAAGAGAGATTAAACTTTATGGATCACATTTTCCAATCTTGTTCCTGCCATTCTTTTGCCAATTAAAAGCAAAGATGAATTTGCAACATATCCAGTATGGTAACATAAAAATTACAATAGCTGCCAACTTTGTGCTAAGGTATCTAATCAAGGAAAGGCAAATAATTTGTCAGCTTACCAGACCTGGATCTGCCACCCGGTAAGCTGGCAAAAACCTTGGTGGGCAGCAGGCCAGCTAAAACTCTGCTGCCTCCCAATTGTGCTGAGTCTCACTCAACAGTGGACAAGAGGGAAGGGGTGAGGCTGGAAGTCAGCAAAGAAACTGCTCTACTCTGTATTCCAGCCTCCCCTCTCTCCATCCTCTTCCTATGCAGGGAACACGAGAAGAGGGGTGAGGCCAGAGCACATAGCAAGGAGTAAAGAAAAGCCACTTTTCTCCTTAATCCAACCCCTCTCTCCCTGTAATTCAGAGACATGAAGGGAGGAGGTGAGCATGGAGCAGATAGAGCAGAGCAGAGAAGACCGTGCCTTAGACCTTCTGCTCTGTTGTCCCTTGTCTGGGAGAGGGAAGGGGCAATGGCATCACTACTGCCGAGGGGCAGCAAATCCCTCACCGCAGCTTACTATATGTAACAGCATGCTAGATTTCTATATATAGTTGCAAAGAAGAATTATTGCTTATGCTTCACTGTACAGTTTAGCAAGACAGTGCTCACAGACTTTGGTATGTGAGGGGGAAGCGAATTAGCTGACTGAGGAATAATAAAACCAAAGAGTGTGTTTCCTCTCCTGGCCTAACCCCACGCTGGGAATGCTTCCACGGCAATGCAGGTACAAGTATGTCGAACTATGGATGCACTTTCACCGGCAAACGGGGTGGCCAGTTTTCAGACAAGTGATTTACACAGTTAAGCATTTTTTTTAACCCTTGCAAAATCGGAAATCTCTTTGCAAATTGTCCCCTAAATGTACCTGCATAAGAATTTTCCAAAGATAATATTACTGCACTTAGTTGTTGAGAACACAAAGGTCTTTTACTCAGGTAACATATAAGTTAAAGGTGAAAAAAAAGGAAATGTATTGTATATATGTATATATATAGACAAGGACTAACTCTTTATTTATGATCATACATGCCTAGCTTTATGATATACTTCAGTTTTCAGCAGACTTTCCACTCATGAATCCTGTTAGCAAGTGACAGGACTTAATACAAAGAATTAATTACTTTCAGCTTTCTCGCCATGAAAAATATGGAGTCTTTTATCACTGACCAAAATCTCATAATTTCTGTGGCGCAAAAGACATAAAGAATGCACAACATTAATACAATACAATATTCAAATAATATGCCTCTTTGTGTATTATTTATTGGGCAGATTGTAAATGACAAACACTTAATTTGAGCTATGGCTCGTACTATTTGATGGTGAGCAGAAATGAGACATAAAAAACAAAACAGTAGAAAATTCTATCAGGAAAACTATCAGCATGAAATATTGTAATAATATAGGAAATATTTTAGAAATAATATCCGTTTTAAAGAATTAAATTTCCCATACAGACATATCAGTCAGCCATTACAAAGTACTGGGCTATGCTGCAGTGTTGATATGTAAAAACAAATTTATGAGAGCAAACCTATACTACTTATTTTATGCCAATCAAATAGTTTTAACTACAGCTTTTGTACTGCATACTATGGTAATCGAGTTCAGTCAAATGTTACGTTTACAGCACATCATTCTTTTCTTAGTAATTCTGACCCCATTTTTTAATAACAACAAGATCCATGGTTACAGATCTTTACCAGGAATGGAAGATTAATTTATGTTCCAAACAACTACTACTATTTATCATTTGTAAAATGCTACTAGACATATGCAGTGCTGTAAAGTTGCACATGAGAGACAGAAGGAGTTTACAATCTAGTCAAGACAAAGATACAGGACAAACTTGTCTTATGGGAACTGTATTTTTTGTATAGAAATGCTTAGGATTTAAAATCAGCTAAAAAGGTGAATGTTTAAACTAGATTTAAGTACGGCTAGAGAGAGAGAGCATGACACACCTGGCCTATGGTACAGCAAGGTGAAAAGTAGGGATGTGCAGACAAAAAGTTTTCGTTGATAAGTTGATAAGTTGAAGTTGAGGGTCGTTTTCGTTCAATATGGACATATGGAGAATTCCATAAGTTGAGGGTCTGTCCATACGTTCACCGGTTCCCTAAATAAAAATTTAAACCCCTCACCCTCCTTAATCCCCCCCCCCAAGACTTACCAAAACTCCCTGGTGGTCCAGTGGGGAGTTAGGAAGCCATCCCTGCACTCGTCTGCGATTTCCTCATGGCGCCGATAGCCTGTGTCACAGGGGCTGCCGTGCCATTGGTCAGCCCCTGTCACATGGTCACCGGCGCCATCTTGTACTCCTACCACATGACAGGTAGGTCATGTGGCAGGACGTCGCTCCGGGACCCCCGTTGGACCCAACCGGAACTTTTGGCCAGCTTGGGGGGGCCTCCTGACCCCCCCAAGCTGGCCAAAAGTTCCGGTTGGGTCCAATGGGGGTCCGGGAGTGGAGGCGCGGAGGAGCACGTGACGCCGACGTCACGTGCTCCTCGCAAAGGAATACAGGGATGGCTTCCTGACTCCCCGCTGGACCACCAGGGAGTTTTGGTAAGTCTTGGGGGGGGGGGGGGTCAGGAGGGGGGGGGGTTTAAGTGTTTATTTAGGTTCAACGTATTCAACATAGCTATGTTGAATACGTTGGAACTCGCGATGCGTTTCTCCTCAAACCTTTTTTTTCTCTTTTAAAAATATAAGTTGCGTTTTACATATGCGTTCAAAACGAATGCACACCCCTAGTGAAAAGTATGGAGTAGGGAGCTGGCAGTGGAAGAGAGAGGCACAGACAAGAGAAACTTGCTTGATGAATGGAGAGCACAAAGAAAGCTGTAGGACAGGGCTTCTCAAACCTGTCCTGGGGATCCCCACAGCCAGTCAGGTTTTCAGGATATCCACAATGAATATGCATGAGATACATTTGCATACCGTGGAGACTCTATATATGTAAATTGATCTCATGCATATTCATTGTGGGGTCCACAGGACAGGTTTGGGAAGTCCTGGTGTAGGGGGAGAGAGAATATAGGTAATGAGGAGCTGCAGAGTGAATGCATTTATTGGCGAGTAAGAGAAACTTAAACTGTATATGGTAGCAGATGAATAGCCAATGTATCGATTTGAGAAGAGGAAGTACATATACATAGTCAAAATGACACTGTAGAAAGATAAATCATGCAGATGAATTTTGAATTGATTAGAGTAGAGGAAGACCATTCAGTGGGTCTGCAAAGAGCAATTTGCAGTAATCTAAACAGAAGGTGATAAGGGAGTGGATGAGCATTTTGGTAGCATGCTCAGAAGACAGATTTTAGTTATGTTCTAGAAGAAGAAATTACATTTTTAGTTGTGTTTTGGATATGAATGCAGAAAGAAAAATATACATCAAAAATGTCCTCAAGGTTGCAGGTCAGGGAACAAGAAGAAGTGAGTACCATTCACAGGGAGAAAAAAGAGAAGAGTGTGTAAGGAGGAGGAGGAGGAATCAGGAATTTCTATGTTGGCCATGTTAAATTTAAAGTGGTTGCAGGTCATCTGGGTGGCAATGTGAGACAAGCAGGCTGAAATTTTGGACTGGATTTGTGGTGAAATTTCTGGTGTAGAGATGTAGATCTGGGAGTTATCAGCATAAAAGTGGATTACAGAAAATTATGAATTCATTTCATGATCAAATTCAAATCTCCCTTCCTTACTATAATAGCAATCTGTGAAATTTAGTCTAGATGTTTGATCATAGAGAGAGAGAAGCAGAGGAAAAGTTTCTTTATGACAATATTCCCACACTTTTGAAATTTTTTACATACCTCAAACATACAAACTTTATGAAACTTAATGAACAACTACGAATAAAATGTAATGAAGCAAATTCCATTCCCAAAAGCAGATGCATTCAAATTTACAGAAGGTTTGGATAGTTGACAAGAAAATCAGAATTTAGATAACATTTGAATTTTAAATTGAAGTTGATAACCTTTTTAAGATTTCATACAAATTATTACTTTCCATTTTAGTGTAGGAAAACATTGGTTTCCCTAAACAAAAGGAGTGCACCAATTGATTAGAGAGATTCTGTACAGAAATTAGTGAGAGATATTTAGTTTTCGCTCCCCCAAGTGGGAACAGTGGATGGTGTGACCTAGCTGTTTATCATCCCAGAGCACTATCTATCCTTATGAATTTTTAGTTACAGTTTCAAGCTGGCAGGAGCTCTCTGCCTCTTTCTTGCTAATTTTTTCCTTATTTATGGGAAAGGAGTGAGGAAGTTTTCCCATTACAGGGGTCAGCCTCCCCTTGACTCATCTATCCAGCTTTTAAGCTTGCGTTTTACTTTTTTAAGCAATATTTGAGAATCCTGTGAGCCCATCCCCCTTTTTGGGTTAGAAGACTATGTTTGTTCCACTTGGAGCTGATGGCCTTTGGTACCCAGGACTCAGTAACCAAACCATTGAGAGAGTGGAGTCTTTTATTCTGAAAGATATAGAGGTGTGGATGAATTCATCTGGAGGAGGGGATCCCAACAAAGTACTCTAAAATAAGAAATCTAAAGCATACAAAGTAAAGGTAACAAGAACTTGGTTGCTGCTATTAACTGAAGGTAGAGTACGCTGCCCACCAGGTGCTGCACAAGGAGTTAAGTAGTTCAAAAGGATTTAGGATGAGGAAAAATCTGGGACTAAGTTCTGATGGAGCATTGAAACTAAAGTCAGACCACCTTCAGTGGGAAGAGCTGGGAAAATAAGTTGGGAGTTAAAGAAGGATTGAACTAACTTCAATCTGATAAATCTGAAGTATTTGGAGTAATTGGGAAGAAGAAGGAATTCTGTGTAAATAAAATGCTAACAAAGTGGAGTCACAAGTTTATTAAATCTTTCTGCTTTTTAAGATGGTGCTGGCCCACCATTGCTCCTACCATGTGACAGGGGCCGGCCAATGGCACCGATAGCCCCTGTCACATGGTAAGGGCAAAGGGCCACCGGCACCATTTTGATTACTGGTAGCTGATGGCCCGAGAGCGAGAGATCGCTTCCGGGACCCCCGCTGGACCACCAGGGACTTTCGGCAAGTCTTGGGGGGGTCGGAAGGGTAGGGTGGGGGGGGGGTTGTATCTAATTAAACTTGAAGGGTTGGGGTGGGTTTGGGGTTTTTGTTAGTAGATGTGCCCTTCCTCCCCCTCCAAAAAAAAAAAAAAATAAAATAGCAAAACCATACGAAATTTCGTGGGTTTTTCTTTCATTGTTTTGCTTCCTGAAACGCAACAAAATAGGACATAGCGTCTTTGTTTTCTATTTCGTTGCAAACAAATGCAAACCACTAATTTTTAATGTGTTTCAAATTAAACTATTATGTATCACAGAGTAGTAGGGATGTGCAGAGCAAAATTTTATGTTCATATTTTTTATGTCCGAAAGGGGGTCCCACTTGCGGCCAATATGGACATAAAAAAAATCCAATGAGTTGGGTATATGTACATATGTGCAAAAAAAAAAATTAAACCCCCTCACCCTCCTTAATCCCCCCCCCAGACTTACCACAACTCCCTGGTGATCGAGCGAGGAGTGAGGACGTCATTTCTGCAATCCTTGGCGAGAAGCATGTGACGTCGGTGGCACGTCGAGTGACGCGGCGTCACGTGATTCCCGGCTCGTTCGCGCCGGACGGCTCGTTCGGCCCAAAAAGAACTTTTGGCCAGCTTGGGGGGGCCTCCTGACCCCCTCAAGCTGGCCAAAAGTTCTTTTTGGGCCGAACGAGCCGTCCGGTGCGAACGAGCCGGGAATCACGTGGCGCCGCGTCACTCAGACGCGACGTCACGTGATTCCCGGCAAGTTCGCGCCGGACGGCTCGTTCGGCCCAAAAAGAACTTTTGGCCAGCTTGGGGGGGCCTCCTGACCCCCTCAAGCTGGCCAAAAGTTCTTTTTGGGCCGAACGAGCCGTCCGGCGCGAACTTGCCGGGAATCACGTGACGTTGGCGTCACGTGATTCCCGGCTTGTTCGCGCCGAACGAGCCGTCCGGCGCGAACTTGCCGGGAATCACGTGACGTCGCGTCTGAGTGACGCGGCGCCACGTGATTCCCGGCTCGTTCGCGCCGGACGGCTCGTTCGGCCCAAAAAGAACTTTTGGCCAGCTTGGGGGGGCCTCCTGACCCCCCCAAGCTGGCCAAAAGTTCTTTTTGGGCCGAACGAGCCGTCCGGCGCGAACGAGCCGGGAATCACGTGACGCCGGCGTCACTCGACGTGCCGCCGACGTCACATGCTTCTCGCCAAGGATTGCAGAAATGGCGTCCTCACTCCTCGCTCCATCACCAGGGAGTTGTGGTAAGTCGGGGGGGGGGGGGGATTAAGGAGGGTGAGGGGGTTTATATTTTTATTTTGGCTCAACAATCGCGATTTCCCACATATCGAACATATCTATGTTCGATATGTGGGAAATCCGATCGTTTATGTCGAATCAATTTTTTAAGTAAAAAAAAAATATGAGTTGCGTTTTACTAATGCGGTCAATCCGAATGCACACCCCTACAGAGTAGCACAAACATTAAACAAATCATAGCAATAAAGGAAATAATAAAATGGTCCTGTTCAAAAGTTTGCATACCCTTAGTTCTTAATATTGTGTATTGCCCTCTTTTTCATCAATGATGGCTTTCAGTCTTTTGTGATAGTTATGAATGAAGCCCTTTATTGTCTCCTGTGGTAAAGCTGCCCATTCCTCTTGGCAAAAAGCCTCCAGGTCCTGTAAATTCTCTGGTTGTCTAGCATGAACTACATGTTTGAGTTCTCCTAAAAGTGGCTTAATGATGCTGAGGTCAGAAGACTGTGATGGCCATTTCAGAACCTTCACTTTCTTCTGCTGCAGCCACTGAAGGGTTGACTTGACCTTATGTTTCAGATCATTGTCATACTGGAAAGTTCAATGTGCCCCATGCACAGCTGCCTAGCTGATGAATGCAAATTATCCTCCAATAATTTCTGATAAGATGCTGCATTCATCCTGCCATCAATTTTGACTAAATTCCCTATGCCACTGTAGCTCACTCCCCCCGCTCCAAAACAGCAGAGATCCACCTCCACAGTAGGGATGGTGTACTTTTCTTCATAGGCCTGGTTGACTCTTCACCAAACATAGAGTTTATGCTAGTGACCATAAAGTTCAATTTTGATTTCATTACTTCAAATTATTTTGTTCCAGAAGTTTGAGGCTTCTCTAGATGCTGTTTGGCATATTGTAAGCAGGTTGTTTTGTGGCATTCGTGCATCAATGGCCTTTTCCTGGCAACTCTAACATGCAGCCCACTTTTATTTAAGTATCTCCTTATTGTGCATGCTGAAAAACCCACACCACTTTGCTTCAGAAAAGCCTGAATGTCAGTAGAAGTTACTTGTGGGTTTTTCTTTGCATCCTGACAAATTTTCCTGGACTTTGTGTCTGAAATCTTTTCGGTCTACCTGACTGTGGCTTGGTATTAAAAGAACCCATAATTTTCCACTTCTTGATCAGAGTTTGAGTAGTGCTGATTGGCATTTTCAAATCTTTGAATATATTTTTTTATCCTTTTCCCGATGTATAAAGTTGAACTACTTTTGCTTTAGCAGTCTTTTAACAGTTCTTTTGCTTTCCCCAAGCTTTAGTAATTAGGGATGTGCATTTGTTTAGATAAAATAGACAATGGCAACAAAATTGTCTATTTTATCTTGTTTCGGGAGTACCCCCAAAAAAAAAAAAAAAAGACAAAATTTTGTAGGCCCTCTCATGGCGTTCAGAGCAGCTCCCTATTTAAGGCTTCCTCCGCTGCCTCTCAGATGCCTCAGCAATAGGTCATCGCTATTGGAGTAGCTGTTTGCTTCTGTGTTCCTGGTTCCTGATCTTTGCCTCCATGTTCTTGGTTCCACTGTGTGTCATCTTGAGTTCCTGAGTGCTCTTTCTGTTCTTCGCAAATCTGGTCTTCTCCTGAGTCTTGTCTTTATGGTCTGCCTTCCCTCATCTGTCTTCAGTGTCCTGCTTGTCCTGCTGTTCTTCTCATCCTCACCCTTTGGATTGGACTCCTGGCTTTGACTTCAGTTTGTACTTTGACACTGCTTGACTTTCTCTGCCTTTCAATCACTGCCTGCTCATCAACTAACTTGAACTCTGCCTGCCCAGACTTCTGCCTAGACCATGGCACTGCACAAAATCCACCGGTCTCTGACCACAGCCTACACCAGACTCTGCTGCTTGCCACCTGCCCCAATCTCTGCTCATACTAAATCTGTTTCTTTCCTGTTGGCCTGTAACTTCCTATGTGATGGATCTCCATCACCACAGAGACCTGCGCCTAAGTCCAGCAGGCCACGGAACCTGAGGGCTCAACCTAAGGGGAACGAGGACTGGTATTGATGAAGCTCCTGTTGGGACTCTGCTCCAGTCACCTCTGCCTGCCACCAGTGGAGACCAACATTGCTCCTCCCTGTGGATTGTGCCAACTCTACCTCGGCCTAAGGGTCCACGTCCACAACAGATTGCTGAAGCCATGGATCTGGCAGACCTCTCAGGCCTCCAAACCATTCCTGGCCTGGTGCAGAAGATCCAGCAGCATCAGCAATTTCTTGGGCTCCTGACAGGCTCCATGGAGCAACTCAGCACCCGCTTGGATGCAACAGCAGCCTCTGTTGCTTCTTCATCTCCTGCAGTTGCAACAGCGCCTCTGGCCATACTGGTTATGTTAATGATACATCTACAGTTTCCTCCTTGGTATGCTGGAGATCTGAAGTAGTGCTGCGGATTCTTGAACCAATGCTTCATGCAATTTTCCCTCCAGCTGGCACTGTTTCTCAGTGATTCAGTCAAGACTACCTTTATACTCTCACTTCTGGATGGGAAAGACTTGTCCTAGGCCTCTCCCATGTGGGAGCTTGGGGATTCCCTTCTGCAGGATCTGCAACAATTTGTCAAGGCCTTCAAACTCGTGTTTGACAAACCCGGCCATCTGGCCACGGTGGGTTTGGACCTTCTACACCAACATCAGGGTATTTGGCCCTTAATGGACTTTGTGACTGAGTTTTGGACCATGGCTACAGAGTTGAACTAGAGAGAAGACAGCATCCATCCCATCTTTTTGGAGGGACTGTCATCCTGGGTGAAGGATGAACTAGCTGCCCATGAACTTCCTGAAACTCTGGACGCTTTCATTGATCTGGCCGGGAGAATTGACTGCTGCCTCCAGCAGCAGACCCGGGAGCTTTGTCCTCTATGCAGACAAGTTATGTTGTCTCCTTCATTTTCATGCCCTCTCTTTCCTCTGGTGGTGACAGCTCCAACCCAATTGCGATCGGAGAAACCGATGCAACTTGGAAAGGGATGCCTCACTGTCTCCCACCACCAGGTGGGTTTTTCGCTTTTATTGTGCTAGGACCGGGCACCAGCTTGCACTTTGTCCTCTGAAGCTTAGGACCTAGTAGGTAGGTGATCCTAGGCTGCACAACTACAGCTCCTCAATTGACCCTTCCAGTGGTTATATCTGTGGACAACCATGAGTTTCCTTCCCTGGCAGTAGTTGACTTGGGCGCTGGGGGTAACTTTATAATGAAAGCCCTCATTGACCACTTGCAGATTCCCATAGTTGCCAGGAAGATGCCCCTTGTCATCTCTTTACACGATGTTAAGCTCCATATTAGGAACTACCACCCAGGAAAAAGATCTAGGCATCATAGTGGATAATACTTTAAAATCGTCAGCTCAGTGTGCTGCAGCAGTCAAAAAAGCAAACAGAATGTTAGGAATTATTAGGAAGGGAATGGTTAATAAAATGGAAAATGTCATAAAGCCTCTATATCGCTCCATGGCGAGACCGCACCTTGAATACTGTGTACAATTCTGGTCGCCACATCTCAAAAAAGATATAGTTGCGATGGAGAAGGGCAACCAAAATGATAAAGGGGATGGAACAACTCCCCTCTGAGGAAAGACTGAAAAGGTTAGGGCTGTTCAGCTTGGAGAAGAGACAGCTGATGGGGGGATATGATAGAGGTCTTTAAGATCATGAGAGGTCTTGAACGAGTAGATGTGAATCGGTTATTTATACTTTCGAATAATAGAAGGACAAGGGGGCATTCCATGAAGCTAGCAAGTAACACATTTAAGACTAATCGGAGAAAATTATTTTTCACTCAACGCACAATAAAGCTCTGGAATTTGTTGCCAGTGGCTATGGTTAGTGCAGTTAGTGTAGCTGGGTTCAAAAAAAGGTTTGGCTAAGATCTTGGAAGAGAAGTCCATTAACGGCTATTAATCAAGTTTACTTAGGGAAAAGCGTGGGATCTTCTTAGTGTTTGGGTAATTGCCAGGTTCTTGTGGCCTGGTTTGGCCTCTGTTGGAAACAGGATGCTGGGCTTGATGGACCTTTGGTCTGACCCAGCATGGCAATTTCTTATGTTCTTATGTTCTTTCATTCACTGCAAGCCGCTCCCTGGCTGAATCACCTTGGCTCTGGCATCTTTGCACCTCTACACCAGTGTACTACATGTGGAGAGCATAGTCTTCCATATCATTGACAAGGTGGTATACCTCATTGTGTTGAGACTACCCTGGCTACAACCTCACTCTCATCACTTTGACTGGGGTTTGTTACAGCTGATGAGCTGGGGGCCCCATTGCCACAATTTGTGCCTGCCACATATTGACCCTCTACTGTGCTTTCCTCTGTTGAAAACCTTGGTAGGGCTGCCTCCCTAGTACACTGAGTATGCCAATGTCTTTTCCAAGAAGGAGGCTGAGACCTTGCCTTCCCACAGAGTGTACGATTGCACCATCAATCTATTACCTAACACCACACTGCTCAAAGGAGAGTATATACCTTATCAGCCTCAGAGACTAAAGTGATATCAGAGTACATCAAGGAAAACCTTGGTTGGGGTTTCATCAGAACCTCCACGTCTTCTGCCAGAGCAGGGTTCTTCTTCATGTCCAAGAAAGATGGCTCCTTTCGTCCATGTATTGATTACTGAGGGCTTAATGCTATAATGAAGAAAGACCGATACCTTTTACTGCTCATTTCCGAGCTTTTTAACAATCTCCAGGGTTCTAGAGTATTTACAAAGCTGGATCTCCATGGGGGCCTACAACCTAATTTGGATCAAACTTGATGATGAATGGAAGATGGCATTCAATACTACGAGTATCTGGTGATGCCTTTCAGGTTATGTAATACCCCTGTGGTATTTCAGAAAATGATGAACAAAATCTTTAGAGACCACCTGTACGTCTGTGTCATTGTGTACCTCAATGATATTCTCAACTTCTCTAAGGACTTCATTTCCCACAATCAGGATGTTTGCCTAGTCCTCCAAAGGCTACAAGATAATAAATTATACGCAAAGCTAGAGAAATGCCTTTTTGAGGAGAGTCTTCCTTTCCTAGGATACATCATCTCCAACAAGGGCTTCCATATGGATCCAGATGAGGTCAAGTGCATCCAAGACTGGCTGCAACCCTCTGGGTTTTCCTGCCATGCAAAGATTCTTAGGCTTTGCTAACTACTGCTGACATTTCATTCTCAACTATTCTTGGATTGCGTCTCCACTCACAACGCTCACCCGAAAAGGAACCAAAACCAAGGCTTGGTGTTTACTGCCTTCCAAGAGCTGAAGAATGCCTTTCTACAAGAACCTTGCCTCCAGCACCCTGACCCCGCATGCCCCTTTATACTTGAAGTTGACACCTTCTTGTTGGGGATAGAAGCAGTTCTAAGTCAACACTCTGATACAGGGGTCCTTCGCCCCTGCTCCTTCTTGTGGAAATTCTCCCCCGCAGAGTGCAATTATGGAATTGGGGACAGAGAACAGTTGGCCATCCAGTTTGCACTTGAGGAATGTTGCCAATGGCTCAAAGGCACTCAACACCGCATTACTATAAACACAGATCACAAAAACGTAGAACAACTTCATCATGATCAATGACTGAACGCTCACCAAGCCCGGTGGTCGCTGTTTTTCGCCAACAAGAAAATCTAAGTGGACACCCTCTCCCTGTCCTTCCTGGCAGAAGAACCCTGGATCTACCCAGGCAAATTATTGATATGTCTAAGATGTTGTCATAGGTACGGAGATCGTGAGTTATTGCAGATAGGAACCGGTACTCGCTCTACGAGGGCCCATGTTCCTAAAACCCTTCACAAACTCTCTTCTTTCTCAGAAGATATTGCATACCTATATCTTATGGATTGCTATTACAGATTGCAGATAGGAACCAGTACTCGCTCCACGAGGGCCTATGTTCCTCAATTCTCCTAAACTCTCTTCTATTCCAGAAGCCATCTCATACACAGTTATTGTGAGTTACTATTTCAGACTGCTTACAGGAACCAGTACTCGCTTGTGGCTCCTGTTCCTGAATACTGAAGACTCTCTGTTGCATAAGAGGACCTTACAGACATCTACTATTGTGAGTGTATCATCCACTACTGGTTATGTATCCAGCATACCCTGTCTACTCACTACCTATAGTCTCTCTCTACAGCTCAGCAACTCAGAGATCGCTATTCCAGTATCTGAAGGACTGCAGCCCTGCCGAGCACATCAGCTCATTACTGCCACCTCTGGTGGTTCTACTTCCAGTCTAATAAAGAACTATCTGTGTTTGTCTTAATACTCCAGCCTAGCCAGTGGTTCCTCTCAGGATCTCCTCTTGGGGGCACTGTCATCTTCCATTGGCCCAGGGATTCACCATTTCTACTAAGTATTCATTCCTTACACTAATAGAGCGGTATTATATCATCTACCACTCTGTGGGAGCTAACCACATTAGTTCACTATTCTGCTTACAGAGTATCATCACTGTTACTCCTTCTTCATGGGAACAGATCCATAACAGATTGCTACTTCAGTACAGAGATTATATTAAGTGCTAACTCCCTAGCGGATCTGTCTCAGATTGCTCAATTCCAAAGCAGAATTATAACAGAGTGCTAGCTCTTTCATTCTACAGGAACCAGCATATACCAGGTTGCCAACTCTGCCCTCCTGGCAGGGTTAGCCATATCAAACTGCCAACTCCTCCCCTCGGAGGAGCTGGTCGATACAGACTGCTAACTCCACCCTCCTGGCAGGTTGAGCCACAACAGTTTGCTAACTCCTCCTCCCAGAGGAGCTGGAACCTAATAGATTGCTAACTCCTAATAGATTGCTAACTCCTAATAGATTGCTCACCCCTCCTGGCGGGGTGAGCAATAGCACTCACGTGGCCCTCTAGGAGACTTCACAAACTCCAAAAGGTATCCGCTGAAGAAGATACTACCTACCAGGTGAAGGAAATCCTGGATGTCAGACATTGAGCCAAGAGATGGGATACCCAATATCCTAGGAAAGATACGACCTAGGGGAGAATACTTGGGAGCCCACCTCCAATACATTGGATAAAAACCTCCTGAAAGAATTTCATGCCTCGCACCCCAAGAAACCCAAGCCATCTGAAGGGAGTTTAGAGGAGGGGGCACTGTTGCATTTGGCTGGTTACAGGATAGACCCGTGACCAGCTGCTCTTACCTCCAGCCTCGAGCCGTGGGTGAGATCCTCTGGCATTGAGGCAGGCCCCTGGATGAAAGTGAGGCAGGTCATCACACCAGAACAGGTCCAATGCGCCAGCCTGAGGAATGCTGCCACCAGCTGCTCTGGGCATCCCTAGGTGCGCACGGGTGCACCAAACTTGCTGCCATTTAAAGGGCCCATGGTGGGAAATTCCTTGCTGCACACTTTGATGATGTCTGCAGCAGCTCCCTATTAAGCCTTCTTCTGCTGCCCCTCAGATGCCTTGGCAATAGGTTGTCTCCATTGGGGTAGTGGTTTGCCTTTTGTGTTCCTGATCCTGATCCTTGCCTCCGTTTTCCTGGTTCCACTGTGTGTTGTCTTGAGTTCCTGTGTCCTGTTTCTGGTCCCCGCATGTCTGGTGTTCTCCTGAGTTCTTGTCTTCGTGGTCTGCTTTCCTTCATCTGTCTTCAGCATCCTGCCTGTTCTCTTATTCCTCTTCTCCTTGCCCTTCAAAATGGACACCTGACTTTTAGTTAATATTGGACTCCTGGCTTTGACTTCGGTTTATACTTTGATGCTGCTTGACCTTCACCTGCCTTTTGACCACTGCTTGCTCATTGACTTGTTTGAACTCTGCCTGCACAGATCGCTGCCTAGACCATGACACTGCACGAAATCTGCCTGTGTCTGACCACAACTTGCAAAAGTCTCTCACATTTGAGAAATTCCATTCCTGAGCAGTTATATGGCACACCCAGTCTCAAAACTTTAACTATGCTCTTAAGACTAACTTATTTACTCTGGTCCAAGTTGTGCCATAGAATCCAGTGCCATAAATTGTCCCATGGTCCTGGTTTGCCAATTGATGTTAGTGGCTAGATTTATTATTGCCACTTTCTGTGAAAATGTTATAATTAACACCTAGACATAACAGTACCTTGCATAATGGTGCTAAATATATAGGGATAGATTTTAAAATATTGCTTGTGGGTATACATGTGCGTGCGCCGGGTAGCGTGCGCATATGTACACCTGATTTTATAACTTGCGCGCGCAGGTGCGCACAAGCTATAAAATCCAGGGTAGGCATGCGCAAGGAGGGTGTACAATTGTGCACCTTGCGCGTGCCGAGCCGCGCAGCCTTCCCCTGTTCCCTACCCCCACCCTACCTTCCCTTCCCTTACCCTACCTCCCCTGCCATTTCCCCCTACCTTTTTCATCTTCTTTTTTTTATCTCCAAACTTACTTCAGCCCTGGGGTTGAAGTAAGTTGTGCATGCCGGCCAACTGCCAGCGCACGATCCACGACCCAGCAGCTGTGTGGAGGCCTCTGGCCATGCCCCCTCCCCGCCCCCTGACTGCCCCTTTTGTAAAGCCTCAGGACTTACATGCATCCTGGGGCTTTATGTGTACCACCGGGCCTTTTTAAAATAGTCCCGGTGCTCGTAAGCCTTTGAAAATCTGGCTCATATTGAAGAGTATGGTCGACAAAGTGGAACCAGGCACAGCATTCCAGTTAGAACAAGTGGAGCCTATTCTAAGTTGATGATTTCTGCCAGTATAATATGCCAAAAACAACTTTAGGACTGTGCCACATATTCCAAATGACTGTAACCTTGAAAGAAGTATCTTATGGTCTAAGATGTCAAATGCTGCAGATATGTCTAGTAAATCTAAGACATAGTCAATGTTGGCATCAAAACTCCAGATTATGGTGTCAAAGGATGACAACAATAAACAACTTTAGGACTGTGCCACATATTCCAAATGACTGTAACCTTGAAAGAAGTATCTTATGGTCTAAGATGTCAAATGCTGCAGATATGTCTAGTAAATCTAAGACATAGTCAATGTTGGCATCAAAACTCCAGATTATGGTGTCAAAGGATGACAACAATAAAGTTTAAATGCTGAAACCCTTTCTGAAGCTTTGCTGATGATGTTCAATCAGAGCACTCTCTTCTACAAAATATGAACACTGATGTAGAACAATTTCTAAGATTTTGGATGGTATTGGAAGAGATGAAATTGGACAATGGTTTAAAAATACAAGGGCATCAGCAGAGCCTTCTTTTGAGAGTTGGTCTGAGGCAAATTTCAGTTGGGCTGGTAACACACCAGAGATTAATGATAAATTAACTAGGAAAACAATATCGGATGGATTTTAAATCAGCCACGTACATAGAAATTGCCACTTATGCGGATGGCTGGGCCCAGCCGCACAGGGCCCAGCAATGCGCGTAAGTGGCGATTTCTACGGGTGTGGCTGGGCCCTGTGCATGCTGTGCGCATTTTAAAAAGGGCCCGGCGAGAAGTGTAAGTGGCGATATGCACATAAGTGCCGGGCCCTGACAAATGGGTGGGCCGGGAGCGGGGATGGGCGGCCCAGGGGGTGGCAGGGTGGGGGGAGGCAGGCCGGGAAAGCGCCATTCATCGCTGTCCCAGAGCCTCGCATGCCGGTCAGCTGCCGGCTGACTTCAGGTTGAGCCCTGAAGTAACTTGAAGAATAAAAGGTAAAATAAAAGGGGGGATTTAGAGGGTGGGGAGGAGAGGGAAGGGAGATTAGGGTAGGGGGTAGGAAAGTTTTCTCCCAGGCCACTCCTAAATTGGAGCAGACTGGGAGGGAACTGGGGGAGTCCCGAACTTTTCGCCACATGAAGTTTGCAAAATTTGACACCTCCCTTGCACACGCCGCCCGCACATAAGCATGCGGATTATAACATTGGCACATCCATATGTGCGCGCCGAGTAGCGCATGTTTTAAAATCCACCCTTATATTGGCAGATCTAATGCTTGGCCAGTTTCAGCTTGCTAGTAGGATAAGGATTCAGGGGACAGGATGTTGCACTCATTATCAGCAGACACTATATCAAACATGTCCCATTTGCATATTGACTCAACAGCTAACTCATTTGTTGACCAGGTGGACTGTGGTATACTCCTATCAATATAGTCTTCTCCAACCCCAAGGGATTTCTACCCATAAAGATTTGTTTGTGCATTTAGTCTCATGCAGGATGTTTATCCTGTTGGACTCTATGCCATCCCGACATAAAGCGACACACCACTTCCCGGGTGCTCCTCTCTGTCATTGCGATATAATTTGTACCCTGGTATAGCACTGTCCCATTGGTTATCCTCCTTCCACCATGTCTCTGAGATGCCAATTAATTCTATGTCATCATTCACTGCTTTACATTCTAATTCTCCAATCTTACTTCTAAGACTTCTGGCAGTAGCATACAAACATTTCAACGTTTATTTTTTGTTTGTATTTACATTATTTCTTTTATTCAATAGGGTTAAGTTAGAATTTTTTAGCTCAGGTCAGTTTTTGGTTACAGGCACTTGGACTACTTTTCTTTTTATTGGAACCTCACTGTCGGGATGCCCTAATTCTAATGCATCATTAGTATCCTTTGAAGATTCCTCCCCCCGAACCATGCACTGCTGAGCGACTGTCGGCTTTCCCCTTTGTTCTAGTTTAAAAGATGCTCTATCTCCTGTTTAAAGGTTAGCACCAGCAGTCTGGTTCAACCCTGGTTAAGGTGGAGCCCAACCCTTCAGAAGATACTCCCCCTTCCCGAAAAGGTTCCCCAGTTCCTTACAAAACTGAATCCATCTTCCTTGCACCACTGTCTCATCCACGCATTGAGACTCTGGAGCTCTGCCTGCCTCTGGTGACCTGCGCGTGGAACAGGGAGCATTTCAGAGAATGCTACCCTGGAGATTCTGGATTTAATCTTTCTACCTAAGAGCCTAAATTTGGCTTCCAGAACCTCCCTTCCACATTTTTCTTTGTCATTGGTGCCCACATGTACCACGACAGCCGGCTCCTCCCCAGCACTGTTTAAAATCCTATCTAGGTGACACGTGAGGTCCGCCACCTTCGCACCAGGTAGGCATGTTACCAGGCGATCTTCACGCCCACCAGCTACCTAATAGCAAATCACCTACTATGATGGCCGACCTAACCCTTCCCTCCAAGCAGTAGGCCTTGGAGAAACATCCTTGGTGCGAAAGGACAATGCACCGCCTAGAGAGCAGGTTCTTGCTATAGGATCCTTTCCTGCTGCACCAGGTTGATGTTCTCCGATCATAAGACCTTCTTCCTCCAAGGCAGCACCAGGGCTGCCAGGTTGAAGTTGGGACTTGGCTACTATGTCCCTGAAGGTCTCATCTATATACCTCTTTGTCTGCCTCAGCTCCTCCAGGTCTGCCACTCTAGCCTACCAGCAGTTAAAAAAATCATACATCTGACACTCGATGCAAAAGACTGGGAAGCCCCCCTCTTGCTGATGGACTGCTGCCTTCATCTCAAATTTGTTCAGTTCCTAGTTAAGTTTTAGGTTGCTATGGGAGTAGGAATGTGTCTAATTAATGCCCTTTAAATGTATTAGTGAATTCACTATATGTCTGGTAGTGGCCTACAGGGGAATGATCAAACTCTCAATAAGGTGTTTTTTTTTGTGAAAGTGGCACCTGCCTATAAATTAAAGGATGAGCTAGGGGTGGGTGGGTGAGAGGTGGGAGGGTTGGGAAAAACAAACAGTCTAACTTCAGTTAGTCAGCCATAGTGACTCACTGCTCTCTTGATTAACAAATGTTGGCACCTAATCAAACCAAATCATACTACCTTAACACCTTTCCAAGGTGAGTGCTGAACTTTTCAACCATTTTACTTAGGTATACACTGCTCCTAGCTTATTTTTAACTTCTGGCTACTTTTTTTTTTTTTTAAATATAGAAACACTCTAACTTCTGCTTATTAGCTGTCTTACAGACTATTTAAAAATACAAACAGTCTAACTTCAGTTTATTCCCTGCCTTACTAACTTTTAAAAGCATAAACACACACAAACACACTAAATATTCCCAAATAGTTAACTTCATCCCAATACTTTTAAAAAAGAAAATTTCCCAAGCAAAACTTTACTGATTCCTTTCAACCACCAGCAAGATGATCCTCTCTTCTCAGTGCTCCCACTAGATTGTGGGTTACTGAGCTCTTCCCTTGCAATATATATTGTGCTTCCAAGGTAAATTAGTGCAAAACAATCCCTTTGGAGATTTACACTACAGTTAGTTGTCCTGAGTGACTCACTGCTGTTCTGATTAACCAAGAATGGTACCTAATCAAATCAATCACACAACCTTAACACTTCAGTTAGCCTGAGTGATGGTACATAATCAAATCAATCACATAACCTTAACACTTCAGTTAGTCAGCCAGAGTGACTCACTGCTCTCTTGATTAACAAATGTTGGTACCTAATCAAACCAAATCACACTACCTTAACACCTTTCCAACCCTATTGATTTTACAAGTTTTGGTCCCATTTTGCCTCTTCCCTTTCTATCTAAAGTTATAGAGAATTCTGTGCTGAAACAATTATCCATTTTTTGTGAAGTCTTCTCTGTCTTAGACTAGTATCACTTCAGCTGTAGACAGCACCATAGCACCAAAACCATTTCATTATCTTCTTTTGATACCATCTACCACGGCTTCAATTTAATATGCGCTACATTTTAGCTCTACTTGATATTTCCACAGTGTTTGAGACCTTAAATCACAACATCTTACTTGCATGATTGGCTGAAAATGGAATTCGAGGAGCAGTTTTCATCCTACCTGAGCAATCATTCCCGATAGATCAGAATACATTTGGAGACCTCCTCATGGCTCCCTATTCCAATTGGGCTTCCCTGAGGCTCTACCTTGTCAGCAATTTTGTTTAAGCTCTATTTAGTATTTAACACCTTTGTGCAAACTGCTGGCAGAGCTGGGTATATTGTATAAACCTTATGCAGACAACATCCTGTTCTTAAATCATTAAATCTCTTAAATCATTGTAGTCCACCATTTCACAGTTTGCAATGATTTACCTTTCTATGATTAAAAGTTGGCTGTTTTACAATAAATTGACCCTCAACAATGTTAAGACTGAAATAGTTATCTTGAGAAGATTTACTTCCTCTCCTTCTCTTTTCAACTTTTATGGCCATAGAGCGCAGAACATTCGGAACCTTGGAATAATATTAGATCCATCAATATATGCAAGTCCTCACATATAGTCCATTGTACAGACATCATTTGCCAAACTATGTTTTCTACAGCACCTGAAACCATTATTAGATCTTAGCGATTTTTGTACAGTCCTTGTTTTAACAGGTTTGAACTATTATAATTCCCTATACACCAGTTTACCATCCAATATACCCCACTCCTTACATATGGTCCAAAATGCAGGAGCCCAGTTTCTAACCGGTGTGAGTACCTGTGAGTACCACCCCAGTACTTCATTCTTTACAATGACTGTGTGTCCACTGTTGGATCTAATATAAAAAGGCAGTCCTAGTTTATAATCTGCTTAACATTTCCTCATGTAAATAAATGTGCTGATAGATGCTATCAGGAACAAGATAGTAGAAGCAGTAAGCATATACAATAATACTTTTGTTATTATATTATACTATACTATTCTTTCCTTAAAAGCATATAAGCAGATGTTTGAATGTGAGGCATTGTTTCATCCCAGTGCTTATTTCTTTCATAACAGTTGTTCAATATTCCTATTGTAAAGACATAATTATCATAACAAATAGGCAGATTCAATGCTTGCAATGCCTGGCCAAATGCTTCTTTGAATGTACAAGATAAAATAGGTAACAAAGAAGCAAACACAAAAGTTGGAAGAAAACTTAAAACTTATTTCCAATCAGTCCAATATATAGGTCAATCTGAGCCAGGCCTGTATCGCAACATCCATCCAACATACTGGGGAGCAGGTGAAAACTACTGCTTTGCCCTTATAAATCATGTTCCCATCTCCCTAATTGTTCTTATGAATTTCTTAAAAACCAAAAATATCTTTAATGCTTTCTTGAAACCAAATATGGACCACTTTATTTAGTGACCATACCCATCCAATATGTTGGAAGGGGACTGTAAAATTAAGATTATTTGATTTAAAGATTGGCCAATGGCCACCTTTTGGGCAAAAACATACTGCAAAAGGACTTTTTTCCCCCACAGTTGCCCAAGAATTGCTATTTCCTGTAATTTCTAAAAGTAGAAAATATCCCAAAGAAAAATCCAAGTGAGTAAAATCTTGGCAACAGGACTTATTTATTTATTTATTTATTTATTTATTTATTTAAAAAGCATTTATATACTGTTTTTTAAAAGTAGTTTTTGTCAAAAACGGTTCACAAAAGTAAAACAAAAGTAAAATAATCAAAATAAAGTAGAATTTTTACATAAAATAGTCAATGGCTAGACAGAGATCTAGTGTTAAGACTTTAATAAAATAAAAGTTTGGTGCCGTGGGCTTATTGTTTTGGGGGAAAAGGAAAAAAGGTGGGGTAGGGAAGAGTGCAGTGTAGAAGTTGTATGGTAATATAAGGGAAAAAAGGGGGATATGTTAATTGGAGACGTATGAGATGTAAAATGACTTATACCCGATCCTTAAATTGCTGTAGAGGACCTTAGAAGCCAAGATCCTTTGCATCAATTTTTTTGCCCAAGTTTTGCTTCCTGGAATTGTTTCTATCCAGATGTTGCCATTTCATTAGGTGAGTCGTATCAGGGCTAACTTTCTCTCCTTTACCTAATGAGCCTGCTTGCATTCTCTGATGTACCCACCATTCATGCAAACTCTTATATACCCACCATGCACACTTGGACATACTGAGGATGATTTTCAACATTCACATCTGCTCAGATAAATTGGCTGTCTGAAAATTGCACAGCCCTGGCCTGGCTAAAAGAATAGCCACTGCCATTAGCAATGGTTACATGGAATAGACTTAGTTTTTGGGTACTTGCCAGGTTCTTATGGCCTGGATTGGCCACTGTTGGAAACAGGATGCTGGGCTTGATGGACCCTTGGTCTGACCCAGTATGGCATTTTCTTATGTTCTTATGTTCTTACATGCAGGGATCAATACTCTTTATCCTCTTAGGAGGGTAAAAACTAGGCAGTCCTGTGTGTGTGTGTGTGTGTGTGAGGGGGGGGGGGGGCAGCTTTAGGTCAAGTAATCTGGGCTCATTATTTTCAAGGGAACAAGTACAGAGAGAAAAAGCAGGGGCAGATCAATTCAGGTTCTTTTCCTGGGGCAATTTTCAAAAATAAAGTATGCTGGTACTTTCCCTTTGAAAATTGCTGCAATACCTGCAGGTAAAAGCTCCTACTGTAGCAGGTTTTGAAAATGTCCCCTACTGTGTTCATTCTCCTTTAGGCACACTAGGAGGATTCCCAATGTATCCTCCATATACTCTCTAATAGGGATGTGAATCGTGTCCTCGATCGTCTTAACGATCGATTTCGGCTGGGAGGGGGAGGGAATCGTATTGTTGCCGTTTGGGGGGGTAAAATATCGTGAAAAATCGTGAAAAATCGTGAAAAATCTAAAAATCTAAAAATCGCAAAACCGGCACATTAAAACCCCCTAAAACCCACCCCTGACCCTTTAAATTAAATCCCCCACCCTCCCGAACCCCCCCCAAATGAGTTAAATAACCTGCGGGTCCAGCGGCGGTCCGGAACGGCAGCGGTCCGGAATGGGCTCCTGCTCCTGAATCTTGTTGTCTTCAGCCGGCGCCATTTTCCAAAATGGCGCCGAAAAATGGCGGCGGCCATAGACGAACACGATTGGACGGCAGGAGGTCCTTCCAGACCCCCGATGGACTTTTGGCAAGTCTCGTGGGGGTCAGGAGGCCCCCCACAAGCTGGCCAAAAGTTCCTGGAGGTCCAGCGGGGGTCAGGGAGCGATTTCCCGCCGCGAATCGTTTTCGTACGGAAAATGGCACCGGCAGGAGATCGACTGCAGGAGGTCGTTCAGCGAGGGTTCCGGCGCCTCGCTGAACAACCTCCTGCAGTCGATCTCCTGCCGGCGCCATTTTCTGTATGGAAAATGGCGCCGGCCATACGCGTATGGCCGGCGCCATTTTCCGTACGAAAACGATTCGCGGCGGGAAATCGCTCCCTGACCCCCGCTGGACCTCCAGGAACTTTTGGCCAGCTTGTGGGGGGCCTCCTGACCCCCACGAGACTTGCCAAAAGTCCAGCGGGGGTCCGGAAGGACCTCCTGCCGTCCAATCGTGTTCGTCTATGGCCGCCGCCATTTTTCGGCGCCATTTTGGAAAATGGCGCCGGCTGAAGACAACAAGATTCAGGAGCAGGAGCCCATTCCGGACCGCTGCTGTTCCGGACCGCCGCTGGACCCGCAGGTTATTTAACTCATTTGGGGGGGGGTTCGGGAGGGTGGGGGATTTAATTTAAAGGGTCGGGGGTGGGTTTTAGGGGGTTTTAGTGTGCCGGCTCACGATTCTAACGATTTATAACGATAAATCGTTAGAATCTCTATTGTATTGTGTTCCATAACGGTTTAAGACGATATTAAAATTATCGGACGATAATTTTAATCGTCCTAAAACGATTCACATCCCTACTCTCTAATACCCATTCTGGACTGTCACTGACAACTACCATTTGCCTTTCCTTTTCCCCCTTTTCTGCAGGTTTCTATCCTCAGATCAGATAGCATTCCTCTTTTACAAACTACAGGAATACAACTGTAACCCTCCCCAGAAGGACACACAAAACTTAAGAACATAAGAAATTGCCATGCTGGGTCAGACCAAGGGTCCATCAAGCCCAGCATCCTGTTTCCAACAGTGGCCAATCCAGGTCACAAGAACATGGCAAGTACCCAAACACTAAGAAGATCCCATGCTACTGATGCAATTAATAGCAGTAGCTATTCCCTAAGTAAACTTGATTAATAGACGTTAATGGACTTCTCCTCCAAGAACTTATCCAAACCTTTTTTGAACCCATCTACACTAACTGCACTAACCACATCCTCTGGCAACAAATTCCAGAGCTTTATTGTGCGTTGAGTGAAAAATAATTTTCTCTGATTAGTCTTAAATGTGCTACTTGCTAACTTCATGGATTGCCCCCTAGTCCTTCTATTATTGGTAAATGTAAATAACAGAGTCACATCTACTCGTTCAAGACCTCTCATGATCTTAAAGACCTCTACCATATCCCCCCTCAGTCGGCTCTTCTCCAAGCTGAACAGCCCTAACCTCTTCAGCCTTTCCTCATAGGGGAGCTGTTCCATCCCCTTTATCATTTTGGTTGCCCTTCTCTGTACCTTCTCCATCGTAACTATATCTTTTTTGAAATGCAGCGACCAGAATTGTACACAGTATTCAAGGTGTGGTCTCACCATGGAGCGTCCGGCACTGAGTGAGCTGATTACCAGTCTCTCAGTTGGGTAAGAAAAGGTTTTGGTAAAAAGAAAAATACAGAAAAAGGGAATAACCAAAATGTGTCACAAAATTCTTTATTTACTCTTAACTACTGTATTGTACAATATTATAAAATATTAAGCAGCAAAAACTACGTAAGGCATGCCTCATATCCTCAAATACTTAACTTACTCATAAAATCACCCAAATATCAAAAGTGTAAGACTTAAAATATTGTGCCAAATGACTTTCCATAAAAAACAACCCACAGCAATCACACATGTGCACCACATATTGCTCGCATACATACTTTCTCAAATCTCAGAAAATGAAATAGTATACAGAAATAATATACAGACGTTTTACACATATGGCTACAATGTAATATATAGATCCAGCTCTGTATATGGAAGTTCTTTTAAATCTTTCTAATAACCAACTGGTCAGAGAGGTGATGTAGTGACCTGGACCCAGAAGGAAAAAGGGAGTAATGTATTGAACTATAGATAGGGATCTAACCCTATGTGAATCCCCTCCATGACCCCTTCTGATTGTTATCTTCTCACAGTACCAAAGGTCACTGTAAACTAGGAAATAGGGACTCACTCTGAAGATGTATTCCAACAAACAAATAATTACTCTCTGGTGCTACTAGCAGTCAGAATGAATAACAATGAATTGAAAAACAATATTCGATCAGGGTACATAGGCTTCCTCAATAAGACTGCAGCAGTTGCAAGAAAACATTAACTCTTTAACAAATTAAATGATATGCTCTTTCTCTATGCATAGGAGAACTACTTACAATTACTTTTTACACTCTCCCCTCCAATAGTTTAAAGCATACACAGTAAACACAATTTCCTCTCACTTTAGACACAGTTCCTTCCAGAGGCGGATTGGCCTATCGGGGGATCGGGCATTCCCTGGTGGGCCGGTTGCACTGGTCACATGGTCTTCATCTCAGCTCTTGCTGAGGGATTGCCATGGAACAAGGTCTTGTGCGGGGCCGCGGACCAGGGAGGTGTCGGCGGGTTCACACCAGAGCCCAACCCATCACGGCCTGAGGGAGGTATTAACGGGGCTGTGATGGAGCCAAAACCACTGTGGCTCAAGTGAAGTCTATGCATGGCTGCAATGGAGCCCAACCTGATGCAGCCCGAAGAAATGCCTACAGGCTCAGCAGAAGAACTCATCTGGTGGTTGCAGGGCCACTTCCTCCCACTTCCTCTCCAGCAGTAAATGAGCAGTGCAGGTGTGTCCAAGGCCCAGAAGAAAGGAGGATGTCTGAGAGGTGTGTGTGTGTGTGTGAGAGAGAGCCTGAATATGTGCATGAGTGAGCCTTCTGTGTATGAAAGAGAGAGTGAGCCAGAATACGTGCATGAGTGAGCCTGCAAGTATGTATGAGAAAGAGTGCCTGCATGTGTATATGAAAGAGAGAGAGCACACGTGTGTGTGTGAGTGCCTGCATGTGTATGAGAATGTGCCTACATATCTGTATGAGAGTACCTGCATGTGTGCATGAAAAAGTGAGAGCCTGCATGTCTTTACGAGAACATTTGCATGTGTGCATGAGAGAGAGAGTGCTTATGTGTGTGAAGGAGAGAGAGAGAGAGGATAAAGACTGTGTGGCTTTCTTCACCCAAATTCCCAACAATCTCTGGAAAATCAAAAGATGCCAGATATTTATTTATTTATTTATTTAATGGTATGGAGACCTGGAGATTTTAAATTATTTAATTTTAAATTATTTTAAATTTTGGGGTGTTATTTCATGTATCTGCTGTTTTGAAATATTTTATTGGTGTTTGGGAAATATTAGAACAAAATTTATGTGACTTTCTAAATTCATTAGGGCCCGATATTAAAAGATGGCTATTTAAGTGACTTAGGCCTAGATTCATCAAAAAGCTATTAAATATAGAGAAAATAACGCCTGTGATAAAAAGGGGGCATGGTTAGGCTAATTTCCATGCTCCCATTTTGCACAGGTAATTTCCACATGCTGCAGTAATTTTTGCGACGCATGCTGATTAATCCACCGTAGGCACGTTACTGACCGGAAAGGTTTTTATTACAAAGGGGGAGGGAGAGAGAGAGAGAAATCAATATGTTACTTTGCTATTTATACCACTGTAAGAGGGGGAACTTTTAACTCGGCGTAGGGTTTAGTGGGGTGGGGTAGGTTTGGAGGGGGGGCAGTTTTACATACAAAGTCAGAGGTACGAATGGCAAAGTTGATATCACTGAAGATTTTCAGTCATTTGGAGTGATGAAAGGTAAAACAGAAGTTGATTTTTATAATGTACTCTCTACCTAGTTTGATTAAAGCTAGGTAGAGAGTGCATCAAGCTACCCCACCTTGAGTTAAAAGTACCCTCTCCTACAGTGGTATAAATAGCAAAGTTGCATATTGGCCTCTACAGAATCTCTCTCTCTCTCTCTTTCTCTCTCTCTCTCTTAGGCAGCTAAGTTGCTCCACCTACAACTTATATAAATAACTTTTTAGCCATATAAGGGACTTATGTGGCTAAGCAGTAGCCACTAAATGCAAGCACATATTATGTGGCCGCTACTTAACCACATAAGTCAAAGTCCTACTTATCCAGCCTCTGTCACATGGTAGGAGCAATGGACGGCCAGCGCCATCTTAAAAAATGGCTCGGGCCATCCATCATGTGACAGTGGCCGACCAATGGCACCGATAGCCCCGTCACATGGTAAGAGCAAAGGGCCATCGGCGCCATTTTGATTAGTAGCAGCCGACAGCCCGAGAGGGGGATATTGCTCCCGGGACCCAGACGGACCATCAGGGACCTTCGGTAAATCTTGGGGGGGGGGGTCGGGCAAGTCTTGGGGGGGGGTCACAATTAATTAAATTTGAAGGGTTGGGGTGGGTTTGGGTTTGTTTTTTTCAATGTGCCCTTTCTCCCCCCCGAAAATGATAAGAAAACCACACAAAATTTTGTGGGTTTTCTTGTCATTTCATTGCCCCCCCCTGAAATGCGACGAAATAGGAAAAACAATCTCTCTTTCCTTTTTCGTCGCAAATGAATGCACATCCCTAACTATGATTGATGCTTTATATTTCTTGATGTTATTGCTTGATGTTTAGTGAGGAATGATATTTGTTTTTACATTCCATACAGAGTCTGACTTATTGCGGTTTCAAGTTCAGCTTTTGTCTGCATGTTTCTATTTATACTTTAGTACCTCTTCATTTTATATTTGGTGAGGGTCTGTCTGTGTACTACATGTGTGACTAAGGTGAAGTCTTCTGCTAAGCAGACTTGTGGGGTGGTCCCAACTGATTTGCATGGATAGAATGGGGGTCTACAATGTTGTTTATTCACTGTTGGTCTAGAGTATGCTCTTTTATTTACTTAGGAAAATGTGAAATTTATTTTGGAGATATTTGTGCTTAATTCTGCCAGGTTTCAGAGTCGACTTAGCATGTTGATGCATGTGCCGGTTTTGAAAAAATCCCCCATGCTGATATTTTCCTGCAATTGTCCCTTGGTTCCTCCATTCTCTCAGTAGACCATGGTTCTCATATTCTTAGCATAAAGTGTTCCACTTAAGATGCATCAGTACTCGCTCACTGGTCACAGACAGGCTAGCGCATAGGTTAACCCATGATTGGACGTGTGTTTTGGACACGCATCCATAATCCCTGATGCAATAAGGGGATCAGTGTGTCCAAAACACCATCCATAGCAGCTCATAGCTAATAGCTCTCATCATGTGTAAATGGCATGTTGATGAGGCTATTAGCTAGTACCCCTATTATAAAAAATAACTGTGCACCCGACGTGAACATTTTAACCCTCAAGACTTAACACCAGCCCCGGAGCTGGCATTAAGTCTTGAGGAGCCCCAAAAATTTAACAGAAAAGCAGAAAATACTGCTTTTCTGTGGTTCCTCTGACTTAATATCGTCACAATATTAAGTCAGAGGAACCACAGAAAACAGCAAAATGGCAAAAAAAAAAAAAAAAAGTCTTGATGGCAGTCAGGTTCGGAAAATTAAGTGTCCATTTTCCTAACCTGCACACAGCCACTTCTCCTGGGTGCCTGATGCCGAAGAGGTGCTAGAGATGCACAATATCCCCTAGTGCCTTCTTTTTAATGCAGCAGCTCATTAGCATACTGCATCACATGCTTGGGATAGGTGGATAGGCGAGCATTAGGACAGAGGTTTCCACTCAATGCCCATCTAAGCAATAGCAAGGAACTTTCTCTAGTATCCTTTGCTCTTACCCTTCTGTGGCTTTTTCGGTGTGAAATGGTGCTGAATGGTTGCAGAGATTCTGTTAGTATTAAAGAAAATTACTATCAGGCCGATGCAATATGGGCACTCTTGATTGAGTGCCCGCTGTCCTAATGCTCGCCTATCCACCTATCCCAAGCGCGTGATGCAGTATGCTAATGAGCTGCTGCATTAAAAAGAAGGCACTAGGGGATATTGTGCATCTCTAGCACCTCTTCGGCATCAGGCACCCAGGAGAAGTGGCTGTGTGCAGGTTAGGAAAATGGACACTTAATTTTCCGAACCTGACTGCCATCAAGACTTTTTTTTTTTTTTTGCCATTTTGCTGTTTTCTGTGGTTCCTCTGACTTAATATTGTGACGATATTAAGTCAGAGGAACCACAGAAAAGCAGTATTTTCTGCTTTTCTGTTAAATTTTTGGGGCTCCTCAAGACTTAACGCCAGCTCCGGGGCTGGTGTTAAGTCTTGAGGGTTAACATGTTCACGTCGGGTGCACAGTTATTTTTTATAATAGGGGTACTAGCTAATAGCCTCATCAACATGCCATTTACACATGATGAGAGCTATTAGCTATGAGCTGCTATGGATGGTGTTTTGGACACACTGATCCCCTTATTGCATCAGGGATTATGGATGCATGTCCAAAACACACGTCCAACCAAACATATGCTCCTCCACCTTTGGGGCTCAGATCACGTGCCATGGTCATTTCCCAGGGGGCACTTCTCCAACTCAGGCCTTTTCCCCTTGAGGAGGAAATTTCCGGCAGGGCCTTCTCAAAAGAGAGGCCATCCTGAGGAAACCTGCTCCCCAGCCAGCAAACCTCGAGCCCAGCAATCTATAATGGAAGAAGACTCCCTCTACAGGACTTCTCTCCCCAATCCTTCTTATAGGAAACATTTCACATGATTTCCCAGATTTATACAATACACATGCATCATGTAATTTGACCATACCTGTTGACATCTAGAGGCTCTTCAGGATACCATACCTTCTCTCAAGAAACAAGCAGTAACCAACAGCTTCTGCTATCCTACAATATAACTGCACTCCCCAGCGATTTCCACAAATTCAACTACTGCATACAAATAGAGGTTAAGTAGTCTCCCTCACCCAGAATTCTGACCAGGGTTCCTCAAAGTGATGGTAGAGGGCTCCTTGAGTGACCTGTCACATAATCTATTTGCTGCTTGTAACATAGCACCCATTTAACATTAATCATATGTATTCCCAGATTTTGGAGCTTAGAAATCTATTGAAATACTATTAGGTCAAATTATGATATAGCTGCACAAAAATAATAGGTTGCAAATGATAATTATTTAGCTGCTATATCTCAAGGGAATGAATCTTTGAAATATTGTGATACTGGTGTTATACGCAATAAGTCCTGCAAGAAGTCTCAGCATGACTTGTCCAACTGTAAGATTTATCTGTGCAGACTTGGGTGGCTTTCCTTTTTCATAAATTTGAAGCAGTGGAACAAGCATGACAACTTAATTGCTTATGTCCATGTCAGATAAAATCATCACTGTGCTTTGGCAGCAAGGGCAAAATCTGGTTTTGTCACTGAGTTATCACAAATTTCCTTTTTATCACCGTGAAGCCAGATGCATGAGTAAGACGTTACTACAATTCAAACGTGGCACACAGTCACCTCCTTGAAGTGAGACTTAAAAAAACAAACAAAAAAAAAACCTATCATGGGGTTCTGATGCTACCCAGCCTGGCACTAGCACTATCCACACTGATTTCCACTAAGCTGTAAATTTTAGCTCAAGACCCAGAGCTATGCAACTGCAACAACAAAAAGAGAACAATGGCACTTTTAATGCATCAGGGCACACATTTAGTGCCGGCACTGTAATGACTGTAAGATTTGACTTTTTAAGTGCTGCTCTGCTGAACCTTTGCTCCTTCTCAGAGTACATACTTAGCTATTTTTCAAACCCAGTTTTCACAGATGTATAGATTTTTGAATATGTACTCAAATTTGTTCCAGATTTTGCAGTGGCTCTAAAGTTTTAGCATTATTTTAGCTAATCCACAGAACAATGTGCTCGCTAAAATGCAGTCAGCAATTATTTGAATTTAAACTGCTATGTCTCAAATACATATATGAAGTGGTAAAATGGCCTCATAAATAGGCAGCTCTGATTATTTCTGACACCCCTAGACCCCTTCCATTCACAGATCTACTATCACCATAAATAAAATGTCATGTCATTCTTACAGATATAAATAAAGCTGCTGCTTTATTTGATAACATCAAATCTAAACTGTCCCAAGTCATGCAGACTTTACAACTTTAATTACCCTCTTCCTGTTCTCCTGCTGCTGATTGCTTCCTGAGAGACCAGCTGGGCCCATAGGTTCAGCAAGACAGATGTTATCTCCACTGCTGTCAGAGGCCCTCCCACTTAAACTAGCCTGCCTCCATCTACTGCTACTGTACCCAGTAAACTTGCTTGCGGTCACCTGGGGTGACAGAGCACCCTACCTGCTGCCAGCAGAGCATCAGACAATGATGCATCCAACCGCTTTGCAGCTGCTTCTGGCTGCCTGCACCATGTGTGGAGTAAAGAGGGGGAGAAATCCTTCATCCTTGACATCTGTCCTAATCACTTCATTTGGTTCTGTTATCCCTGTCACAGGCATGAAGTAGTCACAAATTTGGCCCATGCTTCCCTCATTAAAAGCTGTGCCCACCTTTCATAATTAGCAAAAATATTATACCAGGGCTTCCTGGGTCATTATTAGGAAATCCTGAAAATAGATTGATCTCATCATCCCAACAGAAACCTGCACAATCCTGGGTTTGCCCCCTTGTGATGGATCTTTCTGGCACCTACCCAAATACCCTTACTGTCCAGCTTCAGGATATAATTTCATCCCGCCTAGTGTCTGTACTAGTGATCTGGTATGTCCCACCACAGGATGTGCGTTCCATTGAGCATGGGTTGGTAACTAGTAAGAGATATCTTTTTATCAATGCTAGCCACTACAAACATGACAAAACTCCTACATATTATATGCCACATGGATGTATGACTACAGCATCAGGGCATTGCATGACATATGAGTAGAGGTATAAGGAGGGATCAGCTGATCCCTACATATCTCTTCCTTTCCAAGTCAATGCAACTGAATGTCTCTTGTTGCCATATGAAAGAGCCTGCCCTTTTCTATTCACATGACTGCCCAGGTCACAGTGAAGTGTCTCAAACTGGAAAAGGGCCAGCCCATAGGTTCTGTGAGATAGGTATGGCATGTTAAACAGGTAGGCCCTGCTCCCCTCTTTCTGCATCCTGCACATAGGAATGAAAAACTGCCAATTTCTGTCACCCTATTTTCTGGATGGCAAATGTTGGCAGGCCAGATGCCTGTCTTAATGTCAGCACTGGTTCAAAAGAATAGGGTGCTGAAATAAACCCATTTCTCATCTATGACAAGCAAGAATCTATCAAGAATCTCTAGAATGCATTTGCAAGGACAAGTCCCATTGTACCAAAATTTCGAACGTTGACCTCATCATACCTACAAAATCACCCTGTTATGCTACACAGGAGGTCCAACAAGAGGCACCCTGTCCTCAGACATTACAGCTCTCCCTTCCACCTAAGATTTGCTTTAGATCCGCATATGTATTTAATCTCATCTCCTGGAGCTCCATGCTCCTAACTAAATCTTAATGTTGAAAATCCCATTTGATATTATATTTCACCACTCTCAAGGTGTCAAAGAAAGAGAGGCCAAAAATTAATTAAAAAGGACCTATTTCATGTGGAGAAGAATCATCCTGCAAGATGTATCATAATTGTGGGAGAATATTTTGTGTGACAGGATCCACTCCCTGCCATTATCTTCCTAATTACACGGCTTAGAATAGAATAGCCCCAGATCTTCACCTTGATATGGTAAAATATGGTACCTCCTTCATAAACCCTTTATCCAGCCTACCAGTTTCTTTGATACTGGATTATAACCATTTTCATAGCCATGCTTACATCTCTTCCTTGCTGCCATAGCATCAGATTGAATGGTTTAGGTACATTCTGGAGTGGATTTCAGTAGTTTGCGCACACCGTCACAGTTTTGTAAGTGGTGTACATGTATACCTTGCCTTTTGTCTGACGTTTTTGAGTAGGAGGTTGGATTAAGTGGTGTGGGTTCTGGGTCAAGTGGTGGACTGTCTAGGTGAACTGGTGGAAATGTGGGTACGCTGGTGGAGGTGTCAGCAAATTGATGGTTAAAAGTACAATCATGTCCCAGTTATAATACCAGAAACCATTCTCCCGTTGCAGAGCCAGATATTACCAAGTTTTGGTCTTATATCTTGAGGGTGTTATTTCTAACAGCACCTGCTTATGTTATTTGGTAGACAGGACACATTACACCAAGCCACCCTGGGAGCAGTGATGAATATAGGATTTTGCCACTCTTAGACATTCTTAGTGCTGTCTTCCCTGCACATTGCGGAGAAGAAAGGCTGGATTATGGAGCAGAGCAACTTTGCTCTCCTCTGCTGCCTGCTCCAAATCTTCTCCCCCTCTACTGTTCTCTATGCTGTTTGGGAGGGGAGGGGCTAAAGCAGGAAGCAGAAGGCTATTCTCTGCTGAGTGAGATTCAGAGCAGCTGGGAGCCAATACGTTTTCAGCCAGCCTGGTGCTCCCAGATTTTGGCTGCCCTAGACACAGGCCTAGTATACTTATTGGTAAATCCAGGCCTGTCTGGGAGTACATCCACCTAATGTCCCATTCATATATTTAGGTATAATTCCAAATTCTAATTGGGCTGGAGGAGAGGGATAGCCCTACGAGAGGATGCACTCACCCAAATGCCGCCAGTCATGCTCCAACACTCCATGCCACCGCTTCTGCCCTGATCCTAGGCATGTGCGAGTGGTGTGTGCTGAGCTATGAAGGCCCCATGGCAGGAACTCATGCACTCTATGCCTCCTGATGTTACAAGACTGGATATTTAAACCCTGGTGGTGCAAACAGAACTGCCTCAGCCACAGGTCGCTTGCCTTTGCCTAAGCTTGCCTTCATTCAAGCCATGTTTCCAGCCTGCCTTGTCCTCAGCCACAGCCTACCTGTCTTCATCCTCAGCCTGCTTTGCCTGCCTTCATCTTCAGTTCCAGTCTGAAGAAGTCTTCAGCCTGGATGAAGTCTTCAGCCTTCAGCCTCAGCCTTCAGCCTCAGCCTCAGCTGCTTTGTCTTTGTCTAAACCTTTGTCCAAGCCATCTTCAGCTTTGCTTCATCTTCAGCCACAGTCTTCAGCCTCAGCTTTGTTTTGTCTTCAGCCACAGTCTTCAGCCTCAGTTTTGCTTTGTCTTCAGCCACAGCTTCAGCCCTGCCTGCTCTTCAGATCTGCCCATAGTTAGACTCCTTGCCCTTGCCCTAGCCTGGCCATGCAGAGACTTGTTCATCTGCTGGTGGCACAAACCTTGGGGCTCAACCGTTGCGTCAATTGTGCCATGGCAAGAGGGGCTCATGCCTCTTGCAACAGAAGGTTCTACTAAATGGTTTTGCCATTATACCTTCCCCCAGAATGATATCAAACTCCTGTTATAGGGCCCTCATGACTGTTAGGCAATAATTGGCATTTCAGATCTAACAAGTAGGGGCAGACAGTTGATGTAAGCAGAGCTGCTACATTATTAGTTGACACACAATTCTGAAGTTTGTAATACTGGACTGCATCTGGGAAGGATGTATATCCACTGACTTCTCTGCAACCAGACTTGACACCATTTTTTCTGAGTACTATATAGGTATGAACAATTAACTCCTGGGATGGGTATGCAAAAATTCTTCCACTGCTGTCCAGAAACCCCCATGAATCTGCAGACACTGTATGATGTTTTGAAAGATGCTTCAGGCATAATCATTTTTCTCTTTCTGGTACTTTAAAAGGTGAATTTTAAAAGCCCTACAGGTGCCAAAGCTGGGAGATATGCACGTATCTCAGGCCAGCACGTGCCATGTGGATTTTAAGGAGCGTCCGAGTATGCACGTATGTCCCTGTATGCAGGGCTGGAGGAACCACTAGGCGAGCTAGGCCTGTGCCTAGGGCGCCGAGACATAGGGGGCGCCATGGCAGGCAGCAGAATTTTGAAAGGGCAAAAAGTGCACTTTCAAAATTCTGCCAGCCCCCGACTCAGCCTGCCTCCCCCCAGTGCCACCCTCCCGACGCCCCCCTGGTGGTCCAGCGGAGGACTCGGGAGCGATCTGCCGCTCCCGGGGCTTCGGTTGCCACTAAGCAAAATGGCGCCGGTGGCCTTCAGCCCCTACCATGTGAGAGGGGCTACCAGTGCCATTGGTTGGCCCCTGTCACATGTTAGGGGCTAAAGGTCACCGGTGCCATTTTGCTTAGTGGAAGCCGAGGCCCCGGGAGCGGCAGATCGCTCCCAGGTCCTCCGCTGGACCAACAGGGGGGCGTTGGGAGGGTGGCACTGGGGGGAAGGCAGGGCGAGTCTGGGGCTGGCTGCCTGCCACGGCGCCCGGTCTCCGGCTGCACCGATCTTCCTTTCTTCGGCCATGTGATCAGCTAGACCGGCTGCGCCGATCTTCTTTCTGTGTGTATGTGAGATGTGGTGTGTATGTGGTGAGTATGTGAGAAAGGAATGGTGCTTCTGTGTGTGTGTGTGTGTGTGTGTATATGTAGTATGTATGTGAGAAAGGAATGGTGCTTCTGTGTGTGTGTGTGTGTGTGTGTATATGTAGTATGTATGTGAGAAAGGAATGGAGCTTCTGTGCGTGTGTATGTGGTATGTATGTGAGAAAGGAATTTCCCAGTTTAAAAAAATGAAATGTGATAATACATATACCTCAACTTTTGTGGTGGTAGCGCAACTTTTGAAAAGTTGGATGAAAGATGAAATTACTGAATTTTAAGCATCCCTCTTCTGGAAAATATAATTTAACAAAGTGGGTAGAGACAAATCCTAAAGCAAAAAATAATTAAAGTATTTAAAATGTTCATCTCAGCAAAATCGCAAATTTAAGATAGTGATGCCAAGTGGGGTTAGCGGTTTTTTTTTGAAGCATAATTTAAGCATGAGGACTAGAATAGTTCCAATCTGAAACGGTTTTGCTTTTTATTTTTTTAAGCCTTTAGAAAATGTATATTTTTAAATGACTAAGACTGGAATCTTCCCATTTAGTTTGAAGAAAGACACTTGCTTTATTGCCTGAAAGCGTAAAACAAGAGAAGCTGTACGGTGTGGGTGGCTGTCCCTTGGGAGGACAGAACCTGAAGGAAAGGTGTCATTTCGCCTTCTGATAGGAATGTGGTTTTCTTATTTAATGGTTGGGAGCATCACTTTCACTTTTAGTAAAAGTGAAAAATGCTGCAAGTCTGAAATCAAGGTGCTTCTGTGAGAGTGTAATGTGTATGTGAGAAAGGGAGGGTGCTTCTGTATGTGTGTGGTGTATATGTGAGACAGGGAGGGTGCTTGTATGTGTCAATGTGTGTGTGCGAGAGAGATGGAGCATGTTTTTGGCTGACTTGAGGCTGTGAGAGAGGGCATGTGTGTGATTGAGCCTGTTTGTAAGTGAGATAGAACATGTGTGTGACTGAGAGCTTGGTGTTAGTGAAATAGAGAGAGCATGTGTGTGATTGAAAGCCTTTGTGTAAATAAGAGAGAGTGAGAGCTTCAGAGAACTGGCCAGAGAGGTGACGTGTGTGTGTGTGAGAGAGACTGATCAGGGAGATGACTGGTATGTGTGTGCTTGTGTGTGTGAGAGAGAGAGACTGGTTGGGGAGAAGGTTGGTGTGTGAGAAACAGAAACTGGTCCTGAGGGTGTGACTGGTATGTGTGTGTGTGTGAGAGAGAGAAGAGACTGGTTGTGGTCCCTAATAGAGATGTGAATCGGAACTGGAAGCGGTTCTGATTCCGGTTCCGATTCACATCGTGGGGTTTTTTTTGTCTGGCCCGATCGGGCTTTTTTTTATCGGCTGCACCCGAGCCGATAAACAAAAAACCCACCCCAACCCTTTAAAACTAATCCCTTAGCTTCCCCCACCCTCCCAACCCCCCAAATAACTTTTTACAGGTACCTGGTGGTCCAGTGCGGGTCCCGGGAGCGATATCCCGCTCTCGGGCCGTCGGCTGCCACTAATAAAAATGACGCCGATGGCCTTTGCCCTTACCATGTGACAGGGTATCCATGCCTTTGGCCGGCCCCTGTCACATGGTAGGAGTACTGGATGGCCTGCACCATTTTTAAAGATGCCATCCAGTGCTCCCTCCATGTGACAGGGGCTGGCCAATGGCACGGATACCCTGTCACATGGTAAGGGCATAGGGCCATTGGCGCCATTTTGATTAGTGGCAGCCTATGGCCCGGGAGTGGGAGATCACTCCCGGGACCCCCACTGGACCACCAGGTACCTGTAAAAGGTTTTTTGGGGGTTGGGAGGGTGGGGGAAGCTAAGGGATTAGTTTTAAAGGGTTGGGGTGGGTTTAGGGGTTATTTTTGTGTGCCGTTTTTCCTGCCCTCCCCAAAACGATAAGAGAACCCCCACGAACAATTTCGTGGGGTTTTCCTATCGGTTTCGGGGAGCCCCCAATTTCTGACGATTTTGAAAATATCGTACAATATTTTCAATCATCAGAAGCCCAATTCACATCCCTAGTCCCTAAGGAAGAGGACTGTGAGGACAGCTTCAGCAGCTACTGCTGCTTCTGGTGTGGCCTGCAAGGGAAAGGAGTAGGAGAACTGTTGGAGAGGGTAAGTAAAGGTGGCTTTTTAAGTTCATTTTTCTTGATTGACTACCATTTTAATTATTGGGTAGTAATTGATGTGTCTGCTGTTTGAAATATTTTATTGGTGTTTGGTTAAGCTTTCAAACTTTGCTTGAGTCTTTATTGGATATTCTATTCATCAGCTATTTTGAAGTTATTTTATTTGTATGATTTTATAATTATGATTCATGATTTATATATCTTGATTTTATTGATTTATCTCATGAGGAATGGTAAAATTTTGTTTTTCCATTGTTACACTGTATAGAGTCTGGCGTGATGCGTTTTACAGTTCAGTTTTTGTCTGCACAGTAGGTGGGGTATTGGTATTCTAGGACCCAGTGTAATATTTACCCTTGCTTTTTCACAAGTAGGGTTATTGTTGTTTGAGTCCTTGGTGTTATTACTGTTATGTTACAATGGGATTTCAGAATAGATTTTGAGTGTCTTTTTTGCGGGGTTTTGTGTTAGTTCACAATGTGCCTGGCAGTGGAAGCTATTTGTGCTGCTGTTACTGTGAGGTGACACCAGCATTTGAAAATATCTTTTAGTATAATGAGCTGTAAGGGAAACATCCAAGCTCCATTGTTTGGGGGAATTTCAGTGGACGCACAGAGTTACAGAACTGGAGGTGCAGGATTTGTATTGACATTCTGTCCCTTCCTATATATTCCAGGTATCATTCTCATAGCCATATAGAATTAGTTGAATGAGGCTATCAAATAATTTTATAGTATGAAACTGGCAAGCTTCTTAAAATTACGCAGAAGACCCTTTGGACTTTTTTATTAACACTTTTTTTTTTTTTATAACCAATTTTATAGCAGGGTCCATGCTATAGAGGTGGGTGTGATGAAGAAATGTCATTTTGACTCCCCCCCAACAATTCTTCTGTCTAGCGACACCACTGATTTTCTGTGACCTTAAGCATTAGTACAAGAAGGATTAAGGGGGGATGCTGGAGAGACACACAAATGCATTGGCCCCTGGGCGCCGGAGACCCTTGGTGCGCCACTGGGTGCGAGGCATATGGGGCTGCAAGCGGTGGCAAAAAGGAGTGGAGATTTGGCGGGCCTCGAACAGTGCCCAACCTGCTCGTGACCCAGAAAACCACACAGTCGGAGGGCGTGATTGAGAATGAGGTAGGAGTCGGGGCCAAGACCGGGGGGTGGTGGCGCGACCCAGGGGGGGGGGGGTGCAAGGGAGAAGGCTCGCCTAGGGCGCCAAATCCCCTTGCACCGGCCCTGCCTGTATGAGCACAAATCCAAAAGTTAACAAAGGGGCAAGATGTGGGCATGGTCTGGGCAGAGCATGGGCGGGTCATGGGCATTCTGGGAAGGTCACTCGAAATGTGCACATAAGTATTTACATGCACAAGCGCACGCCAGGTCCCCTACTGCATAACTTTACTTCTGCTATGGATGGCATATAAAAAATCACAGCTAGTCAGTGGGGTTTAAAGGGTCGGGGCTAATAGGGTAAAAAGGAAGAAGTTTAATTATGGAGAATAGGAAGTGCAGCACCACACGGCCACTGGGCACCCAGCCTATAGCATGTTGGGCCCTCTACTGTGGCCATTGCAAAGGCAATGCCACTTCCATGATGGCCGCAGACACTGGTGAGAGAGCTCCTATCTACATCTTATCCCCCACTGGTGCTTTCAGACAGTGCTCCTCAGTCTCCCCATCCTTTTAAACTATTGCATGGGCTCCAACTTTAGCTCTCCTGACTTACCACCACAATCTTGCAAGCTATGACCAATTTAGTTTTTCATGACTTGGCTCAGAACAGACCATGAAGAGAGAAATGGGAAGAGGGTACCATGTGCATGGTGCCATCTTATTGGCAACATTGGATACCTCAGCCCATGCAAGCATTTTAAATTACAGCACTACTTAGCACTGGATTCAGCATGAAAACTGTGTTTATCCCCATTCATAAAACTGTGCCAGCTCTAAAAATGGTGACAAAGTGGTGTAGACCTCTTAAAGTTTGCTCTAATCTTTCATCCACAAAACCCCACTATCTTGTAGATAGTTGTTGAAAACAATAGTGAATCAGTATTTATGATTTAAGGATTAATGCAAATCCTTAAGAGACTGCACAATGTTGTGCCCATTCTAAAAATAAGACAAGATTTATGAATGGAGACAAATGCGGTTTTCACCCACATCTAGTGTACAACAAAATGGTGCCAACCTAAGGCCTGCCAGGGTCCTTTTGACAAAGGGACCTGGCAGGCAGGAACTGGGAATTGCTTTTGCCTTATTTCAATTTATTTCAACCTCATGCATGGGGGTAAGATGGGACAAGAAAGGTTGGGGGGGGGGGGGGGTTAGGAAAGGGCTGTTGAGGGGGTAATATGTTTGATCACTGTGGCGCTGGGAGGGTTTTGTGGCAGTGGTACATTCTGAAAGTAAAAGAAAAGTTCAATGGACTTGGTTAGGGTTTTCTTTTCATTTTGAAATGACACAAAATGAAAATGGAGTATTTTATTATATTTTCATGTCATTTCAAAACAAATGCATGCCCCATAATAGGTTTTACACATTTTGGGTTTCCGAAGGTGAGAGTGCTCTTCCTTTCCCTCATATCCCCTTCCTGGTGCTGATACTCCAGCTCTTCTTCCTTCTTTGGCTCCTTCCCCTTCCACACTGTACTTCCCTCACATTATTGATGCTCATCTGCTACCCAATGAAGTTCATCTTCAGACCCCTTGAGATTCTTCTGTGGTGACTGACATGTATATAAAGAATTTCTTAAATTTGTATGCTTTGCTGTTATCTAGTGGTTGTACTGAAAATTGATATTTGCAGGTTTACTTTGTGTATATCTTAACACAGATTGTAACCTTTGCTTTGACGGGTCACATCCAGGGCAGAAAGTTGTGCACGCTGAGAGATTTGACTTCACTCTACGAGAACCCTCCGTTTTAGACAGTTCTCAGATAAGCCTGGCCCTGCAACTCCATGTAACCCAGATCTGTAAGACCCCACAGAAAGCATTGCTTTTTTCCCTTGTTGAGCTGAGAATTGTTAAAAGCTCTCGATCCATCTGTGATACAATGCAGAGATTTGTTCCAGTCTATTCCTACCCTCTATTTCATCCTCTAATAAGATCCATGTTTTCCAGTTTGCAGTGTTCTTGAATACATTTTAATGAAGTTTAAGAATGGGCCTGTCTTTGTGTATAGAGTTGAATGAGAGTTTGTAGCTATCTGTATAGTTGTGCAGCATGACAGAATAGTGACACTCCTTCTACTCTACTCCTGCCAGGAGATGATTGTTATGGTCCCCATGCCTCCAAAAATACCAGTTTTCCTGCTTCTTCTCCTCTTTCCATGTCCATCCTTCCCCTTGATAATCTTCCTCACCCTTTGGCACCCTGGTGATATTTGTCCTAGCCCTCCTGTTCCTCAACTGATGGTGCTTCTCTTTTCAGGAATGATGGGTTTACCAGGGGGGGGAGAACAGGAAGAAGGAAACATGACTGGTTGCCACTGAAGTACAAGGCTCATTGGTGTTTTTTAGAGGCAGGAGAGGGTAGGCCTCAGTGGCATCATGAAGTGGTAGGGGGCAGGAAGAGGAGAGAAGGGGGCATAGGACTCTAATCCCAAATTCCTTCCCTGGCTGGAAAATCATGTCTTAAATAAACATGCTGTTGCTGCTGGCTACTGAAGATACATCAGCAGCTCTGCCAATATGAAAACAAGTGTGACTGTGCTGTACTTCCACTTGCTTAGTGCTTGATTTGGTGATGGACAAATATAGACAGCTCATTGTAAGGGTTCAGGGCTTTGCCTTTAGAAACCTAAAAAAATATCAAATATTGTGCACAAAGCTCATTTCCTTTTATTTTCAGAACTGTTTGATAGGTAGAACTGGTTTAAATAAGGCTCATGGAAAGTGGAAAACATTCAAAAGCATAAGCCTGGCACAGATTCAAATAGGCCTTCATTCAAAACTACCTGGGGGTTATTTCCTATGTTATAACCCCTCTACTTACCCCAGCAATTTGGTGACAGCCCTTGGCCAGTGCTAGAAATTGCGGCTCTTTCTAGAACCTGGTATGTGCACATTGAGTTTGGCCACTAGATATCACCATTGAACAATGACTAAGACTTTCTACTCTCAGGACCTGTGTGCATGCTGTTTCTTCAATGCAGGGATCAGAAACCAGGCCTGGGAATTGAACACATGATAGCGTGCAGCACCAAACATATTTATTTTAGCTTCTGAAAGTGCATTTATTTGAGAGGATCAGTTGTTGTAGGAAATATTTTTACTTAACTGGCTGATTCTGCGGTATCATTTTCTTTTCATGGCTACGTGCCATGAGTTCTTCGTATGCAACATTTAAGGCTGAATCACATTAAATAATTTCATTGAATTTCATCTGCTGTAGAAGTATTACACGCAGTTGATGCTCTTTCTCCTATGGTGTGAAGAAGGCCTCAAGCTTTCTGTGGCAGCCTGATGATGGATTTTACAGCAAGGTAAATTAAATTCTACAGCATATATTGTCATTTTATTAGTGAGAAATCATTGCAAATGAAAGAACATTGTTTTTTTTATAAATCCTCCAGGCACAGGACCTTTCCAGGACTGATTATCATAATCTGTTATATGTGGGCTTACCCCTGAATATTATCAAAGTGATTCAAACTGTTCAGAATACTGATGCCTAGGTTTTAACTGGGTGCAAGCCTTAAAGTTCATATTAAATCAGTTTTATGCTTGTTGCACTGGCTTCCAGTGCAGTGGCACATTAAATTTAAGCCTCTAAATACCATTTTCACGGCTTTAAGTGCATTGCAATGGTGTTGAAATAGTATAGACTGTCTCGCATTCTCACATCCTTGGGTTGTAACCTTAGATGTGTCCTCTATGTGTATGGTGAGATTGGGGGAGACCTGAGAGCTTCGATGGATCTGTTGATGTTTTGGAAGCAATTGGAAGCATTACTTATTATCTCAGAGTTTGGTATAATGATTTGATTCCGATATGATGGGCTTTATGTGTTACAGCCCTCTGGCATTTGGAAGTTTCTATATGTATTATGGTCAGACCTTGCTGTGAACTGTAACACCGTATGTACCTATTTTTGTCTGTTTTCTGATTGTGGATGTTTTATGTACCTCACCTATAACGTAAAAGAGCATGGGATAGAAATCAGTTCAGCAGATTAGCTATTTATATAGTATGATAGAATGGTCTAGTGGTTAGAGTAATGGGCTAGCAACTAGGAGGCCAAAGTTTTAATCCCTTCTTCTCCCACTATTACTTGCTGTGATTTTGGTTAAGTCATTTCATTTCCTGTTAGCTCAGGCACCCATACCTTTGGATTTGTGTGTCATTAATTGCAAACTCCCTGGTTAAAGCTAAATAAAGGTGAAATCTCATTGAATCTTCTTAAATATTATTCTGGATGAAAGGGAAGGTTGCTTAGGATACAATTTAAATGAAAATACCCAAGAACAGCAGACTGTTATGACCTATGTACATTGATTCAATATTAAAGGTTAAAGTACTTTTATTGAATGCACATAGCAATGTTTAATTTTAAATCCTCTTGGTCCTAATTTTCAGATATTTAAGTGGACCAGTGTTCTCATGCCTGAATTATTTCATAGAAGACAAATGGATTTTTGCATGTCCTTATACAATTATTCTTGGTCTGCTTATTCAGTACTTTTAGAGTACTATCAAACCTGTTCATGGAAGTCTAAGAGTTTTGAATTTTTGCAGGAGAAACATTTTGATTTAAAAAAAAAAGATTGCCACCCATGGCCTATGAGAGAGTGGTATCATTGTCCAGGCCATGGGTGGAAAGCCACTGACAGCCTCAAACCTCAAACGAAAACACACCACCAAACACCAAATTGTTCAACAATGACACCAACTCAGGAACCAGACCCTGCCAGAAATGCTGATGCCAACCCTGTTCACATATTAACCCAGGCAACTCCATCACAGGACTCAACAACATCAACTACAACATCCGGGGCTCATTCACCTCCTCTTCTTCCAATGTAATATATGCCATCACTTGCCAGCAGTGTCCCTCTGCTGTCTACTGTTATGCCTGTTGGTCGCAGATGGCTGCGACTGCGTGTACTTACTTCTGGCACCGCTCTTCTGCCCTCCCTGGGTCTGCTCGCGGCACGGGCCAGTCTACACCGCCGCATTCCCCGGGACTCCTCATGGTTGCATGGATGCCGTCGCCACCCATGATGACTTTGGGCCTTCCTAGGCGCACACGTGCGTCACCGGCCCTGCCTTTAAAGCCTCTTCGGCGAGAACCTCGGGGGGCGTCCCTGGTTGATGATGTCATCGGAAATGTGTATTTAACCTCCACCTTCACCCCCAGCTAGCGACTTGGCAACAAGTTCCATACGTGTCTACAAAACCTGCCATCGTGTTCCTGTTGAACACTTTTAACCTTTGCAGCTGCACCTTTCAGTTTTTTTCTAACTATTTTTTAACTATTTTCCTCATTTTATCAAAGTTTCCCTTTTATCAATTTTATTTGCTTCCCAAAAATTACTGACAGCAGCAATGGCTGCTTTCTCGTCAATGGAATTTGTTTCAAATATTCTGGTTTTAGGTGCTATGAACTTGAGTAAGAATGAAGAGACAACCACACTGCGTTCCCTAAATTTAGGTCAGCTCGGGCAATAAAAAATTCTGCCCGCTAGTATTCCCTACATAGTCAATGTATAAATTAAAATCCCTAGCTACAATCAAACTGGGTCAATCAAACGATATCATATAATTCTCTCTATAAATTCTTTCAAGGAAGACTATCCCAAATGTGTGTGTTTGTGTGTGTGTGGGTAGGGGGGGGGGGGATATTCTACCTATTACCTTATTACCAGATGTCCATTTAAACACAATAAAAGTACTTCAAAATCCCCCACAGTATTACATGAAACTTGGGCCACCACCCATTTATCTTTAAATATCGCAACCACCCAGCTTCCTGCCCTAGAACAAAATATGATCTCATAATCCTCAGATCAGACCTGAGGAAGAGAAACTCTTCCCTCTTCTGGCAGCCAAGTTTCTGTAATAAATATGAAATCTGATTTTTCCGCCATAATAAGATAAATAATTAGAGCTTTAGTTTGCATTCACTTGCAAACAATGGGCTCTATATTCAGAGTTGGCTGGTTAAGTAACTTAGCAGGATAGAACTTACCTGATTAAGTTGCGATGTATATTCAGTGACACAGCTAAGCCACTGAATATATGTATAGAACTAAGCGCTTAGCCAGCTAAGTTCTAACCAGTTAAGTTTAGATCTGCGATCGGGTGCATTTAAGTTAGCAGTATAACTTATGCAGCTAACTCCAAATATTGCTAGTTAGCCAGGTAAGGTATATAGCTAAATTGCTCTGCCCCGATCTGCCCACTACACACCCATACCTTATGTGGCTTTTTAGCTGGATAAGTGACTTATATGGCTAAGCATCGGCCCTGCACGTAGGCATATATTCAGCAACCACTAACTACGTAAGTCCTATTTATCCAGGCAAATAACGCTGAATGCACTTTGAATATCGACCTCAATATAACTCACTATCTACAGATTCCCAAACCTCTTCAACAGGGGCAACTTGAGTTAAACACCACTCACGTTTATTCTATTGCCTTTGAAACTTTTTTCCCCTTGTGCATATTTACCATGGCCAGACACACAAGAAATTACTTTTCCCTACCTGTGGCTTAGTTCCACATTAAAGCACATACTTAATTCATACCTAAACCTAGAAAAATCTCTCCAAACAACATTCACACTCTCCTTGGGGCTTTCAAGGGGAACCTAAGGGGCATGAGCTGCCCAGTGCCTAATTGCAGCACAGGAGGTTTAAAAGAGGCTCCTGGCTGATTTTCAAAGGGATGGGACCTTTGGCATTATGTTGGGTGTGGGGCTATTAAGCTAGCTAACAGTGATGACTGCAGGCAGAAGAAAAGAGCTTGGAAATGCTGCAAAAAGCAGCTTTCAGGGCAGGGAAGCACCCCCTCTACCACTTTTCTCTGATCAGGCGCATCTGGCAGGCAAACAGTGGCACAGGAAGCTTAAAAAAAGGCCTGCGGGTGATGTCAAAGAGGCTGGTCCCCTATTGTAACATGATTTGAACTCACTAGCTGGTAAACTGTAATATAAATAATAACGATGATGATGATGAGCAGAACACTAGCTCTGAAAGTGAAATTAGAAGAGGATTTAAATGGCAGCCAAAGAAAAGAAAACTTGAACATGGCACAAAAATTCCATTTGCAAGGTCACCCATTCGGGACTGAATTACCTCAATAACCTTCAGGGGCTGCCATCCATGGCCTTATATTTAGAAGAATCCCATGGAAAATATATTAATTGTGCCTGTTAATCCAATCTCTGATTTTCTCCACCTCTCTGTCAATCTCTGGTCCACTCCAGCACCTCTCCCCCCCCCCCCCCCATCCCAGGCCAGTAAGTTGCAGCAAGCAGCATTTAATATCATATCAGCCTCCTCTGCAACCTGGCTCCCGTCACAGTTTGAGTCGCACATGGCTCCATATATCTCACCAGACATGCTAGCACCATGTGTCAAATTATGAGGTTGGAGCTGGGTGACAGAGAAGATAAGATGCAAGTATGAATAGGTGATGTGTGCTCTCTTCTTCTGGCCAGTAGTAGGAGGATCAAAAGTTAGTGGGGTATGCAAGTCCAAGATATGTTGGTTAAATCAGATTTTTTCCATTCCAGGAAACTGGAAAATATTGAAAATTCTGTTATTTCAAACTGCGGTTTTTGAATTTTCCTCAATCTAACTTAGTTTCTCCGATTGATATGGTTAAATATATAATGCCTACATTTGCCAAAGTTTACATGACAAAATCTTTGGACCTCAATTTGACCGAGCCAACTCCTGAGCGGGATTTGGACTTGTCCCAATTCGTGGAATCTCCCATGGTTATTGAGATTTTGAGACATGGGCCTCTTTTTCTTTCTTTTGTTTTTTTCACAAGACAGAGATTTGATCCTAAGTTTTTGTTTTTTTCGACATCGACAGTCCCTTTTCCTTGGTCAATGAGTTTGGATTTTTCCTGATATTACTCGATCCACTCAGGAAAGTCGGAAAACAATTTCTTCTTATGCAATCTGAAGTTTTGGCTTTAGGTGCTAAATTCATTCTTTGATTTCCTTGTCAATGTGTTATTATTCACTTTGGAGTCAAACATATATTTTTTGATCCCGTACATTTATGTTCCTACTTAGACGCCCGTCCCTCGGGTAACTTGGCTTGACATCTGATCGTTGGCATTTGTATTGTCCGTTATCAAGCGCTGCCTCTCATTTCCTTCAATCACTTTTTTTCGTATGACTCACTCTTTTCTTTTTCATCTAGGTATCTCCCCCATATTCCCTTAATATTACATGAGAGGTGAATTTGGCTTAATTATTTCAGATTTTTCCCCTTTTTCTTATTTTTATATATATACTACTAATGTTTATTGCTTCTCATGTATGTTACAACAAGTTTGTAGACTTGTTGATTATTTTGAAATTTCAATAAATATAAAGTTAAAAAAAAAATTAGTGGGGTTGACCCAGATTAAAGGACTGGGGATCAATTAGGGGTGGGGATGGAGAAGGCCATTAAACTTAGCCAAAAGGAAAGAAAAAAAAACCCAAAGTAAAGGAAGGACACTCCCCACCCCCCACCCCAACAAATTCTCCCCAGAGCTGCCAACATTTAAAAATGTAAATCCCACCCCAAGTCTTCCTCTATCCCCCTATTCTCCCTGGGTGCTCCTTACCCCTTCCATGAGGTCTCCAAAGTCAAAATGGAGCAGGACAATCCGCAGTCCCCTGAGGCCGATGCCATGTTGTTGTTTGGCCACGCAGCTTACAGCCGTACAATAAAATGGGAACTGGTGGGGTAGGAGCAACTGGGGATCACTCCTGCATCATTTAAACTTTGAGGACCCCTCAGAAAGGGGAAATAGGTTTCCATGGAAAGTGGGAGGGGAGAGGAAAGCCTGGGGGAAGGTTTAATTTTTAAATGTTGTCAATGCCGAGGTTTTATTTAGGTGGGTGTGGGAACCCCTATTCTCCTTTTGTTTTCTATTTTCCTTTTTTCTTTTCACTTCTAATAAATGAAACAAACTGAAATAAACATCAAACAAAATGAAAAAAAAAAACAACCATAAATGTAGCTCCTCCCATCTTGAACAGCTCTTGGGCATAGGGGCTCACTGGGAGGCTCAGGGACTAGACAACCCCATGACCTCACAGGGGGGAAAGGTTTACACTCTTCAAGCACCTTCCAGTTTTGTCTCACAGGAGCTCATTTACTCATCAGCCCAGCCACTTCAGAAATCACATATTACTTCTCAAATTTGGATAAGCCTTTGATCAGTTAGCATTTCTATAGGACATTCCCCTGGCAGACAGTTTCTCTTTGAGCTCCCCAAGCCTCTGTTCCTCCACACTTCTTCAACACTCTCTGCCTGAAGAAATCCCTCTTCCTTGGACTTCCAAAAGCGTTCTCAGCGATACTTCTCAAGAATTTAGGCTCTTGAACCCCAAGGCCTTTTCCTTCCCAGAAGACCTGGGCAATCCCAAACTTGAGCCCCAGCCACTTATCTTGGACAGGAGCATCCCCCTGTTTCAGAGATGACCCACTCCTTTAGGTCCTTTCCCTTGGGAGGGGAAGACCCCTCCCTCCCCCCCCACACCAGGACCTCCCAAATGGGAGAGGCCTTGACCACCTCCAGCACCCTCATGGTGAAAGGGCCCTCTCAACCCCTCCTGCTCTCACCCGAGCACAGGAAGCTTATTTAACCTAGGGCACCTCCCAATAGGGAGTTTCAAGGATTCACAGACACACTTTCCTGCACTTAAATCACTACTGGCAAACAGGACTGTGGAGGCACAGCTACCATACTAGTAAGGAGCAAATTTGGCGTGCCCCTTACACAAATAAAAAACACCATTTTTTTTTGTGTGCACACCCCTACAAACTAGTCCAATGCGTTATTCTAAGCAAGGTGTCATTGTGCTAGTAGAGCTTACTATTACGATGTTGTGTAATGCAGTAATGAATCCTCACTCTTTAATCCAAAATTCTGTCCAATTATATGACTGGGATGCTGAAGGGGAGGAAGGTCTTTTAAATATGGGCTGGTTTAATCCACAGTGTGAAGCATATTAAAAATAAGATTAGTAAGATTTAGTATGGGGACAGTAGTTTGAATAGCTGCAGCTGCATGGCAGGAGGGATCGGGCACTGCTCCTTCATCATGAAGACATTTTCAAGAAGAGGGGAAAAGGATATGGGGAAAAGGAAGGGGAAGGGTGGAATGTGGAGGAACAGGGTTTTTTTTGGCCTCCATGACAGTCTTGTTTTTAAAAAATGAAATTGTATTCATGTTTTTGTTTTAAAATGAAACGACACAGGAAATTTCATTAACATCTCCCACTTTGTTTCCAAAGAATATACATACCTATTTTTTTAGTTTTATTCCATTTTCAAATCTTTTCAGGTATCTCAAGTTTGTTGATGCCAAGCCCCAAACTAGATAGTTCACCATTGTAAGAAAACATCAATTAAAAATAATATAGCACACGTTTCAAAATAGAAAGGATTGCTGAGAGTAAAGAAGCTGCAAATCTCCATGGAAGGGCTGCCTTAAAGGAATTCTTGCCAGGTTTATACAATAACATGAGGCGTGATTTTAACTCAGGGAGATATGTGCTTACATTCTTGAATCCCCTATAAAGGATCTGAAGCTCCTTCTTTGTGAATTTGGTCTGTGCTTCCAGCAGTTCAAGTGCCTCAGGGCGATGTCGCACAATGGCCATTTCCATTTCATCTTCAACATTGTCTGCAGAACAAAAGAAAAAAAAGGCAAAACAGAAGAATGAAATGCAATTATTAAATTCAAGTGCAAGCCACAAATTAAACAAGTCCCCCTGGAAATAATGTACAACGTAATTTATAAGCTAAACAGGCCTGACAGATCCAAATGATTTAACTGTGTAGTTGTCCTTCCAAGAAGAAACGTTAACCTTTTTCCTTCAAAATTCAAAAGATAAAACCTATAATGCTTTTAGTTATGAAGGCAAAATATAACTACAAGATCAACTGAAAACAAATTTTCTTTAAAAGAATGCAGTCTGCTGAGGCACTATGTAAAGTTTTCAACACTAACCCAAAGTAAGCACTGTTTTTTTATTAGGACACTGATTGATTTGCAGAATATTCATAATTCAATCCCACTGCATAAAAATAAAGCAGCATTTTTGTCCAGAAGTTTCTATGTACACAAAATATGTATTTGGGTAGTAAATTATTTGGCGTCTCTGTTTCAAAATAACTGGGAACAGATGTCTCCCTTGAATTGAGTGGTAAAGGGATTATGCTGAAAGAGAAAGAGTGGTCTAGATGTTAGAGCAGTGGGCTGAGAACTAGAGATACCAGGCTCAAATCCCATTTCTCATTGCCTCAGGTACCTGCTTAGATTGGAGTAGAGTGTCACTGACAAGGGAGATATAGTAATATGGTAGATGACAGCAGAAGAAGTGAATCCACTCTGCCCAGTTATTGGAAGGTTGTTCCATTTCCATTTTTAGCTAAGTTTATAATAGGGCCCAATATTCAAAGATATTCTGTTATCCAAGATATCTAGCTATGTATTACTGAATTATGATCCAAAAAAACAAAGCGGAAGCCGATCCAAGATGGCTAGCAGCAATAAACTCGAAGATAGGATCGGTGAGCAAGATTCAATAAAAGTCCTTTTTCACTGATCCTTCGTGTGTATTGTTACTGAAATATGGTGTATTGCTAAAATATATTGTACATAGCTTAGAAAAATTTTATCAGTTAGGCAAATAAATAATTTTAAATAAATAAATAAATAAATATAACTGGGAAAATTCTAGTTAGCCAGATAAGTTATATCCGGATAACTTTACACCTGCTATTCAGCAGGTCTAACTTACTTGATTAACTTATCTGGATAAGGCTGAATATACCTACTTATCTGGTTAAGATAACCAGGTAAGTTGCCCCACCTCGATCTGCCCATTGGCCACCCCCAAGCTATCTGGTTATCTACTTAGCTGGATAAATACTTATACAGCTAAGTGATGTCTGCAGAACATAGTCATATATTCAGCGGCTGCCATTTAGCTGGATAAGTCCCTATTTATTCAACTAAGACACACCTAAATATTGGCCATGTAGTCTTTTTTCACTCAGATTATATTTATCAGCAAATCACTCATTTTATTCACAAAATCTAATTAAAAGAAAAGAAACCCAATGCAAAAGATTCTTTTGAAAAACTTTTATTAAACAAAAGTGCTCTAAGAGACTGGAGTCTTAATTACACCAAATGCATCTAGGAGTTGACACATAGAACTGCAGAAGTCTTCCTTCTGGAACAAGCATTTCCATGGTCAAGCATGGATCCCTTGTCAGAGTAATGTCCTCCCTGGCATGCCCTGAAAATCCATTTGGATAGGACACCAAAGTTATTAGGACACACACACAGTGATCTCATAAACCTTTTTTCCCTCTTAGAAAAGTGGGATAATAAAAGTAACAACAAAATCTCAACCTATCATTAACAGAGAATAAATGGTGACAGATTTGGAAAAGATAATCAATCAGCAATGTCTATAGTGATGGTCAAAAGTATCAGTTCTAAGAATGTATATGACATCAAGAAGGCTGAGTAAGACTAACACCGCTCATGCAACTCAGTGCTGGCATAAACTGTAGTTAAGTAGGTTCTTATATACACGTGGCAGGCATGTCCTGTGGTATCTGTGTTCTAGAGCTTTAAAAAGAAAAATACTGAGAACTTTTTCCCATCTATAGGAATTATGGTGATTTCATGTATGGGGCTCGTGATGTTTGATTAAAAAGATTGATGAACTTTTTTTGAAGCTTGTAGCACTAGGGACACTTGAATTATGGAGGACATCAGATGCAAGATTTGTATTATTGCCATTATGAAATGTTTTCCTCCTTTGTGTGTTTTTGTGAAAAAGTTTGGGTTAATGGTTTACAATTGATATAGTTGCTGCTTAAGTACAATTTAGTTTGAGGTGTTTAAAATAGAAAACTTTAAAAGTAAGAGTTAATAGTATGCATGCAGGATGAATGGGTGAGTGTGTTGATTTGAGATGACTAGGACTTTATAGGTTATTTGAATCATAAGCGTATTGAATTAGCATTGATATTTAATAAATTAATTATTGAATAAGTGAAGGGGCCCATTTGTTTATAACATTTCCCTCTCTCTCTCTCTCTCTCTTTATATATATATATATATAATATATACACTAGGAGCTGTGCCCCTGATTGCTTCGCTCCCCAGCCATTCCAGTGGGTTTGACTCCATAGATGCACTTAGGTGGAAAATACAAGGAATGGCTGGGTAAGACAAGTGACTTTAATGAAAGGAAGGGTGAGGAGAAAGCAATAGAATTTTTGACCCCAACCCTCCTTTTTTCCCTTTGACTGAGTACATTTGGGTGTTAAGGGAACCCCCGATAAAGAGAAAATGATAATTGCATGGCAATATCAAAAAGCAGAATTTATGACTCCCAGCTGAATGCATTTATTGATGTCTTGCACTTGCCCTGTTGGGGGTGGAGGAATGGGAGCAGGTATGTGCATGTGGGCGAGTGCAGGAATGGTTTTCAGTGAGGAAGGTGTGGGTAAGCATTTAAGTCAAAAGACTTGCAGAAGGTATGGGAAAGTAGGGTGTATGTAGTGCTGGGTGGGGTGTACATGGTATGTGTTGGCTTGGGTTGATGTGTAGGGAGGAGTGGGGGGGGGAGGGGGAGGCTGTGTGCATGCACTTTTCCCTCTTGCGTTCTCCACATTCTCCCCATACCCTTTCCCTCTCCACCTTTGTGGGAATGATGTGTGTGTGTTGTGGATGCTCATAGTGGATGTGTAAGTGCTTATCAGGAGGTTAGTGGAGTGGGTAGGGGAGGAACTACCTCCATTTTCCATCCTCCTCCTCCTGGGTGACTGTGGGGGTGCAGGTGTGTGTGCGCACACTTTCTCCCTCTCCCCCACTGCACTCCTCATTCCCTCCCTCCTCCCCCATTAGTTTGTGCATGTATATGCGGGGGTGGTGGGGGGGATGAATGTGTGTGTTGTGGAGAGGTGAAATCGAGGATGTGTGTTTACATAACATAAGAACATAAGATATGCCATACTGGGTCAGACCAAAGGTCCATCAAGCCCAGTATCCTGTTTCCAACAGTGGCCAATCCAAGTCACAAGTACCTGCCAAGTACATTAAATAAATCTCAAGCTGCTATTGCTTATTAATTAATAGCAGGAACTTATTCAAACCTTTTTTAAACCCAGTTACACTAACTTCCATCACCACATCCTCTGGCAATGAATTCAAGAGCTTAGCTATGTTTGTGGGGGCTGGACTCTTTGCCCTTTCAATCTCTATAGACTCTAACTCGCCTGTGTGTGTTTATGTGAGGGAGGCGAGAGGATATGTGTATGTGTGTGTTTGTTATAGGGCTGGTATGAATGGTATTAAGTTTCCGTTGGGTATGTACACATGTTGAGGGGAATGAATGTGTGTGTGTGTGTGTGTGAATGCACTTTCCACCAACTTGATCTTCCTCCACCTCTTTCCTCCCCCTGTATTTGTGTTGGGGAAGACATGACTGGGGGGCACGTGGCACATATCTGTTGCAGGGTTGATGTGAGTGACCGGTATGTATGTGTGTCGAGGAATGACTGAGTGTCGCTGGGGTGTGATGTGGGTTGAGGGGGTGTCTAGGGTTGTGTGTGGGAGGGTTAGGGAATGACTGGTGGGTTTTGGTGGGTGATTGGGAAAGTGGTATGTGGGGGTATTGGAAGTGACTGAGGGTGATTGCGTATGGGGAGTTGTAGGAGAATGATTTGGGATGTGGGTGGGATCTGGGCACTTCCTCCTTGCAATCTACATTTTCCCTCCTTCTTCTCCTCCTCCTGTGTGGACAGGGGTGTGTATGTGTTATGAGGTTTAAGTAGAGGGTGTGTGTCAGGGAGGGAGTGATGAGTGTGTAAGGATGGGTGTATAGGGGAAGGTTGAGGTTGATTTGGAGGAGGGAAAGCAGAAGAGGTTGGAAGATGTAGGGGAGGGAGAGGTTGGGGTGGATGTGTGGGGAGGGAAATGGGATAGGTGTGTGGGGTAGCTGGGTTGTGCATGGGGAATGGGGTGTATGTGTGTTAAGGGAGGAGGAGTGTGTGTGTGTTGTGGGGGAGAATGTATGGCGGGATGTGTGTTGTAGGAAGAAGCTATGGATGTGTGTGTGTATGTGTGTGTATGTGTGTGTGTGTGTATGTGTGTGTGTGTGTGTGTGTGTATGTGTGTGTATGTGTGTGTGTGTGTATGTGTGCTGCAGGGAGGAGACATGGGGTAGGTGGGTGTGTATGTGTTGCAAGGAGAAGGTGTGGGTGTGTGCTGCGGAGAGAAGGTATGGGGTGTGTATGTGTGTTATGTGGGAGGAGGTAATTGGGGTATGGGGGACAAGTGTGTGTTGGGACAGGATTTGCATACTTTCTCCTCCTTCTGCAGCCTCCCTTTCTCTCCTCCTACCCCTCCCTCTTCCCCAGCCTCCTTCCACTACTCCCACTTTTCCTCTACCCGTCCTCCAGGCCCTTTCCCACTTTCGTCACCATCTGCCCTTTCCCTCCTCCTTCATTCTCCCAGTGCACTTCTCCTTCCATCTCAGCTCCCCTCCACCACTGCCCCTTGCCCCTCTTTCATCTACTCTGGCCCTCCCTTCTCCTCTTAGTCCCTGTCCTGTAGCTGGTGGTGCCTGAGAACCATCATCAGCCTTTTCCTTGCCGAATCTCCTCTGTATCTTGTGCTGGTGGGACCCGGGAAACCCCACCAGCCCTTCTGCTGCCATGCCTCCTTTGTTTTTTTTAATCTGTTTCCTTCCCAGCCTTTTCTGTGCTGACATAGTGCCACTGCTGCACTTGCTGGCCCCCTGATGCAGATGCTGGTGCTCCTCCCCCCTCGTCCCCCCCACAGCTCCTGCTGAGGTCATTATGTCACGCATGAGCAAACGCAACCGAATGATTACCCAGAGCACCTATTTTTATAATATAGAGAGATATTTATTTTTATTGCATACTGATAGTTTTATTATATAGCTAAGTGAAGTTAAAAAGACAAGTCCACCTGTATAGTGTTTGTTCAGAAACTGCAAATGGAGTTAAATGGTAAACCTAGTGATGTGCAGTGAGGTGATACAAAGTCATTATGACATTATTTCAAGGCTGAAAAATGTTAAATGCTGCAAATTAAGCATGCTCAACCTTTAGATTAAGTAGACAAATTCATTATTTGTTTCTTTCTTTTTTTTATAACTCACAATCTTGGTTTCTGAAAAGTCCTATCTACTTATTCTCTAACAGTGACAGTACAGGTCTCAGACATTCAGTGTGTTTGGTATGGCTGATAGTACTGTATCAATTCATATGGATATAGAAAGCATGCTCTACAAACTGAAGTACTGTACAATGTATATTTTTATAATTCTAAATCTATAGTCCATATCTATGGGGGCACAGTAGGGTGGCAAACTGCCTGCTTTTGGACCAGGCAGACCAGTTTTTAAACTAGTTGTATAGTGTCTGGTTATAATGGTAACCGAACACAGTAATGTCCGGTCTGCTACATGGACCCGTGCCTTAGTATTCAGAGGTAGTGGGGATGATCGGCAGACTCCAACCCTCCCCATCAAAGTGGCCAAAGGAGGAAGACACCCGTCACTCAGCATTCCTGCCAATCATTTCACTTCCCTTGGGTGAGAGGCAGATGCATCAGTCAGTCAGCCATGGTGCTATGCAGCCAATGGAAGGAAGTGGAGATTAGGACTAGGGGTTCATGTGACTGACTGTCGGTGAAATTAATAGAGCTGGGATGCCATGGAGGAACACCTGCAGGCAGGCTGTGAAGGCACAGGGCAATGGTGCATCTTGTACTCCGTTTCTGCTTTGGCACTGGGCGCAAGTGAATTTCATATGGGGAGGTCTAAATGAAAGGGAGCGAGAGCATGTGCTTGTCTGTATGTATGAGAGAGAGACAGAGAGAGAGAGTATGTGTGTAAGAGAGCATGAATAGTAGGAACTGGGGGGTACTTAATATGAATGCAGCTTGAAGGGCATTGGGAGCAAATTTTGCAAATGAGAGGGCCCCTCCCCCTCCCCTTCCAGTGTCCAGTCCAAGTCTGTGGAAAAGTTGGCCACCCTAGGGTACAGGAATAGAACCAGGAAACAGTGAAGACATGATGACTCAGAATGTGAATTCCTGAGCTGTTGCCTAGACTTTCTCATTCCTTGGCTGCCCACAAGTTATCAAAAATGTAAAAAGTGAGGGGACTGATGGTCCACCTCCGATGCTACTGTTGCATCGGAAGTGGACCCTTGGGCCGAGGTGGGGTTGACACAACTCGTAGGTAGGGACCCCACCATCGGCAGGTGGAGTGGGCTGAAGATAGAGGCCACTGGAGCTTCACCTATATCAGCCCTCATTCCCCCGTGGGTTGAGCCTTTGAGTGCCGGGGCAGGCAAGACTTAGGTAGGCCTCGAGGTTAGTTTGTAAGCTAAGGTGGTTCAGCCCAGAGACAGCAGTTGATAGGTGGTGTAGTCCTACCCTGGACTGAGTTCGGTACAGGAACTCAGGCACCAATGGAACAGAAGGCAGCTGGTGGCGCCTGAGCAAAGAAAGGCTGAAGCCTTGTAAGCCCACGTCCAGGAGATAGGCAAGAGGAGGCATCACTGACAGGCTGGAATCAGGGCTAGTGGCAAGCTGAGGTCGTGGCAAGCAATGTAGAACTCTGGACATGGAGTAATGTGTAGCGTAGTCGATCAAGGCAATGGTCAGAGCACGGAGAAAGCAGGTGTAGTCAATCAAGGCAATGGTCAGGGCACGGAGAAGGCAGGCATGGTCAAGCATAGCAAAGGTCCGGGGTTGGAGACAGGCTGGAGAGTGGTCAAACGTATCAAAGGTCTGAGGATGGAGATGAGCCGAAGAGTAATCAAAGCCGAGTCGAAATCCAAAGAATCAGTCCAACACATAGACAGGGCAGGAACGAGGAAGACAGGAACCAGAAACAACAGGAAACAGGAACACGATGAAGAGATGATTCGCAATCAGCAATGAGTACGAGGAGTACGAGGAGACTTGTTGCAAAGGCAGCGCTATGGTGTGAGGCCTCAGTCTTTATTCACTGAAGAGTCTGACATCCGCATTCCCGCCGCAGGCCCTTCAAAAGAATCAATGATGCGCGCGCGTGTGCCTAGGGAGGGGCGTGGCGCCAATGGCAGCGTCTCTCCGTGGGCCACGCCGAGAGGCCCGACGAGCAGGGACATCTTGGCTGGCAACACTGGGGACCATGGCAGAGCCAGGGGCACTGGAGGCGACCCGACGTCGGAGTTGGTGGCCCACCGCTGCCAGTGAAGAGGAACGAGGAGCTGGAGTCTGTACAAGAAGATGAGAGGGCCGTGCCGTGGGTCTGCCGCGGGCGACATGCGTACCATCTACACTGTCATGTAAGTATAACAATGTTTGCTTCAAAATGGGCTCTTATATTTTTTTTTAATGAGACATGTAAGGGAAACATTAATGAATTAAGTCCTTCACACACTGAAAGTGCATTCAAATATATTTTAAATGAGATACAAGACTCAGGTGGCAAGTGAGGCCCAATCTAAAGCAATATAAAGTTTCCAAGTAGGCATGATCACACATTCATTTAATCTTGTTACATTTAAATAGTACTTTCATATCAAAGCAAAATGATACACACAGTCAAGATCTAAGCAGGAGCACATCTGAAGCATCGCTAGAGGGAAGAAGCAAAGCCCTGAGAATGTGCTGAAAACCACATAGTGCAGGCAATGTGAACATTTTGTTTATTGCATAAAGATTCGCTGCATCCAGTTTCTTTTTCTTCTTGTTTTGAACACCATGTATTCTATTGAGCTTGTCTTCTCTTTTGCCCCGCCCCCTTTTCTCTGCTCTTTTTGTGGTAATGTACAGACTGCTCATGGCTAGGAGGGACTCTGTTTTTTGTATAAGAGGCTTTTTTTCCCCCCTGCAAGAGTTTGGATCTTTCATTGCCATCAAGTGCCATCTTTGTTATGAATATTGGCAACTATGTTGTGCCAGTTCTCACTGAGCTGTTTTCTTCTCTGTTTTGTCTGTTCCCAGATCCTGACCATTGTTAGCATCATTGATCCAAACTAATCTTTGCTTCCCTCTTGCTTTGTTGTCTTTTGTCATGCACTTCACTACTGTGAGCAATGGGAAAAAAGGCCTTAGTAAATCAGACCCTAAATTAGCTAATTTCCCACCAGATCCTCTGAGTACATGATATTTGCCTGAAGTAATTAAGACAACAAGCTCATGGGGAAAAGAAACTCCAGTCAATCTGTTATTAATATAGCATTTCAGATTCCCTGGGAGGAAAAAGGCTTTAAATAAAGATCCTTGCTGCGTTGAACTTATTGCCCATTGGTTAATTGCTTCGGAAATGAGAAGGATCTAGATGGAGAAAATTCAGTAACATTTTTCTCTTCTATTTAACTATTTTATCCTGAATCATTGACTTGCAATAGATGAAAGTTATGTGTTTGCTGAAGGGAAACTGATGATTTTTCTACCATTTTCTTTCTGTGGTTAATATGGGAAAGTTAAGACAATTCTTCATGCATGTATATAGTCTGTACATTTTCCAGTCTAAGAGAAATTGCATAAATAAAATTCTTTCTCATTACAGATGAGCTGCTTCATGAAAAAAATCCAAGGAGAAATCTTAACCAATATTGAACATTAGAGGGCAAATTAAAATACAGCTTCATCTTATTTGTGTTCAAATCTGCTTTGTATTTTTGATAAAGTAGATGCCTATGTTGTATATTCCAAGGGGTGTAATTTCTTCCTAGTGTCCAAGGCTTACTGAATATTCATTTTTAGGAAAATCTCTCTATAGTACATCTGTGCCTTAAATATTAAGGGGTTAATTTTCAAGCCATTTTCACATGCAAAACATGGATTTATCTGCATAAATAGCTCCTTATAAAATTGTGGGGCTTTGTGTGCATAGTAGTATACACCTAACCCAATGTTGTCCATACTTTTATGTGCACATAAAACTGACATTCTGGAAGGTGGAGTTGAGGCAGAGTTATAATTTGTATACATATTTTACATTTAAAAATATGCATGTAAATTAATCCACTCAACTTATGTGCAGGAAAAAGAAGGTGTAACTTTGCATATGTTACTTTGTGCATGTTAATTCTGAAAATTGAAATAGCTTATGGGTTTTGACAAAGCATAGGTTAGACAGGTTTTTATATAATTACCCTCCCTATGACTAAACTACTCAATTTTTTTTATTATTTTAGATTTATTATTTATTATGATAAAACAGTTTTTATTCCACATATAATGGATCCCGGGTTAGGTGGATTTGATGCATTTTTTGCTAAATTAATCAATAATTAAAATATATTGACATCGAAACAGATGGTACTCAATAGTATATGTCTACTGTATTTATTTTTGCTTTATTAAGTTATCATATTAATTGTATTTGTTTTCTGCTAAGAAATTCTGTAGATATTTCTGTTGGCAGCCAAATCATTAATATATGGCTGATTTCAGTTAATAGCTTCTAGAGGAATTGGTACAGAACCTGGCTATTTAAATACAGAGAGTGCTTACTATCAGAACATACTTTGAATTTTACCCCTTTAATTAAAACAACTTCTTAAGTTAAATTATCTTTGAAGTTAAATAGCCTAAAGTCAGCAAGTAATCATCAGAATATACTTAGATATACTATAGTAAATGAAAACTAATTAAATTATGAAGTAGAGGGAAACAGTTGTGTGGTACAATAGTGTTTCAATGTGGCATTGCCAGTCACAGCAAGCAAGATAACACAACCCAAATGAGAGAGGGAGAGAGAGAGAGAAAGAGAGAGAGAGATAAAGACTGTAGACAGTAATATGTAAGTTTAGTATTTATACCACTGTAAGAGGGGGCACTTTTAACTCGGGGCGAGGTACAATATACTCTCTACCTAGCTGCCTTCCCCCGATCCCTCCCAGGCCGCTCCAAAATCGGCCGCTGTGCCGAGATCCTCTGACCCCACCCCCTCGCCACCCCATTTTGCAAGCCCTGGGACTTACACATGTCCCGGGGCTTTATGCGTGTCGCCGGGCCTTTTGAAAATAGGCCTGGCGCACGTAACCTTTTGAAAATCTGCCCCTTTCCATTTTATTCACCACTCCCTTTCTAATAATTCCCAACATTCTGTTTGCTTTTTTTGACTGCTGCAGCACACTGAACCGACGATTTAAATGTGTTATCCACTACGACGCCTAGATCTCTTTCTTGGGTGGTAGTTCCTATATGGAACCTAACTCTGGGGTGTATACTATCCGGTCCAGGTGATTTACTACTCTTCAGTTTGTCATTCAGGCCTACCACATCTTCTAGGTTCACCGTGATTTGGTTCAGTCCATCTGAATCATTACCCATGAAAACCTTCTCCAGTTCATGTATCTCCCCAACATCCTCTTCAGTAAACACTGAAGCAAAGAAATTGTTTAATCTTTCCGCAATGGCCTTATTTTCTCTAAGTGCCCCTTTAACCCCTTGATCATCTAACAGTCCAACTGACTCCCTTGCGGGCTTCCTGCTTCGGATATATTTTTAAAAGGCCATAAGAACCTGGAAAGGACCCAAAAACTAAGTCTATTCCATGTTACTGTTGCTAGTAATAGCAGTGGCTATTTTTTAAGTCAACTTAATTAATACTAGATAATGGACTTCTCCTCCAAGAACTTATCCAATCCTTTTTTAAACTCAGCTACACTAACTGCACTAACCACATCCTCTGGCAACAAATTCCAAAGTTTAATTGTTCGTTGAGTGAAAAAGAACTTTCTCCAATTAGTTTTAAATGTGCCACATGCTAACTTCATGGAGAAATGAAATCATTATGACCATTAGACATTTGTACGGTTCCTGGCATGCTGCACACCACTGCAAGAAGAGTTAGGGATACTGCAAATGACTGCTATTAGAGAAGGAAGCAAGGCAAAAGGCCTGGATAGGCCACAAGGCAAGGCAGAAAGGCTGGGTAGGCCACAAGGCAATGTAGAATAGTTAGAAGAAGGTGGCTAAATCAAGGAGCCAAGGTGGCAATGAAGAGGCACTGAGGAACTGGACAGACTGGGTTAAGTAGGGCTGGAGTGGAGACATCAGGTGATCAGGAAAGTGATTGCTTGCACAGCTGGGAGTGGAGCTCACTGAGGACCCCAGTTTAGGGGAGACCATGCAGCAGGCGAAACCGTAACAATAATGTGTTCCATAAATTGTTAGGAGCCTGTGAAAATTGATATTTTTGACCAAATCATAAATGTTCTCATTCCCAAATCTGCTAAGAAGTTAAAACAGAATAAAGTTCTTGTGGGGCTACTTTTGTCAGAAGCATAACTTAAGGAAGATAAAATAAGCTAGGCTAAACATTCTCATTTTTACTTCAATACCAAATGATGTTGGAGTGAGTTTGATGCATAACTAACAATGGGAAAGCAGCAATGCAATGACCACTTCATACTATTTTTCTTGGTTGTATATAATAAAGACTAGTTTTACTTAAGGTTATGCACATCAATGTCTTTTCCAAAATGATAGGTCCTATTCAAGGATCTGGCACAATTTATACAAAAAAAAAATATGTAAAACCCTGCCATAAAAATGAATTTATATGCTCAACTGTGAAATAACTTCTTTTATCAAAGGCTTCCTTTACTTGCAACTTCTGGAAGGGGAATAATATAGAAAACACCACACTGGGGCAGATCAATGGCCCATCAAGTCCACCGTTTTGTCTCCAACAGTAGTTAATCTAAATTACTTAAAAGAACAATCCAACAGATCCTCATGGGGAGATCCATTCCCTGTTGTTTACTTCCAGCTCCTGGCAGTAAGAGGCAACATTCTTAAGCCTAGCTAATAGAAACTTGTCCAAACCTTTTTTTAAAACTAGCTACACTATGAGCAATGAATTTCAGTGTGCATTGAGTGAATTTAATTTATTTGATTTATATTCTGCCTTTAGCACTTTAAAGTGGTTTTAAAGTGTAGGTTATAAGCAGTCATACTCTATGGTTGTCAGTTGGGATGCACCCTTATAGTGTAGACATGAATAACTGGGCAGACTGGATGGGCCAGCTGGTCTTTTACTGCCAGCATCTATATGTATATGTGTGTGTGTGTGTGTGTGTGATTATTTATAACTTATGAATAGCATTCCTATTTGCTCTAAACTTACAAAAATTAACAAATGCCATCCTTAAAATATTATGGATGATTAATTTTTTACTTGACATTTTTGGGGCTTCCATGGACTGGGATTGCTTAACTTTTCAGAAAACAAACTGGTACTATTATAGTCTTGGAACATTAATATTTTTCCCTCAAATATACTGCACTAAGTTCTTTGAACATAAAACTAATTACAAAAATAGCAAGTCAGGCAAAGAATGGGTTAATTCAGGTATTATATATAGTAAATGGTTCCCTATAAACCTGTGACTGTCTGGATCAGTGATTCTCAACCAGGGTGTTGCAATACACTAGCGTGCTGCCAAGCACTGGCAGATGTATCATGGCGCTTGATGTCCCACCACCTCAGTTGTGTTTCCCTCCTCCATTTTCCTGCCCCATGGCCAAATGGGAAGCCTTCTCCCTTCTTCCTGCCCCCGCTTGCTAATGGTAAGCCTCCTCCCTTGTACCCTATGGGCCAATTGGAAGCCTCCTCCCTTTTTCCTGCCCCTATGGGCCAACAGGAAGCCTTCTCCCTTCTTTCTGTCCCCGCTGGCCAATGAGAAGCCTCTTCCCTTCCTTCTGACCCTGCGGGCCATTCAGGTGTGGTCATTGTTAAAAAATACCATCCTAGAAGCACAGTCCAGATGTATTCCACACATTAAGAAAGGTGGAAAGAAGGCAAAACGATTACCAGCATGGTTAAAAGGTGAGGTGAAAGAAGCTATTTTAGCCAAAAGATCTTCTTTCAAAAATTGGAAGAAGGATCCAACAGAAGAAAATAGGATAATGCATAAGCATTGGCAAAGTTAAATGTAAGACATTGATAAGAGAGGCTAAGAGAGAATTTGGAAAGAAGTTGGCCGTAAAGACAAAAACTCACAATAAAAACTTTAAAAAATATATTCGAAGGAGTCAGTTGGACCGTTAGATGATCGAGTGGTTAAAGGGGCACTTAGAGAAGATAAGGCCATCGCGGAAAGATTAAATGATTTCTTTGCTTCGGTGTTTACTGAAGAGAATGTTGGGGAGGTACCCATACCAGAGAAGGATTTCATGAGTAATGATTCAGATGGACTGAACCAAATCACGGTGAACCTAGAAGATGCGGTAGGCCTGACTGACAAACTGAAGAGTAGTAAATCACCTGGACCAGATAGGTATACACCCCAGAGTTCTGAAGGAATTAAAAAATGAAATTTCAGACCTATTATTTATTTATTTGTTTTTATATACCGATGTTCAATCTGGCATATCACAACATACATTAGTAAAAATTTGTAACATATCATTAAAATTATCCATTGTACCTGAAGACTGGAGGGTGGCTATTGTAACCCCAATATTTAAAAAGTGCTCCAGGGGCGTTCCAGGAAACTACAGACCAGTTAGCCTGACTTCAGTGCCAGGAAAAATAGTGGACAGTGTTCTAAATATTAAAATTACAGAACATATAGAAAAACATGGTTTAATGGAACAAAGTCAGCATGGCTTTACCCAAAGCAAGTCTTGCCTCACAAATATGCTTCAATTTTTTGAAGGAGTTAATAAGCATGTAGATAAAGGTGAACCAGTAGATGTAGTGTATTTGGATTTTCAGAAGGTGTTTGATAAAGTTCCTCATGAGAGGCTTCTAGGAAAAGTAAAAAGTCATGGGATAGGTGGTGATGTCCTTTCATGGATTACAAACTGGCTAAAAGACAGGAAACAGAGAGTAGGATTAAATGGACAATTTTCTCAGTGGAAGGGAGTGGGCAGTAGAGTGCCTCAGGGATCTTTATTGGGACCCATACTTTTCAATATATTTATAAATGATCTGGAAAGAAATTTGACGAGTGAGGTAATCAAATTTGCAGATGATACAAAATTGTTCAGAGTAGTTAAATCACAAGCAGATAAATTGCAGGAAGACCTTGTGAGACTCGAAAATTGGGCATCGTAATGGCAGATGAAACTTAATGTGGATAAGTGAAACGTGCTGCATAGAGGGAAAATAACTTATGCTATAGTTACAGAATGTTAGGTTCCATATTAGGAGCTACCACCCAAGAAAGAGATTTAGGCGTCATAGTGGATAACACATTGAAACCATCGTTCAGTGTGCTGCGGCAGTCAAAAAAGCGAACAGAATGTTGGGAATTATTAGAAAGGGACTGGTGAATAAAACGGAAAATGTCATAATGCCTCTGTATCGCTCCATGGTGAGACCACACCTTGAATACTGTGTACAATTCTGGTCGCCGCATCTCAAAAAAGATATAGTTGCGATGGAGAAGGTACAGAGAAGGGCGAATAAAATGATAAAGGGAATGGAACAGCTCCCCTATGAGGAAAGACTAAAGAGGTTAGGACTTTTCAGCTTGGAGAAGAGACAGCTGAGGGGGGATATGATAGAGGTGTTTAAAATCATGAGAGGATTAGAAAAAGTAAATTTGAATCGGTTATTTAATCTTTTGGATAATAGAAAGACTAGGGGGCACTCCATGAAGTTAGCATGTGGCACATTTAAAACTAATCAGAGAAAGTTCTTTTTCACTCAACGCACAAGTAAACTCTGGAATTTGTTGCCAGAGGATGTGGTTAGTGCAGTTAATGTAGCTCTGTTTAAAAAAGGATTGGATAAGTTCTTTGAGGAGAAGTCCATTACCTGCTATTAACTAAGTTGACTTAAAAAATATCCACTCTATTACTAGCAACAGTAGCATGGAACAGACTTAGTTTTTGGGTACTTGCCAGGTTCTTATGGCCTGGATTGGCCTCTGTTGGAAACAGGATGCTGGGCTTGATGGACCCTTGGTCTGACCCAGTATGGCATGTTCTTATGTTCTCCCTTCTTCCTGCCAGTGGGAGTAGGAAGAATAGAGGAAGCCTATGATTGGCTGGTGGGGCAGGAAGAAGGGGGCATCCCATAGCCCACAGCAGAAGATGAAAAGGGCATGGCCTGAAGAAAATTCTGGAGGAGATTCATGACTGCCAGGGTGTCCAAAGGAGGAGATTGCTGCTGCTGGTAAAGAGAGGGAGTGCATGTTTGGGAGAATGCGAGGAATGTGAACAAGCAAGTCTGTGAAAATGAGCATGGAAGTGAACATGTGAATGTGTTAAGAGTAAGTGTACATGAGAGGAGAAAACTTGTGCACATATCTCGGAGCTTGTCCCTATCCCAACTAATGGTTGAAATCTCAGGGTGACTGTAAATCAAAAGTTCCCAAGTATATGCATAAAGTACTTGGCAGCAGTACAGGCCCGGACCAAAATGAAGCACATCCAGCAATCAGCAATGGGAGAAAGATCATCATTAGCCCCCATAGCTGATGGGATTCTTCATTCTCATGCCACAGGGACTGGAGATGGAGGCTATTGCAGCTGCCATTTGTGCTATGTATACTATTTGAATTAACATCCATGTGAAATAGCATACAGACAGAATTGGTGATAGCATTTGTAAGCCCTGTGAGGGTTGGATGCAGTTAGTAGTTCCAGAAGCCATGTCTCAAATCACATTTTCAGGTGAAACACATTCAAAGATACTTTTTAAAAGCCTGGTGTGCGCCAAAACCTCAGAGATATGTACAGAAGTTGGGCTGGTGTACGCTGAGAGGATTTTAAAAGCTGCCTGGATAGGCACGTATTTGCTGCTATGCACACTAATGAAAAGTTTAAAAAAAAGGGTGGGGTGTGGGCATGGCCTGGATGGGGCATAGGTGTTCCTGCATTTTAACTTGAAATTAGCGCATATATACTTATGTGCACTGGTGCTCAATGTGGTCCCTTCTGCGTAAGTTTTCTTCTGCTAAGTTGTAAAATGAAGATAAATAGATCAGAAAATTTTTAAGAGTTGGGGCAACAGGGGAGAAGGGAAGCTATTAAACCAAGGGGGTTTGGAAGTTTTATTCCTTACCTAGGTAAATGGGGAATGAACTGGGAAAACTGGCAATGGTGAGGCACGTGTCTTTTAAAATCCCCCCACTTACGTGGTAGAAGTGGCATTTGCACACATAGGCACACGTTCACTTATAATTGCATGCACATTTGTTTATTTATTTGTTTATTTAGACCCCATCGTTCCATGTATAGACCACCATGGGTTACAAATTGACATTCATAATTATAACTCAATAGACAAACAAGAGGCTGCTTTTTAACCCCCAAGATTGCTGGTTTTTATGGCAAGGACCTGTGATACCTGCAGGTAACCCTACTAATATTCATCAGACTACCCTAAGGAGAAGAAGGGCACCGGCCACATTTCAATGGTGCTGTATTCACATTGCTTAATGGAAAAGATATACAGTACACTGGATTACTTTTTTCTACTTATTTTCCTCTGGGTCACTGAAAAATCATGCTGATGTTTGAAACCGCATACTCGAAATACTTTTTTTTAACAGTGCCTGTATTTAATTGCACCACAGAACTTCGACAATCATTTATCTTAGTTTAACTTTGTAATTTATCTCGGAGTACAGCAGAGGAGGAACTTGCATTTATGACCCACAGATTGAATTCTGTGTAGGCTATGATATCTTTTATTGCTGAGCAAATTAAAAGCAATTCAGTATTTCCATTTATGCTGGAGAAGAACAGTTTGATTTTTTATTTAAAACTGCTTAAACAGATATAACATACAGAGCATGGTTCAAATTGTGTGTATAAATAAAAAATAGGAGGCATTCAAACACAATCTACATGTACACCCACACAATATGCACACAAATGAGACTGGGTCAAAATTAATGTAGAAGACAATTTTTGGGGAAAAGGTAGAGCAAATTTCACTGGTTTGCATCTTCAAGGTGTGCCACATTTTTGGTTGAATAGGTACAAATTTTAGCACTACAAATTTACCAGAATAAATGTTGAGGCCAAGGCTTGCTGGTTACTGTTCTAAGGATCAAAACAATTATATCACGAGTATGGAGGATTCCTAATGGCTAAGAGTGGCAGCTTTGTTTCTTTCACTGTATCTTCCATCTACTGCCTCTGGAAGCTACAAAGCCTGCTCATGATTAGCAGAACCTGTGTTAATGCCCTGCTCCCAACCTGTCCCCTCCCAAGAGGATTGAGTACTCAAGCTCCAAGTTCATATCTTCTATACCCAGGGCACTTTCAGGATCTGTACGAAATGCTGCACTAAAGAACTGTCAGGCTAGATGGGTCTACTTCTTCCAGGCAGTCATCTAGAAACAGAATTACTGCCGGCTAGGGATGTGCATTTGTTTTCAACGAATGTGCAATCCGCAACGCATAAGTCCCTGTTTGTTTGATTCGTGGGTTCACAAAATGCATGGCGATCCCCCACGAATAAAACATATCATATTAGTTTCATTCTTTTGGTTCGCAGTGATTTCTTAGCGGCCGTTTGAAATAGGAGAAGGTCATGTGGGAGTATCCATAGCAAAAACCAACCCTTTCCTGTGAGTCATAAGTGACCTCACAGCCCTGTCATAGAGTGGGTCAGATAGATTGGCAAGGAGATGAGAATGCAACCTATCAGAGCTAAGCATTTTTCTAATGCAGCCAATCATCACTCTCACTCAGTGCTCTGTGATGCTGTTCCTGATGACACTGTACTATTTATAACTTAAGCACGCAGCATGTCACGCTCTTTCTTTTTGGGTGTTGTCCGGGGAGGTGGCTTTACTCAGAGCTAATCTGAGTGTCTCAAATCTGTATTCAATTGCTAGCTACATTGATAGAATTTTCCATTGAAAAAGATATTTGTTCATTTTTGCTGCAGTGTCAGCCAGGCCTTTTTTGACTGAACTTTTTTGTATTGAACTCAGACAGTCTCTCTGTCTCTCCCACTGAGACAAGCTGCCAGCAGTTGCATTTTGCTGCTTATCTACCCCCCCTGGGGTAGGTTGGTACAGGCACAGGCATGGTTTGGGTGGTGTGGGTGGGAGATAGTGTGAGTTGGTATTTTCAAACAAGAAGCAGCATCACTAGGAATTGTGCTTGCTCAGGCTTCCAGTCAAGTCTTTTCTCTGCTGTTTCATTTTTTTGTGCACAGAGAGCAGTCTCAATTGTAGTGTACATCAAGGCATTGCACTGTGCATCTGTGGGCAGTTTTCCAGACTCACAAATATTGGTACATCAGTACTCTTTTAATCCAAATCCCCACTAGGCCTCTTTTGGAGTTAAAATTTTGTTGTGTGCAAATACAGCAGTCTCAGTTGTAGTGTACTTCAAGGCACTGTACTGTGCGTCTGTGGGTAGATTCCCAGACTCACATATATTGGTACAGAGGTGTTCATTCACCAATCAAGAAATAATTATTTTAATTGAAATCCCTAGTAGGCAGTGACATTAAATCCATGATGTCAGGGAAAGGTAGACCAGTGATTTGGACTGGCAGAGGAGGCACTTCAAAAGACAGTGCCAGTCCCCCATTAAAGGTAAAAAGGGAACTGTTCCAATCTAAAATCTCTGGAGGGGCAGGCAGCTCCATCCGGAAAAAACTGAAATTTAAAGATGATGCACAGCCACCACCTGTTTCTGACCCTGTAGTTTTGGAGGTGAGGGAAGGGGAGGCTGAGTCATGCAAGACAAAAGGGCGAGACCCAAAAGCAGCAGTGCGACAGCAGACTCTACTTAGCGTTGAAAATGTAGTGCAGGCACTGTTTGCTTCTGATTCCGATAAAGAATCATCTTGTGTGGGATTCTCATCATAAGAAATGGAAGAAGTAATAGCTGAAGACGTTTTAGGAGGATTAGTTAGTTCTGTCTTAGCCTCCACTTCAGTGCTGCAGGGGAAAGATGAAACTGATGAGGAGGAGGAGGAAGACCAGTCAGCGCAGACACGGAGTGTGACTGATAGGGATGTGAATCGTGTCCTCGATCGTCTTAACGATCGATTTCGGCTGGGAGGGGGAGGGAATCGTATTGTTGCCGTTTGGGGGGGTAAAATATCGTGAAAAATCGTTAAAAATCGTGAAAAAATCGAAAAAATCGAAAAATCGAAAAACCGGCACATTAAAACCCCCTAAAACCCACCCCCGACCCTTTAAATTAAATCCCCCACCCTCCCGAACCCCCCCCCAAATAACTTAAATAACCTGCGGGTCCAGCGGCGGTCCGGAACGGCAGCGGTCCGGAACGGGCTCCTGCTCTGAATCTTGTCGTCTTCAGCCGGCGCCATTTTCCAAAATGGCGCCGAAAAATGGCGGCGGCCATAGACGAAAAAGATTGGACGGCAGGAGGTCCTTCCGGACCCCCGCTGGACTTTTGGCAAGTCTCGTGGGGGTCAGGAGGCCCCCCACAAGCTGGCCAAAAGTTCCTGGAGGTCCAGCGGGGGTCAGGGAGCGATTTCCCGCCGCGAATCGTTTTCGTACGGAAAATGGCGCCGGCAGGAGATCGACTGCAGGAGGTCGTTCAGCGAGGGTTCCGGCGCCTCGCTGAACGACCTCCTGCAGTCGATCTCCTGCCGGCGCCATTTTCCGTACGAAAACGATTCGCGGCGGGAAATCGCTCCCTGACCCCCGCTGGACCTCCAGGAACTTTTGGCCAGCTTGTGGGGGGCCTCCTGACCCCCACGAGACTTGCCAAAAGTCCAGCGGGGGTCCGGAAGGACCTCCTGCCGTCCAATCTTTTTCGTCTATGGCCGCCGCCATTTTTCGGCGCCATTTTGGAAAATGGCGCCGGCTGAAGACGACAAGATTCAGAGCAGGAGCCCGTTCCGGACCGCTGCCGTTCCGGACCGCCGCTGGACCCGCAGGTTATTTAAGTTATTTGGGGGGGGGTTCGGGAGGGTGGGGGATTTAATTTAAAGGGTCGGGGGTGGGTTTTAGGGGGTTTTAGTGTGCCGGCTCACGATTCTAACGATTTATAACGATAAATCGTTAGAATCTGTATTGTATTGTGTTCCATAACGGTTTAAGACGATATTAAAATTATCGGACGATAATTTTAATCGTCCTAAAATGATTCACATCCCTAGTGACTGATGCCCCTGGCATTGATTCTCAGGGTGCACTCACTACTTCAACTCCAGTGCTAGCATCCACCCCAAAGGCTATAGAGAAGGAATCATGAAAGAAATCTGTGATCTGGAGCCACTTTAAAGTGACGGAGGACCCGCGTTTTGCTCAGTGTAATTACTGTGCAGAGCTATTAGCGGAGGCAAGCAAATGGGACATCTAACTAATTTTGGCATGATGCATCATATACAGAAGCAACACCCAACAGTACTGCCATCTGGGGATGGTGGCAGCACCAGTCAGGGGACCCCTTTTTCCAGGCAGCATAAAGTGGTTGAAAAGGAGCAGCGTCACACCACGCCCTCCGCCCCTTCTAGCAGTCAGGTAGCAGGCCAGCAGCTCCCTGCCATGAGTCAGAAGCGACAACCCATCATGGAGGAAATGGAGTGGGGCTTGGTAATGTTATCCCAGGGAAGGAGGCAGGCAGCCTGAAAAGTTGTAACCAGGAGCATCGGGGAAATGATTGCCCTTGATGACCAGCCCTTGCAGATAGTGGAGAATGTGGGTTTCAAGCATTTGCTGAAGGTCTTAGTTCCAAATTACAAAGTCCCCTCCAGAACCACATTTAGGAGAAAGGTCATCCCCAGCCTGTACAACCAGTGTCACAGTCGCATCCCAGCACTGCTAGCTAAGGCACAGGGAAGTGTGCATTTCACCTGCGATATCTGGACAGCCATGAATGCTGCACACTCTTACCTCTCCCTGACAGCACACTGGTGGGAACTGGCAGAGTCAGGGGCAGCCAGCAGCTCTATTAGTGAACAAGTATCAGGGTGGAGGTGGGCTTTACTGCACACCCACCTGACGGACGAGGCCCATACCTCAGCCAATATTCTAGCATGCATCAGACAGATGCTGGCAGGCTGGCAGCTACACCATTGAGACAGGAATCTTCAGGCAGGGTTCTTTGTCACAGACAATGGTGCAAACATGGTAAAGGCAATAAGCGACCGGCGCTTTCAAACATCCAATGTTTTGCACACACTCTGCACCTGGTAGTGAAGTCAGCTATGGGGTTGGAATCCAATCACCAAGAGAATGAATACCTGCATATGTTAATACACAAGTTTAGGAACATAGCAGCGCACTTCCACAGAGTGTGAAGGTGGGGCAGGTTCTCCGACAAAAGCAGACTGATTTGGAGATGCCTCACAAGCTTCTCATTCAAGACATTGGTACCCGGTGGAATTTCACCTATATGATGCTGCAGAGGTTAGTGGAGCAGCAGACACCCCTTCATGAACTTTCTGCGGCAATGGATATAGGTGTGCAGAGTCTCCTAGGGCATCATGATTGGTTATTCATGAGTCAGCTGGTAAAAATCCTGCAGTCCTTCAAGAATACCACAGAGGAGCTGAGTTCCAGAACTGCCACCTTGGCTGAGATCATCTCTATAGTTAAATTTTCAGGAGGAAATTTTGGAGGGCATTAAACAGGAAGAGGGAATGACAGTAGAAGTGCTGCATTGTCTGGAAGTTTTGCAGAAGCAGATGCAAGAGAGATTAAGACCTTTAACAAAAGACCACACATACATGCTCGCCACAGTCTTTGATCCCCGAGTTTAAGGGAAATTTGCTCTACAGTCCGATTGCCTCACATTTGTGAAGGACCTGCTGTTAGTAAAAGTCCATGAATAGGAGCGCCATAGGCAGAGACAGATAAAGTATGAAGCAGAGGAGGAAACAGCAGGCACTTCAGAGAGTAGTGCAAGCCAAGCAGCAACAGCACTCTGTCAGCGACAGTTAGTACTTCCTCCTCCACTTCAGTACGCCAAAGCCATGTTGCCCCTAAAAAAGCATCTGTTCTGCAATGGGCTAGAACAAAAGCAGCTGGCACATTTACCTGTTCAAGCCCTTTCATGATTTTTGTAGACCTCTATCATATCCCACATCAGCCATTTTCTCCAGGCTGAACAGCCCTAACCTCTTTAGCCTTGCCTCATGCCCTTTATAATTTTGATTGCCCTTCTTTGTACTTTCTCCAGTGCAACTATATCATTTTTGAGATGCTTCAACCAGAATTGCACACAATGGGCCAGATTTTAAATCTTACGCGTGCGGGGTACATTTGTGCGCACTACCCTGCGCACACAAATGTACACCTGATTTTATAACATGCGCGCGCTGCCGCATGCATGTTATAAAATCCGGGGTTGGCACATTTGTGCACCTTGCGTGCCGAGCCCGAGGGGAGCCCCGATGGCTTTCCCTGTTCCCGAAATCGAAGCGGCCTTGGAGGGAACTTTTCTTTCGGTCTCCCCACCTTCCCCTATCTAACCCACCCCCCAGCCCTACCTAAATCTTCCCTACCTTATTTAATTTTTTACGCCTGCCTCTTGCAGGCGTATCTTGCGTGCGCCAGCCGACTGCCGGCGCGCGAACCACCGGCACGGCCACTGTGCCGGAGGACTCTGGACCGCCTCCAGACTGCCCCCGGTTCGGTACCACGCCCACAACCCTGCCCCCAGCCCACCCCCGGACCACCTTCCCGCCCCCGGACCACCCATTTTTCAAAGCCCTGGGACATACGTGTGTCCCGGGGCTTGTGCGCGACACCGAGCCTATGCAAAATAGGCTTGGCACATGCAGGGGTAGGTTTTCGGGGGTTACGCGTGTATATTACACGCGTAACCCTTTGAAAATCTACCCCAATATTCAAGGTGCAATCTAACCATTGAGCGATACAGAAACATTATGTCATCCTGAATTTTATTTGCAATTCCATTCCTAATAATTCCTAACATTCTGTTTGCTTACTGAGTCGACAATTTCAATGTAATATCAACTATGACTCCAAAATCTTTTTCCTGGGTGGTAATTCCTAAGATGGAATCTAACATAATGTAACTACAACAAGGTTTATTTTTCCCTATATGCATCACCTTGCACTTGTCTACATTATAGTTCATCTGCCATATAGACACCCAATCTTCCAGTCTCTCAAGGTCCTCCTGCAATTTATCACAATCCGCTTGTGATTTAACTACTCTGAATTACTACAATGAGGCTATACTATGAACAATTTATAACAGTATATAATTTAAGAAGCAAATGGAATACATTTGGCATTAAAATGTAATATTACTTAGAAAACTAGGTAAAAAAGTAATGTTTAAGACAGCTTCCTGAAATGTGTAAGTACTACTGCTAAAAAAAACATATGAACATTAAGAACAAACAAATTACTCAGAAAAAGCTTGTTCAAAGAATAATGTTTTCAGATGCTTTTTAAAAGTGTTGGTATATTGAAGAGATCTCAAACCATATGGCAAATTATTCCATATGACAAAAGTGGCAACTGAAAAAACACATTGGCAAGTCCACAATAGTACAATCTTGACTCACAGAAGGTACCTCCAGCAAGGCTTATTGTGAAGAGCGTAGTGGTCGTGTTGGTGTATACAATTTTATCATCATATCCACCCATGAAAGGGATGGAAGAGCAAGCAATTTGTGAACCAATAAGATTGAATAGGAAGCCAGTGTATCTCAGCCAATACAGGCTTGATATGTTCATGAATTGAAAGCTCATATATCAACCGAGACGCAACGTTCTGAAGAAGTTGCATTGATTTCAACAAAACAGCTTGAAGACCTGGATATAAGGCATTACAGTAGTCAAAAAGTGGCATAATCATTAATTGTACTACAGTTCAAAAATCCTGTGGTTCTAGTGGTTTCAGAGGGCGCAGTAGTTGCAGTTTAAAAAAGCCAGTTCTGATTAAGTTTTTGATCTGAGGAATGAATGAAAGATTCTGGTCGATTAGAAAACTAAGATTTCTAGCTTAGGAGACCATTTTAATCTCCTATCTATCAATCATTATAGATCCAAGGTTTGAAGTAGAATCTATATGCTGAAGACAGATAATTTCAGTCTTAGATGGATTGAGTGCAAGCCTATTATCTCCCAACCATGATTTAATTATGGTTGTACAGTTGGAAATTTTTTAATTTGTTTCTAACCAAGAACTGGCATAAAGAGCCGAATGTCATTAACATAAACTCAGAAACTTTCATAATTGCCTTCCAAAAGTTGACAAATAAATGCAAGGTAAATACTAAACAACAGGGCTGATTGAGCAGACACTTACGGGATTCCAGAATACCTAAGATACCAATTAAAACGACTTCTGTTAAAGCATGCCGATTGTTTCCTTCCCTGAATATATTATATGATCGAAACCAGCCTAAAAGTTGCTCGGATATACCAATCTCTTGAAGACACAGTAATATAATGGCATGGTTGACCATATCAAATGCTATGGTGAAGTCTAACATAATTAAAATAAAATTGCAACCCTTATCAAACTCTCTCCTAATGGAATCAGCAAGCGACACTAATAATATCTCTGTATTTGGGGACTTTCTAAATCTATGTTGGTGCTGGTGAAGGACTTCATTTTCTTCAAATAATTCTGAGTTGTATTGCACATCCCCAATACATACAGGATCTATGGCATGTGATCCTGATTTGTATCTTCTGAACTAGCAGAGGGCATACATTTGCTAAGGTTGTAATTTTATGCTTTCACTACTGTTTTTAGCTTTCAAAATAAAAATAAAGTCTGGATTTCATCAACTGTATTTATTTTTTAGGTTTACACTATATCTCAATTGCTTAATGGAAAAGTATTAATGGAAGGGGTGCACACGATCCACAGATAAGATAGCTTCTGAAACTTTTGCTTCTTCTGGATGTGTGTGTCTTGCAGGGGGTGAAGGGCAGTTCTGTGGGGAGATCATGTATGCAGGGTTGTGTGTCTAAGGGGAAGTAGGCTTTGGGGATTCTTGGAGGTATGGCTGTGTGTATAGGGGGTATGTATGGTGTGGGGCTGTGGTTGGGGGTAAGTGTGTGTACAAGAGTGCATGTGGGGGGGATGGAGAACTGAGAAGCTGCATTTATTTTCCTTATGTCACTTATATTGTACACTAAAGCCTGTGAAATGAGTAGCCTGAAGTAAGTGAAATAGTAATGACCCCACCACCAACACTGATAATAACTATTTGGACAGGCACTAATGCATGTGCATTCACATGCACGCACACATGCAATGGCAGTTTAGTTATGTGTGATGCAAGTCTAGTGACTGATTCCTCAAAAAAGCTAAACAATAACATTACAGAGCATCACACTATAGGTAAGGCAGAGCAGACAGTAACAGTGTGAAGAAATTTAGACTGCAGAGCAGCAATATGTACATATTAGAATCGTTGGTCTTTTTGATTGTGAAATGATGAGTAACTCGAAGTGGGTGAACTAATGACCCTATCACCAGCACTGAGATAATATAACTACTGAGGCCAGTGGGCCACTGGCTACAGGACAGAGCACTCTCCCCACAAACACTGATAGCTTAGTTAGCTATTAGATACATTTTAAAAGAGTTGCATGTGTAAAAATGAGCACATGCATGCACAAAGGTGAATTTTCAGACCTGTGCGCACATGTGCCTATGTGCACTAATTTTCCAGCTCATGCAAGTGGCCGCGACAATTTTATAACATACTGGGGCAGATTTTAAAAGCCCTGCGTGCGTAAATCCAGCCGGATTTACGCGCGCAGGGGACTTGTGCACCGGCACGCCTATGTTGCATAGGCCGCCGGCATGAGCAAAGACCCGGGACGTGGTTACGTCCTGGGGCTATGCTTGGGGGTGTGTTGGGGGCAGCGCGGCATTCGGGTGGTGTTCCGGGGGTGGGGCTGTGGACATGGTGCCAGTGGGGGCTTTCCAGGGGTGTGACCGAGGCCTCTGAACCAGTCCCTAGGCCAGGGAATGGTGTGCCGGCAGCCCGCCGGAGTGCGCAAGTAACGCCTGCCTTGGGCAGGCGTAAGTTTCTTCACAAAGGTGGGGGGGTATTTAGTTAGGGCTGGGGGGTGGGTTAGGTAGGGGAAGGGAGGGGAAGGTGGAGGCGGCGGAAAAAAGTTCCTTCCGAGGCACTCCGATTTTGGAGCAGCCTCGGAGGGGACGGAGGCAGGCTGCGCGGCTCGGCGCGCGCAGGTTGCACAATTGTGCACCCCCCTGCGCGTGTCAACCCTGGATTTTATAACATGTGTGTGGCAGCGTGTGCATGTTATAACATTTTTTAAAATCTACATGGTGCGCCATGTCATGGCCATGTCATGTGCGAATCTCCAGGCTTTGGCACGTATAGCGTTTTTAAAATCTGCCAGAAATAGTGAATATTCACATAAGTGCGCTATTATATAAACCTCAAACATACATGTGCAAGCTATGGTGAGCAAATAAATTTGCTCATATAAAAAAAGGGGTGGGCTAGGGGTAGGCCAGCGATGTTGCAGGGCGGGGCCAACATTTACATGATTACGGTTCTATTTTATCATCAGTGAGTGTGATGCATGTACAGTATTTACCTGTGCCTGTTTCCACCTTCTAATTATCAGGAATAAGTCAGAATAGAATTATTTAGGAAAATACTGACTGGGTGAGGGGTCTGGATAAACTGGGGGGGGGGGAGTAAATTAGGGTGAGGAACCAAGGAGGAGTCTTGAAGACCTAGAGATAGACTGGGCAAGCAAATGGAGTATTCTGTAAAACTGGTAATTTTCTTCATACACGCATGTTATAAAATTTGATAATTTACACATGTAAAAGCCGACAAGTGCTAAGGAGAATATGATAGTTACATTTTCCTCCTGTAAATGATTTAAATTAGGAGTACAAATAGGCATGCATAGCAGATGTCCACTACTTATCGAGATAATTTTTGACTTATCAGGATAAATCTTAAAAAGTGCTACACAGCCAGATAAGTAAGACAGTTGGATAAGTCTTCAAACATTAGTTATCCCTCTATCTTACTTATCCGCCTATGTAGCTCTTTTCTTTTACTTATATAGCTATCTTATATAGCCAGATACATCTTAAACAGCTCTACTTAGCCAGATAGGTCACTACAGCATTACTTAGCTGGATGTTTGTCGCCACCTAGCTGGGTAAGTCAAAACATATGTGGCTATGTATAAAATACATGCTGCGTATTTTTTGATACACAAATATGTTATTGGTTAGACTTACATGTATTTTATGTAGTGTGTGCGCATTTGGGTAAATAATATAAAATATGTGTGCATGCGTGCATGGATTCATATAGCTGCATATATGGGTGTGCTTGCGCATGTTTTAAAGTTAACCTCCCTGTATGCCTCTGTATGAATCAATGGTACAGACACCAATAAAGCAATTTCTCACACTAAAGGCAAAGAAGACTGTGACATTTAGTCGGCTAAATGTTAAGCAGAAGCAGCAGTGTGTAATGCTTGCCTGCGGTGCCTAAATGCCCACTGCCCTGCCTGGCCTAGTGTCTTACAAGACTGACAGAAAATCAAATCAATCACCAATTAGTACAATGATTAATTTGAAATCATTCTATCTCTCTCAAAAGAAAAATGTAGTAATGATATCTCCTCATTTTCCCCAACGCAAAGCAGCAGAAGGCCAGAGCCCTGGTTTATATATCTGATCTTGAATTAGGAAAAAAAAAAGTCCACATGATTGGCAGATTCAAACAATACTTTTACCACTTACTATGTCCCTTAAATAAAAAATAACAGGATTGGCAGAATCAAACTATGCATTTCTTAAAATGCCAGGTCCCTTCTTAAAAAGCCCGTGACTAGGAAAATTCAAAATATTCACTTGCTTACTTCCATAGTTACCAGATAGCTCCTCTCTCATAGTCCACCTTGAAACATTGGCAATACAAAGAGATACAGTAGTGAAAGATCCAATGGAGATGGAGAAGCAAACAAACCGACTCTGCCCCTCCCCCCGCCCCCATTAGTTTGGTTTTAAGCTAACTGATAGAGCACATTAGTGATATTAGTTTGTATTATTTTATAAAATGAAATAATTATATAAACCTGAGCAAAATTTTGTTTTTATATTATTTTGGTTTTAGTGCTCACTATTGCAATAGTGTGTATTAAAATGAAAAAATATAAAAATGATATTTTGAGAGGTTTTTATATCGTTTCATTTTATAAAAAATATGAAATGATAATAATAGACGTTGTTGGCATTGTCATTTAAAATGACAGCACATCCCTAGAGAATGGTAGGCCTTTCCATGGTTCCAAGGGAATTCGGTGAGAAGGGAAATGGACAGACCTTTCTGCTGCCCCTAAATTTTGTATACCAAGATGCTTTAGTTGCATTCTTGGATATAATGAACGGGTACATAAAACTAGATACTCTGTCAAATGTGATCCATTTAGCTAGTTCATGTTTTTCTTCAAGATCTATCATTGCTGAGCAGGTAGAGAATTGCAATTTTAGCCTATTTATTTTTTTCTAACAAACATTCTTTGAGAAGCGGTCGTTGTTGCTTGAGATTGAGGAAGATGAGATTAGGTGTTTAACGACATCGAATAGCAGTTTGGAATTGAAAATGACCCCATGAATCTGTTTCGCATAGTATTCTTTTTTTGCTTTGTTGATTGACTCCTGATATTGAGTTCTGAGTGATCTCTGCGTTCCAAGTGACTCTGAGATCAAGCATTTCTGCCATAGTTTCTAGGATTTTCTCAGAGATTGTTTAGAGCATCTTAATTCTTCATTGTACCATGGTTTCTTTTGTTTAGAGGTACTTTGTTCATATTGGATTCTTTTTGTCTGGACTGGGCTTGGGTGATCGGCTATTTCTTTGGCTATATTTTCCTAGGGGGTCATATGCTGTGGAGGCTATAGCATGATTGAAATCGATTAGCATTTTTTTTTATCGATTCAGTGAGTGTATCCATCTCTATCTTTTTTTCTGAAGGTGAACACTTGGGGGCGGATTTTAAATGCCCTACACGCGTAAATCCGGCCGGATTTATGCGCGCAGGGCCCTCGCGTGCCGGCGCGCCTATTTTGCATAGGCCGCCGGCGCGCGCAGAGCCCCGGGACGCGCGTAAGACCCGGGGCTTTGTAAAAGGGGCATGTCGGGGGCGTGCCCGGAGTGATGCGGCGTTTTGGGGGCGGCGACGCGGGCATGGTTTCGGCCCGGGGGTGTTCCGGGGGCGTGGCCGCGGCCTCCGGACCAGCCCCCGGGACCAGAACACGGAGCGGGGCTGCCGGCCGGCATGCGCAAAGTTAGGGGGGGTTTAGATAGGGCCAGGGGGGTGGGTTAGGTAGGGGAAGGGAAGGGAAGGTGCGGGGGGGTGGAAGGAAAGTTCCCTCCGAGGCCACTCCGATTTCGGAGCGGCCTCGGAGGGAACTGAGGCAGGCTGCGTGGCTCGGCGCGCGCAGGCTGCCAATTTTGGGCAGCCTTGCGTGCGCCAACCCCGGATTTTAATGGCTACGCGTGTATCTATTAAAATCCCACGTACTCTTGTTCGCGCCTGGTGCGCGAACAAAAGTACGCGTTTGTGCACATTTATAAAATCCGGCCCTTGGTTATTATTTGTGCTTTTAAGTGTTGGGTTGAGAAAAGTTATGTCCGCTTTGATTAGTTGGTGATCAGGCCAAGGCGGTATTGTGTGAGAGGTGTTTATCATACAATTGTTGTGATCAATGCTCCCTCCAAGGAGTGACTATGTACGTGCACATTTTTTGTTTTAAACCAACAATTTTTGAACTCCAGTATTAGTGTTGCATTTCTGTATATAGCACAAAGACAAATGTATGTGGGCAACCATGTAAAACTTGTGAGCGACACTGAAATGTATGAATAATTGTTAACATGCTCAGCTTAGAGGGAACTATGGTTTTGATTGGCAAATACGAGATCAAGAATGTGCCCTGCTTTATGCGTGGGTTTAGTTATGGATTGTGACCATTCCATTGCTTCCATTGTTTCTAAGAAGGTTTCACATGCAGTGGTTTTTGGTGTTTTGTTGATATGTAGATTAAAGTCACCTACTATGAAGGTTGATTCAGGTAAGGGAAACGCTCTAGAGAATACTACAATCAGTGGAGAGCAATATTTTTGAAGTGTTTCTTGGGGGCAATATACCATGCCAATGTTTATTCGTGGTGATTTAAGTATTGCCACTTCGAAGGGAGGGTTAATCTCTAATTTGTATTGGATAGGTTTTTTTGGGGGGTTCCTAATTATTAATAACCCCCACCTTTACGTTTAGATCTGGGGAAGTGAAAGACATCATATTTGATATTTTCATTTTGATTTAAGGGTACATTATCTTTGTTGTTCAGCCAGGTTTCAGAAATGCAGAAGATGGTAAGATTTAATTTTTTTCGTAAATCATTTATCAGTGGGAATTTTTTTGATAGAGACTGAACATTCAGTAGAAGCAGTGTGAGCAATAGGTAGGCTGGGCATCGGAGGAGTTTTAGTTTCTCACGGGGTAGACCAGGTTAGTGGTCATTTGTTGTTTGTTTTTGATGGATCTTCTAAGGTTTCCATGTAGGCCTTGTCCTATTGAAGGTGTGATGAGGTGTGTTTGCTCCATTTTTCTCGTGTTGTCACAGCAGAGTTGAAAAGATTCTTCAGGCTTCGGGCTTCAATTCAGGCGTGCACAAAGGGGCGCAAAAAGGGGTAAGCTCCTTTGTTGCACTCCTTCATGAGTGCGTAAAAGCGCGCTTTATGGCACAAGCTCCTTTGGCGTTGCTGTGGAGGCTCTGGAGGTGTTGGTAGGTGGGCGGTAGGCGAGCTATGGAGGGCAGGGTGGTCACATTGACACCAATGGCTCACCTCCTTCTGGGGGGGGGGGGAGGCACGCTCTACACTGGTCATGGTGCTGGCCTCCAACGGTGGAGATAAGGCCAGCAAGTCCCACTTCCCATCGACTCTGGGCTGCCTGCAGTGGCAGCCTGCCCTTCCACTCTCCCAAGCACTGATATCAGCATTGCCCAAACACAAACAGTACTATGCAGCATCATTTGTAAAAAGGCACTTGTTAGGATTTATCTCAGGAGAGATTACCTGTAATCATCTGTCTTTCAAACCAACCCAGCCCTTCCCCCATTGAGATTACAAGCAAGCAATCCATACATCCTCATTAGTGGCAAGCCATGAAAAGGCAGATGGTGTGTCTTACCATATCACTGCCTCATTGCAAGAGGCAAAAAAAGCGGTGACAAAGTTCACTGGGAAAATGATTGCCCTGAATGACCAGTTACTGTAGATTAAGGAGAATATTGGATCTAACCAGGTGTCACATCTCTTAGCTCCCAATTACAGAGTGCCTTCCTGGTCAACATTCAGTAAGCAGGTGATCCCCACCCAGTATGCTTAGTGCCATACTCCTCACCTGGCCAAGTAGGAGAATAGCATCTATTTCACCAATGATATCTGGATCGGCCAGAATGCTTAGCCCACATACTTTTCCCTGATAGCACACTGATGGCATCTTGAGGTGGCAAGAGCAGATAGTAGTAGTTGTTCTGGGTACAGGTGGACTGTGAACATTTCTGGAACCAGTAGCAACCCTAGCTATTCATGCCTTCCTTGGTGCCATTTTGTCCCACTCTTGGTGTCTTGGAGTACTGTTGCTGCTGATGCCTGCCTGAAAGTCTCATAAAACTTGATAGAAAACTCCAATGTTAGAGCCCAAACTAAGATGCATTGCTTCCCCCATTGACTTTAATGGAGAGTGAATGAATGAATGACATCAATAAACAAATATAATTACTGGGCCTGAACCAAAATTAATAACAGAGTCAGACAAATCAAAATAACAAATCAAACTGAAAAATTGTTCCACACATATACCTATTGTTGCGACCGCGACCTACAGGTCCTGATGCAGGCACAGCCGCTAGCTCATGAGAGAGCGTGAGCCCCTGAACCACAGCATGACTCAGAGAGGAGCCCCGAGCTCCTCTCTGAGTCGGTGAGCGCATGCAAACATGGGCGGAGCAGGAACAAAGCAGGACTGAAACTAAAGCAAGGAACTCGGAACAGGCACCAAGCAGGATCAGCCTTTTGCTGGACCTACACGCACCAAGGAGACCCAGCAACGCAATGCTGGTCTCAGGAGTAGCCCTCCAGCCACTTGAAAGCCCTTTTGGACCCACTGCTTGGGAACGACAAGTGCGTGAGGCCAGACGGAGGCTGAGGGCAGGAACAAGACGAAGGCTTGGAACTTGGAAGGAGTCATACAAGGATTCAGGTTACTCAGAAGATCTCAGGCAAGATTTCAGGACTCAGGCGAAACTACTGGGTGGGAACTGCATCGCAGTGCGCCCTACACAGCTGCCCATGGCTGGTCACGGACCACGCTGAGCACAAAGCAGACTCTAGGCGAAGTAGTGGAACTTGAGGCTGGAATATGTTGAAGATTCAGTAGAGGCCTGCACTGGGGCGCGCACTACACAGCCACCTGTGGCTGGTCACGGATCATGTTGATGTGGAACAGGTTCTGGCAGAGTCTTGGGCATGGACAGAAGCAGGCAAGGAACTCTGAAGATCGGTACAGAATTCAAGACTCAGGATTCAAGACTCGGAAATTGGAACTTGGAACTCGGAACATTAAAAACAAGGGTCTTCTGGAGACTTGCGCTGCAGGCGAGAAGAAGGCCTTGTACCATGATGTGCCCTACACAGCCCCCAATGGGCTGGTCACGGACCATGACAGTGGCATGCCAGGAAAGGTGGACGCAGGAAACTGGGATCTGGTTGCAGAGGCGAAGATGAAGGTGTCAGGACCAAGACATCAGGAACACGGAACACCTGGAACATCAGGACTCAGGAACGGAATCACGGAACATCAGGACACGGAACAGGCGATGAAGGAGCTCTGATGAAGGACAATACCAGGAACATCAGGACAAGGAGACAGGAACACAGAACGAAGCCATCTAGACAAATGAAGACCACGAAGGACCTGGACCGGCAGAGAAGAACATGGACAACCATGAAGTCTGATCCGAAAGCCTCGAGGAACAGGAACTGAGCCCTTAAATAGGCCTGAAGAAGGAAGTAGAGTGAAAAGGACTTCCAGTGGGGCCGCAGGCTTTTCCAGCTGCTGGCCCTTTAAATATCTTGAAGAGGCGCACGCCGGCACCTAGGGGAGGGCCCTGGGAGGAGTAGGACCACGGACAGCAGTGTCCTGCCACGAAGAAGACAGCAGCAGGCAGGGGCGGCACCAGGCCGCAAAACGAGGGACCAATGTCGGCGGCTTCTTGCCTCAAGGGAGAGCAGGCCAGCAGCGGCTCCCTGCCGCAGGGAGACTCGGCGGTGGTAGCTCTGCCCGCCGCGAAGATGGATCATCGGCAACAGCCCCCGGGTTGCGCTGGGAAGAGGCTGCAGTGGCAACGGCCTCCAGACCACGCCAGGAATGACATCGGAGCGGCAGCGGCCTCCCCTGCCGTGCAGCAGGACAACAATGGCAGCCAGGGTGTGGGGAGTGGCAGCTGCGGTGGTGTTGGGCCGGTGTAAGTGAGAGGCCTATTCGCGGGATGGGCTCTGCGAGCAGGATTGTAACACCTATGAGATTCTATTTAGAGAACAATGTTTTTCTTTGAAAGAGGTTAAAGGGTGTACCTCATCTGACTTGGGCCAGGAATGAGTGAACTAAGGGCTACCATAAAATTGGTGCTGATTCTTGTTAAATGATAAGGTGGATCCTTGGGGAGTTTATGTGGTGCCAAGGGAATACTAGGTTAAGTGGATGTCAGTGAGGGAACAGTAAGATGCTTAGTTGAGTTATTATTCCCGGGCATCCACAGTGGTCCAGAACAATACTCTCTCCAAGGAGCAACTAGGTATGTGCCAATTTTTTTCATGAGAGCAACAATTTTTAAACCACAATTTTGGAGTGCTGGTATACTATTAGTATTGCATTTCTGTATATACCGCAAAGAAAACTTTATGTGAATGACCATGTGAAACCTGTGAGCAATGCTCCAAAATGTATGAGCAATCGCTCACATGCTCAGCTTAGAAGGAACTGTGACCCAGACCAGGTCCTTGGCTTGGCAGTGATTCTGTCATTCATGTCTTTCTAAAGGAAGAAAACTTGCTTTGAGTATCTGGAAGGGTCAATTTGGCAGCCCTGGAATATAACAGCCTCTTAAATTATTTAATGCTGAATCAAGTGCTATTCTGAACATACAGAAAACCTAGAAGATATATTACCAGCCCTGTTAAGTGTCTCAGAAAAAAATTATTATTCATGTTCTATGCTGAGCCCTCATTCTTCCAAAGCACTTATGGCAAAGCAATTTCCATCATGCAGAAAGTAACAATTTTAAAAGCAGAGATATCCAACCAGGGGACAACATTTATTATCTTTTTCATGTGTTCAATATTGCATTTTTATGGAGAGTGAGTCCATCAGAATAGAGATCTAATTTACAAAAACAACATTAATAGCATTTTAAATTAAACTAAACATTAATAGCATTTTAAATTAAACAATCACAAAAAAAAAATCTTTGCTCTAGATGTTTTTATTATTATGCAGTGAAGCTAGGATTGAGAAACTACCGCTTTGTTGATCCATAAGAAGGAATTTGTGGCCATAGTGTGTTAAATTTAAATAAAAAATAATTCTAGATGTTAACATCATTCATTGTGAGAATAGTGTGATCAATGCATTAAGCATACTTACTTTCCCTTGAGTTTAAAATGAAATTCATAATGAGATAGCCTTAGCTTTAAGTTACCAGTATTCAACATAAAAGACCATGCCTATACATTATGCAAATATTGATCATACTAAAAAGCTATCACTGAAAATGAAGGGTATGAATGTTGACAAACAAAATTACTGGCAACATATTTTTGCACCTTAGAGATCATGCTCTCAGGCAAGAGTAATATTTTCCATTATAACTACTACTACTTTATAGTTATCATTTCAAAGCCCTACTAGACATATGCAGTAATGTACAAATACTCATAAGAAATGTTCTCTGTACTGTGGAGCTCACAATCTAGTCAGACAGATAAGACAAATAGGAATTTCAGAAAATGTATGTTACAGTGCACATGGATAAAACTTCACAAGGCTATGATCCAGAAGAGCCAAGGTTTAGAATTTAAATACAACCCCATAGAGGGGGTATAATGCAGGCTATTCTAGCATATTTAGGAATTGGTGATGCAGGATAAAAACACAGATAAGAACAGCTATATTGTGCTCAGCGGTGGACCCTTGTGCTGGAGCAGTGGAGAATGGCTCTCTGGTAGGGACCAGGAAGCACCTGCCCCCAGGGGTGGAGCACAGGAGGAGACAGAAGCTTTGGAAAGCTTCACCATAGGAAGCCCACGGTCCCCCCGGGTGGAGCCCATAGGGACCTGGGCTGCTTGGACATAGGTGGGCCTCACAGGGTCTCCTGGAGAGGTAGTAGACAGGCGTGCCCACAGACAACAAAGGAGTGTGGTCAGACTCAAAGCTGTAGGTCAGATGGAGCAAGGAGGACCAGAACAGCATCGACAATGACAAGGCAAGGAACAGAGCCAGAATCAGGAGACGTAGTCAATCTGGCAGAAGTCAGAATCCGAGGGTCAGTCCGAGGAGTAGTCAACAAGGCAGAGGTCAGAATCCGAGGGTCAGTCCGAGGAGTAGTCAACAAGGCAGAGGTTAGGTTCCGGAGGTCAGACGAGGTCACAAGGCAGGCAGAGGTCAGTAGACAGGCAGCAGGCAGAGTGGTCAAGGAACAGGCCGAGGTCAGTACCAGAGAGTCAGTCCGAGGGTACTACCTGGGGAGATGAAAAGACGGACACTGGAACAGAAGGATGCTGGAATAGTAGGTTGCAGGAACTAGGCTGGAACAAGACTGGAATGAGACTGGAACAAGGCTTAGAATGCAGTGACAATCTAGTACACAATACAATGCCGACCCGATTGCCAAGGTAAGGAAGGGCAGTCAGGAACTTCCTTAAGTAGTTCCTTCAATCAGGGCGCGTCACGGAGCTAGGACCTGCCCCTGGCCCTACAAGAGGCTGGGCAGTCCGCGCGCGCGTAGAGGCATGGCCAACGCCACGGAAGACGCTGAACTCCGGCATGAGGCCTGGTGCACAGTGGAAGGCCTGGCGACTGCCGCCGCGGGGCACCGAGGCCTGGAAGAGCTTGCGGCTGCCACTGGGGAGGCCAACCTGGGACCTGCAGAGGAGCCAGAGAGGTGAGCAGGCCCATGCGCGGACTGGACGTGGACGGGGCGCACAACAAGCTAGATGAATGGAGGTCAAAAAGAGATGTGTAGGACAGTAGTTTCCAAACCTGTACTGGGGACTCACAGTCACTCAGGTTTTCAGGACATCTGTAATGAATAGGAATGATAGAGATTTTCATGCACTGCCTCTATTGCATGCAAATTAATCTCTTGAATATTCATTGTAGATATCCTGAAAAACTAATTGGCTGGAGGACCCCAGGACCAGTTTGGGAACCACTGATGTAGGGAAAGATGAGAGGACAAATAATAAGGATTTGCACTGAAAGTGCTTGCAGGTGATTAGGAGGATATTGAAATGTATATGGAAGCAGATGTCAAGTCAATGAAAAGACTTGAGAAGACGAGTTACATAGTCATAATCTCAGCCTCCAGTTTAATGTGACAGCTCAGGAGTGGATACCACGACAAGCATTAGACATTCCTTTGTGAATTATGCACATTTGCATAAATTTAAATTATTTTGCATTTTACAAATGTAGATTTATTTTGCACAATAAAAAAAGATCAATATTTAAAGCCATTCAGATAGAGAACTCACAAATTATCTAAATGACTGATATTTAGAGTTAGCCAGATAAGTTATTCAGCTAACCCTAGACTGCTTGAGAGCAGGCCTAACGTTATTAGAGAATGTGGCTATAGTCAAAAGAATATAGTCAAAGACCCCTAGATTGATCAAATTGCTATAAACATAGCACCTGCGATAATGGGCATTGTTAGACAAATTGCAGAGCTTTAAATCATTTGTTTTTAATGCACACGATGTATTATCACAGGTTATAATGCAGAGAGAGAGAGAAAAGACTCTGTATAGAGTCAATATAACATTCCATGCTCTATATGTACCAAAATAAGAGGGGACACTTTGAACTCGGGGCTGGTTTTACATATACAGTCAGAGGAATTAACTGCAAATTTGATATGACTGATGGATTTCTATCATTTGAATCAATGAAAAGTACCAACAAGAGGAGTTGATATTTACAATGCAGTCTCTAGCTAGCAAACAAACTTTGCTTTTGGACTTGGCTGTAGAAGCAGTCCTGTGCTTTATCCCTAACGTCAGCGCATCAGTACCCCAGATGGTAAAAGTTGGGGCGGGGGCCCAGTGTTGAATGTCTTCAGAATCCAATACTCCTTCCCCCCACCCCCACTGTCAAAACAGAGAGCGATGTTGCAATTGTATGAAAAGCATCAAGAATTGGGTAAGAGTAGTAAGCCCTTATGTCTTCTGTTAAAGACACTAACTGTCTGCCACTCCGTGCAGGTTACCCCCACGCACCATTATCATCCACAAGCCTTAGGGATCCACACTGTTTATCCCATGCTCTTTTGAACTCTCTGTTATGACTAGGCCAAAACGCAGGAAGCACAGAGCTAAAGTTTGCATGTACAAAGTACAAGCAGATTTTAGCTCGAATTTTCAAAGCAGGTTTATGCAGACCCCAGAATGGCATACGTGCACGCATTTACACCTGTTTATTAGCAGGTACAAGTGTCTGCATATGGATTTATATGCATTCCCTGCCCCATCTTTGCCCACTGATCACTTCTTTCTCGTGCACATTAAAGTATGTGCGAAATTGCTCGTGTGCATATTTTTATATGTACAATCCCCCAGCCCTCCCCTGGCTCTAAGGTAAAATCTTGATTACGCTGTGTGGTCACTCTTAGGTACATTTACTTTCCTTTGAAAGTTAGCAATCACAAATTGTGGCCAAAAACATCCACATACCTTTCAATTTCCAGATGTGCCACCAGCCCTGGATTTGTCAATTGGCACCCATTATGCCTGTGTCTAAGGCAGCAAACATTTAGGGAGCATCAGAAGGCTAAGATTTGCTGTCTTCCCGATTTGCTAAATCTCATTCAACAAAGAACAGCCCTCTGCTTCCCTGTAACACAGACCTTTACAGAAATGGGGGAGTGAAAACACCTAAAGTGCCTAGAGGCAGGACAAACTTAAATCTACCCCTGTGTGCCACTGAGCTGGGGCAAAATAGCACATATCTATTTTCCAATAGAATGTGCGTGCACTGATTTACTCTCCTGACCAAAACACACCCATGGACGATCCTCTTTTTAACCCTGTACATAAATGTACATACACTCTGATAGCTGGCACTTTTTTCAGGTCTGAGCAGAACAATATTATACCAAGAATAATATAACCACATTCCATGTAAAAAAAAAGAAAAGCACCATGCAGAAATGCTGCATACCTTGAGAAAAGCAAATGCATCTTCTTTGTGGGTATTTGGACCAATCCCTGCTCTAAAAAAATGTAACACATTCTAAGCTTCTAGTGGTGTGCATTCACTTTTAAATGAAATGAAAAATAAGACAAGACATGCATGTTTCATTTACAATTGAAATGAACCCCTCCCTCCCCTCCAAAAAATCTTTATTTCATTGACTTTTGTTGAGAAACCAAAACTAGCAGGTATAAAATGTCCACTCTCCCTCCTCCACCCCTCGTGAGTTCCTGAGGCTGATCAGCACTATCCGAGTTGATAGAGCAGTCATGAATGGGGGGAGGTCACGCCTGCCTCTTTCTACATCAGAGACCCCTGAAAAAGGGATGAGAGTGGTCTGGGAGGAAAGGGAGACCATTTTTTCTTTTCTTTTCTTTTTTTTTTTTTTTTTTAAATTAAAAATGTATTTTGGATCAGCAAACTAAACATTGCAGGTGAATTTTCAAAGGCGTTAAGCATGTAATAATTAATATACTATTGTAGTAATTTTCAAAAGCCACTTATGCGGGTCAATCCTATGGATAATTCAATGATATTTATTGTAGCGATTTTCAAAAGCCCGCTTACACAGGTACAGTGCATTTACACATGTAAATCCCATTTTTAAGCCTGTACCGTAAATGCTTTTGAAAATCAGGCCCTAAATGAATTGAACCCAGAATAAACTCTCCAAAATGAAAAAATGAAAACAAAACACTTTTATTTATTTATTTTTGTACATCCATAAGTCTCATTTCCCTTTCCCTATAACCCAAATAGTTATCCTGCATTACCAACAAACAGAATTGGGTGGGGAAAACACTCAGCATACCCATACTGTGATGAACTCGCACTTCAATGCCCTCACTGCTTCATTTAAATGGATTCAAAAGCCTCAACTCTATACCACCTCACATCTACCTTTGTGATCTCAGCTCATCTCTGAGATGCAGCCAATGCACCAGAAAGTTCTACCACTTATTCCGCCTCCCATACATTTGATTCTATAGGAAATAGCCGCCCGCCTCATTAAAGCAGACTATGATAGAGCCATATGCTGTTGGGAATGCAGAACACCAAAAATATTTCGAAATAGTTTAGTCAGAGATAGAAAATCTCCAGTGCAGTCCAAACAGCAAAATTGTGTTTTCAGGAAGGCCAAAAGTGCCCTCCTTGGTGGATCATGTTGCAATAATTTTCAGAACTAGGGTTGCCAACTGTCCAGATTTTCTCTGGACAGTACAGAATTTTAAGGTCGTGCGCATGTTATAAAATCCGGGGTTGGTGCGCGCAAGGGGGCGCACACTTGTGCACCTTGCGCACGCCGTGCCCTAGGGGAGCCCCGATGGCTTTCACCGTTCCCTCCGCCCCCAACCTTCCCTTCCCTGTCTCTATCTAACCCGCCCCCCAGCCCTACCTAAATACCCCCCCCCACACACACACACACCTTTAATTCTTTATTTACGCCTGCCTCTGGGCAGGCATAAGTTGTGCGTGCCGGCCGAGTGCCGGCACGAGAGCCCCCAGCACGACCACTGTGCTAGAGGCCTCCGACACGCCCCTGCCCCATCCACTCCCCGCCCATTTTTTCAAGCCCCGGGACATACAAGTGTCCCGGGGCTTGCGTGCCTCACCGAGCCTATGCAAAATAGGCTCGGCGCGCGCAGGAGGTTTTTTAAAAGGGTTACACGTGTATATTACGCGCGTAACCCTTTTAAAATCCGCCCCAAAGTTTTTGGAAGTGACTGAAATGAGTGTGCATGTGGAAGAGGATGAGAACTGAGTGAGTGTGCTGTGAGTGGTAGGGATATGCAGACAAAAAGTTTATGTTCATAAGTCCATAAGTCGAAAAGGGGGGTCAATTTCGGTCAATATGGACATATGGAGAATTCCATAAGTTGAGTCTATGTCCATACGTGCACCGGTTCCCTAAATAAAAATTTAAACCCCTCACCCTCCTTAATCCCCCTCCAAGACTTACCAAAATTCCCTGGTGGTCCAGCGGGGAGTCAGGAAGCCATTCCTCTATTCCTTTGCGAGGAGCACGTGACGTCCGCGTCACGTCGGAGTGACGCGGCCGTCACGTGGTCCACCGCGGTTCCGCTCCCGGACCCCTCGTTGGACACAAACGGAACTTTTGGCCAGCTTGGGGGGGATTAAGGAGGGTGAGGGGTTTAAATTTTTATTTAGGATCAACGATCGCGATTTCCAACGTATTCAACATAGCTATGTTGAATAAGTTGGAAATCCGATCGTTTTCGCCTCATCACTTTTTTAAGTTAAAAAAAAAAAAAGTAGCGTTTTACATATAAGTTCAAAACGAATGCACACCCCTAGTGAGTGGGGAGAGTGCAGTGGGGAGAGTGAACAAGAGGCATGAGAATAAGTATATGTGTTTGTGAGAATGAACATGTATGCTTGAGAAAGAGTAGGAGTGAATATGCAAGTGTGTATGTGTGTGTGTGTGTATGTGTGTGTATCTGAGAATGTTTATGTGCATGCTGCTACAAATGTTTCCTCTAAGGATTGAGTTGCTGTGAGCATAAAATTGATAGGCTTTTTACATCAAAGAAAGTAGTGCTCACATGGTAATGAAACCAAAACCTTTTGCACACAGCAACCCAATCCTTAGAGGGAACATTGCTTGTAACTGCCTGTATGTTTGTATGTAAGTGTGTGTGTTAGAGAGAGAGAGAGTGTGTGCATGTATTTGTGGGAAAGAAAATGAATGTGTATGTTTGTGTGTGTGTGTGTGTTTGTGTATATATGAGAGACAGAGGATAAAGTGTGCACCCTCACTCTCCCCCATTAATTCATCACAATCTAAGGTGACTGGATGTCAAACGTTCCCAGGCATGGAGTCCTGGAATATTTTCTACCTCTATTTGTTTGAATTATTGGACTTTATTTGATATGTCTGCTGTTTTGAAATATTTTATTGATGTTTAGGAAATGTGTACACTTTTTAATATCAGTTATTAATAATTATTGGATGTTCTTTTTTTCATCAGCTGTTTTAAAATATTTATGAACCAGATTGAAATATAGTTTTACTATTAAGATGTTTTATATTTCTAGGCCTTATTGTTTGTTTTGTGAGGAATGTTGATGTTTCTGTTTTGAAACAAGAAAACATTGCAAAAGAGCTTATTAATATCACTTTTGCAGGATATATAGGGGCAGATTTTAAAACCTGCATGCGGGTGCAGATTTATTCACGCAACCCGGCGCGAACAAATCTATGCCCGATTTAATAACATGCGCGCGCAGCCGCGCGCATGTTATAAAATCCAGGGTCGGCGTGCAAGGGGATGCACAACTTGCGCGTGCTGAGCAGCACAGCCTGCCTCCATTCCCTCCGAGGCCGCTCCGAAATTGTAAACTCTTCCCGTGGTGGCTGAGACCCACGGACGGGCTGACAGCACTGTCTTCCCCCTCCCCCCCCCCCGCAGTTGCGGAATATTACTTGGCTTCTCCTTATCTGCGGGACTCAGGGGGTGGGGGAGGAGGGCGAGCTGTTCTCTGTTCAGCTCTTTGCGCTTTGGCTGCTGCAGGCTGCAGCTGCTTGTGATCTCTTCACAGCCTCTTTCTACTGTATTTGCTCTGCTCCGGCCATCCCAACTCCCTCCCCCCCTTGCCCGGCGGTGGACGGACTGGCTCGGTGACTCTTCTATGCTTTCCTCCTCCTGTGTGTAACTGTCCGGCAGTCCCTACTCCTTCCCCCTTCCCCAACGGGGGAGGAACGGGCTGAGCCCTTTCTCGGAGTGGCGACTCGTCTGCCCTTTCCTCCTCCCCTTTGTGACACCCAGCACATAGCACAGAGCTCAATGGTCCGCACATGCGCAGTGGAGCTGCTCTCTACTGTGCATTTGCGGGCCATGGGTCAGAGCCCATTTATATTGTAGATAGCGTGTGTTGCTTGTACGTCCAACAGATGGCGCTGTTTTTCCAAAAAAGCATGTTTTTACCTGTCACAGGTGTGACTTCTATATAATATAGGTATATAAAAACACGTGCGTATTCGAATGCAACGTTGTGTCAAAATTTCAAAGCAATTGGTGAAGAACATTCAGAGATTTAAGATTTTCAATAAACGAACATTTACATTTTTATTTATATAGATTGGTCCTGTTAAGTGAGAGAAGTGAGTTATTGTCAAGTTTGCAAATAATTAGGGCTTTTATTTTCTAACAATCAAATTCTCAGGCCAGCAAATATGAATCAGGAAAGTTTGTAAGCATAAGTGTAACTTCACCCTGGTGTATGTGGAGCCCTGATCTGCTCTAGAGGAGCCCTGACCTGCCCTGGAGGGGTCGCAGAAGTTGTCCAAGGCTCCAGGTAGACCCAAAATTAACTTAGAAAAAATCTCCAACTACTCTCAACTCAGACTGCCCCCAGAGCCCTTTGCTAAGCTCTGCTAAAAAGCTATCACAGAATAGCTATCACAGAGGGCTATCACAGAATGGATCTTCCCCTATTTATTTTTCTAACTGCACTATTAGGTCTATTCGCAGGGCTTAATGGTAACCCAGAAAAGTGCCCAGGTTACATATCAAATGGGTCTTTTGAAGCATGAGACAGGCAGACAATTAGGTAACTCACCACTTACTCAGTGCATTGACAAGTTAGCCAGAGTCTAAAAAACACCTCATTTCTCAAAGGTGTTTAACAAAATGAAGACTTTGTCCCACTTTAGCTCTCATAATTCTTTAAACAAAAACAAATCAAAATATGCCACTTTTGCATGAGATGTTTCCCTTTCATCTTTATTGCAAGAGTGTCCAATATGCAGGAATTCAGTCCCTGTAGCTCAGCAACACAATGGAGAAAGGTCCTTTCCATTTGGCAGTGTACAGTTATACAGCTTCACTGGTTCATTTCTTCCAACACCCCACCTTGCAGTAAGAAGCCATAGCCCCCAATCAGATTTCCCTTTCAGTGCCTGTTCTCCTTCTAGACATGCAATGACTCAGCAGGAAATCCAAAGCTTTCAACCTTATCCTGCCTTGAAGCAGGTTCCCAGTATCTTAGAATGCGGACTTACAATCTGGGAAACACAACTTATTCACAAATCATCCCTGCCTTATTATATGGACATTATGGCAAAATCCAAAAAAGTGCCATTATACGTACACAAAGTGTTATGTGTGGTATGAACGATAGATGAGAATGATCTTTATTTACAATAAATTGTGGTGCTAGACAAATTATTATGGGGCGGATTTTAAAACCCCTGCGCGCGTAAATCCTGCCGGATTTACGCGCGCAGGGCCCTCGCGCACTGGCGCACCTATTTTGCATAGGCCGCCGGTGCGCGTAAAGCCCCGGGATGCGCGTAAGTCCTGGGGCTTTCGAAACGGGGAGGGGGCGTGTCTGGGGGTGTTCCCGAAATGACACGGTGTTTCGGGGGAGTGCCGCGGCATTTTGGGGGCGGGCCCGGGGGCGTGGCGCTGGCCCGGGGGCGGAGCGGGGCTGCCGGCGACGCACGCAAAGTTAAGGGGGGGGGGGTTAGATAGGGCCGGGGGGTGGATTAGGTAGGGGAAGGGAGGGGAAGGTGGGGGGAGGGCGAAGAAAAGTTCCCTCCGAGGCCGCTCCGAAATCGGAGCGGCCTCGGAGGGAACAGGCAGGCCGCGCTGGGCTCGGCGCGCGCAGGTTGCACAAATGTGCACACCCTTGCGCGCGCCGACCCCGGATTTTATAAGATACGCGTGGCTACGCGCGGATCTTATAAAATCTGGTGTACTTTTGTTCGCGCCGGTGGCACGAACAAAAGTACCGGCGCGCATATTGTTTTAAAATCCGCCCCTATATGTCCTAATGCTACCCATCTTGCCTTATGAAAGGCTTTGAGCTCAAAATATCTGACAAACACAGGACACATTCCTCACCTAAAAGGCAAATTCCAACCAACCTCCCACCCCCCAACAGAAAATGTAACATTTTAATCAAACAACAATCAGAAGACATAATAGTAAATTATTCCCTTAACTTTAAACCCAAGATGACATGCCAAGGGAGAGCTCTCCCTGGCCCTTCTTATTGGGTTTAAAATGATATGCTTCCTTGTTAAAAGAGAAGATATGGGGGCGATTTTCTGGGGCTGTCCTCCCATCCTACTCCTCAGCCACCCATTCTAGTTCCTGCTTTTCTTATATATATTTTTATTGGCACAGAGGCCAGATTCCTGCTGCTTTAAACAATAAAATAAAAAAAACTGTGGGAAGGACTTAAGTTCCACCCATCCCACTAGCTATTTTTATCTTATTAAGATCTTTATGTGGGCTAATTCCACGCAGCTTTACAGATTTAAAGTTGCCTCTTCCTCAGTTAATCCAACCGATAACCCATCTAGTTTAGCTCTGCTCGTGACGCCAAATGTTGGGAATGAGAGAGTAAGGTACTCTAACACAATATCTATGACATCATTTATTAAAGTGACATCATGGTAATATACGTTATTTACAGAAAGTTATTTACATTCCACATGATTGCATATGCCATTCAGTACCCTTCGTGTCATCAGCCTTGTATCGAGGAGTCGTCAGGTCAGCAAAGGCGAGAAGGGGGTTTTCAGTGTCCAGCACTCTATACATCTATAGAGGCAATATCTCCTACTCCCGCCGGACACTGGAAGGTCCTGCTCTTTTATACCGTGCCGTAAACAAGTGTGTGTGCGAGAGAGAAATGATTGATTACTATCGCCCCATGTTATGTGTCAACAGTTGCTACTGCCCACTCGGACTCATCCTGTCCCTGGCATGTAGGCGATTGATCAGACCGCCTTATTCCTGACAGGGAGCCAGAAAGCTGAGCTGCACAACCTGTTTAACAAGAACATGTTTATCCTACACTGCGTTTAACTCATAACGTCTCTTGCTTGCTTTTGTGCATCTTGTCTGAGTCTGTCTTGACTAGATTGTAAGCTCCAGTACTGCATGTGTCATATGATATCCCTAAAATCCTGTGGATATATCATTCCATGGATATATGCTGTGTGTTTCAGCTGATAATATTTTGACCTACCACAAAGGATGTGGATGCATTAATGGCTGGATTTTAAAACCCCGACGCGTGTAAATCCCGGGATTTATGAGTGATCCTGGGCCTTATGCAAGCCAGGACAATTTCCAAACATGCCTGGCCACGTGCGTAAACCCCACGAGTAAGTGCTGGGGGCAGTCTGGGGGTCGGGGCCGGAGGTGCCGGCAGTTGGCCGGCGCGTGCAAGTTGCTCTGCTCCAGAGGAGCAGCAACTTCAAAATAAAAAAAACAAACCCAAAGGTAGGAAATATTTAGGGGGTGGGGAGGAGAGGGGAAGGGGAAGGAGAAGGGACGGGTTAGTATAGGTGGTAGAGAAGTTCACTCCCAGTCTGCTCCTTAATTGGATCGAACTGGGAGGGAACTGGGGAAGGCTGACGATGCATCACCGTGCGAATTTAGCTCAACTGTGCTCCTCCTTGCATGCACCGCCCCTGATTTTATAACATGCATGCAGCGGCGCACGTATGTTATAAAATTGTGCGTTCATGTGCTCGCCGGGTAGCACGTGCACATGGACTCGTGCGCGTATCTTTTAAAAATCTACCCCTAAGTTTCTTTGTATAGTACAAGTGTAGCTGTGAGGATTGACTAAATATAAGAGAGAGACACACACCCGCACGGAGTAAAAGTATGAAGGAAATGCACGGTGGTATTAATACAGAAATGACATTCATCTTGTAAATGAGAATCTAGATGTTAAGGAATGCCAAAGGGACTTTTGAAAGATGAATCAATGCAGGTGAGAAAAGCAGTACTTACCATTTAAAAGTGTCTTTTGCACAGAAAAAAAATATTAGTCTGCCTTTAAAAAATTGAAGTAAGATCTTGAAATGATTTTGGAGTGTTATTTGATTGAATTAAGAGGGTTTATTTAAGTTAGCTTTCCTATTTTTCCCATACCATAAAATTAATTTAATAGCATTAGAATTGCTCTCAAGTGAAATAATGGGAGTTATGGGCTATGGCAGTGGTCTTATACTAATGTTGTTCAGGAATAGATATAGGTGACAGTAGCTGGAGGCAAATACAAGCTACACACTGTATTTGGGTGAATGAGTGTGAACATATTTATAGGTGATGTGACGGTATTAAATGGATTATTTATGTTGTCTTCTCTTCCTACACATGCCAAATACTACAATAATTCTTTTCTTTGTTTTGCTGAATATCTCCTCAATATTTGCTTTGATGGCAGTTGCCGTTCAGGTTTTTTCTATTGTTCACAATTCTGAGCTTGAAAAGAATACAAGTGTATGAAGTCCTCCTTAATACATGTCTATGCTATATTTCCCTAAAACAACATTTGTTCAGCAAACAATAGAAATGTCTCCATGGTGGCTTTGTCATTCAATGGTGAGTTTAGAGCATGAAACCCTTATTTTATGGACAGCTACAATCTATTTTTAATTCAATCAAGTAAATTCAACCTTAGAGCAAACAGACATATCGTGTATAAAATAAACAGAAGTTGTAATGCAGTTAAGCTGATATATTTCCTGAAAAAAAAAAAGACAATGATTCAACATTGTTTTAAAAACATAGGAAACAAATTCCATCTAGAGAAAGGTCACTGAAAAATCAAGGAATCCTAATTTTTCAGTTTTCTTTTTTTGAATGTCAGGATTAGATTGGTGGAATAAAAATATCATTTCTACTCTGCTGCTCTCTTTCATGTGTTGTAAATGTTATTACAGTTAAATGGAGATCAGCAACGAAAGGTGAGGTAAGGAAAAACAGAAGCATGCATTAGCAATGATAATGTAAGTGATGTTGTTGTTTCGTGCAAAACGGATTCATGTAAATTATATTGTGATACTTTTTCTTTCAGGAGCAGAAGGTCATAGGTTAGTGGTGATACTAGTGTAGATGAATGGCAAGTAAGATTTTCTGGTAGACATTATGTCTCCTCCTTGATTCAATAAATTTGACAAAACCAATTGTTTTTGTGATGAACAGTTGCTGTTCTGAGTTCCCATTGTATTGATTTTAGTTTTTGAAAATATGATTCACTATGTATCCACTATTAATTGTAATTGGTAAAGAATGGGTGCTGTTTATGAAAGATTCATTGCTGTCTGCCTACTGTAGGCAGCTGTTACACCAGTAACGTGACAGAAGTCTGTGGCACGCAGTCTGCCAGCAATAAATCTGTGCATGGAACTGGATATCAACTCATCTACAAGACCTTTTTTTTCAGAATAAATCTGCTCTCTAAATAGTGTTGGACCAAGGGAATAAAATATTAAACGTAAGTAGAAGAACATACTGAGAACGTGTGTGAGGTTTGAAGAAGCTGCCCACCGGAGAAAAAATAATGGCTTCTCCCAGGATAACATTTAATAATAGGATTGCTTTACATAAGGTAGGGTGCAATACTGAAGCTCTTCTAGTTAAACCGAGAGATACTCAGAAACAAAGTGAAGGATCAGTGGCCTCAAATCGTGGCCAGACGTTTACTGTAATGCACTGTGCTAGAACTTAAAGAAATGTGAAAATGTCAAAACACCTTTAATCTGTTCTGTAAGAAATGAGTTTGCAGTGGGTTTGTGTTTATGCTGGACATGTTTCCAAAACGTTCTTGTGACCAGGTGAATCCCATCTGGCTTTTCTGTTGCATACTTTGTTTCTGGGTTCTTGCCAGGTTCTTATGGCCTGGATTGGCCACTGTTGGACACAGGACGCTGGGCTTGATGGACCCTTGATCTGACCCAGTATGGCATGTTCTTATGAATAATGTTCTATGAAAGCCAAAATCTGCTACCACTGTGGAGTTTAGGATGTATGAGAAGACATGCCATACCGGGTCAAACCAAAGGTCCATCAAGCCCAGCATCCTGTTTCCAACAATGAGCAAGCCAAATCAAAAGTACCTGGCAGGATCAAGGGGTAGATATTGCAAGCTGCTTATCCCAAGAATAAGCAGTGGATTTCTGCAACTCTACCTTAATAATGTCCCGGACCTCCGCTGACACTATTGCCGCCGTTGCTGCTGTGCTCCGAGGGAGTGAAGGCCTGCGCGATCGGCGCCCAGACCTGTCGGGGTAAGGCCTCCTTGTCTCCCCTCCCCCGGCGAGCCCAGACACCGATCGCGCCTCCAGCCAGCCGCGCCGCCCATCCTCGCGGCTCTGGGACCCGCCCACCACCCAGGGGACATCCAATCAACAGCGGAGAGGGAGGTTTAAATTTTACTACCTGCAGGCGCCGCTTCAGATTGTCCCGGACCTCCGCTGACACTATTTCCGCCGTTGCTGCTGTGCTCCGAGGGAGTGAAGGCCTGCGCGATCGGCGCCCAGACCCGTCGGGGTAAGGCCTCCTTGTCTCCCCACCCCCGGCGAGCCCAGACACCGATCACGCCTCCAGCCAGCCGCGCCGCCCATCCTCGCGGCTCTGGGACCCGCCCACCACCCAGGGGACATCCAATCAGCAGCGGAGAGGGAGGTTTAAATTTTACTACCTGCAGGCGCCGCTTCAGATTGTCCCGGACCTCTGCTGACACTATTGCCGCCGTTGCTGCTGTGCTCCGAGGGAGTGAAGGCCTGCGCGATCGGCGCCCAGACCCGTCGGGTAAGGCCTCCTTGTCTCCCCTCCCCCGGCGAGCCCAGACACCGATCGCGCCTCCAGCCAGCCGCGCCGCCCATCCTCGCGGCTCTGGGACCCGCCCACCACCCAGGGGACATCCAATCAGCAGCGGAGAGGGAGGTTTAAATTTTAATACCTGCAGGCGCCGCGCGCCGGCGTCGCGCACCGAAGGAGCGTGACAAAGGGGCTTTCCCCTTTGTGCGCCCCTTCGTGCAGCCTCTGAGTCTCAAGAAGAAGTAGATAATAGAAAGAAAAAAAAAAAAAAAGTAAAAGTAAGAAGGATATCCATCTCCTGACCTCAACCTCAGTCATCACCCCCTCCTTCGGCTGAGAATCTCCTGACTACAAAGGGAAAGTACCCGCCCTCCTTTTGACCAGAGACCCTCTCTGAATCACAGTCCTCTTTCAGAAACCCATAATCAAACCTCCAGCATCCAGCAATCGGACTACACTCAACCTCCTGCTCCCTTCACTCGGACTACACTCAACCTCCTGCTCCCTTCACTCGGACTACACTCAACCTCCAGCTTCCTTCACTCGAACTGCACTCAATCTCTACCATCCATTACTCGGACTACACTCAACCTCCAGCTCCCTTCACTCGGACTATACTCAACCTCCAGCATCTTCACTCGAACCACACTCAATCTCTACCATCCATCACTCGGACTACACTCAACCTCCAGCTCCCTTCACTCGGACTACACTCAATCTCTACCATCCATCACTCGGACTACACTCAACCTCCAGCTCCCTTCACTCGAACCACACTCAATCTCTACCATCCATCACTCGGACTACACTCAATCTCCAGCTTACTTCACTTGGTCCTCTCTCAACCTCAACCTCCAGCATCCATCACTCGGACCCCCCCTTTGTGCAGCCTCTGAGAACAGAACCTGCTTCATTGGCCACGTCTTTCTCCTTTCATATCTTGAAAAGAACTCAGCGTTTCACCCTCAAAATTTTAGGTTTACATAGGCAACAAGAGTCAAGACAGCTGAGTTAACATCAACAATCAACATGCTAACTGGTTTCCCAATCCCCTTACATCACCATTTTTGCCATGGTTCATACTCCATTCCAATCATCAGGAAATTACGCAATCATCAAACTAAACCTCTACCACTACATTACAACCGTCAACAAAGGCTAATTCCAATAATGATTTCACCAATCACACAATTCCTGGGCCTTTCTCTTCTATCCCTAACACTTTTCAACGCACAATCGCTTTCGAAAAAAAAAAACATCTTAAATGATTACCTTACAGAAGTAAACCCAGATATCTGTGCAATCACAGAAACATGGCTTAAACCCACAGATATAGCTCTATTAAACCAACTACCTACTCAACTTTACAATTTTTTCTCCATCCCTAGACTCAAAAGAAAGGGAGGAGGTCTTTTCCTAGCATCTAAGAAAGAGCTAGGTTTAACTTTACAATATTCAAATATCACATCGAACATAGAGTTTGCAGTTTTTAAATCCGAGCATCTACAAATTGGCCTATTCTACGCTCCTCCTGGAACTATAGACTCTGACCCCTCCCCGGTCATTGAACTTACCGCCAAATATTTCAACCCAGATAAACCTGCCATTTTATTGGGAGACTTCAACATACATGTCGACGCTTCACCACAAACAACAAACTGTGTTACCCTACTCTCATCACTCAGCTATATGGGTTTCACACAAATAATAAAAAGCCCAACCCACAAAGCAGGCCACACGTTGGACCTTATTTTCATTAATCAGTGCATCTTGCCCCCCGGATTCACCCTCTTGTTTTCCTGTCCCTTGGACGGACCATCAAATTATTAACATGACACTCAAACTCTCAGGACATCCTCCCACTTCATTCCCAAAAACCACTATTCAATTCAGGAAACCCTGTTCCACAGACCTTCTCAGCAACCATCTCTCTAATGAATTATCTCAACTTGATCTCTCCAACGCTTCTACAGCCATATCTTCATGGTGCAACATCACCAATAAAATCGCTGATCTAACCTGTCCTTCAATCACCAAAGTAGTACCACCTTCGCCTGACAACAGGAAACCCTGGTTCACCACTGAACTGAAGCTGCTTAAACAAGAACTAAGAAATAAAGAACACACATGGAGAAAAAACCCATCCCCCACAACATTAGCTATATACAAAACCACTCTCAATGCCTACAGGATCAACATTCTTAAAACAAAGAGAGATTTTTTCTCTAAAAAAATACATCATTTCATCTTTGATTCGAAAGCACTCTTCTCCTACGTTTCTGCCCTCACTAAACCATCCCCTCCTACCATCCCAGATGATCAAGCTCTCAACAAAGTCTCTGAACTAGCTGATTACTTCAAGGAAAAAATTGATAAATTGACTGTCTCTTTCTCTTCATCTAGTTCTTCTCCTCCATCTCCACCCAATACTCCACCTAAACTAAATACGACTCTAGAAACTTTTGAAACCACATCAGCTCTTGAGATTGAAAATATTCTCAAGAAAATGAAACCATCCTCTCATCCCTTAGACACAATTCCAAACAACCTCCTCATCGCTATAAGGAATACCATTTCAAAGCCAATTGCCGATATCATTAATTGCTCTCTTTCCCAAGGTCTAGTTCCTGACCAACTTAAACTAGCAATTCTTAAACCTCTTCTTAAAAAACCGAATCTTCCGGCCTCAGATCCAGCTAATTTCCGCCCAATAGCCAATTTGCCAATGATCGCCAAAATTATGGAAAAGATAGTCAATAGACAACTATCAGAGTACCTTGAAGAAAACTACATTCTTGCACCTTCCCAGTACGGTTTTCGTAAATCGTTAAGCACTGAATCCCTGCTTATCTCTCTCACTGACAATATTCTAACTAATATGGATAAAAAACAACCTCACCTCCTTATTCTTTTAGTTCTCTCTGCGGCCTTTGACACTGTCAACCATTCATCTTTATTACAAGGTCTGATAGACATAGGCATTAAGGGAACAGTACTCAGCTGGTTCAAGTCCTTCCTGGTTAATAGACAATTCAAGGTAAAGATAAACAACAAAGAATCACACCCGGTCCCAGCAAATCAAGGAGTCCCTCAAGGTTCCTCCCTCTCTCCAACCCTTTTCAACATTTACCTTCTCCCTCTCTGTCGACTTCTTAAAAATCTAAACCTAACACACTACATTTACGCGGATGACATCCAAATACTCATCCCAATCTCAGAATCCCTACACAAAACCTTGATTCACTGGAATAATTGCTTACAACTAATCAATCATCTTCTATCCAGTCTCAGCCTCATTCTCAACAACAACAAAACAGAGATCTTAATTATCAATCATGACGTTAATAACAATCGAATATACCCAGCTGTCCCACTCAATTCTACCACTCCTACAATTAATCACTCACCATATGTACGTGATTTAGGCGTCATGATAGATAATCAGCTTAACTTCAAAAAATTTATAAGCACCACCACTAAAGACTGTTTCTATAAACTTCTTGTCCTGAGAAAATTGAAACCACTTCTCCACTTCAATGATTTTCGGATGGTTCTACAAGCCATTATACTAACAAAAATTGACTATTGCAACTCGCTCCTTTTTGGCCTACCAACCTCATCCATCAAACCCCTCCAGATGATTCAAAACTCTGCAGCTAGAATCCTTACCAATACGAATAAACGAGACCACATAACCCCCATACTAAAACTCCTCCACTGGCTGCCTATTAAGCAAAGGATTCTCTATAAAGTATACACAGCAATTCATAAATCTATTTACAACATATCCCCTCTCCACTTAAGCACCCAACTACGTTTTCACTCTTCAACTAGACCTATCAGAGGAGCTTATAAAGGCACACTCTATGTTCCTTCAACAATATCCTTACATCAGAAACGTACCATTTCTTTAGCAGGTCCTGTCCAATGGAACATGCTCCCACCAGACATCCGCCTTGAGATCTGCTTTGCGTCCTTCAAAAAGAAAATTAAAACCTGGCTGTTTAGCCAAGCTTTTCCAGAACTTTGATTATTTTCTACCTCCAGCTATCAAGATTTTCTCACCATCGCAATCCCTTTTGCAGATCACATTTATCTTAGACAATTACGCCTTATTTTATGATTTGATTTCTCAGAGACTTTACAACTTTATCAGTGTTATTATTCGAATCTGTTTTCCATGTTTTCCAAGTTCTATAACCTTGTTATATGTACCGCCTCTTGGCATAATTTTTATGTTTCAATGTAAACCGATGTGATCTGTATTTTAATACAGGAACACCGGTATATAAAAATCTAAAAATAAATAAATAAATAAATAAATAATAATGGTTAATGGACTTTTCCTCCAGGCTCCTATCCAAATCGTTTTATAAATGCAGCTACACAAATAGCTTTCACCACATCTTCTGACAACGAATTCCAGAGCTTAATTATGCATTGAGTAAAAAAATATTTTCTCTTATTAGTTTTAAATGCATTACTTAGTAACTTCAAAGTTTGTCCCCTGGTCTTTGTACTTTTCGAAAGAATAAACAACTGATTAATGTTTACTCATTCCATTCTACTCATTATTTTATAGACCTTTGTCATATCTCCCCTCAGCCATCTCTTCTCCCAGCTGAAAAGTCCTAACCTCTTTAGCCTTTCCTCATAGGGGAATTGTGCCATCTACTTTATCATCTTGGTTGCCCTTCTCTGTACTTTTCTAATTCTACTATATCTTTTTTGAGATGTGGTGACCAGAACTGCACACAATACTCAAGATGAGGTTGCACCATGGAGAGATACAGAGGCGTTGGGATATTCTCTGTTTTATTCTCCATTACTTTCCTAATCCCTAACATTCAATGGGCTTCCTTGGCTGCTGCTGCTGCTGCACACTGAGCAGAAGATTTCAACGTTTTCAATGATGACACCTAGAGCCTTTTCTTTAGATGTGACTCCCAAAGTGGAGCCTTGCATTTTGTAGCTATAATTTGGGTTACTCTTCCCAAAGTGCATCACTTTGCACTTGTCCACATTAAATTTCAGTTGCAATTTGCATACCCAGTCTCCCAGTTTTGCAGTGTCCTCTTGCAATTTCTCACAATCCTCTTGTGATTTAACAACTTTGAATAATTTTGTGTCATCGGCAAATTTGATCACCTCACTTGTTCCCATTTCCAGGTCATTTATAAATATATTAAAAAGCAGTGGTCCGAGAACAAATCCCTGGGGCACGCCATTATTCACCTTTTTCCATGGGAAACATTTACCAATTAGTCCAACTCTCTGCTTTCTATCTTTTAACCAGTTGGCAATTGAAAATAGGACATTTCCCCCTATCCCATGACTTTTTAATTTCCTAAGAAGTCTTTCGAGAGGACAGTGGCTCCCAAATGTAATCCTTGAGACAATCCAATAAGTCTGAATTTCATGGTAACTAGAATATGCAAATTAATCAAATGATTCAAGTTACCCATGTGCAAATATATATTTCATTTATAATGGATAATCCTGAAAACTATTAGGGTTGCCAGGATTAAAATTTGGAAACCAGTGGCTTTAGACTCTGTTACTAAGGTAAATATGTGTTATTATATCTATAGGTGCCTTACCCTTCTCCAATCTAACTACCAGCTTAAAACACAAGTCTAAAATTAAATCAGTCAAAAGTGATGGACTGAAATAAACATTAACCCCCCCAAAAAAAACAAAACAAAACAAAATGAAGTCTATTTAGACCCCTCTGATCACACCATCCCAAGCTCAGCTGGGGTCTCCCTGGGCTCTGACCCCCACCCCGCCCAGTAAATCAGCCAGGGCCAGTGAACTTTCTGCCCCCTATGTACTCCTTCCTTTTTGGGAGGGGGGGGGGTTACTGGAAGAAAGGCAGTAGCGATCCTCAGTCACTCTTGCCCCCACTGTTGTACATTTAAAAATGAATCTGGCCAGTCCTAAGACTGGTGCCATGTTGATGGCAACAAAAGTATGCTGGTCTCAGAGCCGTCCGTTGCCATTATCTTGTACGGCCGTATGACTGTTCTCTACTCACATGGTCTCTACTCACATGGTCCTCCTCAGACTCATGTCCCAAGTAATTTCTCATGCATTGGGTGGAAATCTCAAACTGAAAACTCCTGCAGAAAGATGGAAGAGGTTTTTCTGCATCGCTATACTTTATTGTCATAGTTTTAAAATTTATTCGTAATTCCAATTTCAAACATAGTTCAAAATCAGAAAGCAAACATGATTAGTTCAAAATAATAACCCAATAAACATATAACCCTAAATACTGAAAGCATAAATACATAGCCAACATCTAGGGGCCAGAAAAAGGAAAAAGGAAAAAAAAATCCACCAAGATATAGTCAAGGAGTAGAAGACAGAATTCTTATTACAATCAATACTCTCTTCCCTGAAATTCATCCCTCACCTATCCAGCTGACTTATCTCTTAGGAAAATTTCAAGATGCCCTGGATCAGAAAAAACAAAACTATTATTTTGATAGGAAATTAAAACATTTACGAGGAGTTTAAAAAAAAGGTTGCACCTATAGATAAGAATCTCTGTTTAAACAACAGCAATTGTTTCCTTCTTATCTGGATGCTAACTGAAATAAACAAGAATATCTGTACTTTCTGAGCACAAAATTGAACATCTCTACATGAAACATATTTAGAAAAAACTAGCTCTTTATCTCCATCTAAACTAAAACAGACCAGAAGCATGCCTCTTAAAGAAATATCTGTTGTGGAGGTGGACCCTTAGCCTGAAGCGGAGTTGACGCTACCTGTGAGGAAGCCCCCACAGGTTCCCACGCTGGGAGGTGGAGCAGAACGGGAAGTGGATACTGACTGGAACTTCTCCATTACCAGCCCTGTTCCCTGCAGGTTGAGCCTTGGGTACTGGGGCCTGCTGGTCTTAGGTGGGCCTCCGCGTTGTTGATCCTGTGAAGGATGTTCAAGGCAAGAAGCTAGGAAGCAATGAAGACACAGGGTCCGAAGGAGCTGAGTTCAAGACAGAGCCTGGATCCAGAAGCCCGGACAGGCTGAAGCAGGCTAGAGATCAGGATTGGGCTTGTAAATAGGCAAGAGCCTAAGAAAGTCCAAGTAGTCAGCTGAAGGCAAAGTCAGGTTCAAGCTGAAGTCAGGGCAGGCGGCTGAAGACAAGGTCAGGTGCAAGCAAGGATCAGAGCCAGAGAATCTGTCCAAGGTGTGGTCAGGAAAAAAGTGAGGGTCAAAGCCAGGAATCCATCCAAAGCGTGGTTAGGAATAAGTGAGGGTGAAAGCCAGGAATCCGTCCAAAGGGTAATCAGGAACAAACGAAGGTCAGGAACAGGGAACTGGATATGGAACTTGGGAAGTGGAACAGGAACGCAGGACTGGAACAGAACAAGTACAGGAGCAGGAACAGGAACACGAAGGAGTAGCAACTAAGCACACGACTGGAAGCGTGGAGACCTGTTGCTAAGGCAAAGGACCGGATGGCAGAGCCTGCCTTAAGTAGAAGGGCCCGGAGATTTCATCATCCGGGGCTGCGGGAAGGTTTCCCGCCACGGCCCCTTAAAAGTTGGGGAAGGTGCACGCATGCGCGTGGCTAAGGCAGACTGACTAGAACTATGTAGTGGCGGTGTCTCCCCTCGGCACACGTGGGGAGATCTGACTGAGACCGGAGGAGGCTGCGGAGCTGCCGGAGTAACCTGGGAATATAGCAGGAGCGCGAGCACGAAGGCAACTGCCTACCACTACCTAAGAGGAAGGGCCAGGTCCGGGACCTGGGCGTCAGGGGTGAGTAGGCCGGTCGTGGGCCTGCCGCGGCCTGGATATGCAACAATATCATCACAAGATGATTCTAATAAAGTAGAGATACTGGCCTCATTAGATACTAAACAATCAACCATACCTTCTTCAACATTAATATTCTTTTTACTCCTGGGAAAATAATTCACATTTAAAACATGTGGAATTTTATCGCTTGAATACCCAAGAATATCAATCAAGTATTTCTTAAACATTTCAAAAGGGGATTATAGATGTGTCATAAGAAATTTTAAGAAATAGAGGTTTTTTTCCTTATGGCATTCTCAATATTCTCTAAGCAATTATGAATTAATGAGTTATCTTTTACATTAGCAATTGTAAACTCCTGATTCTTTAACTTCTCAGTTTTAAGCTCAGTTAATTCTTTTTCGATTGCCACCACTTGAACATCATAACTCTGAAACTTTTATTCAGAGTCTTCTGACAATTGATCATTTGTGAAGATAAGTGTATTAGTGCATTTTCTGTTCTAGAGACCCACCTTCCACACATCCAGCAAAGAAACATTAATAGGCTCAGAAGGGCCCATCACTAAACACATATCTAAAGATGGAATAGGTGGACTAAGACCACATTCAGGCATTATAACATTAATTACCTTCGACTCAGGTGGGGAGCAAATGCTTGAATCTCTAGTCACAGTCAATACTTTTCCCAGGGAAAGCTGAAATCTCCGTTCTAATTCCTGCATTCTTGAAATTTCATCTTCAAGAAATCTAGTATCCATACCCTCTTTCCCCTTCAAATAATCCTTCCCAGAGCCATCTTATTTAGGTGTCGAAAAAGTGGCCATCGCACTTCCTTTCACAGTAAGAGGAAATAAATCACTTCTGCAAGATGAAGGTTGCAAAGGGAGAATAATGATGTTGGGGCTGAGAGAAGCTCCAGATGAAAAAGATCCCTCTCCTAAATTGCCCATACTTGTTGAGGAAGATAATCAGATCACATGGGAATCCATCAGGCTACTAGATGATAACATAAAAGCAGAGAGCTTACCCTTCCTCTTCTTTCCCATAGATAGCAATGCAAAGGTGTTCTGGTCTAAGGGGCACCCAACTTTGGTGGTGGTGAGCCACAGGCAGACCGCTTTTAAAGGTACCAGCGGCCCTCTTTTCTGACGTCACAAGCTCTCCGCTGGTGGGGGAAGTGCAGGCAAAAACAGAACTGCTCACTGCACAGATCATCCAAGGCTCCACTCCTTGAACAGCATCCCACCTTCACTCCGCGGGCAGGCCGCTTTTAAAAGTACCAGCGGCCCTCTCTTCTGACATCAGAAACTCTCCATGGGTGGGGGAAGGGCAGGCAAAAACGGCACTGCTCACCTCACAGATCTTCCAAGGCTCCACTCCTCAATCACCTTTTTTCCTGGCTTTATGCTGTGCATTATGCCCGAAATGGGATTTGCAATAAAAAAATCACAAATCCCATTTCAGGGGAAGGAGAGGAAGAGAGTAATAATCAACACAATTAAAAAAAATCAGTATCATTTTCCATATTTTACAACAAATGGAAGTTGCAATATTCCATTCTGACCATTAGAGGTCTGCTGGAATGCAAACCAAAGAATACTAAGGCAGCTGCTATCATATGGGATAGCCACCCTTTCTGGCCTCCTACTTAAAAACAATCAGGTTCTCTTCACCAAATGTACACTAGATGGCACAGTAGGACTGAAGTGGAAGACTCCCTGGGTCACAGTGTCACATCAGAGTCAGATCTGTAGGGGTAATTCAAATGACTATGTCTCTTCCTCTCACTGTTTACATTTCCTCTGGAAATTTGAGCTCAGGCAAGGGCCGATGTAATGAGGTGCATTTAGTAGATTGTGCAGGTTAACCTGCAGTTGTGTGCACATTCTTTGTATACAAACTTTACTGCTGTTGCAACAAGGAACACATTGTTATGTGCATCCTGAATGCACATAACAATGTGCATTCAGGATGGTGCCCTCTCATGCAAATTATGGCATTAGCTACTAATCTCCAGTGCAGAGAGAAGCACTGGCTTAATTTATACATTCTTGGTGCTGGATGGAGTAAAGTTTCCATCGCTAATGTAAGTCTATTGGCAGAAGCTGGAGTTCTGGTGCCGTGACATGTAGCAAGTCTTTTATGTGCATAAAACATGCTTTGGCCATGCTAATCCTGTTTTCTGTGCATAAAGTATGATTTATGTGCAAAAAATGTCCGAGAGACTCCTTTTTCCCAATGGAATTAAAATGTGCCAACAGCCTATGCAAAAGACTGCGTGCACATTTTAACTCAGGTTTGTATGCTTTTTAACTCCCAATGCATTAGTATAGGATGTTGTTACTGCATTGGGAGCTGAATTTTAGTGCACAGTTTTTCCATGTTTTTTCTTACACTAGGCCCTCAGAATGAACCTAAGGTATTCATTGAAACTAATGCATATTTCTAGCACTCAGTTCACCATCATGGACTTAATGGGCTAAGCACAGTCTGCTGGAATTCAGATTTAAACCACTCTAGACTGTGTGAACAAGAGAAAGAAAAAACATTTTTTTTTGTACCTGCTGGAAGGGCACCTATGTCCCCAGGTATGGGCATAGGGTCTCTAGCACACATTTGCTGGCATGGTTTAGGGCTGGCTGGATGAGGATCTGTCCATGCCCCAGTGCAGCTCAGTCAGGAGCAGAAAGCCTGATGTCTTTTTAAAAAGAAAAAATAGTTGTTTATTTTTTTCCTTCTGCAGCTCACTATTCTACCTGCACTCATTGTTCAACCCCTTCCAGCTCCCCAGCTGTCTGAAAGGAGGGGAGATAATACTTGGATAGCCTCGTGGGTCATGGAGTGAAATGCCCAGTGTAGGAACACCAGGGGTGTAAAATAACCAGCACCACCCCCCCCCCCCCCCACCACACACACACCTGGAGATTATTGAGTTACCACAGCAACTTTAAAAAAATGTAAAAATTAAATAGAAGTGGTTGGCAACTGTGCCATGGACTTGGGAATGCTACTGAGCACAAGGACAAGATTTGTGTGGACTTTTAAAAAGGGCACTACTTTTGTGATGCCACCAGAGCAGAGATCTGCTCTCTGAGGAAAAAGAAGTTTTGAAAAAAAGAAAGAGGGAGGAGACAGGTGGGGCTGGACTAAGGCAGGGAGCTGTTCACTTGCTCTGCCTGACTAAGAAAAAAAAAGAACTTGGAGTATTCAGTCACCAATTTAAAGGGGAACAATTAGAGAGATTAGTATATCAGCAGTGCTAGTATGCCTTAGCAAATTTACAGGTCGATACAGTACAGTACGGAGTGCACTGTTAACCCGTGATTGGATGCGCGTTTTGGATGCGTGATTGCACGTGCATTTTAGACGCGCTATTACCCCTTACTGAATAAGGGGTAAAGGTAGCGAGTCAAAAACGCACGTCCAAATGCTGGCTAAAACACTGTACTGTATCGGCCTGTTTATTAGATCTATGAAAGTGAATGTGTGCTGTAGCTCTTTAAATAATATTCAAGACAAGGAATTTTTGCTTATTGTTTTATTCTGCTTAGATAGCAAATCTGTTTAATTAGTTTATTGAAGATTTTTGGTGCCTTGAGGCTAGTCTCTCTTGTTGATTTGGTATATGCAGAGAATAGGAAATCTTGAAGGAGAGATTAACACTCACTGCCATCGGACCCATCGACAGAGATACCTGCTGCCATAGAGACCACTGCATTCAAGCTGCTACTTGAATGGACCAGCAGAGATAAGTGTGCATACTGACCTCCAGGATACACACTAGATCTGGCCAGCCTAGCATCATTTACTGAGCTCAGTAGCAAAGGAGCACAAAACAAACAAATAATAAAAAAAACAAAACCCACAAAGATTCTTACTTTCAGGAATGCTGTATGTAGAGAGCCTGTAAAGAAAAAAAGACAATACAAAGAATCATTTTCTTACAAATATCAGTTTTCAGAGAATACACATGGTAAGTGTAAAGCAAGAAATATTCAGACAATACTTATCTGAATCTGTTGGGCTTGGTATAAGGTTCTATAAGAAAAAGAATATCAGTATTAATAGTGGTTCAAGGTATTTCGCATTAAAGAAAAATGTTTAAATTGATTGACATTTCTAATGGTTATATGTAAGAGTGTAAAAGTTGTTTTTTTTTTTTTTTGTGGAATACTGTTTAAAGGGAAAATATGTATTGAGATATACTGTTTATTGTTAGACTGTTTTCAAGAATATGTTTTTGGTTTGCTAGTATAATAAACTGTTAAGATTTTTACCTCTTTTTGGACCTTTGCCTAACTTTTTTTATCCCTGCTTTCCTTCCTACCTCCCGGAGATAGGCTAGGCGAGTCACAGTTGGCCAAACAAAGCCCAGCATGAAAGAGGACTTTTCAGAAGTGTCCCCTCAAGAGAACATCCTGAGTCCTACAATCTCACCTCCGCCCTCAGCCTAGGACACCCAAGAGTGAGGGACTCCATCCTGTGGTGGTTTACAGACGTTTCAGCTCACATTGCAGGTGAAGATCCACATTGATCAGTCTGCAGATCTCTGGAAGGTCCACACTCCATTGGTTCTGGTGAAGGAGGGTCCAGGGATGCAGGGTCACAGTGGGGCATCAAAATGGCAGATGAAATTTAATGTGGATAAGTGCAAGTGATGCATATAGGGAAAAATAACCCATGCTAAAGTTACACAATGTTAGGTTCCATATTAGGTGCTACAACCCAAGAAAGAGATCTAGGCGTCATAGTGGATAACACATTGAAATCGTCGGTACAGTGTGCTGCGGCAGTCAGAAAAGCAAACAGAATGTTGGGAATTATTAGAAAGGGAAAATGTCATAATGCCTCTGATTCGCTCCATGGTGAGACCGCACCTTGAATACTGTGTACAGTTCTGGTTGCCACATCTCAAAAAAGATATAATTGCGATGGAGAAGGTACAGAGAAGGGCTACCAAAATGATAAGGGGAATGGAACAGCTCCCCTATGAGGAAAGACTAAAGAGGTTAGGACTTTTCAGCTTGGAGAAGAGACGGCTGAGGGGGGATATGATGGAGGTGTTTAAAATCATGAGAGGTCTAGAATGGGTAGATGTGAATTGGTTATTTACTCTTTTGGATAATAGAAAGACTAGGGGGCACTCCATGAAGTTATGTGGTACATTTAAAACTAATCGGAGAAAGTTCTTTTTCACTCAATGCACAATTAAACTCTGGAATTTGTTGCCAGAGGATGTGGTTAGTGCAGTTAGTATAGCTGTGTTTAAAAAAGGATTGGATGAGCTCTTGGAGGAGAAGTCCATTACCTGCTATTAAGTTCACTTAGAGAATAGCCACTGCTATTACTAGCAACGGTAACATGGAATAGACTTAGTTTTTGGGTACTTGTCAGGTTCTTATGGCCTGGATTGGCCACTGTTGGAAACAGGATGCTGGGCTTGATGGACCCTTGGTCTGACCCAGTATGGCATGTTCTTATGTTCTTATGTACTCAGCAGCACAATATATGATGATTTAGCACAGATTGCCCACACAAACCGTCACTGACAGAAGGTCCACCACAACATATGACATACAGACTAATAAGTTAATTGCAAAGTTTAGATACACATGAGCTCACTGTTCTAATTGTGTCCATTTCCTGCTCCCCTGCCCAGCGGCTCCTCAAAATGAAACCATTCTTCACTTCTTAACACCTCTTTTTGACCAGGGCTAAGCACACAGGATAATTGTGATACTGGCTGTCCTGTCCCTGTGAATCATGGTGATTGATTCAGTCAGCGCAGTTATTTCTCCCTCTCTTATAAACAGTTCTATTTATTTATTTATTTTTGCACCTGCCTTCTAATCTTGCAGATTTAGGAGTGAAAAACAAAGCAGCAAAATCCTCCCAGCCCAGGCACCCTTGCAGGGGGTATCACAATGACACAAATACAGTGCAACAATCGCCCCACCCCTCGACAAAGCAAACACTACATCAATAGTACACACATTCCCCTCCCACCACACACCCACTAAGGAGTTAACACATTAGCACCTTTCTCTACCAGGGAAGGCTTAAAACTGATTTCTTTCTTCCTACAATAGTTCTGCATTACCACCTACTGGCAGAACACAAAAATTCGAACTTCATCTCTGTCCTAGAATATGCTCTATACCAGGGAATGCAATACTCTTTGCCTTTCAAATGTGGAGTTCATTACTTGCTTTTCCAAACCCATGTTGAAGGTGAGTTACTATTCTGGTACAGTAGGTAGGCCCCTTCCCTAAAGAGGGCTTGCAGTCTACGGAGGCATTTTTCAAAGAGTTAAGCAGGTAAACATTAGCATATACGCACAGCAGTAGCCCATACTCATGCAATCCATATTTTCTAAAAGTCAAAAGTGTGCATGTACTTTCCATTTTGCGCACACAAGCTCATATAAAAAAGGGGTGATCCTGGGTAAGGTCAACAGTTACGCATGTAAGTTGCTATTTTAAAAGACACTTGCACACATTCATTTGGCAACTTACTTGCAGAATTTTACAGCTGCTAATTATCTCGCAAAATTGATGTTTATTAGGGATGTGCAGAGCAAAATTTTATGTTCATATTTTTTATGTCCGAAAGGGGGTCCCACTTGCGGCCAATATGGACATAAAAAAAATCCAATGAGTTGGGTATATGTACATATGTGCAAAAAAAAAATTTAAACCCCCTCACCCTCCTTAATCCCCCCCCCAGACTTACCACAACTCCCTGGTGATCGAGCGAGGAGTGAGGACGTCATTTCTGCAATCCTTGGCGAGAAGCATGTGACGTCGGTGGCATGTCGAGTGACGCGGTGTCACGTGATTCCCGGCTCGTTCGCGCCGGACGGCTCGTTCGGCCCAAAAAGAACTTTTGGCCAGCTTGGGGGGGCCTCCTGACCCCCCCAAGCTGGCCAAAAGTTCTTTTTGGGCCGAACGAGCCGTCCGGCGCGAACTCGCCGGGAGTCACGTGGCGCCGCGTCACTCAGACGCGACGTCACGTGATTCCCGGCTCGTTCGCGCCGGACGGCTCGTTCGGCCCAAAAAGAACTTTTGGCCAGCTTGGGGGGGCCTCCTGACCCCCCCAAGCTGGCCAAAAGTTCTTTTTGGGCTGAACGAGCCGTCCGGCGCGAACGAGCCGGGAATCACGTGACGCCGGCGTCACTCGACGTGCCGCCGACGTCACATGCTTCTCGCCAAGGATTGCAGAAATGGCGTCCTCACTCCTCGCTCCATCACCAGGGAGTTGTGGTAAGTCGGGGGGGGGGAGATTAAGGAGGGTGAGGGGGTTTATATTTTTATTTTGGCTCAACAATCGCGATTTCCCACATATCGAACATATCTATGTTCGATATGTGGGAAATCCGATCGTTTATGTCGAATCAATTTTTTAAGTAAAAAAAAAATATGAGTTGCGTTTTACTAATGCGGTCAATCCGAATGCACACCCCTAATGTTTATTATGTATTATTGTCTGGGTGGGAGGTCTGGGTGAACTGGAGGGAATTCAGGTAGAAGAACCAGGAAGGTCTTGATGACCTGGAAAAGGAATGGGCAAACTGGTGGAGTAATTGTTAAACTGGTAATTTAAATGTCACATGCATGTTCTAAAATATGCTGACTTGTATGCATAAAGGTGAATTTCAATAGCCTGGTGCATGCCAAAACCTGTAGATATGTGCACAAGTCAGGCCAGCGTGCACCAAGCGGATTTTAAAAACTGTCCGTGTAGACGCGTATTTCCTGCCAGGTGCACAAATGAAAAGTTCCAAAAAAGGGGCGGGGTCTGGGCCGGGCAAGGGCATTCTTGGATTTCAATTTCCATTCAGCACGCAAATATTTACGTGCATAGGTGTAGCCGGGGTCCTCTGCCACGTAACTTGACTTCTGCTATTCATGACGTGTAAATAGTAAATCAAAAAGATATAGGCAGATCAGCAGGGTTTTCAGGGTCAAGACTAACAAGGGAGGAGGGAGGCTATTAAACTAGATGGTTTGAAAAACCTATCTGTTACTGGGGCGAAGAGGGAGTGAACTGAGAAAACTGGTAATGGCATCAACACGCGAGTCCATTAACATCCCCCAATTTACACGGTAGAAACTGCATTCACACATAGGTGCATGCCCACTTAAAATTGCATCATTCAGGCTATTTTATAATAAGCTTGCATATACGTGCCTATGTTGTAAAATGGCTGCGTCTCTGGGATTGGGCCAACTAACACATTCACATGTGCACCCATGCACTTGTTTAAAACTTACTGTCCCTATAGGGTTTTTTGTGAGTAAATTCTCCTTTATTCGTGCATCTATTTTTAAAATAGATAGGAAAACTATGTGCATTCAATACATTGAAATGCTCACTGTAAATGCATTGCATGTATTCATGTGTAAGCATACTCAAGCACATATGTTGTGAGGTAGATGTTGTGTGTATTTGATAATACGCATGGGCTTTAAAATCCTATCGCAGATCTATGCACTGATATGCTGCTGCACAGAGTGCCACGGGAGAAGCACTCCTGTGGCACTCTGCTGCACAGAGTACCACAGGAGAAGCAGGGTTTGAATCTTAGCTATCTTTGTTCTCAGTGTGCTGCTGTAAACATTAGACCATGACTCCACATCTCTACAGAATGGACAAGGGGTCCCTACACTTAGTTGTATCATTATGGGAGCAACAGAACTCTGTTAGTGATAGCATGAGCCAGCTCTAGAAAATAACCAATATAATTTATTTTTATTGCCAGAATACTGCATTTAATTTCAGACCAAAAGAGGGGAGAAGAATTAAAATATTTTGCTTAACTTTCATAAAAATAATGTAACCAGATATGTGAAATTTCAAAATCATAAAAGTGTGAATGCTTCCAGTATTATGTGATGTGATGGGAACATAAAATAAATATTCCTTTGCAGATGTGTAACTTTGATTGCCCTGCAGCAAAATTATGCCAACAGTTGGAGTCCTCCCTGTATGATGGCACGCTATTTATTTGCTCTCTACTGTGAAATAACTTTTTTATTGCATTCTGAGATATTAGGGCTACAAAAGGATATAAAAGGAAGAAATTGAACTGACTTTTTCACTTATAGTATCTTATGCATACTTAACTTGGAATAAAGTACAAATATAACAAATGTTTTCATTATAGTAATAAAAAAATAGAATCCAAGTTTTGATAGTAATTTATTCATCTCAGGCTTAACACATATTTTATGATTTAACACTATGGTCCCTATATATAATAGGCCACGATGCACTAAGCTGCAAATTTTTTCCGTGGGAGGGGCCCCACTATCATTGGGGGAGTAGCTGCGATAGTGGGCCCCTCTCCTGAAAAAAATGTTGCAGTTGTATCACCAGGGTTGTTTTGACCAGCAGCAAAACACCGCAGGGCAAAACAATGAGGCATGGGGTCATTATGGTCAATGTTGGCCCACAAAGCACAGGGCTGCCATTGCCTTAAAGGGACCACCACCAAACAAAAAACTGGCTAAAATAGTAAAGCTGTGTGCAGGGGTCAAACGTGACCCCCTCCTTACACTGGGGCTGCCCCTTGAGACTGCCACAACAAACAATAAAAAAATAATGAGCAAGGGATCACGCATTGACCAGTGCCCCTCCCCTTCAACTCAATCAATAAGTAGGTCATCACAATGAAAGGTACCCTCCCACATCTCCCATTTCACCTCAAAAAATGACCAATAGAATCCCCCCAACACCCTCCACTCCCAAAATATGGAAAAGACCTCATTGGTCTATAGTGATCCCCTTCCCCCAGACCCTCCAAGTCCTGAAGAAGTATTGGTTTTCAGTGGAAGGGGCCCTTCCCCCATTCATGACCCTCTCTTCTACACGCCAGTGCCTCAAAACAGCAAAAGCAGTCCATCAATAAGGCCCAGGACACCTCCTCAATCTCGGCTCAGTCAGTGCCATTTTAGAAAATGGCACTGACCTGACCTTGCCCCAGCTAATGTAGTAAATTTAGAAGGGGGAGGCCCATTTATTACTTTTGTCTCTATAGCAACCTTCTCCTCAAATTCTCTCTTGGCCTGTCTTATTACTGCTGTACATCTAACTTGCCAGCACTTATGGCTCTTATGCTCTTTCCTGTTTTCTTAATTTGGGACTGCTTTTCAGTTTTTGAAAGATTCTCTTTTGGCTTTAACTGCTTCTTTCACCTCACCATTAAATCATCTGGCAATCATTTTGCCTTCATTCAACCTTTTTTTAATGCATGGAATACATTTTATCTGGGCTTCTAGGATGGTATTTTTAAACAATGTTCATGCCTCAAGCAAATCCTTAACCTTTGCAACTGCTTCTTTTAGATTTTTTTTTCTAATTCCATCATTCTATTATAATCTCCCTTTTTATACAGTATTCTACTGCAGTAGATTAACTTAACATCCTGCCTTCAGTGATTATATCGAATTTGATTGCATTATTATTGCTATTGATAAAATTCCTCTCCATAGTAACCCCTTGCATCAGGTTGTGCATTCCACTGAGGACTAGATCCAAAGTAGTTACCCTTCTCATTGGACCTTGGACCAGCTGCTCTGTGAAACAGTCTTTTATGGCATCAGTAAACTTAACCTCTCTAGCCTGTCCTGATGAGATATTGACTCAATCAATACCAGGGTAATTGAAATCTCCCATTATTACTGTGTTGTCGTATGCATTTGCCTTTCTAATTTCAGCTAGTATTTCACAGTCTATTTCTTCATTTTGGCCAGGTGTCTGGTAGTATACTCCCTCTGCTACATTCTTACCATCACACATGGAATTTCTATTCATACATTATTTTATTTATTTATTTTATTTAATGAGTTTTTATATACCGGGAAACATTTGGAACATCACCTCGGTTTACAGCACAACTTAAATGCAGCAACGGGCTTTACATAGAACTCTTGAACATAATCTAATGAAACATGCATTACATAGGCGATTCATAAATTAACAGTAACCGCAAATTAACTGGAACTGCAGATTAATCAATACTAACTAAGAAACTACGGAGAGAAGCTGCATGATAATAATAACTAACTTGAGAGTAACGGATTGAAAATGGTAGGAATAAATCAACGAAAGGATCATGACAGGGATTTAACAGAATGAAAGAGGGTAACAGGGTAGGGGGATGGTAAAGCCAGGGGGTAAAAGCTTAAGAAGGAGGGTAAGTGCTAGGAAGAAAGAGGACATGCAGGAGGGTCCATGGGGATGGGGAGGGAGGAGCTCAAGAGTATGCCTGTTCGAAGAGCCAGGTCTTAAGGTTTTGTTTGAATTTCCTGGGGCATAGTTCCTGGCGTAGACTTGGAGGCATTTTGTTTCCTTCAGAACATTTATGCTGCGTGACTCTATGCTATCTTTTACATATAATGCCACTCCTCTAACAATTACATCTGCCCTGTCATATCAGAATCATTTATACTCTGGTTTCACTGAATACCATCAGTAATCCTCCTTCTTCAATGTCTCTGAAATGGCTATTATGTTTATATCTTATTATAATGCCAATACATTCTAACTCTCTAATATTACCATTCAGACTTTTTGCATTTGTATATAGAACATTTAAAGTATTTGTTTTATTTGTATTTGTGTTCAAGCCTGCTTATTAGCAGAAGATACAGGCAGTTTAGAGTCATTCACATCTATATGATCTTTATATCCATCTGGGCTACTTCAATTTGTACCACAGCTACTCTAATAGGATATTCTTTTTTTAAATTCTTTATTTTCAAATTTTAAAAATTTCCCAAGAATATCTGTTGTACAGTAAATTTGATGTTTAACAAAAAAATAAGGCAAAACAAATAAAATACAGCATTAAACCATTGTCAATATGTTTTCAACGTCTAAATTATAAGAATTCTTGGGAAGCAGTAATAGGGGCGCCTTACTTAGTAGAAATATATACGATAGAGAAGAAAAATATGTACATCGAGTGGTGTTATAACCAAACCTATATCTTATGCCGGGCCCGTATTAGAAGCTTCTTGGGTTCATGCCATTAAGAAAGCTCTAAGCTGTTTGGGCTCCATAAATACATAATTTTCATTTAAATATCTCACACAACATTTGCATGAGTATTTTAAAATAAAGCTGGCACCAAGCTGAAGAACCTCGGCTCACATTTTAAGAAAATCTTTACTACGTGTTTGAGTCATTTTAACAACATCAGGATACATCCAAATTGGATAACCAGAGAAAACTGCCTGTCTATTTCTAAAGAAAAGTCTCATAATATTATTACGATCCGAAAGGAAAGCAAAGGATATCAGTAAAGGTTTTCTTTGCGTTATCTCCATTTCCATAGTCATTTCAAATAGGATAGTTATATCTAAAATTGATGTTTGAGTTTCCACAGGTTCTGATCTTCTACCTGGGCCCGCTGTTGTAGGTAATAGGCTTTTACGATTACTGGCAAGGCTGTGTCTGGGATCTTTAGTATTTGATGCATGTAAGTTTTAAAAAGTTCCAGAGGGGAAATCAATCTCACCACGGGGAAGTTTAATACCCTTAGGTTATTTATTTATTTATTAAAAATATTTTCTATACCGTCGTTAAGTTATATACCATCACAACGGTTTACATATAGGCACATAAATTAAGGTTGGTAAATGTTACGGTAGTACATTCTAAGGGGTGCCAGTAAGTTTTCTACCCCTTCTAATCTTCTATTGGTAATCTTCTCAGAAACAATTAGTTTTTGTTGAATATTTTCAGAGGTAGTAAACCTCTTCTCCATATCTTCTACTTCTTTACCAAAAGTTGAAATCAAGTTATTATTCAGTGCAGATTGGTTCCTTGTTTCTAACGCTACTTGGGACAATGATTTAATAGATTGTTCTATGGATTACAGAACTGTCCAATTCCCCTCCGAGTTATTTTTTTCCAGTTTTGCTATTTCTAATCCCGCAGTTATAGCTCTTAAATGGCTTTCTCCCGCTTCTTTAAATTCTCTCCCGCTCCCCACAGTACCTTGCAAAGATAATATTATGCCTGTTTCTTGTTGTTTCAAAGAAAGGTCCGGAGTTGTCCCCTCCATAGTTCTTCCCGGGCACAAGCTGCACGCTTCTTCCAGCCCACGGATCTCTCCCAGGCTCTCCTCTCGGGCAGCAGCTCCTCCTTCCCTCTGGGCCAATGCCAGAGAGGTTCTCGCTGCTTCCGATACACAGGAAGGTACTTTGTTGTTCCCTGGGTGCACGGGCCTGCTCGGCACTCCGGAGATCAAAGTAGTGTCATAGGTCAGAGGGGACGGTGTGTGCTCCAACACCGTTCCCCCAGCGACCACTCTCTCCAGCGATGAGGTTACAGCACCCTCAAAAAGTCCCTCGATATGAGGTTGTCGGGGGTCCAAAGAGGGTGAGTTGCCATTCACTCTTCTTAACCACCCTTTTCTTTTTGTATGAGGCATTTATTTTAGTAAATTAGATATAAAGGAAAAACCCTCTCCTCGAGCGATCAGTGCGGACCTACTTGGCGGCCATCTTGCCCCTAATAGGATATTCTAAATTTGCAAATATCTTTAGAATACCTCCCTTTGAACCATGCGCTTCTGAGCAACTGTAATCTTTCCCCCTATGGTCTAATTTAAAAGCTGCTCTATATCCATTTTAAATATAAGCACCAGCAGTCAGTTTCAATGCATTGGAATAGGTGCCCCTCCCCCAGAATGTTCCCCGATTCCTAAAAAATCTAAGGTCTTCTTCCCTGCACAATCATCTCATCCACACATTGAGACTCTGAAGATCAGTCGGCCTCTAGGGTCCTGCACATGGAACTGGGAACATTTCCGAAAATGCAACCCTATGAGTTCTGGATTTCAACCCTGAAAGCTTTGGATTTCAACCCTGCAGGTCCTGGATTTCTGTTGGGAGCGTGGACCCTTAGACTGAGGGGGTGCAACCTGCAGGGAGGAGCCCTGCAGGCCCCCACCATTGGTAAGTGGAGCTGACTGGAGCAGATGCCCAGCTGGAGCTTCACCAATACTAGCCCTGGTTCCCCTTCGGTTGAGCCCTCGGGTGCCAGGGCTGGATGGACTTAGGCATGAGCCTCTGGGTTGATGGAGATCCAATGAGATGCGGGTGCGACAAGCTAATATAGCAAAAGCAAGCAGAATCAGGTTCGAGTAGAAGTCTAGGCAGGCAGCAATCAGGTGGAGTTGTGTTCAGGCAGTGGTCAGAGTAAGCGGAAGTCAAGTAGTGTCAAGATGTTCTGGCGGGTCCGCTGTGTGACCTGTTCAATAGATCCCTAGAAACGGGAGTGGTGCCGAGTGATTGGAGAAGAGCGGTGGTGGTCCCGCTTCACAAGAGTGGGAACAGGGAGGAGGCTGGCAACTACAGACCGGTTAGCCTCACTTCAGTGGTGGGAAAAGTAATGGAGTCACTGCTGAAAGAGAGAATAGTGAACTATCTACAGTCCGGAGAATTGATGGACCAGAGGCAACATGGATTCACCAGGGGAAGATCCTGTCAGACAAATCTGATTGACTTTTTTAACTGGGTAACCAAGGAATTGGATCGAGGAAGAGCGCTCGATATCATATACTTGGATTTCAGCAAAGCTTTTGATACGGTTCCGCACAGGAGACTGGTGAATAAAACGAGAAGCTTAGGAGTGAGTGCCGAGGTGGTGACCTGGATTGCAAATTGGTTGACGGACAGAAGACAATGTGTGATGGTAAATGGAACCTTCTCTGAAGAGAGAGCGGTTTTAAGTGGTGTACCGCAAGGATCGGTGTTGGGACTGGTCCTGTTCAATATCTTTGTGAGCGACATTGCAGACGGGATAGAAGGTAAGGTTTGTCTTTTTGCGGATGACACTAAGATCTGCAACAGAGTGGACACGCCGGAAGGAGTGGAGAGAATGAGACGGGATCTAAGGAAACTGGAAGAGTGGTCGAAGATATGGCAGCTGAGATTCAATGCCAAGAAGTGCAAAGTCATGCATATGGGGAGTGGAAATCTGAATGAACTGTATTCGATGGGGGGGGGGGGAAGGGGGGGGAAAGGCTGATGTGCACGGAGCAGGAGAGGGACCTTGGGGTGATAGTGTCTAATGATATGAAGTCTGCGAAACAATGCGACAAGGCGATAGCAAAAGCCAGAAGAATGCTGGGCTGCATAGAGAGAGGAATATCGAGTAAGAAAAGAGAAGTGATTATTCCCTTGTACAGGTCCTTGGTGAGGCCTCACCTGGAGTACTGTGTTCAGTTCTGGAGACCGTATCTACAAAAAGACAAAGACAAGATGGAAGCAGTACAGAGAAGGGCGACCAGGAAGGTGGAGGATCTTCATCGGATGACGTACGAGGAGAGATTGAAGAATCTAAATATGTACACCCTGGAGGAAAGGAGGAGCAGAGGTGATATGATACAGACTTTCAGATACTTGAAAGGCTTTAATGATCCAAAGACAACGACAAACCTTTTCCGTAGGAAAAAAATCAGCAGAACCAGGGGTCACGATTTGAAGCTCCAGGGAGGAAGATTCAGAACCAACGTCAGGAAGTATTTCTTCACGGAGAGGGTGGTGGATGCCTGGAATGCCCTTCCGGAGGAAGTGGTGAAGACCAGAACTGTGAAGGACTTCAAAGGGGCGTGGGATAAACACTGTGGATCCATAAATTCAAGAGGCCGCCAATGAAGAGTGGGGGACTCGCCAGAATGATGGCTACTGCCTGGAAACAATACCCTTATTCAATAAACATATACATGGTTACTGTGACTCCAACATCACTCTAAGCTTCAACAGCAAGAGGAAATATGGAAAAAAGGATTTGCACTCACAAAGAGGGGAGTAGCTGGCTTGTTACGGCGGTTACTACCCCAAACCAAATAAGCCTGATACTTCACTTTCAATGCATATCCAGCATAGTTCTCTGCTTCAACGGCAGGGCTGAAGAAAAACTGATACTTCACACATCCAGCAGAGCTCTCTGCTTCAACGGCAGGGGAGAAGAAAAAAAGGGTTCACACTCACAAAGCGGGGAGTAGCTGGCTTGTTACGGCGGTTACTACCCCAAACCAAATGTGCCTGATACTTTACTTTCGATGCATATCCAGCATGGCTCTCTGCTTCAACGGCATGGGAGAAAGACTGATACATCACGCATTTCCAGCATAGCTCTCTGCTTCAACGGCAGGGGAAAAGAAAAACAACCAATAAGGGCTGTATAACATAGTCTGGGTAAAACAAATAAGCATGGGTGTAGCTTGCTTATTGCGGCGGTTACTACCCCTACTACCCCTAACTAATCAAGCTAGACATTTCACTTGGATGCAGCTCCATCACTGCTCTCTACATTAATGGTGGGGGTGGAAGGGAAATAGAACCAAGAGCTAAGAGAAACAGATAAGTATGAGAGAAAAAATGTGTGAGGCTTGCTGGGCAGACTGGATGGGCCGTTTGGTCTTCTTCTGTCGTCATTTCTATGTTTCTATGTTTCTATGTTTCTATCTGAGCCAAGGTCAAGCCAGAAGGTAAATCCGAGAAGAAACCAGGAGCCAGTCCAAGGACAAGAGCCAGAAGTACAATCCAAGAGGCAACAAATGAGAAGGGGCAGAGAAGACGAGTCACTGAAGACAGACAGAGAAAGGACTGACACGGATGACAGGAACCAGACTGCAGGGAACCAGGAGCCAAGATAGGAACACTCTCAGGAATGAGAATCAGGAACAGGCACACAGGGCAATGCACTTCCCTCGATGAGAGAACCTATGCTAAGGCACTGGCAGAATGTGTGGTGTGGCCTTATATAAGTCTTAGGCTGTGATGTCCTCAGAGGGTGCTGTCTAGCCATTCTGACCACTAGTCTATTAAAAGTGGAGGAGACAGCCGTGCATGCCACTAGGGAGGTGGAAGAGATATCTGGCTAGAAGGCAACCCTGACGCTGAGGCCCGGATGGTGTCCTGCCACGCTGGGAAGAGACAGGCTGAAGCGGCGAGGTGTGGCATCCTGCCACACTTAGAAGAGGACGCCGAGCTAAGGCCGCCAGAAGCAGGGGAGGCGCGGCATCAGGTTTGCTATGTGGCAGGCCCGACTGGCAGGTATAGATGGTGGGCCGTGGGGTAGGCCCACGAGCTGCCAAACATAACAATTTCAATTATGAAATACCATTTACAACTGGTTTGCAGACCTTCATTTACAGAGATTCATAGTCAGAAATATTGTAGTATCAATGACAGCCAACATATTTAACCTTTGACTTGGCAATGTTCTCAGCAACTTGACCTTTACACTTTGATGTTCTGGAACAATGTCAGCTACTTCATAGATGTTTCTTCATGCTCCATTTTACACCCTGTTATTATATTTAATTCCTTTTCAGTCAATTATATACTAAAAAGCTAAATCATGTTTTAGTTTTAAGACTTCATAAGATAAAGATAACATTTGAAAATGTTTATTTTCTTATTAGCTTTTGCAGATTCTCATGGATGGTACAGGGGGATTATACTAACAATTTTATTATTAGTGTCATAAAGTGTGGGTCATAGCCTGTTAGTCACAGCATCTGGTTTTCATCAGTGGCATTTCTGGCAGCACATGCTGTGACAATTATTTCTAGAAGGTTAAGCCAGAAAGCCCATTAGTTCCAGAACAGATTTGAACAGATTACAGATAGTGACTGTAAAAGGTCATATTCCCCAACTTCATACATTTTAATTGCAAAGATGATTTTTTTTTATAACTAACAAAATATGTGTAATTTACAATTGAAAATAAGACAATACCATTAAATTATTAAAAGAAATAGTATCTATCTATTTATTAAGCATAGGCTCAGTTTTCTGTGACAACTTTTGGGTAGAATCTGCAGCAACAATCAGAAAATTCTGGCACATTTGCATACATCACTTTACATATTAAATTATGTAAATTTTATTTACATTATACAAATAAAGTCATTTTCTCACCTTGTTTATGTATCTGGATAATTTGTTCTTTTTGCGTGAGGGAAAAGAGATCTTAGATATCTTAGGGCTTGGGGAGGGAGATGAAAAGAGAAACTTATTTGAAGTAACTGTTTTTACTTCATAACATTTACATTATTGATATTGTATAATGCTGTATTATTATGTAATATGTATTATGCATTTTTAGTTGAGTAAGGCACCTTGATTTTTTCCTAAACTCTGTTTAGTATACTAAACTATACTAAACAGAAAGAATCTCAGAAATAGGGGACGTGTTGCGCTCCTGCTCGCAGACCTAGCCACGAGCAGGCATTTACCTTCGTGGCCTGGAGGCCGCCAATGTCCGCCCTCTTACCTGCAGTCGGGAGGCTGCTGTCCTTGCTTCCATGTGGTCCGGAGACCGCCGATGTGGTTTTCAGTGACTGTGCCGTCCCGGTGCAGTCCTTGTGGCATGAGGCCGCCCACTTCTTCCCTGCACCAGCAGGGCCTCCGTGGAATCTTCAGGCGGCTGGAGCCGCTCCCCTCGGGATCTGCACGGCAGCTGGAGCCGCCCTCTGCTCACTTCTTCATGGCATGGATGTCGCCATCGCTCCACCTCCCATGTTGGGGCCTTTCCTGCGGCCCATTCCTCCTCCTGCACTCAGCGGCAGGGACGCCGCTGTCCAGGGTCCCGCCCCTTCCTCCTAAGGGGCGAAGCCGTGTCTTTCTTCTACATTTAAAGGGCCCCTGCCAGATATGCCCCGGGCCCCACCTGGAACTCCTTCCTGGGCATCTTCCTTCTTCAGCCCTACAAAAGGGCTCCGTTGCCATTCCTTCCTTGCCTTCTCAAGGGGCTAGTCCTCCCAAGGACTTTTCGTCTTTGCTCCTGCCTGGCTTCTATGTGTCTTCGTGGGATCCCTCATTGTCTGTGTTCCTGGGCTCTGCTGATGTGCCGTGTTCCAGTCCTGATGTTCCGTGTTCCAGTCTTGATGTTCCGTGATCCAAGTCCTGGCGTTCCATGATCCAAGTCCTGATGTTCTGTGACCCACTCCTGATGTTCTGTGATCTAGTCCTGATGTTTTGTGATCCAGTCCTGATGTTCCAAGTCCTGATGTTCCATGACCCAGTCCTGATGTTCCAAGTCCTGATGTTCCAGGTCCTGAGTAGCCTGTGCCTCCGGAGGTTCTTTGTTTTTAGATTCTGTGTTCCAAGTTCAAGTGAGTCCAGTTTCCTGTTCCGACCTCGGAGGATCCAAGGGTTGCTTCATTCCAAGTCACGTGTCTGATATCCAGAATTTGCCCACTTCCCTCACGGTCTGCGACCAGCTGACCGGCTGTTTAGGGCAAGTAGGGGACAGTGTGATCTGCGACCAGCCCGGCTGGGCTATGTAGGGCACCTGAGGGACCTTGCTAGTCCTCGTCAGAGTCTCCACGTTCCTCGTCTGAGTCTCCACGTTCCAAGTTCCTCGTCTGAGTCTTTATGCTCCAGAGTCTTCATCCGCCTTTGTCTCCTGTCCGGCCTACTGCCTCTGCTGTTACCCAATGGCAGGTCCGAAAGGGCTTGGAGTGGTCGAAGAACTACTCAGAGACCAACCTTGCATGGTTGGCCTCCCTGAGGCTGTGCAGGTCGGCGGGGACTTGGGCTTCCGGTCATAGCCCAGACGGGACTTCGTCTCACTTGCCTCAGCACTTTCTTGGAGCTCCTCTCCTGGTTTGCTGAGGTCCAAGGGCACACTTCTCCCTGGACTGGGAGCACCCTCTAGCGCTCCCTCCTACAGATCCTCAACAGGAAGAAATGGAAGAATAGGGATTGGAAAAAGAGAATGAAGGAGAAAGGCTCTGTTCAGGGGAAGTAAAGGAGGAGAAATGTTCTGGAAAAGGGGGATAAAGGATAGTGGGGGAGGTTTCAGGTTCAGGAGTGATAGGGGATAGAATCTGGGATCAGTGAAGTGAGGATCTATAAAGAGGGGTGAGAAGTGTCCCTCTTTCGGCTCTGGTCTTGTTCTCCCTCAGATTTCTTTACCTAATCCTTTTTATCTCTCTTCCCCCTTCCATTCCTGGTTCCCTTTCTCCCCCTCCCCCCATCCCTAGCACCCTCTCTTTCTCTCTCTCTCACATTCACACTCACACACACACACACACACACACACACACACACACACACACAGCTCCCATGATAATCCTCTTTCTTATAAACAGCCCTACAGGTTGTTCCCCTTCTCATACCACTCCCCAAGTCAATCTTGGGCTGGTCCTTGGTCTCACATCATTCTTAATGCTGAGCTAGGTGCCAGGGGAAAAAGAGTGGCATATCCTTAGGTCACATCCTCCTCATCTGCTGCTCAGGTCTAAATTCACATTTTGAACCACATGTCACATCACAGGGCTATACAATTCAAAGCTCAATGCTGGTTCTCGATGGCAGAGGAGGAAGATGCAGTTGGAGGTGCTGTTGCTCATGCTGACTCTGATTAGCAATGGGATTGGGGGGGAAGAGAAGGAGAAATATGCACCAACTCCCTTCAGTCCCAGATCTGGTTCCCCATAGTGGGACATCAAGGCAGCACTTGCAAGCTAGTATATAAAATGGAACTTAATAAACAATGTAACAACTTTGCCTCTTTGGACTGCATATTCTCTATTATGTATATAACCTCGACTTACCCAGTTCGTAAAATCCATGAATTAAAATTTTGCTAGCGGATGTAATGTTTTAACATTGCACATAAAAAAGACAGAAATACACACAGCAGTTATATCAATTTTCAATGCGGGCTTGAGCGCCTCAGTCTGCTTGAAAAATTCCCACATCTATTTACACACGTTACACTTGCTAAATGGTTTCCTTAAATTTATAAATTGATAAATTTTGGCCGGACTGGCGAAACACGGGGTCCGTGTCGGGGGACTCTCTTTCTAAAAAACTGTATATTTACATGTGGAGTTGCCAATTTGGAATAATACAATAAATATTTTTGACGGATCAACTAAAAGTTTTCTCTGCACTTGTCGTGTGTATATCAATACTGTTAAGTGCAGTATCTGCTCCAGCAATAGTAATGCTGGAGCAGATACTGCACATACTTTCTAAAATCCAAAAGTATGCATGTATATCCATATCTCTTCCCAACTCCAATCCCAAGATTACTCAGTGCGAGTAAATATATATGCAAACATAACATATGAAAATGTCACACAAATTTCAAGTGGGCAACTCTGTAAAAGGTTATTGCTGAACATTAGGGATGTGCAGAGGGACGCCATACGTTGCATTCGGGATACGTATTCGTTAGGGGGGCAAATACGTTGCATATGTCCGTATGGCGCCCCGATACGGTTATATGTCTAATCCTATTCAGTACCCGGCTAAAATTAAATTTACTACAACCCCCCAAGACTTACCAAAACTCCCTGGTGGTCCAGCGGGTGGTCCAGGACCCATCCCCTGCACTCTCACACCCTCGGAACCAGTTTCAAAATGGTGCCGATAGCCTTTGACCTACCATGTCACAGGGGCTACCGGTGCCATTGGTCAGCCCCTGTCACATGGCCATCAGCGCCATCTTGTGCTCCTACCATGTGACAGGGTTTGACCAATGGCACCGGTAGCCCCTGTGACATGGTAAGGGCAAGGCTATCGGCGCCATTTTGATTCCTGGCATCCGACGGCACAAGTGCAGGAGATCGTTCCCAGACCCCCGCTGGACCCCCAGGGACTTTTGGCCAGCTAGGGGGGGGGCCTCCTGACCCCCACAAGACTTGCCAAAAGTCCAGCGGGGGTCCAGAATGACCTCCTGCTCTTGGGCAATATTGCCAGTATTCAAAATGGTGCCGGCGCTACCTTTGCCCTCACTATGTCACAGGGGCCATCGGTCGGCCCCTGTGACATAGTGAGGGCAAAGTCTAGTGGCTGCCAGCGACCTCCTGCACCCGATGGCACGAGTGCAGGAGGTCGCTCCCGGACCCCTGCTGGACTTTTGACAAGGCTTGTGGGGGTCAGGAGGCCAAAAGCTGGCCAAAAGTCCCTGGGGGTCCAGCGGGGGTCCGGGAGCGATCTCCTGCACTCATGCCATCGGGTGCCAGGAATCAAAAAACGCCAATAGCCTTGCCCTTACTATGTCACAGGGGCTACCGGCGCCATTTTGAAATGTACCGAGGGTGTGAGAGTGCAGGGGATGGATCCCGGATCCCCTCCCCCCTGCTGGACCACCAGGGAGTTTTGGTAAGACTTGGGGGGGATCAGGAGGGGGGGGTTTAAATTGGTGGCCAAATAATTCGGTGAAAATTCATTGTATTCATGGGGAATCGCGATACGTTTCGCTTCCCCACGAATACAACGAATATTGGCACATCCGTTGCACATTGCCAATACGTAGGGATCGAATGCACACCCCTACTGAACATAAAACACTATTTTACCCACAGAAGTCTTTTGGAAAATTACCTTTCCTATGCTCACTTCTCCAAAATTTGGAACTTGTCAGTATAATCGTGGGTATTGCATCTCTCTTTTCCCCTTCTTTTAGATGACTCCACCACTACCATTTAGCTTTTTCTATCTCTACAAGGGACCATTGTTTTGCCATACTACGGCTTCATCAGGGGAGATCAACTGGCGCCCCTCCATACAATTCATCTGAAAGGAATAATGCACACCAACAATTACTGACAATTGGGACTCCATCAATATTCAGTAACCCGAAAACTTTCCATCATCCTCCATATCAAGAGAAATCTTTTTCTAAACCACTCTCTAACAGGAGCCACATCCGTTTTCTCCAGAGACACTTAAACCTTGCACCCTTTGGAGAAGACTTCCCCAGACACAAAGGACAAGGGCTGAAGACCTGTGAGCCCTAATCTACTCCATAGATTGGGCAAGCACCAGCGACAGTATAGCAGCAGTCACAGAGAGATTTTTACACCCAGCAAATATTCAGATATTGTTTTGTGGGGAGGTTTTTTGATCCACCTCTCCCCATAAGGGTTCCAGGGCTGAGAAGCCTAGTTCCTGATTCCTAAAACTTTTCTTGCATGAGAAGTCACCGACACCAAGATTAAGGAGAAGGATCAAGAATTTTGAAGCCCCCCCTCCCCCTAGAATCTTCACCCTATGTGTTCAGGACAAGCTAGGTGACCATGAATATTCTGGACTCAGGTAGGACTTTTCATGTTTGAGGGGACCCCCCTCCGATAGGATTCCTGTTTGGCCAACTGGGAAAGCTTTGTACACTTTAACATCACCATGGGAAGGTTTACCCAGATACCTGAGTTAAAGGACACCTACCCAAAAGCGGAAAAATCTCCTTTGTACATCAGTCAGCTGTAATTTCCACTTTTATGGAAAAAGTGAACTTTAATTTAAATATTAAAGAAACAGTAAACTTTTAATTTAATACCCAGAGCCTTGTCCTGCCTAGTTTGTCCCAGCATCTCATGCCTTGGGATGCAGCATCTAACAGTTCACACAGAAAGGAACATACCAGTGCTTGGGCTATAAGTGAGAGCTTCCTCCAGCAGAAAGGATTTGCCCTTGGGACAGAGAGCAAGGGTTACATGTGCAAATATATCTCAAGGATATTCCTTGTGGATATCTTGTGGACCAGCCTGGTCGATTGGTTCTTAAGGACCGTGTTGAGAAGCAATCGTCTAAACCAGTTGAGACATTTCATAATGAAATGACTGAGAATATGCATCGTTGGTTGCATATATTCTCATAACTTCTGCTTCCTAAATGTAAAAGTAATAGCTATAACTAAATCTGAGTTGGTCTATCTGCATGTGGCTTGGTAATAAGATTACAAACAATTATAAAGATTATGGGATACTGCTGTGCCCAGTTCTAACACTCCCAGGCTGTGTGAATTATCTCCAAATAGCACACCTCCACTAATGCCTAAGTCTTACTGTCATTACATTATTTTCTCTAATAAATTAACTTTGTGAGCTCCAGTCAGAAATCATACTATAAGGGTTCTGACACTAATCCCAGCAAAGTAAACATGATATGCTCATTCCACATGAAAATGACATTGACCTTGTATCTCTTACATCATAGTATTTTATTAACTTATATATTTTACAGGCCTGTGCTAGTGAGAGAGGTAGCAAATTCACTCCTTTTTCAAGAATTTCTGAGGCCGATGTTTAGCGCTACTTAGCCAGATATGCAGCGACTTGTCTGCTAAGTGGCGGCCGCTGAATATCCAGCTATGTTGAGCAGCTGCCTCTTAACTGGATAAGTAAGTTTAAACTGATTTTCAGCCATAAATTCCCAGATTTTTCCAAAAGTGAAATCTGTTTAAACCGATTTTCACCCTAGTTGTAGACTGATTAAAGGACAGCTCCAGAGCTGCAGATGCGGCATCTCAAGGTCTCCAATAATAGCCATGAGAACATTTTGACATGTCTCCTGCTGTGTATCTGTAGTCCAGTCAGTGGTAAACTGGGAGATATTCAGCTTGTGAATGATCAGAGAGAATGGATGCTAGATAAAATGTGTGGACTGGCTCTCCTGGTAGCTTTGCATGCTTTACCAGTAATGACAGTGAAGGACATCTCTTGTTTTCTTTTATTTAAACCTAGCTTGGAGTCTCATTCAGGTGAAACCCTGGAGACATTTAGCCCATAGAAAGTTCTGCTATTTAATGCACTTTTGAGCAATTTTTCTAAAAAAATAAATAAAATAAATAAATAAAAAGTAAAGAATATATTGAGCCAGGGACCCCTGAGGCAGGAGGTTTTTATATCTCTGCAACACTGTCGATTGTTGGCTCATGACATGGAAAGCATTCTGGGTTGTTTTCTCATATTTGCTCTATTTCTGGTTATCAAAGCTAGTTTTATAATTTCTATGCACTTTTGTAATTTGTAAAGGCATTCCTTTGCATAATAAAATGAATGGATATATATAATTACAATAATGCCAGCACCAATGTATCAACTACTAATAAGATTCCCCCTTTTTAAACAAAAAACAATGTTTTTTATATGTAAGCAGATACCCAAGAGTGCAGCACTGTGAGATATGTGTCTTTATATAAAAGCAGTGTTTGCTGGGCTGTGAAATAAGAGAACACATTTTAATATTTGTATAATTTTACATGCCCTCCTTTATTTTTGCGTGTCCTAGACCAGGAGCCATAGATTGTGCTACCTTCCAGAATCCAGAAAGCCTGGACTAAGTTTGATCACTAGCTAGTGTTACCATTTGATGACTGAGACTCTCTCTCCCTTCAGGGACTGTGAATGCTGACTCCGCAGTATCCCAAGCCCCAACTGGTCCAAGATATGTTACCTGTACTCCGCTTAGCATTATAGATTGGTGGGCTATACATTTTAAAGTAAATAAACTGGGCGTAGAAATCAAGCATATGTCTTCTGCCTGGTAGTACGGGCAGTGTGATCTGGCCTATCAGACTGGTCATGGGACCGGCATTTTTCGAAAGATTTTACCTGGGTAACTAAGGAGTCGCCTGGGTAAAATCAGAGGCAGATAATTTCCCTCTTCCTTTGCGCCACAAAGGGATAGGGATAAGGATGGAGAGAGGGTGAATCTTTCAGACAATGCATAGGGGTTTAATTTTGAAATCCCGAACATAAGAACATAAGAAATTGCCATGCTGGGTCAGACCAAGGGTCCATCAAGCCCAGCATCCTGTTTCCAACAGAGGCCAAACCAGGCCATAAGAACCTGGCAATTACCCAAACACCAAGAAGATCCCATGCTACTGATGCCTGTAATAGCAGAGGCTATTCCCTAAGTAAACTTGATTAATAGCAGTTAATGGACTTCTCCTCCAAGAACTTATCCAAACCTTTTTTAAACACAGCTACACTAACTGCACTAACCACATCCTCTGGCAACAAATTCCAGAGCTTTATTGTGCGTTGAGTGAAAAAGAATTTTCTCCGATTAGTCTTAAATGTGCTACTTGCTAAACAAGCAGGATTTAGGAATGGATTTTGCATCTGTGGGTGCTGTGTGGCCACAAATTTCCAAAGGGAGTTTCCCTTCAAAACTTTGCTTGCAGCTTCAGGTCTGCAAGCCCCACATGCATTTTTAAAATGTTCCTCCTCATGGGGTGCTAGCAAGCAACTTACAAGATGAGCTCTTCTCGGAGAAGCTCTGTGAGGACAGACCTAGTGAATCAATGTTCCTATGGTCCTATTTCCCCTTTTTGGCTCTGTGTTGATTGCCTAAGGTTCAGAAGATAACGGTGAATAAAGTAAATAAATGAGTTGGCTTTTGTTTCATCACACAAAGTGAAAAGGAACTAAACAGGATCCTCCCCTTCTCCAGAAAAGCTGGCCGTGGGGTAAAGAAGCAGATATCTCTCTTTCTCAGATTACTGAAGGGCTTCTGTTTGGTAAAGGAGCTGCTGAAAGATAATCACAGCACATTGTCAGAAATTAGGAATGAGATGTTTGCTATGAAAGAACAATTTGATTCCTTTCACCAGTACATGGAAGAAGTGGAACAAAAACCTCCATGGTAACAGAAATAATAATGCAAATGTAACAGAAAGTGAACTCAATTGATTCACTGGAAAAAGAACCCAGAAGATTTAAACAATCATAGTATAAGAAATAATTGATGTGCAGCCCCCAATTTTGGGATTTTTTTTTTTTTTGTTTCATGGATTATTTTGGTTTGTTTTTTTAGTTTGTTTAATGTTTTTTTTCAGTTTGGATCATTTGCCAAACCAAAAAAAACAAACCCATAATAAAACCATGAAACAGAATCCCTCCCACAAAAAAACAACATCCCCCCCCCTTCCAAACTGATTAATAAAAAAATAGGCCTCCATGGCCTTGGAAACCACCTTCCCAACCACCAGAACCTCAACCTGGGGCCCAGGCCTGCCTGCTGGACTTCCATGGGCCCCCTCGACCCTCCTTCAAGCCCCAAAGCTGGATCCAGGATGCTCCTACCCCCCAAGCTGCCTCTTACCCCCTTGCTGGATCCTGAATAAAAAAAGGGCAGGAACAATGCCCACTCGCTCTTTGCCTAGATCCTGGTCCTTTAAAATGGCACCATTTGCTTGGAAGATGGCACTGAAATGATGTCATTTCGGCGCATTCCTCCAGCGCAGCCAGCACCATTATGATGTATGGCTGTATAAATGGGTATTGTCGGCTTTGCCCTTTGTTTGGTTGGCCCTTCTAAATGCTGATGTTTACATTTGTTTTTACAGAATGATGTTCTAAATGTGTTGTCCCTCCCGACGCAAACTGTTTGGCGAAACACGGGGTCCGTGTCGGGGGACCCTCTAATTGAGATTTTGTATAATCAACAGTGGAGTTGCCGTATTAAACATTTTTGATGAATGATAATTATTGGACCATCAGAAAATTCTTCTGCACTTGTGGTATATATAATTCGATTGCTGAGTGCAGTCCCAGCTCGTGTGTTGGTATTTTGTATAAATGGCCAGGCCATATTCTTTTTTTGGGCCCAGGAATGGGGGCCAGAGGGGATGGATTGGGGCTAGGCAGACTTGGGCCCAAGTTTAGGTTTTGCTGAGTAGGAAGGGGTTTTCCAGGGCTGTGGGAGGCCTGGGGTTTTGGGGTTTTTTTTTAATGCTACAAATACAAAAATACCACAAAATTGTCAGGTATTTTTGCAGGAGGTCATTTTCAGTTCATTCCATTCAAAATGAACTGAAAATGGTCTCATTTGTTGCATTTTGCATATTCATTTCATACAAAGGCACATTCCCAGAAACAACATCTATATAGTACATTAAGGATCCTAGAAGGAATGGACATTACTCCCTAAAATATTAGACATAAGACTTTGACATTTTGAAACTGAAAGGGCACCAAAAATACCTTCATAAAAACAACTAGTTCGAGATATCCAAGATCATTTTATTTATTTATTTACTTTGATTTAAATTCTGCCTTTTTAGTGACACTTTAAGTGGATTACATTCAGGTACTGCAGGTATTTGTTCTCCACATACTGAGATACCTGCAATCACTGAAAATCACTGAAAGTTATAAATAAAGCTAAAATCAGAGCCTCTATACAGTTCGAAGGTAATAAAATAATGGTTTTTGCCAGACTTAAATAAGGCAACAGATGCAGTGTTTCAGTGGCAGTTCCTTCTACTCAGAAGTCAGCTGAAACATCTATAAGCAGGTACAAGTATCCCTTACTATTTATGTCAGTATCCCTTCAGACAGTGAGAGATGAGGTTAGAGAGTGGGATTCAGGGGTTAACACACTCCCCAATGGAAAGTGTCTTGTCAGGGATGTTTCATAGAAATCATGAGTTCCCGTTAGCTTGTATTTTTTTCATCCAGTCTTCTATTCTGGGAGGGTGACTGAGGCTCAAGGTTGGAGCTCTTAGGTTTTCAAAGAGGAAGGCAATTTCTTTGGATCCAAAGAGAATCCTAAGAGTAACAGAACCAAAAGAGGTAAAGAGTGATTAAACGGGATTTAGTCCCATGGAGGGCCGGCGCGTCCATTAGGCGTACTTCAGCAGTCGCCTAGGGTGCCGAGCCGTAGGGAGTGCCGAAGAGCAGCCACGTGGTGCCGCAAGCGGGGCCTATCCCCCCCACAGGAAGTATCAACATTCACCTTGGGCCAAGGGTCCACAAACCCACCAACCATCACACAAAGTAAGCCCATGCACAGAATAGCCAATGGATCAGGGGCTACAAGGTCTATTTTCTTATGTTTGGCTAGAAAGATTGACTTGGAACAGCAAAACCTGTAACTTTGAGTATCCTGGAGCACTTCCCATACTGTCTGTATCTCGAAGGTGAAGGAGCGTTCAAATGAGCTTTAGAAAAGGAATAGGGAACTGGGAAAACAGAGCTCAAGACGGGAGGGAAACGACAGGGGGGGAAAAATGAAGCAGGCAAGGAGAATGGAATAAAAACAGAGACAAGGAGAGAAGCGTTCTAAATTGCTAGTAATTATTATATACAATAAAAATATCCCCAAAGAGACAATGTGGATTAAAATGACAGTTCCTTTATTGGCCCCCCCCAAAAATGGAGAATTGGAGGATGTGACACTGTAACTTTTATTGATATAAGATCATGCTTGCATTGGCTGTAAGATTCTGTTAAACGCCTCCACACCAGTGCCAGAGAAGGTAAATTTTATGCGGAAAGACATGCAGAGCCCTAATAGCCATCCCATTTCAAGATGACACTTATGCTCTCTCAAATGCTTGTACATTAATATCTTTGGAGAAATCTTATATTTATATAATAATGATTTAACCAGTTGCATTCATAGAAGCACATATTGGGCCAGATTTTAGTATCTACGCGCGGGCATAGATTTGTGCACGCAACCCGGTGCGCACAAATCTATGCCCAATTTTATAACATGCGCGTGCAGCCGCGCGCATGTTATAAAATCCGGGGTCGGCGCACGCAAGGGGGTGCACACTTGTGCACCTTGTGCGCACCGAGCCCTAGGGGCGCCCCGATGGCTTTCCCCGTTCCCTCCGAGGCCGATCCGAAATCGGAACAGCCTCAGAGGGCACTTTCCTTCCACTCCCCCCCCCCCCACCTTCCCCTATCTAACCTGCCCCCCAGACCTACCTAAATCCCCCACCTTTGTTTTGGTATTTACGCCTGCCTGTGGCAGGCGTAACTTGCGCAATCCCCAGGCACGGCTGCTGTGCCGGAGGCCTCGGTCCTGCCCCCGGACCGCCACCCCATCCTCGCCCCCGCCTCCTTCCCGCCCCTTTTTCAAAGCCCCGGGACATACGTGCGTCCCAGAGTTTGTGTGCATTGCCGGGCCTATGTAAAATAGGCTCAACGCGCATAAATCCAGCCCCATTGTTTCTTACAAAACGCATACTCAGAAAACGGATGCTATTTATCTGTGGATCTTTAAATTGGGTATATAGAGTTACATGGTCTGAATATTGATTTCCCCTCACTTTCAGCATGAACTTACACTGGATTCATCAGAGTTCCAACATTTTATATCATTATGGGTAATTATTATGTAAGTTCCATCTTCACTGAGTTTACTCTGACATTCATTAATATAAATCAAATGTAATTGAGATTGATTTGTAATTTAATGGACTGTATTGTCTTATTTAGAATTTCATGAGAGTAAATAAGAATATTAAGGCGCCAATTCATCAATCCATGCCAGGTGCTTGTATGTATATTAACAGTCTCACTAATCACAAAAGACCTAATGTGATCTTTTCTCAGCATTAACACACACCCTCGCAATATATTAAATATTTGCACAACTGTACATTTAAGTCTATTAAGGAACATGCAAATGAGGCATTTCAAATATGAAAAATTGTGTTATTCACTAAACTGTGTTATTCTGTGTGGTTATTAATGCAGAATTTTTAACTTGTAAAACAAATTATGCCACCTCATGGGGCCACATTAACACTAGATATATATTTTTTCTCCCCCTCCTCTGATGCTCTGAATAGCCAAATGAGGCTGCTACAAATCTTTCTGCAGGCAGTTGAAGCACACGGAGAAATTCCGGTTCCTGATAAAAGAGGAAAGAAATGGACTGGAGGAGAAAAAAAGAACAAGAAAGTCAGCTGAGAAGTAGTAGACAGTGCTGGTAACCCTGCAAGGCGGAGGAGAGCACACAGATCTTTTAGCCCAGCACTAACCTGCAAGAGAGAGGGTATCTATTCCTTAGCTATCTGAGTTTAGGAGCCATAACAGAGGTTATATGAGACTCTGCAGGAAGACCTTGATCTTCTGACAAGCGGGTCTCATGCCAGAAGTGGCGTTTGCAATTTCTAGCTCCTGAGACTTTACAAATCTCTGCAACTAAAGCTGCAATATACCAATGTATCTTTCCCAGATTATCTACCAAGGACTACAAGCTGCTGGGGCTATCGCATAAAAAGGAGACAGAGCAGTTTTTAAACTAGATCATGAGGGAAGGCTAATAGCCACTCAGAAGCACATGGTTCAGAGGGAAGGTATCATCAAAAGATACTGCTAAAACAGGGAAGTTAGAATATCCCAGCAAGCTGCAGGAAAGGTTGAAGTAGCCCAGCTGCATTTAAATGAGGAGCCCAAAGATATGAATGACTCCAAACTGCCTGTATCATTGGCAAATAAGCAGGTTGTGAATACAAATGCAATTAGAAATATGAATAAAAAACATACTTTAAAATATCTATGCAGATAGATGAAGGCATCCAGACCTTTCAATCGCTGGAGGAAGATTTTGACCTTAGCTCTGAGTCTCGTGCCCAGTACCTGCAGCTGCATCATGCAGTAGCTGGATATCTTAGTTTGGTGCAGCCTTTGCGTACCTTGAATGGTATGGAAAGCTATCTCAGTGATCCAGATCTGCTTATTAGAGGTGTAGTGCTGATATAGCATGTTATTCTAGAAGGGAAATTTGGTAAATCTATGCCACAATTTCGCATTGATGCTTGGAATGTGAATTCAGGTATTGAGCTGGAGAGTAAAGATTGGAAAACTATCTGGATGTCTGCACATTATCTCTCTATTTGTGCTAAGTGAACAGTGCTGATGATGTTGGAGAAGATATGGGGAGATTGGTACTTTTGTGAATATTTTTAGATTTTTATATTCTGCTTTTCAAACTTTTTTAAGCACTTCAAAGTGGATTACATTCAGGTACTTTAGGTATTTCCCTATCCCCAGTGTCCAAATGTCAGTTATTTCTGGACCCAGGTTCTGCAGGAATTTGCAGCTATAGTGGGATTTCCTATCCATGTTGAACCACAGTTTGGATTGTTGGGTAAATGATTCTCCCTGATTCTGGTCAAGTGCATAAAATTGGTTGGACAATTGTTATTGGTGGCTAGATGTATGATTGCCACCTTTTGGAAATCTAGCCCTCTGTCAGATTACTGATGGGGCCAGGTAGGCAAGACAGCTGACATAGAAAAGATACATTATGAGCGGAAGAATGAAAAATTTAAGTAACAACAAATATGGGGACCATATATGGAAAACGTTGCACAATTTCAGTCTGTTAATGGCTACTATAAACTTGTATTTACTTTAATTTGCCTGTGGGATTGATTGTGCAAGTATTTTCTCTGTATGTGATGGTCTCTATAGTACTCATACTGATGTGAGACATATGTGTTGGTATGCTGGAAAAAAGTTGTTAAATAAAGAGTTTAAAAAAATGTCTGTATGCAGATGATAAAGTCTCAAAAATAAGATTGGAGAGACGGAGGTCAATTTTTCAAAGATATCCATTTATGGAAGTTAGCTAGATAAGACTTATCCAGCTAACTTACATGGGATATTCAGCAGCACGGCTATACTGCTGAATATTGCCGTATTTGCCACTGCTTATCTGGATAAGTTATATTCAGCTAAGTTTAGACCTGCTATTGATATCATAGAGTCAAGCAGGATAAATGTTTTGCAAGATAAAAATTCCAAAAGTGACAGAGACGCATACAGATATGGCGTATATTGTAGTTGGCTAGGCCAGGGATTATTCAGAAAGGAATGCAGAACAAAACCAAGACTATCATAATGCCTCTGTAAACATCTATGGAGAAATTGTATCATGAGTACTGCATTTAGTTCTGCTCATCCCATTTCAAAAATGATTCAGTGGAACTAGAAAGGGTACAGAGAAGAGCAACAAATTGATGAAAAGTATGGAATGGATCCTTTATGAAGAAATGTTAAACAGGTTAGGACTCTTCAGCTTGGAAAAGAGGCGACTTGAGAGGGGGATATGATAGAGGTTTATAACTCATGAGTCAAATGGAAAAGATAAATAGGGATGAATGGTTATCTACGTACAACTTCATTCAGCACAAGAACTAGGGTATACGCCATGAAACTAATGAGTAGCAGATATAAGACAAATAGGGAAAATATTTTTTTCACTCAATGCTCAGTTATGCTAGGGAATTTGTTGCTGGGGGGATGTGGTCAAGGCATCTAAGCATAGCTGAGTTTAAAAAGGATTTGGACAATCTAATGAAGAAAAGTCCATAAACAATTATTAGCCAAGCAGACATGGGAAAAAGACACATTTTATTCCTGTGAGTTGGCAGCAAGAAATGAATCTCCTGTCTAAGCTCTGCTGGGCACTTCCTGAAGATCCAGACTGGCCACTGTCAAAGACAGGATGCTGGACTCAATGGGCTTTCCAACTCAACCCAGCAGGACATTTCTTATCTACTTTTGTTTTTAAACAAACTGTAAAATGCCAACAGAGAATAGGCAGGTTAATACAATTGGCAACACAATAATAAAATAATTAAGGGCCAGTATATTTTTTGGCCTAATTTTTTCTACATATTCCGTTTATTATAGAAGTTAATAATTAATTTTTAAAGATAGATGAGATTTTTTTTTCTTTTCCATTCTTTGAATTCAGCTGACTTTAAGCAGAAACCTTGGCTTCCTCTAATGCTGCAAGCTGAATGCTCTTTTATTTTAGTTTCTTCTCCTACTTCTTGCATTGTGTGATAAGGGAAGTAGGGAAGGAAAGTTTCTTTAGAGCAGATGGTAGGCGAGATAATAATCACAGGCTGAACTGGACAATTAGTCAAAGGTCGTAGAAATGCCAGAGCACAGCAGTGGTCATCAATTAATCAAAGATGGACATAAGAAACTGCAAAGATTGCAAAAACAAACCTGTTGATCTTTTAAAGTGCTGAAGTTTTGATTTTAGTAAGGCAAGGCTTTCTCTGATTGAGCTGGGAAAATTATAAGCACTTAAGAGACAGTTGCTAAATAACACATAGCTGTACAGCACCACTGCAGTAATAACAGCTTTGTATCACTGTAGAAATAACAGTTAATGTAACAACAGCTTTGTACCTCTGCAGTACCTGCAATACAGCTTTAGGGGTAAATTTTAAAAGATTGTGCGTGCACATGGACACCCAGTTTTATAACATGTGCGCGCACGTGCGCGTATGTTATAAAATCTGAGGTCGGCATGCGCAAGGGGGTGCACAATTGTGCATCTTGCAAGTTCCCTCCCAGGCCGCTCCGATTTCGGAGCGGCCTGGGAGGGAATTCCCAACCCCCTAACCTAACCTCCCTTCCCCTTCCCCTAACCCTCCTGCCACCTTGCCCTATCCTAAACCCCCTCCCAACCTTTATTATACCTGTTGCCCCCACCAGAAGCCTGCCGGCACACAAACCTCCGACACAGTTGCAAATGGCCGCTGTGCCAAAGGCCTCTGGCCCCGCCCCACCCCGCCCCCGTACCGCCCTGTACCGCCCCACCCTGCCCCTTTTTCAAAGCCCTGGGACATACAGGCGTCCCAGGTCTTTACGCGCATCGCTGGGCCTTTCTAAAATAGGCCTGGATTTACGCGCGTAAGCTTTGTAAAATCTACCCCTTAAAGTGCAAGTAACAGGATCAGCAACAATGGACACAGCACTTCTGCAGTATCTAGAGTACCAGCAGCATCATTGGATATATATATAGAGAGAGAGAGAGAGAGAGAGAAAGAGAGAGACCTGCATGACAGGACATCAGGACATCTTCTGGGAAAAGACAGACTGCTGGCAATTCTTAGTTCTAGCTTGTGAGTGAGAGACTTCCATGAAAACTGGGAATTCTATATGTTATTTTCCTATTCTAAAACAGAACTGAACACATTCTAAAACAGCAATAATAAGCTGTTTGAAGGTGGATAGGAGTACCCAAAACTAACCTTATAGTGCAGTGATAGGTCTAAGCTATACTGGGATTTCAGTGAATGCCATCCTGAATAATGTGTGATATAAGAACATAAGAACATGCCATACTGGGTCAGACCAAGGGTCCATCAAGCCCAGCATCCTGTGTCCAACAGTGGCCAATCCAGGCCATAAGAACCTGGCAAGTACCCAATAACTAAGTCTATTCCATGTTACCGTTGCTAGTAATAGCAGTGGCTATTTTCTAAGTCAACTTAATAGCAGGTAATGGACTTCTCCTCCAAGAACTTATCCAAACCTTTTTTAAACACAGCTATACTAACTACACTAACCACATCCTCTGGCAACAAATTCCAGAGTTTAATTGTGCGTTGAGTAAGAAAGAACTTTCTCCGATTAGTTTTAAATGTGCCACATGCTAACTTCATGGAGTGCCCCCTAGTCTTTCTATTATCTGAAAGAGTAAATAACCGATTCACATCTACCCATTCTAGACCTCTCATGATTTTAAACACCTCTATCATATCCCCCCTCAGCCGTCTCTTCTCCAAGCTGAAAAGTCCTAACCTCTTTAATCTTTCCTCATAGGGGAGTTGTTCCATTCCCCTTATCATTTTGGTAGCCCTTCTCTGTACCTTCTCCATCGCAATTATATCTTTTTTGAGATGCGGCAATCAGAATTGTACACAGTATTCAAGGTGCAGTCTCACCATGGAGCGATACAGAGGCATTATGACATTTTTCGTTTTATTCGCCATTCCCTTTCTAATAATTCCCAACCTTCTGTTTGCTTTTTTGACTGCCGCAGCACACTGAACCGATGATTTCAATGTGTTATCCACTATGACGCCTAGATCTCTTTCTTGGGTTGTAGTACCTAATATGGAACCTAACTATAGCATGGGTTATTTTTTCTTATATGCATCACCTTGCACTTATCCACATTAAATTTCATCTGCCATTTCGATGCCCAATTTTCCAGTCTTACAAGGTCTTCCTGCAATTTATCACAATCTGCTTGCGATTTAACTACTCTGAACAATTTTGTATCATCTGCAAATTTGATTATCTCACTCATCGTATTTCTTTCCAGATCATTTATAAATATATTGAAAAGTAAGGGTCCCAATACAGATCCCTGAGGCCTCCACTGCCAACTCCCTTCCACTGAGAAAATTGTCCATTTAATCCTACTCTCTGTTTCCTGTCTTTTAGCCAGTTTGCAATCCACAAAAGGATATCACCACCTATCCCATGACTTTTTACTTTTCCTAGAAGCCTCTCATGAGGAACTTTGTCAAACGCCTTCTGAAAATCCAAGTATACTACATCTACCGGTTCACCTTTATCTACGGGTTTATTAACTCCTTCAAAAAAGTGAAGCAGATTTTTGAGGCAAGACTTGCCTTGGGTAAAGCCATGCTGACTTTGTTCCATTAAACATATATCTTGTCTATTATGAAATATATTTTGTTTATTATAAGGAAGCTTCTGCTAATAAACTTGGGTACATTCTTACCTAACCTGGTCTGTCAATTTGGTTTTTTTTTCTTTTTCTTTTTTGTATTTGGTATGATAACGTGAGAACCTCACTATGGATAGGGAGGACCTGTCTATGGCTAAGGTGGGGACCTGATTATGGATAGGGTTAGTCTTATACATAATTGAGACAGAATCTGGGAGTGAATTAAGACATTTACTAGAGTTCTTTCTCCTGTTGTTTACAATACAAAGGAGGTAAAGCTCCTAGATGCCAATAATGATTGCTTCATGCAGATGCTGGTCATGGGACCAACAAGAATGAACTACTTTAGATCTAATTCTCAGTATAACACAGAAAATGGTGTTAGATCTGCTTCACATGAGTGATAATTATTTATTTGTTTATATAAAATTCTTTCAGACCTCCTTCCCAGTTTAAAAAACCAACCAAATTAGCATACAAAGCAAACTGTACATAAAAGCATCATAAGGAAATAGAATAATCTCACCTCTCCCTAAACAAATTAGCAATACCCACCAGTAAAAAGCTATGTGTACACCAGATCTGAGAAGAAAAAGAAACCTATGATTCTCCAGTACTATCTCATATTTATTCCCAGAAAAAGTCATGTCTTAACCCTTTTTCAGAATGCCAGGGAATCAGTCCCTGCCTGATTTGAAGGGTGACCTTATTTCATAGTCACTGGAGGTCAAATACTAAGTAAAACTAATGTAGTAGCATTTAACTTTAAAAAGGAAAACTACAATAAAATGAGGAGATTAGTTAAAAAAAAACAAACTAAAAAGAGCAGTTGCAAAGATTGCATGAGGCATGGACAGTGCCATCTTGGAAGCCCAAACAAAATGTACTATATACATTATAATAGTGAGATAAAAGAAAAATGAAAGCCAAAAGGGCATCTTTCAAAAAATGGAATGCAAACTCAAATAAGGAAAATAGAGAAAAGCATTAGCACAGTAATAAGGCAGGTCAAGAAAGAATTTGAAAAGAAGTTTTCCATAGAGGTAAGCAAAAAGACTGCAAGAGAGTAAGTTGAATCTCTAAAGAACCAAGGAGTAAAAGGGATGTTAAGAAAAGGCCACAGCAAAAAAACTAAATCAATCCTTTTACTGAGGTAGATATTGGGGACATACTTATACCAGAAACATTCTTTGATAGTGATGATTCTAAGCAATTAAAGCAAATTATTGTGAAATTGCAAGACATAATAGATCAAATTGACAAACTAAAGAGTAACAAATCACCAGGACCAGATGGTATTCACCCAAGAGTTTGGAAAGAACTGAAAAATGAAATTGCAAACCTGTTGTTAGTAATCTATAAACTATCATTTAAAATAGGCACAGTGATTAAAGACTGAGTGGTGAACAATACTGATTTTTAAAAAGTGCTCCAGGGCCATAGACTGGTGAACCTGATGTTGGTGCTGGGCAAAATGGTATTGGCCAGATAGACTGTGCTTAATGGGGTAGAATCAACATGGATTTAGCAAAGTGAAGTCTTACTTTATCAATCTTTTAGAGGTTTTTTTAAGGTTTATACTGTATAAACATATGGATAAAGGTGAGCCAGTTGGTTTAGTGTATCTGTATTTTCAGAAAGTATTTGATAAAGTCCATAATGAGAAACTCCTCAGGAAACAACAAAGTCAAGGGATAGGAGGCAGTGTACTATTGTTGATTTGTAATTGTTTAAAAGACAGGAAACATTGGAAACAAAGTAGGACTAAATGGTCAGTTTTCCAAATGGAGAAAAGTGGAATTCCCCAGGGATCTGTATTGGGACAAGTACTATTTAACATATTTATTAATGATCTGGAAAAGGGAGCAATGAGTGATATGATCAAAATTGCAGAAGACACAAATTATTCAAAGTTATTAAAACAGCAGCAGATTGTGAGGAATTGAAGAAGGACTTTGTGAGACTAGGAGACTGGGTATCTAAATGTGGACATGTGTTCAGTGATGCACACAGAGAAAAAATAATTCAAATTACAGGTATTCATTCAATTCTCAGGTCTATATTAGAAATCACCATCTAGGTAAAAGACCTTGGAGTTTTTGTGGACAATTCTTTGAAATTCTCAGCTCAGTGTGAGAAAGTGTTAAAAACAAACAAACAAACAATGTTAGAATTATTTGGAGAATAATGGAGAATAAAACAGAGAATATCACAGGTTACAATACAAATGGACTACCTTTGATGTAACTTTCAAACCAACTCGCGCATATTTGTGCACATATGTCGACCTGTGCCAAAGGACGTGGCTATTTTATAACATATCAGGGAGGGTCAAGGCAATTAGCATGGCATGGTTTAAAAGAAGTTTGGACAAATTCCTGGAGGAAAGTTCATAAAAAATTATTAGCCAAGTAGACTTGGGAAAGCTATTGCTTATCCCTGGGGCTGAGAAACAAAAAATAGATCTACTTTTTGGCATCTACCGGGTACTTGGAACTTGGAATGGCCACTGTCAGAGATGATAAGCTCAATGGAGCTTGGTCTGACCCAGCATGACATGTCTTATGTTGTTTGTGACCCAAACTGGCCACTATCAGAGACAGTTTGCAGGGCTCATTGGACATTGTTCTAACCAAGCATGACATTTCTTATGTTCTTATGATCTAAGCCATAAAAAATAAATAAGAAATCATATCATCTTTCCTAATCAGAAGCTACAATGCCAGCACCTGAAAACTTGTTCTATGCCATTGCTGACCTACCTAACATAATTGGAGCAATTGACTGTACCCAATGAAAATGCTATGATTCGCCGAATATGCAGGTGGTTTGTGACATCAGTCAGCATAGTTATTCTAAACGTGGTGGCCAAGTAACCTGGATCCTGTCATGATTCCTGTCTCTTTCATCACTCTACCTTCTTTGACTTGTCGGAGGAGGGATGCTATGACCCAGGCTGTTTACTGATTGAATGCACTCATTTTCATATTACTTCATTCATACACACCATCTCCCCTGCAGAGGCCAGGGACCCCTCCCTGATAGTTACTCGGGCTTTTACTAACAAGGTCATCTTCAATCATACCCCTAAAACACCTCCTCTCAAACCTTCTTGGGCTTTGGCTCAGTGGCCTCCCTCACCGTTAGATAAAAGGCACAAGCAATTCCACAGGAGACTCATCAGTTTTAGTAATTGTTCCGCTGTGTGCTTTTCTTAGGTGGTGCAGGGTATTATGGATGTCACACCTGGCTCTTTACTCCAGTAGCTATATCAGGGACCCCAGTAGAAAGGCAGTACAATGAAGAAGCAATATTTGAACTATTAAAAAGACAAAGCAGATGTCTGAAGAAATCTAGGGTGCCTTACAGTATGCCCCAGATAGTAAATGAGATATTCCTTATCTGCTGTATACTTCACAAACTTGCAGTCAAAATCATATTCTAGTTAACATTAATTAACCCATATTTAGAGGAAGAGCCCCCACTGGACAAGGAAACAATACAGAGTGGGACTAAGGTCTAAGCTTTACTTATTGATGATTACTTTACCTCTAAGTGATTTACCTCTAAGAGATTTGCTGCCCTGTACAGAGCTGCATACTTATGATTTGTGCTTTACAAATGATAATAACTGGGTCCTGATTAAATTATATACATTAATTATAGTATACTATGGGGTTCCTTTCTCATTTCACATGGACAGTAGCTTTTATTTTCATTTTTTTTGGATCTGTCATTCTCTTTATAGTTTATGTCACACTTCTTTCCCTCAAAGCTAAAACAGGTCCAAATTATGTATTTATTTATTTAGTTATCTATTTGCAGATACTTGATATACCAACTTTTCCCAAAAATGATCAGGAGGTGAATGGCAATCGAGGTAAATTACAGAAGCAGCAGCATCATAGTACAATCATCATTCAGTTGTATCATAATTAACAATCACAAGAGTGATGACCACACGGGGCAGATAGAAATAAGAGGTCGTTTGTAATGTAGCATAAAATGTGTTAGGACAGATGAGGTATGGGCACAGATGAAATCATCATGCACATACGTCTGTGTCCAAGGAGAAGAGATGTTAAATAAGATACATTAGAATAAGAACCTCTTGGGGGCTTGAGGAGATCTCATAATAAAAGTACTACCGGTAGTAGTCCTTGCTGGGGAGATTTGCTGCCTTGGGGCCCCTGGGTAGGCCTGGATTAATAGCCAATCCTTGCCTTGATTTCTGAAGGAAGGGTAGCTTTATTTGATGTAAAAGGGTAGCAGTAATTTGTCCCATAGCTCTGGGGCATAGCAACTGGGTGCCCAGTGCTTGTACAGGTTAGTTTAGTAGTTGTCAGTTAGGATGATAGGAGGGCAATCTGAGAGGATGTAAGTTCTCTTGCGGACGTGTAGGGGAATAGAAGCTGGGTAAGTGCGGGCCATTTTGTTCATGCATTTGAAACTAAGCAGATTTTTGAATTGTATCCTGTATTCAACCAGGAGCCAGTATAGTTGCCTTAGGATTGTTTTAACGTGATCTGTTGCCCAACACAGCAAATCCAGCAAAGTATTTTCTTTGGACCAGCAGAGCACACAGTTGGTCTTTCAGCGCCCTTCCACCACATCATTAATGTGGGGACCTCCTCTTTCCCCCTCCAATTAGGTCTCATAACCTTTTCACTTTACTGTTATTAGATTTGTTTCATACAGCAAAATGAAAATACAATAAAATACACTAAGGGGTAGATTTTAAAAGGGTTACGCGCATAAGTTATGCGCATAACCCTTTAAAATCCCCCTGCGCGCGCTGAACCTATTTTGCATAGGCTCGGCGGCGCGCGCAAGCCCCGGGACATGCATAAGTCCCGGGGCTTTGCTAGGGGGGCGTGTCAGGGGCGTGTCGGGGGGGGGCAGCGCGACATTCGGGGCGTTCTGGGGGCGTGTTGGGGCATGAAGCCGGCCCGGGGGCATTTTGGGGGAGTGGCCAAGGCCTCCGAAATCACTCCCGGGCCGGGGAATCGCGTGGTGGTGGCCGATCGGCAGGCGTAACTTTCATGATAAAGGTAGGGGAGTGTAGATAGGACTGGGGTGGGGGGGTTAGGTAGGGGAAGGGAGGGGAAGGTGGGGGGAGGCCGAAGGAAAATTCCCTCCGAGGACGCTCTGATTTCGGAGCAGCCTCAGAGGGAATGGGCAGCGTGCGCAGGGCTCGGCGCGCACAAGGTGCACAAATGTGCACCCCCTTGGGCGCGCCGTACTTTTGTTCGCGCGGGCGTACATTTATAAAATCTACCCCTAAGTTCACAGTTTCCCTGTCTCAGCAGTTTCTGCTCTCATCAGGACTGGTGCAAGAGTACCTGGTGCCCTAGGCGAGACTTCAGTCATGCATTCACTTCCCCAACTTATCTGTAGTACAGCGCCCCTTACTTCTGGTGGCAGTGCCCCCTTCTTTGACAGTATTAGCTCTGGTTCAGCAGTGCCCCTCCGGGCCTCGTGCCGGCAAGGCTTTTCTGCCCCCCAAACTTTGTCTGTGTAGACAACAGTCTGGTTTGCCTAATGGAAGCACCAGCCCTGGCTCTCATACACTCCTCTCTGACTTCTATGAAGCTTCAGAAAGGGGCATGTATCCCTCTCCCTCCTTTGTCTTTTCCCTTTTTAAACTCCAAGAATCTCCTAGAAACTCCACGATCTTCTGTACATATTTTCTTTATTCATGCACAAAAAAAAAATAGCCCCCAATTCAGTAAGCTCATGGTATGCTAAACACATCTGGAGTTAAAAAAAGAAAGCTAACCCACAAACGTCCACACAGTAATATGCTTTGTACACAAAAGGTGGTTTATGCATGCTATGGGCATAAATTTGTGCTCCCATAAGATATGTGCACAAAACATGAGTTAGGAGCATAAAAGCTGTGCACATAAAAGCTATGAGCACAAAATATGATTTATGAGCACAAAAGTTGTGCTTATTAAAGTTGTGTGCACAAAACATATTGGGGCAGATTTTCAAAGCCTATGTGCAGAAATCCAAGCGTATTTACATGTGTAGGGGGGCTTACGTGCACTGGACCTATTTTCAAAAGGCCCGGCGGCGCGCTTAAAGCCTCGGGACGCGCGTATGTCCCGGGGCTTGAAATAAGGGGCGGGCAGTGGGCAGGGTGGGGCAGTCCGGGGGCGGGGTGGGGTGTAGCTGGAGCCTCCAGGCACAGCGGCCATTTTAAAATAAAGATGTGGGGGGGGGATTTAGGTAGGGCTGGGGGGTTAGATAGGGGAAGGGAGGGGAAGGTGGGGGGGGGGGCTGAAGGAAAGTTCCCTCCGAGGCCGCTCCGATTTCGGAGCGGCCTCGGAGGGAATGGGGAAAGCCATTGGGGCTTCCTTAGGGCTTGGCGCGTGCAAGGTGCACAAGTGTGCACCCCCTTGCGCGCAACCCCGGATTTGTGCGCGCCAGGTTGCACGCATACATCTACGCCCGCACGTAGCTATTAAAATCCTGCCCATTTTATGTATATAAATCTCAAATAAAAGACAAACCACGAACTCCAGATTCAGCTCTGCAGACCAATACTAGCTTCAAGTCAAGAATTAGATTTCCAGAGTTAATAAAACAAGAGTTTTAGTCTAAGCATCTCTCTGCACTGGGGAGGGGGAGGGGGAATGATTGCTAATACTTTGATTAAGATGGGATTTGCATGGGGAAGTACTAATTTGTGCGCACATTTCTATGCACATTTTTTGTGTGCTGAACGCCTTTCTAAATCTGGAGAAAAGCTGTATGTACAAAAATGTGCACATAGCTGCAGTCCCCTCATTACATTAGGGCCTAGATTACTTCTTTTACACAGAAAACTCCTGTCAGCAGCTATGAAGTTGTCTCCTCCCTTTATTGCAGACTTCATTAAGGATCTCTAGGTTACACTTATCTGCTGTGTAGTGTGACTAATTGTGCTAATGCTGTCTGCAGCTTCAGCATACATAAACTTTACATACTCAGAAAAAAGATTCTGAACTTTCCCAAAAAAAATATAAAAGGAAAGAGCAACTGTGTTTTAAGTGAAGAAAAAAGTGACATTTCCTAGTTAAAGTCTGGAACTTTTCCAGGCCTTTACACATTAAATAATACATTTTATATTATTTGTCTATAGTTTTAGTATTATTTGAGAGCAGTAAGAGGTTAGGACTTTTCAGCTTGGAGAAGAGATGGCTGAGGCGAGATATGATAGAGGTGTTTAAAATCATGAGATGTCTAGAATGGGTTAATGTGAATCCGTTATTTATTCTTTCGGATAATAGAAAGACTAGTGGGCACTTCATGAAGTTAGCATTTGGCACATTTAAAACTAATTGGAGAAAGTTCTTTTTTACTCAACGCACAATTAAACCCTGGAATTTGTTGCCAGAGGATGTGGTTAGTGCAGTTAGTATAGCTGTGTTTAAAAAAGGATTGGATAAGTTCTTGGAGGAGAAGTCCATTACCTGCTATTAAGTTCACTTAGAGAATAGCCACTGCCATTAGCAATGGTTACATGGAATAGACTTAGTTTTTGGGTACTTGCCAGGTTCTTATGGCCTGGATTGGCCACTGTTGGAAACAGGATGCTGGGCTTGATGGACCCTTGGTCTCACCCAGTATGGCATATTCTTATGTTCTTATGACAGTCTTTGAATACAAAATTAGCTTTTCTTCTGCTTATTTAAAGATGAAGAATTTTATGCACAAGTATAAAAATTTACCACACAGAGGTCCAAATTCAGAGGGGTTTTTGTTCATATAACTTTTGAATTACTGAGACAAACCTCCAAGTTTTAAATTCCCACTCCTCTAAATAAATACATTCTACCCGGGTAAGTCATTACCCACGTAATGGAGGGGCATTGTAGGGGTGTTTCTGAGCTGGTCAAAGTTATCCGGCTAACTTAGGGGTCTATTTACTAAAGGTTATCTCCCTTTTAGTATCTTTAGGAAAGATGCTTAGTAAATAAGTCATAGACTTTTGAAGTTTGGGTGAGACACTATCGACCTTTTCTTTTCAATCTAATTGTGGAAGACCTTTATCTCTGATCTGATTCAGGAGGTTCAGTCAGTTATGTGATTTGATTGCTATGCAGTCATTATTGTTTGGGTCTGTTTATTTGTTGTTAATTTTATAAATGTATTTTTTGTAACCCACTTATAATGGATGATAGGCAGGCTGTTAATATTTTAGGTAAATAAATAATTTTGGATATTCAAAGTTATCCATGTAAGTTTTCTGGATATTTATTTATTTATTTATTTATTTATTTAAACACATTTATATACCGTTTTCCAGTAAAGACTTACTGACCAAAGCGGTTTACAGAGTCAAGTGACCTTATTCGGTCAAATAATTACTAATGCAGAATAAAATAAAATGCATAAAAACAAATAAAATAACTTTTGTTGTGTTGAAAGGCAGTCCTAAAGGTTTCCCAGTAAACTTACCTGGATAACTTTTAATTTGTCTGGGTATATTCAGTGGTGTGCCTGAATATATGATATGATTTACCGGGGTAACTTACCTTGACAGCCTGTGGATTAATATGGATCTCTCAAAAAAAGCCATGGAATCTGCTGCGGGAAGCTGGGGGCCTTGGCAATATGTTTTCCAAAGATCATAGAGAGCATCTTTGGAGAAGTCTCCTGCTGGATTAATAGATTTGGGTGGTGTGGAATCCTACCCTACCTTCTGACTAGAACTCCCCCAGAGAACAATCTGGAAAGAATTTAGTTTTTTTTTTCCATGATCCATATGGCAACTACTTCTGTACACTACTGTTACTGGAGATTGTGAAAGAAAAAAGGAAAAAAAAAAGTACATGGTTCTCTTCATTGCTGAGTGATGACAGATGGAACGAGTCTAGCTCCAAACATTGTTTCAATTACTGTAATTGCAAAGCACGAGACACTTGACACGATTTCTCACAAAAATTCAGCTTGTAATGTTTGCAAGTATAAATACACTCAAATTCAAGTCCCTGATTAGAAGGAATAACAGCAAAGTATTACGCAGAATATGTGAGAGCTTAGCTCTACTCCAGCATCACTTGTGCAAGGAATTAAATGGAACTGACTGTCATAAAAGTGAATTCTGGAGCCCTTTAAAAAAGAGAAACAATGAGGCAGCAGTTATTGCCATGCCGGTACACTCTCTCCTACAGTCAGGCAGAAGAGCTGATGGCAGGACAGGAAGAAGAGTCAAGAATCAAAGAGAAGGAGAGAGAGGGTCAGTGACACAAACACATACACACGTGTGCTCCAACCTTTATAACCTGCAATCAAAAACACCAATTGTTTTCAATCACAAAGCCAAGGAAAGGAGGGAGAGAGAATGGGAAAAGAGTCCCTTGTTTTTACAATAAGTTTCGTCCACATACATTCACACACACACCCTCGGGTCAGTGGAGAGTTTACCACTTCTGCTTCAGAAGTACTCTTTATTTCAGTTTAGTACCTAGGTTCAAAAATAAAGATGTCAATAAAATGAAACATTGTTTACAACTCAGCAAAAGAAACCATAAAACCGCAATCTCTAATGGCATTAAACTACTTTAGAATGGGGGTATCTTCTTAAGTGTGTTAAAAGGGCATTCAAAAGGGCATTGCACACTAACTGTGATTTATTATTGTCATCTATGATGAAGCCACAGAAGGCCAAGCAAGTGTGTGTGTGTGTGTGTGTGTGTGTGTGCTTCCTTCTGCAGCACAAGCACACACTGTTTGCAAAATCATATCGGGCTGTTGGCCTGTGTTGGTAGTACATAAAGTATTTTCTCAACCCCGCCCACCCCCTTTCAAGTTTTGCATTCAAATGTGCCCACAATTTGCTTGACATGCGCTTGTTCACTCATATTACCCAGTGGCAATGATATTAATGCAGCCGAAGAAGCAAAGGGGTTTGTTCCGTGTAACGCATGTTCGGTGTGTTCGCAAGCTCTTTCAAGGACTAGTTTAAGTGTAACACCTGATGTGTTTATTCACCTACAAATGACTGTGCATTCATTGTCTACTGGAGTGTTTTATTTGTTTATTTGTCTCTGTACATTTCATTGTGTCGGCAAGACCAAAGATCATTTCGGTTTCGCGTGATGATCGAGCATCGCAGCTGTATCAAGAATCAGCACCTTGAGGCCCCTCCTGCATGCTGGAGGAACATTAACCTGCTGACTTACACTGGGCTATCATTGATTATTTACAGCCTTCGATTCAGGGGAGTTGACTTTAGCCAGAGATTTACAATGGATTTACAATTTAAAAACCATTGCTCCTCATGGCTTGAACAGCGAAACTTGAGCTGTCTGTTTTTTTGTGAATGTTTGGAAAGGTTCTGAGGTGTGTAGACTTTTTGGTGAAAATTTCTTTATGAACATTCTGTTTGCTTTTTGTGAATGTTTGGTATACATTGCCTGAATTGGATTGGTTGAGATAATCTTGTGATCAGTGTGTTTCTGCTATAATTAGCTTGATAGGTTTTGGATGTCCTTTATTGACGTCATTTCCGCTTTGATGCAGGGCCACTGAGCATTTTTTGCAAACACTGGTGTCAGGACTTCCAGCTAGGAGAATTAGATATGAAGAAGCCATAGTCTGACTTGGCGTCTTCGGTTCAGGAATTCAAGTCAAGGCAGAGGGGCACCTAACATTTTTACAAACAAAGGGGTTGATGCACCAAGCCATGATAGTGCTCTAATGTGTATTATATTGCATATATCGCACAATAAATGTGATATTCTCCCTGCCCAGATATTCCCCCTATTACAATGATCTTCTTTGCATGTGCTTTTCATGCTTGAATAATGCAAATACATGCAAAGAAGGTTATGCATAGTCAATTTGATGTAAATATTGTATCACAGCAGGAGGCCCGGGACCCTAACACAGGTCCCAAGGCTCCTGCTGTACATTTAAAGTAGCAGGAAAAAAATAGCAGCAAAATGGGGAGACTCAGTGGGGTCAATGCTGACCCCATCTCAACCCAGGGCTGCCAGTTGAGGTGGCCCCCAAAATGTAAATTCAAAAAGCACCTGCATGGTGATGACCCCGCCCCTCCACCTTCGCAAAATGTTTTCCAATAAAATAAAGGCTCTAGTCCCCTCTTCCCATCCCCACCCCCTAAGTGATGCTGACAAACCCCCCTACCCCACCTCTCCAAATGACACTGATGACCTGCTGATAGTCAATACCCCCTCTCCCACCCCCAAGTGACATTGAGAGCCTCCCAATAAAAAAAAACCAACAAAAAAAGGGCCAGGGCCTGAGGCCAACACCATTTCCATCGGCCTCAAATGGGTATAAAGGAAAAGTAGTGTTCCAGCCTCCACCTACTTTCTCACCCTTCCACCACCCCCGATCTACCTCCTATGGTCCCCATACCTAACCATGAATCCTGTGTCAGGGCATATGCACCATCGCTTCAGGCCCCAGTGAGGGATCCATGTTTAGGTATGGGGGATACAGGAGGGGGGTCTGGTGAGGAGAGGGTGGGAAGGGGGATGGGGGCCAGGAAACTACCTTTTTTTTTTCCTTTCGGGGTGAGGGAGGGAAGGGGGATGGTGCTGGGACCTTCTTGTTTTTTGTTTGTTTTTTTAAATCAGGGGTCATCAGTGTCATTTGGGAGGGATGGGGTCTTGGCTTTTGAGGGGATCATCAGTGTCAATTGGGGGATGGAGGATGGAGTTGTCAGTGTCAGTTGGGGGGGGGTGGAAGGTCATGGGAAGGGGCAGGAGTCTATTTTATTGGAAGAATTTGGGGGTTGGATTCCTGGTCTGTTGCTACGAAGGTGCCTTTTTTAAATATACATTTTGGGGGAGTCGGGACCATTTCAACTGGCGGCCCCGAATTAAGAAGTAGGTCAGCACTGTCCTTCGCTCAACCTTCCTGTTTTGCCACTATTTTTAAATTTTTGATTCAGTGGCCCTTTAAGGCGATGGCAGTCCCATAAGGTTGGGGCGCCATCGTATTAAAGGGCTGCTTGCCATGTTCTTTTGTCCCATGGTGATTGGCCACAAGACAAAAAGAATGCTCCATGCAGCCATGATGCTTTTTTAGTGGAGGGACCTCACTATTGCAGTGACAACAGCCCAGCGATAGTCGTACTCCTTCTGCAATAAAACATCATAGCTTTATGGCTCAAGGCCTAAGTGATTGTTAAGATTCTGTAAAGTCCAACATTTTTTCCATGTGGATTTCTTTGAAATATTTTTTGAAACAATGTTTGGAATTAATATTTTTAAAAACTGTGGCAAAAGATGATGGGTCTGGGGATAATTTGAAGCAGTAGAGATTGCTAAAAAGCCCTGTTTGATACTTCCATAAAAATATTTTTAAAGCATTTCTTAATAGTTTAATTATTGTATTGGGATTTTGAATGACTAGGGAAATTGATTAACTTTCACATTTTGTGATTTATTAAACTACTTTCTTCTAGGAATGTGCAAGGAAAAAAAAATTCATTTTTGGTATTCGGTTCATTTTTGGAAGTTTGTTTCCCCAGAAATTTCGGTGTGTGGATTGCTTCATTTGTTTGATTCATGTGAAAAAAGCAAATAAAGCAATTAAAAAAACAAAAACAAAAACAAAATGGCCAAAAAAATGAAAACTTGGCATTTCTCCCACCCCCTCCTGGCAAAATGTTGGGGCCAGGATCCCCCGACCCCCATGTAACCGGTCTTAATCCTCCAGTAGTGACTAGGCTGAAGCCTCGGACAAGTAGGATGAGGCTGCGTGAGGTCTCCGCAGCCTCGGCCTACCAAAGCCAATGCCTCAGACTAGACTGGAGCACAAACCCAGGCCTGATCTCACAGCCTGACCAGGAGGCTGGGTCCCGATGCCTGGGTCTCAGCTAGGCCATCTCAGGGGGACGCCCCTGAGGTTTGCGCCCTTGCTGGAACATCAATCGGAGCGCGCACGCGCGCTCGCCTTACATCATCAGGCAACATGGCGGATCCGCAGCGTCGAGCCGGTCCAGGGACACCGGAGGAAGACAGCAAGAAGATGCCGTGGCAGCTAACCGTCCATCAGACCCAGAGGGAGTCGCCACAGAGGTAAAGAGGACGGAGTGAGGGCGTCAAGCAGTGACGGACGCAACATAGTGCTTCTCCACAGAGAACTGCGACTCTGTTCCTCCCAAAGATGCCTGCATTGCTTATTGATATGCAATAATAAATAATAAATTTGTTTCTACTAAATTTGGTATGGTACCTTTGGGTTCATGGAGAAGCACCTTTAAGCTTGATTTAGCGCTTAACACCAGTCACCTCCCTGACCAGTCTCTGTCTCTCTCACACGCACACACAAGTCACCTCCTTGACCAGTCTCTGTCTCACATACACACACACCAGTCATCTTCCTGACCAGTCTATCTCTCTCTCACAGAAATGTATCACCTTCAACCAGTCTCTCTCTCAATCACACATATGCTCTCTCACTTACATACAAACTCTCAATCACACATAAATACTCTTGCTCCCATTCTACCACACACACACACAAAGCTGCCACTCACGCACCCAGGCACCCATTCTACCACACACACACAAAGCTGCCACTCACGCACCCAGGCACCCATTCTACCACACACACTCAAAGCTGCCACTTACGCACACAGGCACCTATTCTACCACAGGCACACGACAAAGCTGCCACTCATGCACCCATACTGCCACAGGCACACAAAGCTACCACTCACACACATACACACAATCTCACATGGAGCTTCATCTCATTGCTTGGCCCAATAAGCCTGGCTTCTGCTCTTCAGCCACCGCCAGCCTGGCCTCCGGTGGTGGCATGTAGCATCTTTCCGCTCTCAGGCCTACCAGCCTGGCCTCCGGCAGCAACACTCTCCTACCAACTGCATCGGCCAGTCCACCCCTGGGGAGAAGGGAAGCACAAGTGGGGCAGTGGGACACCGGGAGCTGCAACACACCTGCCGGTGCCTGGCGACACACTGGTATGTTGCGACACACCAGTTGAGAATCACTGCTCTAAACAACTCACTGACTAAGATGTGAAAACTTTCACTTCATTTTAATTTTTCAATAATCCTTGTGTCACGATCAGGTCCCTCCGCTCAGCATGCTGTGGGGCTTTGCTGGGCTTCAGGCCTCTGGCTTCGCTCCTATGACACGTCTTGTCCCCTTGCACAGCTCAGGCATAGCGCTGCTATGGACTCCTCACAGCCTCTAGTCAGAGTGCCAGGCCCAGTCCTGGCACTCCCAAGCAGTGCACAGAAAAAGGATCTTAATCAATAAGGAGTTTAATGTGGTGCTGTAGCTCAGCGGCTGCAGCCTTATATTAATGCGGGGTTGTCCTTACAAGCCCCAGGGTACACAGCATTTAAAACACAATTCCCTTCCCGCCTGTCTCATACATCCATACAGCAATACAGGATTTACCATCCCCCAACCTCCTGGTTATTCCACCTCCATAGAGGAACAGCTGGAGCTTTCCTCTCCCCAGCTTACCTCCATCTCCTCCTCCAGAGACTCTGAGGAGCCGGGCTTTTGTGGCCAGGTCCACCATGGGGGCACGCCCTCTTCCTCAGCCTCCATAGATTCTGCTGAGTCATAGGGATCAGTCCCAATTTCCTCCACCTGTTCCTGCTCAGGCTCCAGCCAGGGGTCAGGTGTTGGTTCAGGGAACCTGGGAAGTGTAGTCTTTGCTACCTTCCTCAGCGCCCTCCGGTGGCTAAGTTTGGTACCACTAGCTTCTGCTCGGCTGTGTCTCAGCTGTTTCTGCCCTGGGCCAGGTCGTACTGCATCACGCACCCCCCCCCTTTTAAAAACCCTGGAACTCCTCACCCGAGTTCCAGTCTTCTCCCCCAACCGGGAAAGGAAATCAGCATTAACATGATCCCTACCGGCTCTGTGTCTAACCTCAAAGCGATAGGTTTGGAGGGTAAGATACCACCTGGTTAATCGGGCATTGGACTCTTTCATGACGTGCAACCATTTTAAGGGTGCATGGTCCGTCACTAACACAAAGGGGCGCCCCGCCAAGTAATATTTTAGTGTTTCAATAGCCCACTTAACGGCTAGACATTCTTTCTCAATAGTGGCATATTTTTCCTCATGGGGGTGAAGTCTCCTGCTAAGGTACAAGACCGGGTGTTCCTCCCCTTTGTCCACTTGGGAGAGAACTGCCCCCAACCCACACCCTGAGGCATCCGTCTGTAACAGAAATGGTAACGTGAAGTCCACCGCCTTCAACACGGGATCTCGGCACAAGGCCCGTTTAAGTCCCTCCACCCTCTCTACCTCCAGTGGACCCCACCGCAACTTGTTTGGGGTCCCCTTCCTTAACATGTCATTTAAAGGGGTGGCCAGATCTGCAAAGTGTGGTATGAACCGTCTGTAATATCCAATTAGCCCTAAAAAGGCTCGGAGCTGCTTCTGGGTCTCGGGCAGTGGGTAATCCCGAATGTACTCCACCTTATCCAGCAAGGGTTTCACCACCCCTCGCCCCACCAGATGTCCTAGGTATTTAACCTCTCGTTGGGCAATCCTACATTTAGCCGGATTGGCCGTCAACCCCGCATCCCTAAGCGACTGCAGTACCGCTCTAACCCTTTTTAGATGTGATTCCCACTCAGTGGAGTATATAATGACGTCGTCCATATAGGCCGCTGTATATGCTATATGGGGGCGTAACACCAGGTTTAGGAGGCGCTGACAAGAAGCCGCAGCTCCTTGCAGTCCAAACGGCATACGCACAAACTGAAACAGCCCTGCTGGGGTAGCAAACGCTGTTTTCTCTCGCGAGGACTTGGCCAAGGGAATCTGCCAATATCCCTTGGTCAGGTCCAGGGTGGTTAAATACTGAGCCCGTCCCAGCCTCTCTACTAGTTCGTCAACTCGTGGCATGGGGTAGGCATCAAAAGTGGATATCGCGTTAACCAACCGGAAATCTATACAGAAACGTAAAGTTCCATCTGGCTTAGGCACCAGGACAATGGGGCTACACCAGGCGCTACTGGACTCTTCGATGACCCCCAGTTGCAACATCTCCTCAACCTGCCTTCTAACCTCATCCTGCATGGCTTCAGGGAGGCGATAGGGCCTCCTCCTAACCACCTGTCCTGGCGGTGTTGTTATCTCATGCGTGATTAGCGTGGTTCGTCCTGGCAACGGGGAGAACACGTCTTTGGCCTGTTCAACTATCTCCTGTATTTGGGCTCTTTGCCTGGGAGTTAGCTCCTCTCCTATCGGGACCTCGACTTTTTTACTAAGTTCCCTTACTTGTGGACCTAAATCCACCTCTTCCTCGGATATCGTATCCGCGGACATACTTTGCCTCTCTACCCAAGGTTTCAGTAAATTGACGTGGTACACCTGGGGTCGCTTAAGTCCTACCTTGACTTGATAATTTAGGGGCCCCAGGTGCCTTAAAATTGTCCCTGGGCCCTTCCACTTGGCCAAAAGTTTGTTAGGGGACGTAGGCACCAATATTAAGACCTGATCTCCCTCTTGAAATTCCCGGTCCCTAGCCCCGCGGTCGTAGTAGGTCTTCTGCCTTTCTTGAGCCTGCTCAAGATTTTCCTTGGCCAAACCCAGGGCAGTCTCAGCATGCCGCCTAATACCCCCAATGTAACTTATGATGTCCTGAGGTTCCGCCTCAGCCCCTGTCCACTGCTCGTGTATGACATCGAGCAGACCCCGGGGTTGTCTCCCAAAAATAAGTTCAAAAGGTGAGAACCCTGTGGAAGCTTGGGGCACCTTCCTGGAGGCAAACAACAAGAATGGGATGAGGGCGATCCCAATTACTAGCATCTTTTTCTAGACAACTGCGCATCATGGACTTCAGGGTTTGATTATAGCGCTCCACTAACCCATCAGTCTGGGGGTGGTACGCTGAGGTTCGTATATGTTTAATGCCGAACTGGGCCTATAGGCCTGCTAATTCCCGGGACATAAAATTGGTACCCCTGTCTGTCAGTAGTTCACGTGGAAAGCCGAACTGGCAAAATATCCTTATCAACTCCGGGGCTACCACCCTTGCCCCAGTAGACCTCAAAGGGACGGCCCACGGAAATCTGGTCGCGTAGTCTAATACCACAAGAATATACTGATGACCACGTTTTACTTTTTTCTATCGGTCCAATGATGTCTACCGCTACCCGATCCATTGGTTCATGTACTACCCGGCACGGGTACCAGGGGTGCCTTAGGGGGGGCCCTTGGGGCGACCAACTGACAGTTGGGGCACGAGCTACAAAACTTCTTAACTGTGCTGTAAATACCTGGCCAGAAGAATCGCCGCTTGACACGGGCTAAGGTGCTATGCAGGCCTAAGTGCCCGGCCAGGGGATGGTCATGCGCCAGTGACATGACTTTGGGTTGAAACCGTAGGGGCACTAACAGTTGTTTATGCGGTCCCTGTCCCTGCAGTCCTTCCTCTAACCCTGTAAAAGTAATCCCTTCTGGACCATAAAGTAGGGGTATATCATAGCCTCTTTATTAGCAGCTGTTTGTATAGATACTTTAGCCTTTTCCCAGGCCACCTTCAAGGCTGGGTCCTTAACCTGCTCCTCTTTAAACTCTGGGAACTGTGCTAGCAGGGAGCCTATCATTTCTTTAGTGGAACCCCGCTCCTCACCTTCCTCTGGGCCAGTCTGTCTCCTCTTCTCCCTCTTTCTCTCCGCTCGGGGCTTACGACTAACCCCGGGAGTTTCCACCACCTCCCCCTCCTCAAAGGGAAAAATCTCTCCTAGAGGGGGTTCATGCTCACGTACCTCTTGTGTCTGGGCTTGGGCTCTTGTGGTTATCAAAGTTTGCCTGCCCGCCAACACCTCCGCGAGGTGCCTCCACTCTCTCCCCAAAATGAGGGGCACCGGCAATCCTTCCACTATGGCTATCTCTACGATGTCCTCATGGGTTCTCCAACGTACCAGTACCTCATGTACCGGGTACCTAACGGCCGTACCATGTACACATCGTATCACCACCTCCCCTTTTTGGGCTTGGGGCATCTTGAGTCCCAAAGCCACAGCCAGTTTCTTAGAGAGCAGCGCCTGATTAGTGCCAGTGTCTATTAAGGCCTGCACTGGCTGACCATTAACCTGAACCTGCTGAAAGTAGGGATTCGGGTCTCTGGATACTGCTTCCTCCCTTTGCTCCGGTGGGTGGGCATATGCGGTAGCTAAGCGTGGACACTCCCTTTTGAAGTGCCCAGCTCCCCCACAATGGAAACATCGCCCTGGGGCCGGCCTTACCCCCGCCTCCCGTCCTGGGCCTGTCTCTTCCTGCGGTCCACCCCTTCCCCCGAGCACCTGTAAGGGACCTCTCTGATTCCTTGCAACCCCTTGACTACCTGCCTTGCTCAGACCTGGTCCTTTAGACCCTTTCTCTTTGTTGGAGGATGCGCCACCTCCCATAGCTGCTTCTGCCTCCAAGTATCTCTCTGTATTCACTATCGCCCTCTCCCGAGCCCACTTGCTCCTTGGCGAATCACACCCCGCTCCTCATTGGAGGTGGTAGTGCTCCTATATACTGTTCTAAGCACTATCAGCTCCATGAGCTTAGTCACCGTTTTCCCTTCGGGTTCTAGCCATCTATATGCGAGGTCCTTCAAATGCTGGGCCAGGGCCCGAGGTCTGTCTTTCGGCTGTAACCAGGTTTCCCTGAATTGGCGCCGATACCAATCCTGGGTTATACCCAGTCGGTCCAAGATGGCTGTCTTCAGCAAGGCATAGTTCATGGCCTGCTCCGGGGCCAAAGCCCTATAGGCGGCTTGGGCCTCGCCTGTTAAACAAGGGGCCAACCGGGCAGACCATTGTTCTCTGGGCCAACCAGCCACAACTAGCCACCCGTTCAACGTGACCAGGAAGGCCTCAGGGTCATCCCCTGGACCCATCTTCTCTAGGTGGATACCGTGCATGAGGTCCATCCGGCCTACTCCGCCAGTCCCAGTCATCGGGTGTGGGGTACCTGCTTGTTCCAGTAGCCTGCTGGGCGGCCCAGAGCTGGGTGACCTTGCGCTGCTCCTCCAACATCTGGATCAATGGGAGCTGTTGCTGCTGCTGGTGATCCATCATGCGCTGAATCATGTGCTGCATGGCCTCTTGCTGCTGCTGCATCTGGGTTGCCATCCATTTTAGCACTTCCTCGGACGCCATGCCTGGAAACAACACGAAAAAACACCAAGTGTGGCCGTACAACACCAGCCCCCTTCGGCTCTCGCAGAGTCGTACTTCTCCTCGGGTCCCACCCCTTAGCTCTGGACGCTTACCAGAAACTAAAGTGGCAAGACTTTTTTTTTTTTCCTGTTTTCTCCCCGGCTTCAGTGAGCAATCCTGCCCCGACGCCCTCCTTCACCTTTACCTTCACTAGGTCAGTAGAAGCACAGGTAGTTGACCACTGGGTCTGCCCTCCAGTCAGCGAGTTTCAAGGATCCCACTGCTTGCCACCATTTGTCACGATCAGGTCCCTCCGCTCAGCATGCTGTGGGGCTTGCTGGGCTTCAGGCCTCTGGCTTCGCTCCTATGACACGTCTTGTCCCCTTGCACAGCTCAGGCATAGGCGCTGCTATGGACTCCTCACAGCCTCTAGTCAGAGTGCCAGGCCCAGTCCTGGCACTCCCAAGCAGTGCACAGAAAAAGGATCTTAATCAATAAGGAGTTTAATGTGGTGCTGTAGCTCAGCGGCTGCAGCCTTATATTAATGCGGGGTTGTCCTTACAAGCCCCAGGGTACACAGCATTTAAAACACAATTCCCTTCCCGCCTGTCTCATACATCCATACAGCAATACAGGATTTACCATCCCCCAACCTCCTGGTTATTCCACCTCCATAGAGGAACAGCTGGAGCTTTCCTCTCCCCAGCTTACCTCCATCTCCTCCTCCAGAGACTCTGAGGAGCCGGGCTTTTGTGGCCAGGTCCACCATGGGGGCACGCCCTCTTCCTCAGCCTCCATAGATTCTGCTGAGTCATAGGGATCAGTCCCAATTTCCTCCACCTGTTCCTGCTCAGGCTCCAGCCAGGGGTCAGGTGTTGGTTCAGGGAACCTGGGAAGTGTAGTCTTTGCTACCTTCCTCAGCGCCCTCCGTGGCTAAGTTTGGTACCACTAGCTTCTGCTCGGCTGTGTCTCAGCTGTTTTCTGCCCTGGGCCAGGTCGTACTGCATCACACTTGCCTTGAGTACTAGATCAATTATTAACATGTACTAGAAAATTTCACTTGATAAATATTAAAGACTGTCTATGAATATCTCCTCTGTAACCAATCATTGTTTGTCTGTAGAGTAATAACTAATGTTATTACTCTACAGATAACAGCAAACAATGTTGGGAATTATTAGGAAGGGAATGGTGAATAAAATGGAAAATGTCATAATGCCTCTGTATTGCTCCATGGTGAGACTGCACCTTTAATACTGTGTACAATTCTGGTCGCTGCATCTCACAAAAGATATAGTTCGGCCGAGCCTTTCCGTGCGCCTAGACAATAACGGCATCATTGAACTTTAATCTATTATTTCGTCACGCCTCACATTATACCACAAAGATGTCATAATCCTCAGAAGTTGCCTTAGAGATCGGCTATTTTAGCCACTCTCTCTCTGTATAAAGTATTCCTATTTTTTGCATACTTTTGTTTTCCCCCTTTCCTTTCACTATCCCCAGTTGCTCGCCCTTGTTATAATGTAACTTTTGACTCTGCCACTTTCTGCTCCGTACTAATAGGTTTTTTGACTATGTTATTGTTTAAAACTCTTGTTCGATGTAAACCAAATTGATTTGATCTGTATCAAGAAATCCGGTATAGAAAAGCCTTAAATAAATAAATAAATAAATAAATGTTACTTTGTAAACCATTGTGATCTATACATGGAATGATGGTCTATAAAATGTCCAAATAAAACAATAAATAAATATACAAACAAAAAAATAAATGTGATCCACTTTAAAGTGTCTCAAAAGGAGGAATTTAAATCAAATACATATAAGAAAATACATATGGGCCAAAGGTATGTGGGGAGAAGTCTGCCAGGGTGGGGGAACAGAGCTTAAGGGATCAGATCTGCAGTTTGTGAGATGGGAGCAGGGTGTGAAGAATGTGGAGAAAATGAACTTGGATATTTACCAAAGGAGGAGTAAAAGATTGTAACTGGGGGGAGAAAATAGAATCCAAGTTCTTTCAGTGAGGAAGTATTCAAGAGATTGGCTCTGCAGTCTGGAGGTGGACCAGGGAGTATAGGGGTTAAGAAATCAGATCTGAGTTCTAGGGGGTGGAAGAGGCATCACAGTACCAACAGTGTCTAGGATAGTCAGAAAAGCCAAAATCTGTCACTCATCAAGAGCTGCTTCCTTTATAGCACCTCACTAATTGAAACCACCTGGATTTGGATAGTGTGGTATCCTGCCCGACATCTAGAGCTCCCCTGTGGAACCCTTTACAGTACTGCATATTTTCAAAGCATTCCATCTGTAACCATAGGGTTACATCGCATCTCTTAATTGCTAGTTCCTATTTCTCTCAATCTCTTTGGAAGTAACCTTTGTTACGTTTGGTTGACATATCTGGCAATTAAGACTCTGTCATACACTGTATACATACAGTAAATATATATATTTTTTTCCTGAAATTGAAGGAAATAGGGAACTAATAGCTAAGATAACCAATGTAAGCCTAGGGAAAGGCCATGAGTTAAGCAGACTTTGAATGCATACAGTATTGCACAGAGTTCCTTGGAGGGATTTCTAGGGAGATGGTGCGGTAGGCCTCCATACTGTCCAGATCCAAATGATTTCAATTGGTTAGGCTCCTGTTGTGACCTTGGCAAGTCAGTTCATTCTTGATTGCTTTAGATATAACCTTAAATTGTAAACCCTCTAGGACAAGGAAATACCTACTGTACCTGAATGAAACTTGCCTTAGACTGCCAATGAAAAGGCATGAGTTAAATACATATATAGCTAGCTAGAGATACATGTACACATAAAATCTTCATACAGTACTAGTACATTTTATGTATGTACGTCATGAGTTTGTCTATTGCACCTTTTAATTTAAATGTATAATTTAACAGTCTTTATCTTAATCACAGGTCAGATTAATCATCACTAAACTCTGGGCCATTACTATGAAACGATGTTACCGAGATCATCAGGCACCTCCATTACTATTAATAGGAACAGTTGCATGTACAATTTACTATATGTGCCTTTATGTGAACCGTTGTGACGGTATTCTACTAAACGACGGTATAGAAAAGATTTTAAATAAATAAAGATATATATAGAGATATATTTTACACCTCTCTTTAAGGTTAATTGTTATGCTTCAGGTCATATCATGAGTAATTGACATAGACTGTAATTTGAACCTATGCACTAGGCCTGTTTTCTAACTACTATACTAAGTTGTAATATATGCCAGAGCTCGATCAAGACATGCTGAGACCTTAAACTATCTCAAGTTTAAGAGGCCACATAGCATTACAAGAAGATAAAAAATAAAACTTGAAATTTGGTAATTTTTTTGTATTTAGAGGCCCCTCATAATCTGAGGCCCTAAATATTAGGGATGTGCAGAGGAGCCGCATACGTTTCATACGGCATTCGTATTCATCGGGGCCAGATACGATGTATTAGGGGTGTGCATTCGTTTTCACCGTATTTGTAATCCGCAACTTAGTTTTAGCGATCCGCAAAATACGTTGGGAGGCGAAACGCATCGCGAAACGCATCGCGACTCCCATGGCGTGACGTCGGCGTCACGTGCTCCTCTGCTCCGGGACCCCCGTTGGACCCAACCGGAACTTTTGGCCAGCTTGGGGGGGTCAGGAGGCCCCCCCAAGCTGGCCAAAAGTTCCGGTTGGGTCCAACGGGGGTCCCGGAGCGACCTCCTGCCACATGACCTACCTGTTACGTGGTAGAAGCACAAGATGGCGCCGGTGACCATGTGACAGGGGCTGACCAATGGCATCGGCAGCCCCTGTGACACAATCTATCGGCGCCGTGAGGAAATCGCAAACGAGTGCAGGGATGGCTTCCTGACTCCCCGCTGGACCACCAGGGAGTTTTGGTAAGTCTTGGGGGGGGATTAAGGAGGGTGGGGGGTTTAAAGTTTTATTTAGGGAACCGGGAAACATATGGACAGATCGACAACTTATGGAATTCTCCATACTTCCATATTCAACGGAATCGACCCTCAACGACAACGTATCACAAACGCAACGAAAACTTTTTGTCTGCACATCCCTACGATGTATCCATTCAAAGGGGCCCCCCGATCCATTGATACGTGCCATTCTTATTTGTTTCCCTTTTAATTTAATTAACTACAACCCCCCACCTTCCTGACACCCCCCCAAGACTTTCCTATATTCCCTGGTGGTCCAGCAGGGGTCCCGGAGCGTCTCCTGCCCTCCCTCCATCGGCTGCCGGCACCATCTTGTGCTCCTACCATGTGACAGGGGCCGACCAATGGCAGAGGTAGCCCCTGTGACATAGTAAGGGCAAAGGCTATCGGCGCCATTTTGAATACTGGCAGCCGACAGCCCGAGTGCAGGAGATCGCTCCCGGACCCCCGCTGGACCACCAGGGACTTTTGGCAAATCTTGGGGGACCCTCCTGACCTTCGGCCCCTGTGACATAGTGAGGGCAAAGGCTATCGGCTGCCAGTATTCAAAATGGCGCCGATAGCCTTTGCCCTCACTATGTCACAGGGGCTACCGCTGCCATTGGTTGGCCCCTGACACATGGTAGGAACACAAGATGGCACCGGCAGCCGACGGAGGGAGGGCAGGAGACACTTCGGGACCCCCGCTGGACCACCAGGGAATTTAGGCAAGTCTTGGGGGGGGGGGGGTCAGGAGGGTGGGGGGTTGTTTAAAACTTCCATTTCAATGGCCGAATGATTCGGCTGCGATTCGTTGTATTCGTGGGAAATCACGATACGTTTCGCGATGCAACGAATATAACGAATCCGGCCATATACGTTGCGAATTCGCAATACGTTGCAAATGAATGCACAACCCTACTAAATATTATTTTATTTAGCTGGTACCTAAATCCAGCACTGCTATCAGCCTAGCACTTGCTAGGAAAGTGCTGAAGAAAAGTTTTACCTAATATAATATTTTTTGCATAAAGATTATCTTCAGCATTTGAGGAGGAAATCTAATTTCCTTTAGATAAGATTTGTGTTATCATCCATCACAATTCTTTTATGTTGGCTCTTCTGCAATATTGCTCATAGCAGCTTTGCACTGATAAGAAAAAGACTTAGACCGGCACTACAAGCTATCTAACAAAAAATCCCCAGGCCTCAATTTCCAGACACTAATCAAATTCTATGTGTAAGTATATTAAATCATGACAGTTTCCTTTCTGCTTCTCTGTTGTCTTACATGAATAGTGTCTCTTGTATAATATTCCAAGATAAAGGATTTTGGTATTGGACATAAGAACATAAGAATTGTCATGCTGGGTCAGATCAAGGTCCAGCAAGCCCAGCATCCTTTCTCTGACAGTGTCAATCCAATTTGCAAGTACTTGGGAGATCCTATAAAGTAGATCTATTTCCTGTTACACACTCCCAAGGATTAGTCTAACTGACTAATAAGATGTCATGGACTTTTCCTCCAGGAACTTGTCGAAACCTCTTTTAAAACCCACTTTGCTAGTTGCCTTGATCATGTCTTCTGGGCAACAGATTCCACAGCTTGATAGTGCACTAAGTGAAAAAGTCCCTGCTATGATTTGTTTTGCATCTGCTGGTTGTTAATTTCATGAAGTATGCCCTTGTTTTAGTATTACTTGGAAGGGGAAATAACCGTCCTTATTTACCCATTCCACCCCACTCATCATTTTATACATTTCTACCACGTCCCTTCTCAGCCATCTCTTTTTCCAGCTGAAGACCTCTAGCCCGCGAAGCCTTTCATGATAGGAGAGATATTCAATCCCTTTTATCATTGTTGATGCCCTCCTCTGCACTTTTTCTTGTTTCACTATATTGTTCTTGAGATGGGGCGACTAGAATTACTCACAATACTCAAGGTGCAGTCGTACCATGGCTTGGTACAAAAGTAATATAATATTTTCTGTTTTATTCTCCATTCCTTTCCAGATAACATCCTCTTTGCTTTTTTGACTGTCGGCTAGCATCAAACAGAAGATTTCAACATATTGTTTACCAGGACTCCAAGATATTTTCCTGGGTGGTGACTCCCAATATGGAACCTAGCATTTTGTACCTGTAGTTGGGATTATTTTTCCCTATGTGCATCACTTTGCACTTTTTCACATTAAATTTCATCTGCCATTCAGTTGCCCAGTCTTCTAGTCTCACAAGGTCCTTCTGAAGTTCCTTTCAATAATTTTGTATCATCTGCAAATTTGATCACCTCACTTGTCATTCCCTTTTCCAAATAGTTTATGAATATGCTAAACAGTACAGTTTTCAATACCAATCCTTGTGATACTCCACTAGCAACCTTTTACCATTTGAAAAACTGACCATTTAATCCTACTGTGTGTTTCCTGCTTTTTAACCAATTACCAATCCACAATAGAACCCTGCCTCCTATCTTATAAATTTGTACTTTCCTGAAGAGTCCCTCATGTGGGTCTTTACTCTTTGTCAAATGCCTTCTGAAAATGCAAATACACTATATCAACTGGCTTACCTTTATCTATATGTTTATTTATACCTTCAAAAAATTTTAAAAGATTAATAAGACAAGACTTCCCGTGGCTAAAACCATGTTGACTCTTCTCCGTTAAGCCTTTCTTAATGACCATTTTGACATTCTCCATTAAGACTATCTATAAGGCCAGTGATTTTGTTTTAAAAAATGGCTTCTACTATTTTGCCTTCAATGACTTTCAGGCTCACAGGTCTATAGTTTCCCAGATCAGCCCTGGAGCCCTTTCTAAAAACCATCCCATTGGCCACATTCCAGTCTTCAGAAATTGTGGCTGTATTACATGATAGGTTACAGATTACCAATAACAGGTTAATGATTTCATGTTTTAGTTTCTTTTAGAACTCTAGGGTGGATGCCATCCAGTCCGGGTGATTTGTTACTATTTAATTTGTCAATGTGATCTATTACATACTTCATTGTCACAAATATTTGTTTTATTTCCCCAGAATTTCTACCATTAAAGAATGTTTCAGGTGTGGGTATGTTTTTAACATCCTCATCTGTAAAGACCAAGGCAAAGAATTAATTCAGTTTTTCTGCTATTTCCTTGTCCTCCCGGAGTACCCCTTTTGCACTTCAGTCATCTAGTGGCCCAACTGTCTCCCTCATCGACTTTTTACTTTGAATGTACTTGAAACATTTTTTATTAGTAGTTTTTGCCTCACTGGCAAGCTTTTTCTCAAAGTCTGTCTTGACCCATGTTTTACATGTAACTTGCCAGAGCTTATCCTCATTTGGGTTTGCTTTCCAGTTTTTCAACAATGCCCCTTTAGCTTTAACTGCCTCCTTTACCTCACTATTAAACCACGCTGGCAGTTGTTTGGTCTTCCTTTAACCTTTCTTAATGCAAGGAAAACATATTATCTGGGCTTCCAAAATAGCATTTTTAAACCATGTCTATGGCTCATGCAAATTTTCAATCTTTTCAACCACTCCTTTTAGATTTTTTCTAATTTCCTCAATCTATCATAGTCTCACTTTTTAAAGTTATATGCTACTATTTTATGTAATGTCCTGCCAGGGCTGGTGGAAGCACTAGGCAAGCTAAGTCTAGGCCTAGGGGTGCTGACCATTAGGGGGTGCCACCACTGCTCACAAGCCATGTGGTGCCGCGAGTGGTGGCGGCAAAGGGGAGGGGGATTTGAATCTCCATTTCTCTTTGCTGCTGCCGCTCATGGGAGGTAGGAGTTGGGGCTGTGACCGGGGTGGGGGTGTCGGCATGACCGTGGGGATTTCGGTGCAACTGGGGGGGAAGCACAAGGCAGAAGGTGCCTAGGGCGCCTAATCCCCTTTCACCAGCCCTGAGTCCTCCCTCAAATGATTATGTCCAGTTTGATTGCATTATGATCACTATTGCTTAGCAGCCCCACCACAGTAACAATTCCTATCAGGTATATTCCACTGAGGACTAGATCTAAAGTAGCTGCCCCTTTCATTGGTTCTAGGAACAGCTGTTCCATGAAGTAGTCATTTATGGTATCTAGAAATTTGACCTCTCAGGCATGATGAGACATTGGTCCAATCAATACCAGGGTAATTGAAATCTCCCATTTTTATTGTTTTGCCAAATTTATTTTCTTAATTAATTTCAGCTAGTATTTCACAGTCTATTTTTTCATTTTGGCCAGGTGTCCAGTAGTGTACAACCACTGCTATACTCATGCACATCACATATGGAATTTTGGGTACAGCTCTCCTTCATCCACTAAGTCATAACATTCTTAGGGTTACTGAAAAACAAAAGTTACCAGATATGGAAATTGGGGAATATTTTTTTTAACCTTATTAGTTTTAATTATTGTATATTATTTGATGTGTTTACTGTTTTGAAATATTTTATTGTTTTAGATCTACATGCTTGAGCCCCAGCCACCTTCCATGAAAGAGAACTAGAAGGAAAAAAACCAGGGAACATTCTGCACTCCTCTGCTATATATTTATTTTATTTGCTTATTTAAAATTATTTGTAGTCCACACCCGACAAAGTTCAGGGTGGGTAAGAAAATAACATACATAATAAAATTATTGACCTATCAAGACTAATATAATAGAATCTCATTACATTCTAGATACATAGTGCTACGATTGGCATAGCGATTACATAGGTGGAGGCCTTTAAAGTTGAGGCTGCACTATGGGGGGGGGGGGGTGTCTGGATAATGGTTATGGTTGAAGTGAACGCTGTTGAAAATAAATATGTTTTCAGCGCTTTCTTAAATTCCTTTGTGTCGGTCAGGGAAGGGCGTTCCCTGTTGTGGAAGGGCGTTCCAGAGAGTAGGGCCAGCTAAGGAGAAGGCATGAGAGCCTTGCTGCTTGAAGGGAAGGGGTTTCCAGCAGTGATTGAAAGACTGTAGGGATATAAACTTTCAGGATGCTGCTGATCCACGGAGATTTGACCTGGTGCAATAAATTGTGGATTAAAGATGCAAGTTTGTATTGATTAAAAAACAGGATAAGGAGCCAATATAAGGCCTACAGGGTGGGAGTGATGTGTTCATGTTTTTTGAACTGGTAAGGAGAATGTGGTGGAATTTTGAATTATCTGTAACGGTCTTATAGGAATCTATTCCTTCTCTATAAGGCCATTCCTTGTGGAAAGTGTCTGACAACATCCTATCTCTTTCTTCTGAAATCATTCCTAAATGTCTGTGAGGAGACTTAAGTAATGACATTTTTGGGATACCTTTCCACACTTTATTACATTTTCACTTGAAATGAACTGAAAAAAAAATTGTAATCTACACCTTCCCTTTAACCCAAAGATTTTTCTGCAGGATTATCAATTGAGCCCTGTGCTCCAAAGAATCTGGGGCATTCTCCCAGGGGTCTAGATATCTGGTTGCAAATGTTGAAGCTCCAGGTAAAAGCTGCAGAGTTTTCAGTTCTGATGAACTCTGATGAGATTAATTATGCATGCATATTTTAGTATAGACAATAGGTATCATTGCATTTTAAGAAAGCTCACGTTCTGTTCCCAAGTAACAGCATATTTCAGATCTCAGTAATTGTTCCTGGTTTATTATCATTTTATTATTTCTGTTGATGGAATATTTTGTACTTTTGCCTTTCATTTTTTATTTGATACAATATATGTATTTAAGGTTTTACTTCAGATGCAAGCAGAGCTGCTTAAACAAGACAATGTTGTTTTATGAGTAACCATTTTATCTTTTTGTGTTTGAGTAGGGATCCCCTATAGTGCCCACTAATAAATGTCTTCCATTTAGAAAGACATGTTTTTGCTAGAAAATAGTGTGGTATGTCCCATTTGTAAGAGCACCCTTTCAGTGTGTGCCCTAATGGAATGTGTTTGTAAGAGTGTATAGAGACTCCTAGGAGTCAATATTCAAAACTGGCCAGTTATGTCACTTACCGGATCATTTATCAACTAGCGTTATGGCATTTTTGCATGCGAAAGACGCCTTAACGCATGGTGCGATGCAAATTTTTGAAATGGGAGGGATTTCTGTAAAAGTGGGCTGGCTTCATACAGCCATAACTCCGAAAATAACTACACCTTTTTCAATTGCATTAAGCAAATGTCATTTTGGGTTGTAGAAAGAGAGAGCCTCTGGGGGTGCTAACATAGTAAGCAGCTATTTATGCTACTATAGGAGCCCCACCTAGTAACTCAAGGTGAGGTTTAGGTAGTAGAGTAGGGTTTAGGGGCCACTTTTACATGCAGAGTGAGATGTACGAACAGAACAGTGCTCTCTTGTGAAGATTTAATGTCCTTCGGAGTGAGGAAACTCCACCAAAGATGAGAATTGTACAATGTTCTCTGAATGAACACGTAGATCTGAGTGCTTAGCTGGATAAATCTAACTGGCTAATGTTAGACCTGCTTTATGGCACATCTAGCTTAGCCATACAACTTATGAAGCTAAGTCTGAATATCAGCAGTTAGCCGCATAAATTGTATGGCTAACTTTTTCAGCCCCAATCTGACTCGATCCGCCTACTACTCACCCACAAATTATGGGGCTAATCTTTTAGCTGTATAAGGGACTTATACAGCTAAGCTGTGATCGCTGAATGTGGGCACATTTTCAGTCCACTATTTAGCCATATAAGTCCCGCTTATCTGGCTAAATAGCACTGAACACTCTTTGAATATTAACCTCCTAGAGTTTGCAGAAGGTTCATTTGCAATTTAGGGAACAACACAGACTGCCAAGGAGCTGTTGTGTGCAAAGGCAGAGGTCTGCAATCTCTTTTCCCTACCAGGGAGTAAGAGGTGGGAAAGAAAAACTGAAGATTTTTTTATCTATTTATTGTACTTATTTATTTATTCATAGACATGTGATATTCCACCTTTTTCCAAGAATGGTCTCAATGTGGATTATAATAAATTTTAAATCAAACAGTTCTGCCTCGAAATTACACATGTATGTCTGTGTTTGCCCTTAGCTCAGGCCATGGGTTAGGGTTTAGGGAGCAGGAAGTAAGACCATCCCTGAGAAGCACCGCCAGTGAGATGGCTTGGATTAGCCAGCTAGCCTGTATAAAAGTAGGCAGAGTATGAAAACAGTGTGGGAGTTTTGAGTTAGGATTGCAGAGTGAGGAGTGTGCATTGAAACTGCAGGAACACTAAATACATACACAACATTTCTCCCTTTAAACGTGCTCAGGTACAGCGTATCACTGGAGGAGACGGGACTTGCAGTGTTCCCGCAATTTCAATGTAGAGATCACAATATTCTTCAAAGATTTCTTCAATACAGGATACTGGGTCGAATTTCATTTGGAGATAAAGCCCTTTCATCGTTCCCCTGAAGAAGGAAGGTTTTACCTTCTGAAGCATTGCAATGTTGGGTGACTTTGGAAGACAATTGAGAACTGTTGGAGACTTATTTGTCCTGGTGTTGATACACCTTGAGGCAGATAAGTGCATGCATAAACTTCATAAAAAATTGAGAAATATTATTAATGATTCAATAAATATATACATAAATAATATGAAATGACTGATGATTAAAATTTGCAGCCCAGAGAGGACTATGTAATCAGTCCTTTATCAAGAAGAGTCATATTTTCTGTTCCTCATTGCTAACAGCAGTGCTCTATTATAATGGTCATTCATATTCTTTTTTGATAATTTTTAAGATCACACATCATTTAATTTGTCAAAGTGAGATCTTGATTGCCAGTTTTAGATAAGTCACTCCTTTGAGAGCACCCGAGCAGGCAAGATCTCCCTCTCCAGTATGAAGGCATAAGGGGACCCAGCTCCCTGTAGAAAGCTTCAGGCAGGAAAATGTCCCCTGATTTAATGGGATCTCCCTCGCTGAAGCATGGGGCAACTCATCCTTTTGTGAGTACGATGGGGGGTTATGCTACTTCTACTGTTAGTGAAATTTCAGAGATAGCAACATCGTCTGGTGTGGAGAAAGCAGTTTTGCATCAGGCAGCATTAATATCCATTTGATGTACTGAGAGTGTAGGATTTTATTGAACTGTACCAACTCCCTCTGGACTAGAGCTTTTGTGTGCTGTGATTATGCGTGTGCAAGAAAGTAAACGAAACAATTGGACCTGTGAGGTTATTTTGGAGTCAGACGAGAGCACGGAAGGTGGAGGGACCAAAGCCTACCCTCTTGAGAAATCCTGCTGATTCTGAGAGACAGAGTGTAGTGGCGGGCTACAAGTACACAGGCAGATCAGTCAGAAAAGGACAAATAAGCATTTATTTAATGGCCTAAGCTCAGTACAAGCAATTGCCGGGCACCCCTTATACCTCAGCTGACTAGTCAAGCTGCAGGCAAGAAAGTGATTCTGAACGAAGAGAATAGGTTGTTTATGCTCTCATATCTACAGAAGACAGTAGGGCATTCAGGACTTGCAAAGCTGTGGGGTGCGCTAGTCTTGCAGCTGGTTTCAGTTTCACAGAGATAAGGGAGAACAAGAATTTACTAATGAATAACACAAGAAGGTCAAGGGTCAGCATAAATGTTGAAGTTTATTTCTCTATTCCATCCTGCTCCAGGAGTTACCTTCCCACAGCTCACGTTATTATCGCATACGCTCAACAGTCTGAATGCATATATCCTAGTTGGAGGGGGGTGAGGGGGTGGGTGGCATTTGTTTTCTCAATGGGAAGAGAAAGAGGCAAACAAGTGGAGGGAATAAGAGTTGGGGAGGAGAGAGAAAGGGGAGAGTGAGAGAAGAACAAGAAACTGTATGTGAGGAGGATGAAGACTGAAGGAGAGCAAGAGTGTGAGTGTGTGGAGAGGCATTGAAAGGAGAGAGGAAAAGAGGGAGAGACAGAGGTGAGAGCAAGAATGTAGGAGGGAGAGGAGATTAAGGATGAGAAGAAAGTGAGATAAGTAAGGGGAGGGAGCAAGATGGGGAGTGAACGGGTGCAATGAGAGGAGAGAGTGGGAAGAGAATAGCGAGTAAGGGAAGGAAAGAGAGTGTGAAAAGGACAGAGGGAGAAGAGAGTCCAAATAGGGGAGAGAGAAGGGGATAGAAAGAGGGAGAGGGTCGAGCAAGGGAAGGTAGAGGGGACAGGAGGAAGATAAAGGGAAGAGATAGGCCCAGAGATGGCAGGAAGTGGAGAGGACTCCAGACTGGGAGGGGGAAGGAGAATCCAGGGTGATAAAGCAGGAGAAAGAGAAGGACAAGAAATGGTGAAGGGAGAACAAATAGCTAAAATAGGAAGAGGAGGCAAGAAGAAAAAGGCAGAAGAAAGGGATAGAAAAAGGAGGAAGAGATAATACTTAAAGTATTGGCTGCTGAAGGAAAAAAGGAAAAAAGAGAAACCAAACATAAAAGAAAAAAGCAAGAAAGACGACAAAGACAAAAAGCAACAACAACCAATAAAGAATAGAGACAAAGGCAGAGAATGAGAAAAAAAAAAGAGACTCTGAGCCAGAAAATCAAACTAGAGACACCAAAAGTTGAACACTGTTTTATAATAGTTTTCTAACAATATTTTCTGATCAATTGAAAATGAATTTCAAGAAAGCACGGAAAATAATTCCCTCTGCTGCTTACGTCTGTAGCCTCAGGGTCTTCTGTTTGCCACAATCCCATAGCCATGGCCATGGTTGCCTAATTTGCCTCTTGGAGCTGACTCACAACAAACTGTCTGCTACTGCAGCTACCTCTTCCTATGTTGTTGCCACCAGTGGGCTGCTAGCCACCATTGTCTTCCCCTTCCCACCCTCTCCCCTAGACTGCTTTCCACTGGTGCCATTGCTTCCTCCCACCTGCTTGCCTCAACACTACCACTGCACTGGCTTACTGCCGTCTTGCCTCTGTCACTTGAGCTGAATTGTCTGTAGCATCTTCCCCTCACTGCTGCTGCTTGAGCCTGCAGCTACTCCTGCTGCCACTGTGCCCTTCAGTCTCCAGTGCTGTGCAACTCACAGTAAATGCAGCTATTGGCAGCAACAGCAACAGAGGTGAGACTGCTGAAAAAAAATGTCATCAGAAGCCTTGAACTAAGCAATGACTTTTGTAATAGAGTGCTTTCAGATATAAAACTGAGACTATTTTTCAATAATATAGTTCAAAGCTGCATCACTATGGGCCCTTTCCACCAAGTCATATAAAAAAACAGTGCTATAACTGCTGTTTAATGCACAAAATGACTGTGGGATTTACTAAACTGCAGTACCTGAGTATGACCACTTAGTAAATCCTGCATTTCAGGATGGCACATTGCAGAGGTCATGGCAATGCTTGAGCCAATCCAGAGTCCTCTCCATTTCCTGTGCACTCATGCTATGCTTTTAAAGGGACAGCAAGCCCCAAGAGATTTGCTGTCCTCCACCCCCACAAACAAATCTCTGTAACACATGTGTGTGGCCTTTCAGTCCCCCTCCACCGACATATCAATGTTACCCATATAGCCCTGTCTCTTGTCCTAAATCCTGTCTCAATCTAATATTTTGCAAAAGACCAACCCTCATCTGGATGGTAACTCCGATTTCTCATTTTCCTGGACCACCAACCAGCTCACTCATAGCTCCTCGTTTCATGTGAGTCGCAAAGGGAAGCCACAAATCAGCCAGTGCCATTTTAGGATATGCTGCTGGTGGGACAGGAGCAACATGGGATAGCTCTTCCCTCCTTTGGACCTTTGTGTAAGCTGAGTTAGGGGATTGTGATGAGATCTGGGGAGCACCTAAATGAGGGGGAGGGTGTCTTTGAAAAACATTGAGTAGGGCTGGGTTTAAAGCAAGGGGGAACTTCATAGGGGGATAATACTGATGTGCCTGGGAGAGAGGGCCAAAGAGTACTTGTTTTTGGTCACACTTGTGGCTACAGGGATTTGTTAATAAAGGAAGTCTCCTAGACTTTACTGCCTCTTTAATTTTATGGCCCTAAAAGTAATGGGAGGCCCATGCTTTGAAAAAATATTCCCAGAGTATCGCAGATCAAAGTTTTTCATAAGCTTAAAAAATGGCACGGGCCATCCATTGCTCCTACCATGTGACAGGGGCCGGCCAATGGCACCGATAGGCCCTGTCACATAGTAAGGGCAAAGGGCCATTGGTGCCATTTTGATTAGAGGGAGCCGACGGCCCAAGAGGGGGAGATTACTCCCAGGACCCCCGCTGGACCACCAGGGACTTTAGGCAAGTTTTGGGTGGGTTGGGAGGGTTGGGGATTGTAATTAATTAAATCTGAAGGGTTGGGGTGGGTTTGGTTTTTTTTTTAATGTGCCCTTTCTCCCCCCCCCCAAAAAAAAAAAAAACCGATAAGAAAACCACTCGAAATTTTGTGGGTTTTCCTATCGTTTCCGGGACCCTCCGAAATGCAATGAAATAGGAAATATTGTCTATATTTCCTATTTCGTCGCAAACGAATGCACATCTCTACCCAAAATTGTACACCTAGAAAATAAAAACCTGCCCCCAACCCTTCAGATTTAATTAAATACAATGCCCCCCACTTGCTCCCCCTCCGAAGACTAACCAAAAGTCCCTGGCGGTCCAGTGGGGGGCCTGGAAGTGATCTCCCGCTTTCGGCCAGTCAGCTGCCAGTAGCCTAAATGGCATTAATGGTCCTTTGCCCTTACCCCTGTAACAGGGGCTACCAGTGCCATTGGTCGGCCCCTATCATATGGTAGGAACCATTTTGGTTACTGGCAGCTGACTGACCGAGAGCAAGAGATCACTCCCTGGCCCCCCACTGGACCACCAGGAACTTTTGGTTAGTCTTTGGGGGGGGGGCATTGCATTTAATTAAATCTGAAGGGTTGGGGTGGGTTTTTTTTTTTTTAATGAAAGTATACACGAAAAAAAACATTCTGATTCAGGGGGTGGACCGAAATGGCCCACCCACGAAACAAAACGGCACGAAAAAAAACCATATGCACATCCTTACAAAATAAGTTTCACATAAAAACACATCATCAGAACAGGACGCCTGTCTTATAATTTATGGGCCTGATTCATCAAGATTTATTTTCCCATAGACACAGAATGGGAGAAAAGCCTTAGTGAATCAGGTAGTTAGTTTATCCTTAATACAATTCAATATTTTATTGTTTTTTCTGCATATGATATTTAGGATTCTTACAAAATATTTCTAAATAAAAATTATGAAATTCCAGAGACATATAATCTTTTCTATATATATTTTATAGTGAAATTGTGAATATTATCTATGCACAATGAGAAATAATAATGAAAGCAAAATTATATTTTTGTACAGCATATTTCAAAAGCTACATCAAATGAGAGGGCCACCGAACATTCAAGATCTGATGTGTTCCTAATAATATTTTATATAGCTTTAAACCCACCTCTTAATCAACTATAAACCAACTTTCCAGCTCAATATCTTTTACACATAAACAATCTTATATCTTCCTTATATTGCATTATGTGTGGGAATAAATCTCTCCAATTGAAGGATCTAGTCCCTGAAATTATGGGACCTGACCACTAGGGGTCACTGTGAGGAGCAGAAGACTTTCTGCACCAAGAGGGATTAGCTGTATGGATGTGCATTCATTTTTAAACAAAAATGGAAAACACAATGAAACAACCTTGTTTTGTTTCATTTGAGAATTAAACATAAAAAATCCTCCACAATTTTTGATTCTCTTCCTGAAAGTGAATAAAAAAGATCTACCAAAACCAAAAAATTAATACACCCTGTACCTTTCCCATTAACTCTCTCTACTCCTCCAGTGGTCTCATCCATTTCCCGGGGTCTGCACAGTGGAAAGTGGCATGAGCCACTCCAGACACTCCTACCCCACTGGTCCTAGCTCAAAAATAAGGCAGGCGGACCATGAGGCCATTGTTGTTTTGTTGTATGGCCATACAGCAGACAGAATGACACCTGCCTCAGGGTTAGCTGGCATCATTTTTGGAACAGGATTTTGCAGCACAGGAGCAACTGTGGATTGATCCTGCCCCTTTCTACTTTGTAGACTAGAAGAAGGGGGGCATGAGATCTGAGTTGTGTGTGTGGGGGGGGGGGGGGGGGCTTATGGGGAAGGCCCCATTGATTAATTTTGCTGTTTTGGTGCTAGGAGGGGGTAAGGAGCAATTTATTTGTATGTTTTTCTTTCAGGGATTTTGTTTTATCACTTAATGTTTATTTTGGTTCATTGAATGAACTGACACACACATCTATTAAAACCAAATAAAAAATAAATTTCTAAAATGAAATGTTTTCCCCTCTATACCCTTACTAGCCCGAGCCGATAAACAAAAAACCCACCCCAACCCTTTAAAACTAATCCCTTAGCTTCCCCCACCCTCCCGACCCCCAAAAAACATTTTACAGGTACCTGGTGGTCCAGTGGGGGTCCCAGGAGCAGGAGATTGCTCCCGGGACCCCAACTGGACCACCAGGTACCTGTAAAATGTTTTTTTGGGGGGGGGGTCGGGAGGGTGGGGGAAGCTAAGGGATTAGTTTTAAAGAGTCGGGGTGGGATTAGGGGTTATTTTTGTGTGCCGTTTTTCCCGCCCTCCCCCAAAACGATAAGAGAACCCCCACGAACAATATTGTGGGGTTTTCCTATTGTTTTGGGGGAGCCCCCGATTTCTGACGATTTTGAAAATATCGACGATATTTTCAATCGTCCGAAGCCCGATTCACATCCCCACTAACCACTACTTTAAATGCAGTTAGAGCTCAGATAGGGTTAGATCTTATATTTTGTTTCCTTTTGTCATTTAGCATATCTCCAGGGGAGATGACTCAGAACCAGCATCAGGAAATACGTCTGCATGAAGAGAGCGGTGGATGCCTGGAATGCCCTTCCAGAAGAGACGATAAGGTCGAAAACAGTAAATAAATTCAAAAAGGCATGGGATAAACACTGTGGATCCCTAAAGACTAGAGGTTGGAAATGAAGTAAAGGGTGCATGGGGGTAACCTGCATAGAGCGGCAGTTACTGCCCTTAACACATGGGGTAGCCTGCTCGAGCAGCAGGTACTATCATAAGAAACTTGCTGGGCAGACTGGATGGACCATTTGGTCTTTTTCTGCTGTCATTACTATGTTACTATGATAGTCTTCCAGTGATTATTTGTGAAAATATATCTGCTTTAAGGAAGAATTTGGGGAGACTCTTTCCAGAGCGTCACAACCTATAGGAAGAGCCTTAGCTTCACCTTGGTCCATTACACCCTAATTCTATAACTACAGTACTGAAGAGCTACATTTAATTTAATGCATATTAAGTAAACAATTAAAATCACTTTATTTCCTTTGATAGGGAGCAGTTAGTTTATTAAATGTATTATTTACAAAACACATTACCAATCTGAATGTCAAATTAAAGCATAAAGAAAAAGAAAGTCTTGGGAAGCTTAAAATGAAATCTTCAAAGTGGTAAGGAGGGATTTGAACAGACAAATTAAATTATTGTTCAATCCCCAGGCACGATTTTGAAATTTTACATTTTTATGCTCCACAGATATATATATATATATATATACAGATAGATAGAGAGAGAGAGAAAAATAACTTTCTTTTCATTGTAGTTTCCTTTTTTTTAATTTCGATACAAGAGCAGTGGAATACATTTTTTATTGGTTGGGTGGAGTCAACCAAGCTCCATACCCTCCCTCCCCCTACTCTCTCTCTCTCTCTCCCTCTCCCTCTACTCATGCCTTTTATACCCCATCCCCCTTCCTCTCTTTCTTCCCCTTCCCCACACCCTCTCTCTCCTGCTTCCTTTCTTCCCCTATCATCCTCCTCCCAAATTGATCAGTGGCAGGAGGAGGAACACAGTGTTACCTTGCGCTGCTTCTTCCTCCTTCTCCTCTGCTTCCTAGCCCAACTGCTGCTTTGAATCATGGGCCAATATTAATGACCCAAGTCCTGAGCCTGAGGAGCTACAGCATCCTTTCCCCTCTCTGGTAGCTCCTCCTCCCAGAATGCTGGCACTACAGCATCCTTTCCCTCTCTGGTAGCTCCTCCTCCCAGAATGCTGGCACTACAGCATCCTTTCCCTCTCTGGTAGCTCCTCCTCCCAGAATGCTGGCACTACAGCATCCTTTCCCCTCTCTGGTAGCTCCTCCTCCCAGAATGCTGGCACTACAGCATCCTTTCCCTCTCTGGTAGCTCCTCCTCCCAGAATGCTGGCACTACAGCATCCTTTCCCTCTCTGGTAGCTCCTCCTCCCAGAATGCTGGCACTACAGCATCCTTTCCCTCTCTGGTAGCTCCTCCTCCCAGAATGCTGGCACTACAGCATCCTTTCCCCTCTCTGGTAGCTTCTCCTCCCAGAATGCTGGCACTACAGCATCATTTCCCCTCTCTGGTAGCTCCTCCTCCCAGAATGCTGGCACTACAGCATCCTTTCCCCTCTCTGGTAGCTCCTCCTCCCAGAATGCTGGCACTACAGCATCCTTTCCCCTCTCTGGTAGCTCCTCCTCCCAGAATGCTGGCACTACAGCATCCTTTCCCTCTCTGGTAGCTCCTCCTCCCAGAATGCTGGCACTACAGCATCCTTTCCCTCTCTGGTAGCTCCTCCTCCCAGAATGCTGGTCCTGAGGCTCTCTAGCCATTGTTGGGTGAGGGAGGTGAGCAAGTCACTGGATACCTTCCCCCCGGATTCATCACTGCAGGGGCAGGTTCTGTGGCTGGAGCACCCACTTTTAGCCCAGAGGTCCAGGTTCTAGCTACTATAGGGGAAAAAGGTCAGAGGACTGGGGAGGATATCCATGGCCTAAGACCTAGCTTCGGTAGGCTGGTGGAGGTGGAAGTGCCTTGCCCAAGCTCAAGATGGCTTTATAACCATTCTTAAGCCAATGGGCATGAGACGACCGCCACAGTCCCTAGTCCCGAAGGCCAATCAGGACATTGCCTCCAGAGGTTCCTGGGTCATTTTCAATTACAAAAATCGTTAACTCTCTAGTTTGTTCCACCCATCTTATAAAATCCGGGGTCGGCGCACACAAGGGGGTGCACATTTGTGCAACCTGCGCGCGCCGAGCCCAGCGCGTGCTGCCTGTTCCCTCCGAGGCCGCTCCAAAATCAGAGCGGCCTCGGAGGGAACTTTCCTTCCGCCTCCCCTCACCTTCCCCTCCCTAAACCCCCCCCCCCCGGCCCTATCTAATCCCCCCCTATCTTTGTTGGCAGATTTACGCCTGCGGAAAGCAGGGTAGATTTTCAAAGAGGTACCCCAAACCCCCCATGCGCGCGCAAGCCCCGGGACGCGCTTAAGTCCCGGGGCTTGCATGGAGAGGCGTGCCGGGGGGCATGGCGGTCGTGACGCGGCATTTTGGGGGCGTGGCGCGGGTGACACAACGTTTCGGGGGCGGCGCCGCGGGCGTGGTTTCGGCCCGGGGGCGTTCTGGGGGCGTGGCCACGCCCTCCGGAACAGCCCCCGGGTCGGTGTGCTAGCAGCCCGCTAGCGCGCGCAGATTTACGCCTGCCACTGGCAGGCGTAAATCCGGCGATAAAGGTGGGGGGAGGGGTTAGGTAGGGGAAGGGAGGGGAAGGTGAAGGAAGGGCGAAAGAAAGTTCCCTCCGAGGCTGCTCCGATTTCGGAGCGGCCTCGGAGGGAACGGAGGCAGGCTGCACGGCTCGGAGTGCGCAGGCTGCCCAAAATTGGCAGCCTTGCGCGCGCCGATCCTGGATTTTAATGGATAGGTGCGGCTACGCGCGTATCTACTGAAATCCCGCGTACTCTTGTTCGCATCTGGTGCGCGAACAAAAGTACGCGTTTGTGCTAAATTATAAAATCTACCCCAGCAGGCGTAAATCTGCGCACGCCAGTGGGCTGCTGGCGCGCCATCACCCGACCCGGGGACTGGTCCAGAGGCCTCGACCACGCCCCCGGGCCGGCGCCACACCCCCGGGCCCACCCCCGAAACGCCACGTCACTCGCGGCCCGCCCCTGAAATGCCGCGTCACTCGCGGCACGCCCCCCCGACACGCCCCCAACACGCCCCTCCATGCAAGCCCCTGGACTTAACGCGCGTCCCGGGGCTTGCGCGCGCTGCCGAGCCTATGCAAAATAGGCTCGGCACGCGCAGGGGGGGTTTGGGGTAGGTTTTCAGGGGGTAGGCTCCTCCCCTCATTACCAAACTTATTTGTACTCTGCTCATTGACTGGCACAAGTAAAATTGGACTTGACTTTTAGCTGTAGTTTTTGGGTGGGAGGTCTCAGTGAACTGGTGAGAGTTCAGGGTAAAGTATCTACGTGAACTGGCAATGGATTGGTGACTTTGTGATTTAAGGGTGATCACAAGTATGTATTTTCAATTGGTATACATGTGTACTTTATAAATTACCTGTTTCTGCATATAAATCAGTGTTATGTGTATATGCTTTATATTTATGCACTTAGAATATTGACACAATTGTTTATAAAATACATGTAGAAGGTATTTGCTTTCTTGCATTGGAAATATTTGTGTACCAAAACACATGTGCATACTTTCAGAGCAGAAATGCACTGTATTTTATAACCTGTGCAGCTCCCACCTCACAGTTAAAAAACAAACTACTATAACACTCCATGCATCTACTTATGCGCATTTTTGCTCCATTACAGATAGTTTTGAAAGTTAGGTTCCCTGTATACATAATCCTCTATCAGTATCCTCTCTATCAGTATACTTTCATGGCAAAAAAGGAGATCCAGGAAACTATCGTACAATATGTATCTATTTGAATTAGTAATTGCATTAAACCAGCGTTGGCTATGATAGATAACAATTCCATTATAAATATAGAATCAGTTCAGTTTTTTTCTGCATATTTCTATTTATAATTTGTGGTCAGTTATTCTGTATTAGGTGAGGGTTTATCCATGTTTTGTCTGTGTGATCAAGGTGAGCTATTCTGCTAGAATGTAGTTTCTGTATAGTTAGTCCAGCTTGTTCTATTTTCCCAGTAGAGATGAATTTGTGTTCCAGACTTGGTTGTAATATTTGCAATGCTGTCATTCTGTAGACGCTGTGACTAGTTGTCAGGGGTTGATCCCTGGGTGATTGCACCTTCCCAATCCAACCCCAAGAAGGGCCCTACTTGTGAGTAATAGCACCTTTTTTCCCAGAGAAAGAACACTGATTAGCTGCCTATCAGAAAGGAGAACAAATTCTGGCAACCTTAGAACAGCAAAATGATATAGGACTCGAGTAATCGCAGATGACCTGAAGGTTGTCAGTTGATGTAATATTATAAAACAAGTGGGAGAGCTGACATTATTCTTGGTTGCAAAAGTAGAGATATAATTAGCAAAAATAAGAACATAGGAACATGCCATACTGGGTCAGACCAAAGGTCTATCAAGCCCAGTATCCTGTTTCGAACAGTAGCAAATCCAGGTCACAAGTACCTAGCAGAATCCCTGGCAAATGCTGCTTATCCCAGGGATAACCAGTGGATTTTCCCAAGCACACATTAATAATTGTTTATGAACATTTCCTTCAGAAACTTGTCCATACAGTTTTTTAAATACAGCAATACTAAATGTTTTCACCACATCCTCTGGCGATGAATTCCAGAGCTTAATTATTCATTGAGTAAAAAAATATTTTCTCTTATTAGTTTTAAATGTATCGCCTAGTAACTTTATTGCGTGTCTCCTAGTGTTTGTATTCTTAGAAAGAGTAAACAACTGATTAACATTTACTCATTCCACTCCACTCATTATTTTATAGACCTCTTGTCACGGTTTCACCTGCCATTCAGCCTCTCTATGCCTTGGCCCTGTTTCCTCTTCGCTTGCAGAAGCCCTCAGCGAGCCTCACCACTAGCCTTTCTAAGGTCCTCCTTGCTGCTCTTGTCACACCAAATTCTCAGCCCTATGTAACCCAGCCCTGCCAGAACCACCTTGCCCTTCATGGAGTCACCCTTGACTCTCTGACCTTGCCCCTCTAGTCTTCTACCTTGCCTTGTGGCCTCTGGGCCTTCTTGTCCCTTGCTCCTTGTCTTGTGGCCAATCTAGGCCTAACTTGCTTTGTGGTCTTTTGGCCTTATGCTTTCTTGCTCCTTGTCTTGCAGAGTATTATACCTTTCCATGTTTAGTGGCCTCTGCTGAACGGCCTGTGGGCTTCTATGTTCTTTTGCCTAGTCCTTGTCCGGTGCTGTCTTAGACTCTTTTTCAGTCCTGGCTTTCATTCCTTGTCTTGCCAGTACCTTGTCTTGCCCCAGCCTGTATCTAGCTCCAGTTTCTGTCCAGTATCCTGCTTTGCTTGTGTTTCTCCCAATCTGTGCTCAGTCCCTTGCCTTGTCTATATTCGGGTTCAGTCCCAGACCCAGCTCAGTGTCCTGCTCCAGCTTGATCAGCTTTGCTCCAGCCTTGCTCCAGCTTGTCCAGCCTTTCTCCAGTTTGTCCAGCCTTGCTCCAGCCTGTCCGGATACTCCATGATGTAGTACCGGATACTCCGCTGATGTAGTACCCTTGGATTCTGGGGACCTACTGGCCCCCAGAATCCAAGGTCTCAACCTGCAGGGGAGGGGGCAAACTAAGTGGAAGACCGACCCTTGTCTAAGAGTATTCTGCCTTGCAGTCCTGTATAGCTCTTGGGGTGGTGTACCCAGATGCCAGTAACTTTATCATATCTCCCCTCAGCTGTCTCTTCTCCAATCTGAAGAGTTCTAACCTCTTTAGCCTTTCTTCATAGGGCAATTGTTTCATCACCTTTATCATTTTGGTTGCCCTTCTCTGTACCTATTCTAATCCTGCTTTATCTTTTTTGAGATGTGGTGACCAGAACTACATACAATATTCAAGATGAGATTGCACTCTGGAGTGATACAAAAGCATTATGATATTCTCTGTTTTTTTCTCCATTCCTTTCCTAATAATTCCTAGCATTCTATTTGCTTTCTTGGCTGCTGCTGCACACTGAGCAGATTTCAACGTATTATCAATGATGATGCCTAGATTATTTTCCTGAATGGTGAGATAATACTGCGCTTGTATAGCTCACCAGTTAAATCCTACCTCAAGTACTGTTCAAAAAGAATTAAAGACGCTAACAAATATATTTAATGAGGCCAATAATGTATTCCATAACTTGGAGGCAAGTTAGTCCCAAATGTCTCATTATAGGCTCATTAGCAGACTATTCGCTGTTATTTTAGCTCCCAAGAACAGAATTTTCTAACTCAGAAGAACATTTAGTATATTAGCTCATTCTTTCTGAATCACAGTTCACTATGGCCTCCTTTCTAGCTCTAAAATGGGTGAATCATATCCTCTAATAGTTTCTGTAGCAGCTAAACATTAACTTCCTAAATTTTAACTGATAGTGACCCCACTCTGCCAGTCAAAATCAGCTGAGACAGTAGAATTAGTTTTAGGCCTCCACCCAGCTACTTGCCTGCTCTTCTCTGCTATTTTATTTTTAACTTGAATGGTGTCTTGAGATATTTACAATTGTAGGAGATTTAGTTATTTGTGACTTTACTATACAAACAATAGTGCCATTACATACTATTGTTATACTCAACATGGCTGCTAGCATTGCTTTTACTAGATTCAAATTAAAAAGGAACTTAATTAGAATAGGCAACTACAGAAAGGTTAACTTTATGTAAATTTAAGGCAAAATAATGGGAGCCATTGCAATAGATTTTATGACTGGGAGGATAATGGTTAGCCTAGTCTGGGGTGGCCAAGTCTGATCCTCAAGAGCCACAAACAAGCCAGGATTTCAGGATATCCACAATAAATATGCATGAAAAGATTTGCATACAAAGGAGGGCATGCATGCAAATCTATCTCATGCATATTAATAATAGATATCCTGAAATCCTGGCCTATTTATGGCTCTTGAGGATTGGAGTTGATTACCCTGGTCTAGTTGTTAAGCAATGGTCTAAGAACCAGGGTTCTAATCCTACCTCTACCCCTAACAATGCTTGTAGCCTTGGTGAAGTCATCCTGTCTCCTTAGGTACTTATATAATAAACCCTCCAGTCTCATTACAAGTAAGCCAAGGGTAATTCCTAGTTCAGATAGTGCAGTATATGTTAGTGAGCAGGGGGAGGCACCATTCTCTACAGCCCGTCCCTTTGATTTGAGGGTAGTATGAGTTACTTTTGAGTTATTGAAGGTGTTTGGAGCTTTTGCCTAAGTTAGATTTTTGAGCCTTCTCCTAGGACTCAAGCAAACCCTGCTTGGAGTCTGTGAGATAGGTCGGGGATCTCCACTACTTATCCACGCCCTGAGTCTGCATCCTGTGTTGATTTTTTGGGCTTAAAGAGACATCTCATTTGTAAGAAACCTGGTGGGACCCCCTGGATACTGCTTGGGGAGAGGGCATGGAGAACCCTCTCTTTGGGAGGCCCAGGTTAGGGAAGACCTGCCCCTCTGCCACTTCATTGAGGAGAGAGAAATGGTGATGAACTGGAGTCAGGACCTTCTGCTGTTTTACCTGAGTTTGGGGAAGAAGATTTTTGTTGTGAAGATCAGGGAGGAAGCTTTGGCTGCCCCTCTTCCTTCCCTACCAAGGAACATCTGGAGCTGCTTGTTCCAGAGTAGATCCCTCCCCTCAGGGATTCATCTGAGATTAGAAAAAATGCAGAAGATAATCCAACTGTGAGTAAAGAACCATCTGAGATGATTGCGGACACCCATTAGGAGTCTTCACCCCTGGGGAGATAGAGCTTTGTGATTCTCTGCGCAGAGACTATGTTTTATCATGTTAATTCTTTTTAGAACACATTTTTCCTGCCCAATTTAAGGATACCCTATCCATTTGAGAACTCCACTTAGCCAAGCCCTGGAGGATGGATATTTCCTTAGTCCTGAATTGGGACACATGCATAGATAAAGGGAAAGAACTGTAAACCAAGAGAATTTCTGTAATGCTGAGGATTAAGTTTTTGTGCCATATTTCATCTGATTTTTTGCAACAGTAAAAATGAATTTTTGGACATTAGTCCAGTGGCTCCAGTGTTTTATTGGGCACTCGTTGCACACATAGTGAAGATGAAATACCTCCCTCCCAGGGATAAAAGATTAACAAGTCACCCTTAGCACTCTGGTTCCTGAAAGAGAAAGCTTTCCCCCCTCATCCAACAAAAAACTCCAGGCCTTGGGAGTAAGTGGCTGTGATCGAGCTAGACTGAAGTTCCACCCCAAAGAGACACTAAATTATTTTTATGGCCCCATTGGTGGTTGGTAGCCACCCAAAGATGGGGTTACATTTACTTGGAGGCCTTTTTACTAACTTGTGGTAAAGTAGTGCATTCTCATGCCATTTCACTGTCAGTTATTTCCCATGAACTTTACTAACTTGAAGTGAACTTGGATACTGAAGTTTATTAAATTCCATGGGAATTGTACTTAAGTTGCCATGGCTAGGAAAATCTCAGATTTCTTGCCATGGAAATGTATGATAGTGGCCTCTCCATCGCAGAGCTGACAAATCAAAGGCGCTCCAAGGCCCTGTAAGAAGCCCTCACACCCTCCCATCCAAATTCCCTGGTAGCACATGGGGTTAAAATAAATGCCCGTAGGCTACCGCTCCCCCACCACCTCCCCACGCGATGAAGAATTTTCCTCTTTTTAGGCCCTATTCTTTGCCTACAAGCACCACCCTCATGCAAATCTTCTCTTGGGGAGTTTTTCTTACCCATTATATCATGCCCAGTTTACCCCGTATTCCATGGTGACAAAAGGGGGAAGGAGCAAGCCCCACTCACTACTACCACCTTCATTAGCGAAATATCAAGGGCACTGGCTGACCCGTGGCTCTCCTTTGGCCCAAGAGTCAGCCACTGCTGTTTTGTGTTTTACATTATTGCAATGGTGAGGCAGGAGTGAGTGGGGATTGCTCCTGTCCCATTTTGTCACCACTAAATATGAGAAGACATTTTCTTGGTGAGGTTGGGCAAAAAGGCAAACCCTAGGGGTGGGGAACACCAGATGAAAGATTTTGCAAGGGGGCAGTGTTAGGAACATGGGGGAAGGGCCTAATAGGTGGAAAAACGTGTCACTTATATGTGTGTATGGGGGAGAGGCGTTGGGATAGAGGGGGGCGATAGCCCGGGGAAATGTACTTTACCCCTAAAGGCAATTAGGGAATTTTGATGGAAGTTTATAAGATTTTATAGGGTTTTTACAGGCCCTTTAAACCAGACTCCTGAAGCATGGTCAAGCATCTTTACCTGGCGATGCTCCTGGATGGAGGGGGGTGAAGTAAGGTCTTGAGGTGTAATTAGCTTTTCTAGATTAATGCAGCTGGCCAAATTTGTTGTGAGCTGCATCATTCTGTTTCCATAGCAGTGAGCTGGTTTGCATACATTTGGATGAGACGCATCTCATTACTATTTTACTCTCATTGTGCCATATTTGTTTTGTGCTAAGATGTGATATCAGTAAATAACTTGTGTTAAATTATAAATAACATGTGTTATCCTGATCTTGAAGCTTAGTAAATAGGCCTCTAAGAGGCCTATTTAATAAGCTGTGGTGTTTTCTACAGATGGGAAATTATCATAGGATTCATTAACCTTCAGTTTTCAGTACCATAGGTTGGGAAAATACCACAGAGAAAATTACTACAGCCAAGTAGCTTTGATTCGGCACTGCATGATGACAGATTTGCACCCAGGGACATCATCATTTAAAGAGAGCGTGTGCCTGAATACCCCACGGCAGAGAGTCAAATCAGTGGGAATCTACTGAGACCCTCCCCCTCCCAACCTCTTGCTGCAGGATTATTCTGCCAAAGTGTAAAACAATATTTTAGTGAGCTGGACATAGCATGTCCCCTGTCCCTAAGTTCCTCTCCTTGTTTAGTTAAAAAGTCTTCAGGTCTGCTGGCCCCCTTCAGGCCATTTCCCCCCCCCCCCCCCCCATATCTTGTTCCACTTATTGTTAAACTTAATGGTCTAGTGGAGAAGGCTCCAGCGCCCCCTATGCCTCCAGAGCTGGTGATATCATTTTCAAAATGGCATCTGCCAGTCTTGGGGAGCCCCTTTGGCCCTGTTAAACTATGTCATGATTAGCTTCTGAATATATCAAGCAGTTGCCATTACTTCAGTTTTAAAGTCACCACATTGCTTTTACAAGCCACTAGCTTATCATGATTGCAGTTTGCAAATTCTCATCTTACTGGTTTTCTTTCATGCACTTGGTTTATGTTTCAAATTATGCAGAATGTGGTAAAAATACTTTAAAAGTGTCCCTTGTTTTCCATTCACTGATTGCCTGTCTATGCATGCATTCACTTTAAAATGTGTAGGATCTATATTCAAAGGGATATACAGAAAAATAAATGTTTCATAAATTTCCAGGTTGTAGAGATGTGAGAACATATTCATAGCAAAAGCTAAATATAATAAAAAAAAAAAAAAGGTGCTTTCCCTTTGTGGAAGAGGTAACAAAGTAATGCATATTTTTGTTCTCAGATATATATATCATAGAATTTAATAGGAACACTTTTAAAGAAACAAATGAGAAATGGTGAAATTCTTCCAATTTTGTTCTTTGCAAACCCTTCCCCCGATTATTTATAAAATATAAATGACAAAGATTTGTTGAACAACCAAATTTCTCCATCTTCTGCATTTACATGGAGATTTTCTCATTAAAATGTATAGCAAATATTTTTTTTCAAACATGCATATTACGTCGAATATTCACAAAATTTAAATGTTACATTTTTTCTTATCCTTATCAAGTTGTGTACTCTTTAGCCATTTGCATGTAGTTTTTGGAACATGCTCTGATTGTTGTTTTTTTTTAATTTCCTGAAATTTAAGAATTCTTATAAAGAAAGAAACAAAAATGATGCATTACAAAACAAAGAAAAACAATAAGGACATTAAGTAAGAAATGAATCCAGCCCTCAGATGGAAAGGGGTTCCAAGACACTTTACTTAATAGAAAAAGGGAAAAAAGAATAAATCTTTAACAAAAAGGAAACAGGCCAAGATGGACACGCATGTATCGCCTACTTGCAGTCTCCTGATTTTATAAACCAGCCATATATGCACACAAGTACTGATATGCAAATAACTCGCATTGAGAAAAAAGGGACGGAATGTGGGCGGGGCGTGGGGGTTCCATGGTGGAATCAAAAGATATGCGCATATGAATTTATGCACTTGGGCACGCATCCTGTTCATTTCGGCACAACTTTACTTCTGCTATAGCTGAGAATAAAATTATTTCTAGCCATTTATGAACTGATTGAGGGGTTCTTGGTTAACTCGGGGGGAATGCAGGCAAAAGAAACAGGGGGGGTCTTGAGGACCTAGCTGTAGACTGGGCAAACTGGTGAACAAACAGGTGAAACTGGTCAAGTCCTGGATGCACAGATGTTATAAAATTCTCTCACTTGTGTGTCTCAAAGTCGATATTTCCCTGCTGTGCAATTACATGCATAAAATAGGGAACACACATACATGCACACAACCTATTTTATAACATAAAATTGCAGCACATCTGGCCACATGTATATGGGCGCCTGTGCGCCAATTTTAAAGTTACCATCCCTATCCCCTGAAGATGCCTGGGAAAATTTGTCTTCAGATTCAGAATTTAAAAATGTTTATTTCTAAAGAGATGTCTTAGGCCTGGATTCACCATTCTACCGCAGAATGGTGAATCCAGCGAAAACAGGAGGGTGGGGGGTGGGCCTGCGAAAGCCGACAGCCTTCGCACCACCGCTCATTTCTCTGCACTTTTTTTGTGGTCTCCAGAAATTTCTGCTTGGCTGATGCCTCTTTGGATGCAATTACCTCTGAGACACTTCTGCCATCCACTACTGTAGAGGTTTTAAGGGATTCTCACAGCTCCAGGAAGTGAGTTGGATAAAACTCTAAGATGGGCAGTTTTCTCTCCACCCCTCTTCCACTAAGGACACACCAGACTGATTTAAAGTGGTAACTAGGCACGTGACAAAAGAGTTCATGATTCCTAAGGATGGAAGAGGGACTGCGGATAGATAGAACTATATTTGGCCCTTCCTCTTCCCCATATAGTCATAGACTGAAGAAGTAATAAGAAAGAGAAAATGTTTAAGTAATAAGAAAAAGTAAATATTTAAGAGAAAACCAAGATGCACCAAGGAGCAGATCTTGCAGCAACTGGAACAGATTTTAAAGTCAAATGGCCAAATAAGTCGTTAGGTTCTATCAAGTCCCCTTAGGGTAATGTGCATGGCAGAGATATCCCTGTTCGAAGTGGGCTTTTATAAAAATTGGGCTTATTAGGTATTTTTCCGAGCACATGCTGAAATTGGTTTTGTGCAAGTTTTATGGCATAGGCCAATTTGTCTGCTTATTAATTTCCTGTCTTTTTTCTGTTCTGCTCTGGAACTTTTTATGCTTCTTATTACTCAATTAATTTGCACCATTGGAATGCCTTATAAATCCTGTATTATTTACACATTACTTTGATGAATGTACTTCAGAAATTATAATAATAATTTGGAATATTACACTATAGGCATCCAAAAAAAAAAAATGATGATTTCAGTCCTTTTAAACTACAGAAGTTTTTCAATTACAGGGATCCTTTTATGGTTTCTTTGAACTGACAGTGCTAATAGGTTGAAGTCCTTCATGTAAAAAATTACTAAAGTAAGACTAGGTAAACCATACAAATAATATGTGTTTATATCTGGGTTGCAATGAGGGTCTTCGCTGCCTTTCAAAACTCATTTTGATTCTTTTTGTTTTAATTTTTACTGTAGAGAATTTAGCTGGATTGGGTTGTTTCAGTGGAACATTCAGTCTAGCTTTTACTTTCTGAGATGATGATTTAATGAAAATTTGGAATGTAAGGGTCTATAACCACTAAAGTGTGAACTGAAGTATGCCACTTGCCCCTTAACATCCAGGCTGAATGCTATGATAAGGGTTCCCTCAATTTTACCCTGCTAGTTGAGTATAATGTTTATTTTTTACTTGATTTATAATCTGCTTTTTGCAACTTCAAAGAGGATTACATTCAGGTGCTAAAGCAATCTACATAAAATGGATATTCTGAAAAGGGATCAAAATATGTGTTTTAATTGCATTCACCTTTAATACACAGCTTATATACCTATATGCTTCCTGATACTTTTTCACTTGAAGCTGATTGCTATGTCTTTAAAGCAGAACACCAGATACATAATGTAGACAGATCTCAAGATAACCTTTGTCTGTTCTGAAATGATTTTGAATGGAAAACATGCTTGAACATTTGAAGGATTCATTGTAGTATGGGCTCTCTCTGACAGAATCATTCCTCAAGTATGCTGTAACAGTGGTACTGTCTTAGAGGAAATTAGAGGTAGATCGTTCTGTCTAGTCTGTGTGATATAACTAAAAACATGGGTCTAGGCTGATGCCTGAGAAATAAGACACTAAAGAGTTAATGCAATAAACTTTAGATTGTACGTTAAGTCCTTTTTGCAAATATTAATAATAGCATGCTATGCAATAAGGCCTTATTGTGCATGTACCTGTTAAACATAGTGCCTGCATGAATGCAAATGAGGGAGTATCATATGCAAATTAGGCGTTACCAGGATGAGGGTAAATAGTGTGGTATGCTGACATGTATGTAGCTCGAAAATTCAGCAAGTGACATTTTTGAGCCACCAGGATCGAGGCAGGAGGAAAGCTTCCTCTCTTCTGCCCCCATTGTACTTGCACTGCATCTAAAGGAGGTAAAAGAGAGCCCTGCCTGAAGGGAGGGGCAGGATCCACTGGGGCAGCAGCCCTTTCATCTTTGCTCAGAAGGGTAGGAGGAGGAGGTCCATGGCAACATCAGGCCCCCTTCATCTTTGTTCATGGGGGTGGGGGAAGGGAAGAGGTCCATAATGGCAGCAGACCCTTCATCTTTGCTTGAGGGAGGGGATAGAGAAAGGGGGGAGTCATTGGGACCTTTCAAAATTGCTTGAGGAGGGGAAGTTGAGAGGATGGAAGAGGTCAGATGGGGCATTGAAACACATCATCGTTATATCAGGGTTTGTTTGTTTTGTTTGCTTGCTTACATTTATATGCTGCTTTTCCATAAAACATGCTCTGAGAGGAAATATAAGTATCATAAAAACATAAAATAAAGATATGTTTCCATACTGCATGCAACATTTATCACATACCATTGCAGAAATCAATAAAATCTTAACAATAGGATACAAAAATCAATAAAGGGCCAAACCATAAATCAAAATAGATTATCAATACTTCAAAGAGTAGAAAACTATAAAATACCAATAATACATATTCCATCCTAGCACTATAAAAAGTTCAGTACTAAAATACAACCCATCATGCCTTTAAAACAAAAACAGTTAACGATTTTAGGCCATCACAACCTTTATATTTAAACATAAACCTAGTGAAACAGTTTGAACAGTAAAAATATAATGGAATCCTAAAATGACTACATTAAACTGTAAAGTGGAAGTCACCACATAGGTAATATAAGTTAAGATAATCAGTTAAAACTAGCTTACAATAGTATGACCTTACTTGTTTTCCAGTCTCCCACCAGCTAGAAAACTCTTGCTAAGGAATTCCATGATGCTGGAATGCTCTTTTCTGAGAAACTTGTAATCTTACATCTCTCAATAGAAAAAAAAAAACAGAATGTCATGTGCAGACCTCATGCTTCTGCTAGGTGCATATGGGATTTTTCTCCTTTACAGAAGCTGGACCCAAGGCCCTAAAAACTAAAGCAAAAACAGCACTTCAAATTAAATTCAGCTGACAAGAGGAAGCCAGGACAATTCCAGTAGAATAGGAGAGACTGTTGTCTCTAAATTTCCTACCAGTCACTAGGCCTTGCTGCAGTATTCTGAATACATTATAACCTCCCAATCACTTTAACTGGAAGGTCAAAGTGTATTATTGCAATAATCAATTCTTGTACTTCCATTGGGTTTACAATAGTACATAGAGTAGTTCCGTTGAGCTAAAAAAAATGATGGACCCAACGGATGACTTATTCTCTTGGGGTTAGTTAGCACAGGGGATTTCCTGACAACTAGCGGGAACTTTACACTTTTTTGTATTAACGTTCACGTTAGTACTGAGGCCACACTACTGAGAGAAAGTTTTGATGTGCCCTAGGTAAAATTAATTGTATAGCATGTTAAGTCTTGTTTTAACAGGCATATTAAAATTTTACCAAGTCGTACGCTAAAACGTTTTCAAGCAAGATTTTTTGCATTCGCACCTAAGAGTTAGTATATTCATGTTTTAAAGTGCCTGGGTTCTATAACATTCCTTTCCTAATCTGCATCATTCACAAATGAAATAACTTCGAGATGTCACTAATTACTAAAAGTAGAAATCACAATTTACTGTAATAAAATCCGACCGCGGACTGGCAAGCCCTGGCCACTTTCGCAATTTGCAGACCAGTTGTACTGATATTATGCACCATAAGATCAGCAAAGCCAGCCGTCAGAGTTTGAAAGTGATGGACTGCAGAGCTAGCATTATGTGGGTAGGAGGAATGGTGCACCAAGGCAACACAATTTTGTCTGGTGAGCCCCCTCTTCTCTGGGGCAACAGAACTTTGCTACCAGATGCATCCCTCCAGCTTGTCTACATCCCCCCTGAGCTACAGTATTGAAACTTTTGGAATGTAATTCCAGCTGAAAGAAGGTACATTCCATCAGATGGTAAAGGTACTCAGGAAATGTAATCATAGTCTGAAAAAATGACTACAATAAACAAAATGAAATTTATACACTTGCAACACTATGCTACAGAACACTGTATGCTAGTTTTCCTTTGCCCAAAACAAGAAAAAACATAGCAAAAGGTTTAAAAAAATCTTTGTTTAGATACATCAGCATGTGGTATTTGGCCAGTGGTCAACAGAAAGCTCTGGCAAAGTTCTATTGCGAGAACATCTGTTGTTGCATCACAGTTGGTGACACCAGTGGGTGTTACCATAGAAACAAGAACAAGGGAACAGGAACAAGAAGAACGTATCAAGGTGGAAAAGAGCATGTAAACCATAATATTTCATAGCTGAATTATTTGACAAGGCAATTATACAAAGATTAGAACAAAGTTAAAAACATTTTTCTTTTTTTAAAATTTTATTTTCTCATAATTATTCATAGCTGTCAAGAAGAATGCTATTAAAATTATCCATAGATCGGTTGCTTTAGAAGGAGGAAAGTCAATCTCCTCATGGATGAGGTCCTTGCCATTCTGCCACAGGGAAAGTTATAAATGCGGGTGGCATTTTCCATATCAGAGAGAGAAAATGTTATACTTACCTCCACTAATCAAAAGCTACAACCAACGTATAGCAAGATATCGATACTCTTGTTTTTTTTGCTGTCTTGGTCCATAAGTCTATTTACTTGCCATCTCTGCACTAGGATCAATGATTTCCTCAAGAAATAATTTATCATTGCCCATAAATGAATTTCACATATCAGTTTAAGATAAGGACATAAAGGGGTACATTTTCAAAGACTTGCAGGCCAAACAAATTTTCAGAAGACCACAAGTACTTCCTCTTTCATGCAGAAAAGTATGCGTGGAGAAAGAAGGCATTGGAAGGGCATTCCAGGCCGGGGTCAGAAAGTGTACGCAGACTCATGTTTCATAATGTGCATACATTAAACCTGCATGTATGATTTTGTAACCGTCTGCACTGGTACAATTTTACACCTCTTAATTGTGTCATGGAAATTAAATCTGACTTCTCATTCATCTGCAGTTTTTGGACATGGGGGGGGGGGGTCAACAGCAAAAGGTGGAGAGTGTGGATCAGCTTGTGGAGGAGTTGGATCAAGTGTTGGAGGTCTTGGTCAACTGTTGGAGGTCTTGGCAAACTGGTGCTTGAAGGCACACGCACATGTATTTTCAGAAACAAGATAGGCAAACACATTAGCCAACTTTATAAAATACCTGCCACCATGCATAAACTGCACGTTACAATTATTGTACAAGTAAAATATATGTACTGAATGGGTCTGTACCAAAACATATGTATGTACTTGTGGGACAGAGATATGTGGTATTTTATAAAACTGTGTGGCTCTGTCTGCATAGTTTACAAAATCCAAGCATAGCTGTATGTGCACCTGCTTATGCATGTTTGTGTGGAGTTATGCATATTATGGCAATTTACCCTCAGTTAGTTGTTACTGTTTATTTTTCAGAAATAAGTTATAGCTGATAAAACTTTAATAAACTAAATGTATTCTTTTTTAAAGGACTTAGGGGCCGATGCAACAAATATGTGCTGAAAACAGGCGCTGAACACTCAGCGCCTGCTTTCATTATGTGCCCCCAGGCACCCCTCCTGGAGGAGCCATGCAATATTTAAATGAGGGGTCACATTATCAAGGAGGCGCTAGGGTCGCTTCCACGCCCCTAGTGCCTCCTTAAGAACGGGAGCCCGCGAGCGACAGCTGACCGCCAATTAGGAAAACGGATGCTGAATTTATCGGCGGCCGTTTTCCTAAACGGCGCATAGCCATTGGTTCAAGAAACGGACGCTTGTCAACTGAGCGTCTGTTTCCTGCACCCAAGTGCAGTTTTTTCTGCTTTTCTGTACAACTTTTGGGAGTGCTCAGTAATCAACGCTTGCTCTGGGCAGGCATTAATTTCTGAGTGCAAAAATGTGCGTCTTAGACGCACTTTTTTTTTTTTTTGCATTCAGAATGAATAGCTAATAGCCTCATTCACATTCACATGCATTTGCATGTGATGAGCACTATTAGTTTCACTCCGCATTGGACGCGCGTTGTGGAGGCGCTAATCCCCTTATTGCATAAGGGAATTAGGTAGCGCCTATACAACCCGTGTCCAACTGCGGGTTAAGCAGTGAGCTCAGCTGAGAGCACTGTATTGCATCAGCCCTTAAGTTAATACATTTCTGACTGTTTTCTTGAGTTATAACTCTTTTATCTTGTCCACCTTCTACATGTCTAAGTGGACCAAACTATACTACTTTGTTACTCAGAAATTGGTTTATTTTTAGAAAAAGGGTAGGGAAAATGAACATTAAGAGGTCCATATTCAAAAGCATTTAGCCAGGTAACTCAGACGTTAGCTGGCTAAATGAATATTTGGGTATCTATCTGGTTAACGTTTTGCTGGCTAATAAGTTAGGTGGCTAGAATTTTGCTGCTAAGTTAAAGGCATTCCAGGGGTGTAACTGGGAGGAGTTGAGTTAGCCAGCTAAGTTAACTGGCTAACTCAGATATTCAGAGTTAGCTGGATAACTTAGCAGGCTATGTCTGGTTATGCAAATAGCTGCCCTAAAGTTAGCTGGCTATAGCTAGCTGGTCAACATTAAGATAGCCAGCTAATTTCAGTTGTGTGGCTGCACATTTCTATATGCATCCAAAGGTAGTCGGATAAGTTTATCTGGCTTACTTTGCTATCTAAACTATGTCTGAACATGGATAACTTTCAGAAACACTTCTGCAGGTACAACAATGCTATACCTGTAGAAATGGGCTTTCATAAAATTGGCCATCCACTTTTGCAGGTAAACTTGTGTGTTTGTTTGCCATGTTCACTCAAAATAATACCCAGACTGAACAGAAGCATTTCTTGGAGTGGATTTGGGGAGAAAATTTGGACTTAGCCTCAAACTTTAGGATTTTAAAAAGTATGCACTTTGGGGTGGATTTTAAGAGCCCTGCTCGCCTAAATCCGCCCAAATCCGGGCGGATTTAGGCGAGCAGGGCCCTGCGCGCCGGTGAGCCTATTTTACATAGGCCTACCGGCGTGCGCAGAGCCCCAGGACTCGCGTAAGTCCCGGGGTTTTCTGAGGGGGGCGTGTCGAGGGGCGGGCCCGAACCGCGCGGCGTTTTCGGGGCGTGTCCAGAGCGTTCCAGGGGCGGGCCCGGGGGCGTGGTTACGGCTCGGGGCGGTCCGGGGGCGTGGCCGCGCCCTCCGTACCCGCCCCCAGGTCGCGTCCCGGCGTGCAAGAGGCCCGCTGGCGCGCGGGGATTTACGCCTCCCGGAGGGAGGCGTAAATCCCCCGACAAAGGTAAGGGGGGGGGGTTTAGACAGGGCCGGGCGGGTGGGTTAGGTAGAGGAAGGGAGGGGAAGGTGAGGGGAGGGCGTTAGAGGATTCCCTCCGAGGCCGCTCCGATTTCGGAGCGGCCTCGGAGGGAACGGGGGTAGGCTGCGCGGCTCGGCGCGCACCAGCTATACGAAATCGATAGCCTTGCGCGCGCCGATCCAGGATTTTAGCGGATACGCGCGGCTACGCACGTATCTACTAAAATCCCGCGTTCTTTTGCTTGCGCCTGATGCGCCAGCAAAAGTACGCCTATTCGCGGTATTTGAAAATCTACCCCATAATTTTTCACCAAAAGTCTGAGTAGACATTCTAGCAGGTGTAACGTGTGCAGGTAGATTTGTTGAGCTGATTTTCAGAGTGGACTTATGTACCTAAGTTTGCTTTGAAAATTGGTGTAGATTACACGCATATTTTCTAACAGCTAGATTCATCAAAATGCTATGTTTATCACGCGAATAACACGTGCGATAAACAATAAGAGGCATGTGTATTCAAATTGGTGGCCAGCCACATTGCACAGATAAATATCACCCACAGTGGTGCTTTACCACATGCAGCGGTGTGTCACTGTGATGCGCAGTGCACTATTTTTTACTCTGTATAAATACTGGTTTCCTGCACCTCCTTTTTTGAGAGTGTGTCAGGCATTGGAGTGAGAGGAGAGGAGGTTAGTGGGGTTAGAGGAGTTTTGGAGGAGTTCTTTGCAATTCTATTTATTTATTTAAACATTTTCTATACCGTCGTTTGGTGGGGACCGTCACAACGGTTTACATTAAGGCGCATAAAAATGATGCTAAAGTATCTTAAGTTACATAGGTGCCATTTAAGGATCGGTAACATAGTTTGTAAATAATATTAATTGGTAGGTGTAATGAGTCATGTCCAATTCTCATTGTATCAGTTTAGGATACTAGATTACCTTTATCATTGTACTTTTACCCTTTATTGCTGATTGAGTTGTGCTGTTTTCTGTAGTCATCTGTTTCCCTTTAACTTTGTCTTCTGTGATATTTGTTGGAGTGAAAGCTTGTAAGTCCTGCTTGTTTTTTTGTGTCAAGTTGGTAAGGAGTAATGTGAGGAGAAGTAGAGGAGGAGTGGATGAGTGTGAAGAGGAGAAGTGTGAGGAGGAGGAGTGGAGGAGGAGTATGATGAGGAGCAGAGGACAAGTGTGTGTGTGTGTGTGTGTGTGTGTGTGCTGAGAAGTGTGTTAGTGCTGAGATGTGTGTGTGTGTGTGTGTGTGTTGAGGGCATGGAGAGTGATAGGCCTGGGAAGAGAGGAGAGACGAGGCATGAGGATAACTGAGGGAAGAGGAGGCAGATGAAGTGGGAGGAGGAGGGCAGGAGTGAAAGGGGAAGGAGGAGTAGGAGTAGGGACAGGGGGAGAAGTAGAGAGAGGTAGAAAGGAAGTGATAGGAGGGTGGGGGTGGGGGAAGGGGTTAGGCCAGAAAGAGTGGTGGGATGAGTAGGGCAGCATAGGGATAGACAGACAGGGCAGAGGGTAAGGGGAGTTGGTAGGCCAGGGTGAGGTGGGGAGAGGAAGGGTGGGTAGAGGACAGCGGGATGGAGAGTGAGGGCAGGAAGGACACCTCTCCGGAAGAGGAATAGGCACCCCCTTCAGGCAGCCAGGTAGCATCATGGCAGAGACTGAGGGCCATAAAGTTCAGTGTGGCAGAGAACGAGCTTCTCATCCCTGGTGTCCTGCAGCATTACGCCATGTTATTTGGAAACTGCGCAGCAAAGACATCAAAGGCAGCCAAGATCCAAATATGGCAAAACATTGCCCAGACATTCAGCCGCCACAGAGGAGTGCAAAGAAGCGGGGAGCAGGTCATCCATTGTTACCGGGACGTGAAAGCCCAGATCAAGGCCAAGCTTGCAGCGAGATTGAAATATCAATGGTAAACGGGAGGAGTGGTCCCCTGTCCCATAGTAGTGATGGAGATGGATCAGCAACTGATAGGAAGGCTGGGACTGGACATGTTCGAGGGCATGGATAAGGTGCCAGACACTACATGAGCAGCCGCCGGTAAGTTCACCTCACGCATAAATGGGCAGACAGCAACAGGTGTGCACATAGGTGGTCATTTACTAGGCGTTTTTCCCATACACACAGAATGGTAAAAACACTTCTGTAAATAGGCCCCATAATTTGGCATAAGATGATCACTTTGCAAAGAATCAAAGTGCACCTCTGATGCCAAAGAAATAAACCATACTTGCTGGAATATATACTTATGTCTTTTTTTCTTCTTTTCTGTTTCCACAGCCCTCGAGCAGGAAGCTGCTGGCCCCAGCTAGGAACTCCCAGGCCCCAGCTGGGAAGCCCCTGGGACCAGGCGAGATGCTAAGGGAGCAGCCATCCAATAGCAATGATCCAGAGGCCCTTACAGATAGACGCAGAGACACAGTGTGAGGAGGAGCAGCTGGAGACAGACCAATCTCAGGCTATGTTCTTGATTCAGCCCTTAGGCTCAAGAACCCCAATTCATGCCCACCTCGATCTGCAGTTATTAATGGAGGCAGGGAATCTGGACTGGCAACTTTCAGATGAACAGCACCCCACGCCACTCTGCGGCCTCAACATCACCAGACCACATGGTGGGCACAAGCCCACCTATGTCCAGGTTCCACTCTCAGACACCACCTGCATCTTGAGCACCTGCACCGACACCACCACCATCAGGGCCACCACCAGCAGCACCCACACTGTCATCATTAGGGCCACCGCCATCATTGGGGCAACCAACACCATCGGGACCATGGCCAGCAGCACCCACACTGCCACCAGGACCAGAACCAGCACCGCCACCTGCAGAAGGCATATCTGCAGGTGAAGTCAGGCACTTGCAGGGAGAGATATGGTACTGAGACGATCTGTAGACCATCAAAACAGGATCCTGCAGCAAACCATGGCAGCCAACACCCAAAATGCCAAAACTATTGTTGCAGCTATCAGCAACCTCACCAACATGCTGACCCAAATCCTTCAGCAAATGCTGGAGCAGCCGTCAGAATCGTCAGGTGCATCCCTCGCATCCACACCCCACAGCAGTCCTGGAGATGGAAGACGCAGCAGGGGTAGACACACAAAACATATGTCGTCCCACCCAAGTGGGAAGCCATGGTGTGACAAGGGGCCTTGAAATGAACCAAGGTCCAAGAAGAGAAGTTTTACAACTCTTGACAGAGTTGCTGTGCTGTCTAGATGGAAGAAACTGACTCAGCATGTCCTTACTAAAGAGTTGCTGTGCCATCTAGATGAAAGAAACTGGTTCAGCGTGTCCTCATTACAGCGTTCTGTGTCACCACGCACAAAGAATGGTGTTGTGTGAAGCACTTTCAAGCAGCACACTTACTAACAAGCCGTTCTTGATCCTCTGGGCCTATTATGGCCTACTTTAAGAAGCCTATAATCACTTTGCAGCTGCTGTCTCTTGTCAGGTTGTCCCATCTCCTGCTCCAAGTTGCAGGATGTCGTTTCTTCTCATCTCCTGCAAGTGCTGGCTTCAAGCTGCGGGGTGACGTCTCTTCTCTTCTCTTCTCCTGCAAGTGCTGCCTCCAAGCTGTTGTGTCTGCTCCTGGGCTTCCTGCCTCCATGCTGCTGTGTCTGCTCCTGGCTCTGCTGCCTCCATGCTGCTGGGTCTTGTGCTTCTCCTGCTCTGGTGATGCAGCACTCTGTAGTTCTACTTCTGCTGTCTACATACTGAACTGTTTGCTCGTTCTCCTGCTGTCTACATGCTGAACTGTGCTGCCAGGGCCTTTAAACTGTCCTCTTTGAGTGCACTCTTTCAACATGGACCGTCTGGGCCCTTTACTCGAAGTGTGCTGACTTGGCCCTTAGACCAGGTTGGGGTGCAACTTCCTCTTTCTATATTCTTAGTTGTAATCATGAATGTGCATTAAGGATAAGATGCAATGCCTGTATATGTCACAATGCTATTTCAATCTATTAATGTACAGGTGTACATTGAATTTGTTGTTCTTGAAATGTACATTGTTTTGTGCAATTTGCTATCTTGTCCTTGCAGAATGTGATTACCTAAGACATTGCCTGTTTTTCAAACAGTGCACTACATGTGTTTGCTAATAAAGTGCTCACTGTTTGGAAATATAAAATATCTGGTGGTGTCCTTTCATTGTATGCTTTTTGTGTTTATGGTACCGAATGTAAAAGATTTGCTCTCTACATGACCTTGCATGCTCCAATGTCCTGCCTCATTCCTTTTCTGCAGTTATCGAGTATGCAATACCATATGGGCTATAGCATTACAATAAAAGCTGTGTGTATGCTGGTAAGCAAGACAGCCAGAGGTAAAGAAGCAGCTGTGGACCTTCACTATTGCCTCTTGTTGCCTTCTTCACATACCATACTGTTTGCTAATTCCTGCTTACATGTGCCTATCTGCGACCTGCTCTGTACCTTCAGGGTCAGCACATTATATAGTGTGCCTGTATAGCTTGGGTGGTGTAAAGGGGAAACTTGGAGTATTTATGACTCAACAGTTTATTTTCTGTCCCCTTACTTCTGTCAGGAGTACAAGGGTATGTGACCACATACATTTGTAGTTTACATTGTAAACAAAATACTTAGTGCACTTACTGAGTCTTGGTAAACACTCTCAGCAGCTGCCTCTCAAGAATGGATGATGAGTGAGGGAGTACCATCTGGTGTACAATGTCCATGGCTACCACCAGAGGCCCTAGAAGGGTGCTGCTGGTGCTGGGAACCAGATAGCCTTCCACACTCTGCCACCTACCCCTGTACTGGCCTGCCTTGGGGGGGTCTGTATAATATGTGTAAGGTAAGGCTGACCTTACAGCTAGCATCCAGATCCCAAGGGAAGGTCACTACAGGCATGGCAGCCAGTATGCGGAAGTCTACCTGGTCCAGAGTAACAGCAGTACCCCTCTTTGTCCTGTGTTGTGCACCTCTGCAGATTGTGTAGTACACAGTACTCACTCACTCCTCCTCCCTACTTGTCACACATTAGCTGACCCAGTGTTGCAAGGGTCACCAAGTACACAGTGTAGTGCAACAGAACATTTGGATACTGCGAAGCTCCTACAGTGTTTAGGAAATGGTGGACCTTCCCTTTTGTAGGCAGAAATAGGTGCACCACATCTAGCTTTGGACTGAAAAGGTATTGTTTTTCATATGGGCGATAGATGCCAGGCATACCATTCCTGCGTGTACACAGCACAGAGGGAATGATAACAAAAGGGGGGCTGGTGTGTGCCAACCTCTATGTCAACTGTGCATGATATGAAATACTGAGAGGTGCTAACAGAAAACAGTGCCTCAAAAATGGGACTCTGTCATAGGATGTTCCCAATGCCTGTGTGACATGGCACAGCAAACCCATGCACCTGGTTTCTCTGTACATGCATCATGTAAAACTGCATGATGGTAAGTATTCAGCTGAATCCTCCCTATAAGCATACCATTACATACTCCTTTTACGGTGCCTGTTCCATGATTCACAGCATTCCCACATTCACTGGGCAGTTTCTTAAGTAGTAAAACCTCCGTCCATGACTTTCAAAGGGTCTGTGTCAGTCCTAGTTGTGGGTAGCCAGCACAATACATAAAAACAGCAGTATTTGGCCTACTCCAATTAGTTGCTGGTAAAACCTCGGTGTGGGGGGGAGTCAACGGCGAGAAACACAGCCAAATGCTCAGGATAACATTCAAGTTATATAGCATACTGGATGTGTCACCATGGCCACCTGCACACCTCTGCCCCTCAGTGAATACTACATATAAACTGTGAGTCTTCTTGTTGAAAATGAGCCCTTAAAGGTGTAAGATCATTCCTGCCGTTGTCCATAAGCTGCCCTGTCAGAGGCACACGTTCTCCAGAAGGCAACTGCTCCATCAAAGCTGTGCAAAAGATACCTGTGCTCAACTTAGGGACATACACTGCCTGCTAAGGGATATTTCAATGCAAGCCCAAGGGAGCAACCTCCGAAAGCAATACCACCCTCACACACTGAGTGAGCAAGTCACACACATCACGTCAGCCACCAAGGGTCACACTCACTTATGTTAGCAGTAGGGACTACCTGCTGCAGTTCCTGCATGTACACATGTGCAAGGCCTATGTTCCAGCAATGTTTCCCAGTCAACCAAAAACAGGTGTGTGCCAGCTTGCTGGAACAGGTCATAAGTCTGTGTGACTCCTTCCTCCACAAGCATTATCTATTAGAGATGTGAATCGTGTCCTCGATCGTCTTAACGATCGATTTCGGCTGGGAGGGGGGAGAGAATCGTATTGTTGCCGTTTGGGTGTGTAAACTATCGTGAAAATCGTTAAAATCGTGAGCCGGCACACTAAACCCCCCTAAAACCCACCCCGACCCTTTAAATTAAATCCCCCACCCTCCCGAACCCCCCCCCCAAATGCTTTAAATTACCTGGGGTTCCGGCGGTGGTCCAGAACGGCAGTGGTCTGGAACGGTCCTTTCAATAGAATCGTGTTGTCTTCAGCCTGCGCCATTTTTCAAAATGGCCACCGCAAAATGGCGGCGGCCATAGACAAAAACGATTCGACGGAGGAGGTCGTTCCGGACCCCCGCTGGACTTTTGGCAAGTCTTGTGGGGGTCAGGAGGCCCCCCCAAGCTGGCCAAAAGTTTCCTGGGAGTCCAGCGGGGTTCCGGGAGCGATTTCTTGCCGCGAATCGTTTTCGTACGGAAAATGGCGCCGGAAGGAGATCGACTGCAGGAGGTCATTCAGCGGGGGTTCCGGACCGCCGCTGAATGACCTCCTGCACTCGATCTCCTGCCGGCGCCATTTTCCGTACGAAAATGATTCGCAGCAAGAAATCGCTCCCGGAACCCCGCTGGACTCCCAGGAAACTTTTGGCCAGCTTGGGGGGGCCTCCTGACCCCCACAAGACTTGCCAAAAGTCCAGCGGGGGTCCGGAACGACCTCCTCCGTCGAATCGTTTTTGTCTATGGCCGCCGCCATTTTGCGGCGGCCATTTTGAAAAATGGCGCCGGCTGAAGACAACACGATTCTATTGAGGGGGCCGTTCCGGACCGCCGCCGTTCTGGACCACTGCCGGATCCCCAGGTAATTTAAAGCATTGGGGGGGGGGGTTCGGGAGGGTGGGGGATTTAATTTAAAGGGTCGGGGGTGGGTTTTAGGGGGTTTTAGTGTGCCGGTTTTCCTGCCCTCCCCCTTCCCCCGATTTACGATTTTTTAATGATAAATCGGGGGAATTGGGATTGTATCGTGGCCCTAACGATTTTTTGACGATTTAAAATATATCGGACGATATTTTAAATCGTCAAAAAACGATTCACATCCCTATTATCTATACCTGCCCACAGGGAATACTTCAGTAACAGAAATATATATCACCACCACTTGGTGCACGATTCTGACATGGGTCCCTGAATGACTTAGGTGGCCCAAAATGCCTACTTTTCAAAATGGCAACAGCTAAAGGACATCATCTATCATGGCAAGTATGACATCTGTGGGAGCAGTAGGCCTATACAATGAGCACAGAGTGGCAGTTACTATGGAGGCAACCTGTACATTCATTTTTTTAAATTCATTTTCACAATTAATATACAAGCATTTAAACATTTTGCTTTGAAGAGTTTTGATGAAAAATGTTTACCCTAAGTATTCTATTCATAACAATTTCAAAAATTCCTAATACATAAGAAATCTTCTAAAACAATTATGGAAAATAAAAAAGATGAAAATATTGATATTCACATCTCTCACATTATTAGTCCTCATTCAGGACCTATTACCTCAACTTTAAGGAAAAGTTGAATCAACTAATGCAATGTGGGAATTACCTACACTACGGAGAGCTCAATTACATCATTCGGGGTCAATTCCTAATTTAAACTTGCTCTGTCGCAATCGGCGAGGAACTAGTTTGCAAAATGTTCTTATTTGATAAGAAAGAAGAAAGCTGATCCGGAGTATAAAAAATATGCTTTAAACTTCGATGTTTTACAACACACTTGCATGGGAATTTAAAGAGAAACGTCGCTCCTAGTTCAGTTACTCTAGATTTTAATGAGGAAAAACTGTTTTCTTCTTTTCTGTGTCAACCTGGAAAAATCTGGGAAGACACTGATTTTCAAATTCAAAAAGGTGAACTGTTTCTAAAGTACATTTTAAGCACCCATTGTTTGTCTGCCTCCAAGAGAAATGATACCACCAGAGTTGCAGGGGTAATCAATTTCTCTTGAGAGGTTTCCAATATTTCTGTCAAGTTTAACAAAGATGGTTCAGTTGGAACCAATATCTGGGCACCCTGCTGATTTAATACATCTTTCTTTTTGTAAGGTGGTATATAAAAATCCCTAGATGTAAGAGGAAGGGCCTCTTCAGGAATCTTCAGAATTTCCAGCATACATTTTTTTTAACATCACTTTTGGGGATGTAAATTGGTCCCTAGGAAAATTTATGAATCTTACATTTTTTGCTCTTGTCTGATTTTCCAACGGTTCCAATTTTAAAGACAACATATGATTTTCTTTAATTAAAGAAGTATGCATATCAGATTTTCCTTTCATTTCTTCCTCTGTTTTCTGAATAGACTTTTTTGTTTGTTTTACATCTTTTTCTACTTTATTTAATCTAATTCCATAACTTCCTATAAAATTATGTATGGGCATCATTTGATTATACATATTAGTATTTAAAGCCTGTAAGGCATCCCAAATTGAGTCCAAAGATATTTCTACTGGTCTTACCAGGTCAGTTTTCCTTATTTCCAAAAGTTCTGATTCTTCTCCGACTGGTGACAGAAAACCTGCTTTATCTGTATCTTCACCAGCTCTCGGCTGTTTAGTAGGTAAATCAAGCCTGTCTTCAGTTCGTCCCTCTCCTTCTGACGAGCCGGTAGCCATTTCAGTGCACAAATGCTCCAAGAGTCTGTCCACTGCCGGGTTCGCTGGCGCCACCCGATAAACCAGGGACAAAGTTGTTTGCAGCTCAGAAGAGGTGTTGGGTAGCGCTTCTTCCTGCCCATCTCCTAGTGAGCTCACTCCCAGTATCATGTCCCTCCGTTCCACGTGTGCACCCATTGGCCCTAATATCCTGGACACTGGTATGGGAAGGGTTTCTTTTTCCCTTGCCCTCCTTTTCCTCACTGAGTGAGGCATTTTAAATTGTAAAAAGGCTCAGATGCTGATTGGGCAGGTTTAACTTCTTAGGTCCTAACTTGGAGGCATTAAAGATTCAAAGGAGGTTGGCGTTTCAAACAGACAGAGGAGGAGTAATCATGTAGGTAAGTTCAAATTCAGACAAAACTGTGTGCCCCTTTGGCGTGCGTGGCTTAGGCGACGTGCTGGCAACAGCCACGCGCCGCTACTGGGCCAATTTTATAGGCCCCTAGGGCATCTCAGTCCGATGACGTCAAACTCAGGGGATAGCCGAGTAAGGCCCCGTCGAGGCCAGAAAATCACCTCACCTCCGGCAGGCCACTGGGATCCCTCTTGCTCACCTCCTTCTTCTCACCTTGAATATTTGCCGCTACTGGGATGATTTTATAGGCCCCTAGGGCGTCTCAGTCTGATGATGTCAAACTCAGGGGATAGCCGAGTAAGGCCCCGTCGAGGCCAGGAAATCACCTCACCTCCGGCAGGCCACTGGGATCCCTCTCACTCACCTCCTTCTCACCTCCAACCTATACATTCATAACCTGTTCAGCTGACCACACTAGGTCAACAAAAAATGCAATACACAGAGGACTGCATGGACTGTGTAAGACCAGAGCTAGGCACCTCAATAATTATAGTAGAAGTGTGTAACAGCACTTACTGATGAGCCTACAGCATAGCAGCTATTCTGCAGGACACAGACATGCTCACACACATGTGCATAAGCAATGCCATGCAACCATGAAAGCTTGGACATGTCTGCTGTGATGTTGGTCATGGTACTATATGCAAAATATTTTGGACAGGAGTGCTGAGGCAATGAGCTTTACAAGGCCTCTGAAATCACACCTGCACTGTTACAAGAAGTAGGTATAGGTTAAGATTGTACATATGTTGAAGGAACAAAGATAAGTGTGTACTGCTGCACCACATGACTATTTGTGATGCATAACCCACTAATATCTTCCAGCTACCTGCCATCTGCCGATAACAGTGAGCCTATGTGTGACACACTTGTTTAAGGCATGTAAACCCTTGGCCTGTATGATATGAATGTTTGATGAGAATAGATGTGGCTGCAGTAAGAGTGATTATAAACTATACTTTCATGGTGATATGTTAGAGATCATTGGAGTTTGCAAGTGAAGGCTGGACAGTAGGGATGTGAATCGGGCTTCGGACGATTGAAAATATCGTCGATATTTTCAATATCATCAAAAATCGGGGGGGCTCCCCCAAAACGATAGGAAAACCCCACGATATTGATCGTGGGGGTTCTCATCATTTTGGGAGAGGGCGGGAAAACTGGCACACAAAAATAACCCCTAAACCCACCCCGACCCTTTAAAAGTAACCCCTTAGCTTCCCCCACCCTCCCGACCCCCCAAAAAACATTTTACAGGTACCTGGTGGTCCAGTGGGGGTCCCGGGAGCAATCTCCTGCGACCTTCCACTACAGGCTGTCCTCCCGCTCCCGGGCTGTCGGCTGCCACTAATCAACATGGCGCCGATGGCCATTTGCCCTTACCATGTGACAGGGAATCTGCGCCATTGGCCGGATCCTGTCACATGGTAGGAGCACTGGATGGCCGGCGCCATCTTGTGCTTCTACCATGTGACAGGGGCTGACCAATGGCACCAGTAGCCCCTGTGACATAGTAAGGGCAAAGGCTATCGGCACCATTTTGATAACTGGCAGCCGATGGCCCGAGTGCAGATTGCTCCCGGACCCCCGCTGGACCATTAGGGATTTTTGGCAAGTCTTGGGGACCCTCCTGACCCCCACAAGACTTGCCAAAAGTCCAGCGGGGGTCTGGGAGCGATCTCCTGAACTCGGACTGTCGGCTGCCAGTATTCAAAATGGCGCCGATAGCCTTTGCCCTTACTATTTCACAGGGGCTATCGGTGCCATTGGTCAGCCCCTGTCACATGGTAGGAGCATAAGATGGCGTCGGCCATCCAGTGCTCCTACCATGTGACAGGATCCGGCCAATGGCACGGATACCCTGTCACATGGTAAGGGCAAAGGGCCATCGGCGCCATTTTGATTAGTGGCAGCCGACGGCCCGGGAGCGGGAGGACGTCCCGGAGCTGGAGATCGCGGGAGATAACTCTCAGGACCCCCCACTGGACCACCAGGTACCTGTAAAAAGCTTTTGGGGAGGGGGGTCAGGAGGGTGGGGGAAGCTAAGGGGTTACTTTTAAAGGGTCGGGGTGGGTTTTTTGTTTATCGGCTGGGGTGCAGCCGATAAACAAAACCGCGATCGGGCCCGATTGAAAAAAACCCACATGTGAATTGGAACCGGAATCCGAACCGATTCCGGTTCCGATTCACATCTCTACTGGACAGTAGCAGATTCACTGTCCTGCCTTCACTCACCTGCAAGTACATCCTCCTGTAAGTTTCCCAAGAAGGCAATGACACCTACATAACATCATGACAGCCAAGACCCTAACCTTTTGCACATCAACTGTGATATATTTCACAGCTTGCTGTAGTAGGGTTCATGCATGTAGGGGTGCATCCATTAAGAAAGTGTAATGCTGTGCATATACTAAAAACTGTACCAGCCAGGCTGTAATGAAAGGTGTGACCCAAAGTAGTGTGATGTGTGCAGTATTGTGGCCACCTGTTCTGAATGTGAAGTACATGCTAAAATTTCATGACATCTCCCTAAATGTCATGGAAGCAATACCAACATACCCTATACCTGCAGGCATGCCAGTTAAATGATGGCTAGATATACATATGCTGCAAAGTGATATGTGGTTATAAATCCGAGTGTGACCTCACTCTTTAAGTGATCAGGATCTGGCGTAACAGTGGCCTGGGAATGTCCTTGTGACTGTGAGCACACCCATTACAGAGGTATAACTTCACCTGCACACATGTAAGCATTCCAAATGATGGTGAAATATTAGCTATCTGCCAGTACTACATTTAAGTGTGTCTTTCTTACTTTACCCTACATGTTGCACCTTCACTGTTATTTCAGATTTACAGCATTTGTGTAGCTGTTACTCTCCAGGGTCCTGGAATGACAGTTATGCCACTATGACCTGCACATGTGACCAGGAGAAAGAGGTACGCTGCTGAGGGCTCGCAGGCCACAGAGTGTAATAACTCACATGCCTTGTTTACTTTCACTATCAGGCAGAACTCATGGTGGCGGCCACATGTCAAGCATATAATGTTTACAGGCAACACTTTATTTATAGTACAATGTAATGGAGCATTGCCAAGACAGATTCTAAGCAGCTAAGTGTGATTTTAGCTACACGGTTACCTACACAGCTAAGCAGTGAGACAAAGAAAAGGGATAGCAAGTAGAGCAGCAGCTAAGAGGCTTGAGGCAGACCTCCCCTGGAAGGGGAATTGGTACGTGAGGCCGATCAGGCAAAGTGTGTTCATATAAAGTTTAGCCTAATCTGGCTGCCACTCAGAGTGGCCTCGTGGGCTCGTGCAGGGAGACATGGGGGTTCCCGTGGGAGATCGGGACATAGGTCCATTAGTAGTCCATGGCATACAGCCACATTAAGGAAAATGCAGCACAGCAACACAATCTTAGCAACTTTGGGTGAGGCATACATTAAAGCTTCACCCATCTTGTCCAAACAGCGAAAGTGACTTTCCAGAAGGTCAAAGGTGTGTTCTATGATGCAGCAGGTAGCACATAAGGCCTCGTTGTATCTCGTCTCTGCCAGCATGTTTGGCAAGTGTATGGGGGTGAGAAGCCAGAACCTACAACCATACCCTGAGTCTCCTGTGGCAATGACAGAAGAAAGGCATGAATGCTTGCATTGTTACTGGCAGATGTGAGTGGCTAACCACAGCATCCAGTAAGATCATATAAGGTAGCCTGTACCTTTGCTGAGCCTTAAAACCTGATTAGCATTGCCTAACACCATTTAATAGGGATGTGAATCGTGTGCCCGATCGTTTTAACGATCGGGTTCGGCTTGGGGGGGGGGGGGGGAAATCTGATCGTTAGAGATGTGAATTGGGATCGGTTCCAATTCCAATTCACATCACTAATTTTTTTTAGTGAGGCCCGCGCCGATAAAAAAAAACCCACCCCAACCCTTTAAAATTGCCCCCTTAGCCTCCCCCAATCTCCCAACCCTCCCCAAAACTTTTTACACATACCTGGTGGTCCAAGGGGGCCACGGGGAGCGATCTCCCGTTCCCAGGCCATCAGCTGCGCTAAAAAAAAAATGGCGCCAATGGCCCTTTGCCCTTACCATGTGACAGGGTATCCGTGCCATTGGCCGGTCCCTGTCACATGGTAGGAGCACTGGATGGCCGGCGCCATCTTTATGAGTAGCAGCCGATGGCCTGAGAGCGGGAGATCGCTCCCCATGCCCCCCCCCCGGACCATCAGGTAATTTTAAAAGGTTTTGGGGGGGGTCGGGAGGGTGGGGGAGGCTAAGAGGGTTGGTTTAAAGGGTCGGGTGGGTTGTTTTTTTTTTATCGGGCCATCGGCGCCATTTATATTAGTGGCAGCCAAAATGGCGCCGATGGCCCGAGAGCGGGAGATTGCACCGGGCCCCCCCCACACTGGACCACCAGGTAATTTAACATTTTGGGGGGTTCGGGAGGGTGGAGGAGGGTAAGGGATTGGTTTTAAAGGGTCGTGGTGGGTTTAGGGGTTGTTTTGGTGTGCCAGTTTTCCTGTCCTCCCCCCAAATAATTCCCGTGCCCGATTTAACAATTTTTGATGATAAATCGGGGGAATTTGTATTGTATCGCGCACTCTAATGATTTTTGACAATTTAAAAAATATCGACAATTTTTTAAAATCGTCAAAAAACGATTCACATCCCTACCATTTAACATTGTGATTGGCAACTATATATGCAGGCAAGCTGTTGCCAAAAGGAGCTCATCTGTTCATGACTACACCATTTCATGTGGGTATTGGAAGGATTGCATGACAGGCTCTCGCAACCCAACAAAGGCTACTGGTGTGTAGCTGCCTGCCAACCTTGAATACATATGTATGAGGTGGCCACCTATGCTACCAGCAAATGCCATGCAGGTGAATGTCTGTAGCGGCTGTGCAGTCTGTCCTGTGTAGAAACCCATTAGTGAGCCCACATACAGGTGATACGGCAGACCAGCAACATGCACTGCAGAGTGCTCATGCTATAGGTGTGTGGAGGCTGTACAGAAACTGTGTACGATTTTCTTCCTGATACCTATTAACACCTGATGGTTCTGTGCCGGCAGTGTGGACAGTGAACGGTTCGGATTCACCTGACACATTGTAACAGCTCCTAAGAGGAGGATATGAATGGTTCCTTTTAGGCCATAAAGACGTGCTATGTTTATAGTGGCTCCTCACTCAGCAATCTTTAGGTCCTGTGCATTGTTTGGCTGTACTACTTTTGGCAGGTGTCAGAAACATGGGCAGAAAAAGGCATGGCTATGGTCAATGAGCTGCATTCATGAATACAGAAGGCAGTTGTCACCGATTGTGCCACCCCCCCCCCCCCCCCCCCCCCCCATTTGGGAGCCATTAGCCATATACCCATAGGCAGAGATGCAATTGAGAAAGAAAAGTGTGTCTTACCTACGAGCCAAGAATCACCATATAGGCCAGCCTCAAAATTGTCAAAGAGGGCTGATTGCCTAAGTATTAGAGATGAAGGTTTGGCCTTCATTATCGGCCCGCCGCGGGAAATTTTGTTTCCCGCGGTTCGGGCTGATTTTTTTTCAGCTGTCCTGAACCGAAAAAATACCCAAACACCCCAACCCTTCAGATTTACCCTCCCGACCCCCCCAAACTTGCCTAAAGTCCCTGGTAGTACAGCAGGGGACCCGGGAGCGATCTCCTGCTCTCAGGCTATCGGCTGCCAGTAAACAGCTCCGGTGGCTGCTTGCTCTTACCATGTGACAGGGGATTGGTGCCATTGGCCAGCCTCTGTCACATGGTAGGAGCAATGGATGGCTGACACCATCTTAAAAAATGGCACAGGCCATCCATTGCTCCTACCATGTGACAGGGGACGGCCAATGGCACCGATAGCCCCTCTCACATGGTAAAGGCAAAGGGCCATCAGCGCCATTTTGATTAGTGGCAGCTGATGGCCCGAGAGGGGGAGATCACTCCTGGGACCCCCCCCCTGGACCACCAGGGACTTTAGGCTAGTTTTTTGGGGGGGGGGATTGGGAGAGTGGGGGATTGTAATTAATTGAATCGGGTTAGGGTGGGTTTGAGGGGTTTTTTTATGTGCCCTTTCTCCCCCTGAAAAACAATAAGAAAACCACACAAAATGTTGTGGGTTTTCCTATTGTTTCGGGGAACCCCCGAAATGTGACGAAATAGGAAATATCATCTGTATTTCCTATTTCGTCACAAATGAATGCACATCCCTACTAAGTATAAAGGAATCGTGCATGGCTCCAGGGCACCTGGCCACCAAATCCAGAATGTGCATTTGAGCGTCGCAGACCACTTGCACATTGATGGAGTGGAAGAGCTTTCTGTTGCAGAACGTCTCCTCCCTCTGATGGGGTGGCATGATGGCCATGGGAGTGCAATCGATAGCTCCGACAACATTGGGAAAGTGTGTGAAGGCATAGAAACCTCTCTTCAAGTCCATCAAGTGCTGCCTGTCACAAGGAAATTTAATGTATTGATTACTCTGGCCAGTGACTGCTTCGATGACTTTGTCCAGATAGCGTGAGAATGTGGTTTATGACATTTCACCCCCGACCCCTACTGTGGTTTGGAAGGAGCTGCATACCATGAAATGGAGGGTGGCCAAGAGTTTGGTGAGGCTGGGGACAGTGCAGGACCTTGCAGTGACTGGATCAAGATCCCATTGGATACCTTCCTACAATTCCAGGATTGCCCGAGAGCTGAGGCAATACCTGCTAACCACTAAGTCCTCAAGCATGCCCAGCAAGGATGTTCAGGGAGAAAATATACTCTCCTTGTATCTCCCGTGCCATGGCCACCCACGTGCTGACCTGTACTTGCACTGCTGGTCCTTCCCACGGATGTCTTGGAAGTGGCTTTGGCTGTTGTTCAGGTTGCTCTTCTTCCATATTTTGTCGTCTGCAGTAAACCTGCCGAAGCATGACGTATGCTGGTACAAGTACACTTGATAGTGACAAAATGGTGTTAGGAAGGTTGACCTACTAAAAACAGATTTTTTAACATTTTTTTTTTATTTAACGTGTTTTGTATAACATCATTCGGTTTCGCCATCAGAACAGTTTACAGTAATCATGAAAAAAGGTTAGATACACATCATCACAGCAGATTGTCTTGAAGATGGATTATAGATTTGGGATTTGTGTGTTAGGTATTACATGCAAAATGTTCTACTAAGGTGTAGAATGGGGTTAATAAGTGAGGTAGAAAGGAAGGTATATAGGTTGGATGAGTTATACAGTTAGGTCAGTAACAACAGGGATTTAAAGGTTCAAGGTATACTTAAGAGGTTGTTATATATATGATGTGAGGTCAGTTGCACATTGTCTTAGGTATTCGAATTGTAGAAGTTATTTTGTTGATCGAGAGATGGAGATTTCTTCTTGGTGTTGGGTTGCGTGGGTGTCTTGTAGTGTGGTTGATTGAGTGAGTTTGAGTAGGCTCTTGTGAACAGCCAAGTTTTCAGCTCTTTTTTGAAGGTTTTAATGTTTGGTTGAGTTCTTATTTCAATTGATAGAGTGGGGCTGGTGATGGATATGGATCTCTCATGGGTTGTGTTCAGTTGTGTGGTTCTGGCGTGAGGGATTTTGAGGAGGCCTTTATTCGTTGAGCATAGGTTCCGTTTTGGAGCATGAATTTCGATGGATTTGCTTAACCAGTTGTTTTGATGTCCTATGATTATTTTATGCAGGATTGTTAGTACTTTGTAGTCTATTCGGTATTTTATTGGGAGCCAGTGTAGTGAGGTGAGGGTTGGTGTAATGTGCTCATATTTTTTTGTTCCAGTTAGAATTCTAGTGGCTGTGTTCTGTAGGATTTGGAGCGGATGGATGGTAGCGAGTGGTAGACCAAGGAGTAGGGCATTGCAGTAGTCTCGGTTGGAGAAGATGAGTAGTTCCAGGACTGTTCTGAAATCATCATGTGCAAGGAAGGGTTTTAAGATGTCTGAGTGTAAGTAGTTTGTGATATCCTTCCTTTATCTTGTTGGATATGTGGATTTTGAATGATAGTTCTTTGTCTATGGTGATTCCTAGGTTTCGAGCATGGTTGACAGGAGAGATTAATGTTTTTATTGGTCCAGGAATGCTTGGTAGGTGTGTGGGGATTGTTTGCAGTGTTTATCGCGTGTGATACATGCCGTGATACCACCCATGATAAACACTTTTTGGACAGTACTGCCAAGAAAAAAGGTGTAGCTATTACTCACATTACTGACCTGTGATAACATGTGATATCTATCGCACATCATGCTACCATGCCCTACTTTACATTTATCCCACCCCAAATCCTCCCACTTGAATACTACTGTACCATTTACATATGCAATTTGCGATAGGTCGTTTTAGCACGGTTCGCGGTAGTATCGCACGTGATACCGCCATAATGTGCACAATAACGGCCTATCGCATTTTAAAGAATGACCCTGTAAATTATATATAATCTTACAAAATTACCTCCTTAGAGAGCAATTTTCAAAGCCATTTACCAGGGTAAACAGTGATTTAGCAGAATGAATTGGCTGGCTCAAAATTGTCCTTGTTGTGGCTAAAGGTGCTGATAGTGCTCCACTTCCTTTTAGAGGGGAGGTAGTCCCATGGGAGGGTGAACATTTCACATCTATGCATAGTACGTACGTACCAGAAACGTTCTATCCCCATTAAAAGCAGGTTCTAAAATCCATGGGGATGTTTTCAAAGGGAAAGCACGCATGATAGTTTTTCTTTTGAAAACAGATGCAAAGTCCATGGGTACAAAGTACCTTTTGCACCAAGCAGGGGAGTTAGGAAATTGCCCCACGCATGGTTTGCAATACTGTATATAGGCACTGACATAGGGCCAGGGTTTTTCAAATGTTTTGTATGTATGGGAAAAATAATTTGTTGATTGGGCCCTTATTTTTCCTGCTGTAATCCATTTGGGTTAAAATTAAAAAAAATGTAATTCCCTGGATCTCAGACTGGGAAATTGGTATAGGGGGAAAAGCAAAGGAGGGAAAAGAAATTAAAGAAGAAAAGTTCTAAAAAGGGGTAAGGGGGAATAAAAGGGGCAAATTTAGGTGTGTCTGAATGAAAGTTCTGTATGGCTGTGGCTGTCGCAGGCTCACTGAGCTTGGAACGGCTGCTGCCAGAATTCCAAGTGTGAAAGTTAAACAGTGAGTGGGTGGGCAGCCTTGAGAGAGACAGGTCGTGTATGTGAAGATCCTTTCTCTCAAAGGCATTTTTGTGAGGTTTTTTAATGACAGTCTGAAAGTGTAAGGGGGTGAATGTATGAATGAGAGTCTTAGTTTGGCTCTAGCGTGTGGTTGTGATAGGGACTCTTAAAAGAAAAGGTTGTGATAGGGACTCTTAAAAGAAAAGGAAAGGAAAATAATTTTGTTGAAGTTTGTTAGTTTGAAGCTGGCAGTGTGCTAGTTATTGTAACAAACTTCCGATCTGAACTGGTTGATGGCTGCTAGGAAGACAGACCACTGTTAAGCTGTTGTTACTGTCTGAATTTAAAGGAATCATTTAGGAATCTAAGGATCCTATCTTGATTTAAAAGGAATTTCTTAAGCCCTAAGAAATATTGGAAGAAGTTTGTTGGTTTTGAACTGACAGTGGGCTAATTAATTTCCTCTCTGAAGCCGGTTGAGCTTAAACCTGGCTGCTAGGAAGGCAGGACCTCTGTTAAGTTGCTGTTACTGTCTGAAATTAAAGGAATCATTTAGGAGTCTGAGGATCCTATATTGATTTAAAAGGTATTTCTTAAGCTTTAAGAAATATTGTAAAAGCTGAGGCACAAATGAAAAACTGGCCAGTTCTGAGCTGTAGAGACCGCTATATTTATTTCCTAAGTGCCTATAATTAAGGTTTTTAATTATTACTTTCCAAAGAGGTTTAGTATATATATACTATTAACAATGCTGATGCATAAAGAACCCTTTAATCTATTTGAATTTTTTTTTAAGACTGTCTGGTTAAGGGTTTAGTTAGAGGGATTATAATTATTCATTTATTTGCATTAGTTAGATGTGTTTTAAAAAATAGAATAGATAGTTTCTTTTAATTAGTTTTTTTTAGATAGGTAGTAGGTGTCTGAGGAACCTGCAGCGGAGAAAACGGGAGTCTCTGAAAAGAAGAAGAAGCGCAACCTGAAAGAAAGGGCCCCACCAGTCTTCAATTGGTGAGCTCACTAAACCAAAGACAATAAAAAATGTTTTGCAGGAAAAGGAAAAGGAGAATGGACCAGAAAGCATGTTAAAGGTTCTGTATAAAGACTGAGAAATGTATGAAAATAAAAAGGAAGGATACATAAATGAAAGGACAGAGGAAGCAAATTTTGTTGTATTTATATTTTTCTGACTTGTGTTGTTGAATCTGTTGTATTTGGAATATTTTCAGAAAGTTATGTAACAAATTAAATACGTTTTTTTTTTATAAAGAAGTTATTTCCTCTAACAAAACTACCAGTTTGAGACTAAGTGTTTTTTCCTAAGTATATTAAGACAGTGTACTTCTAATTAGTGATCAAAGAGAAGTGTAAAACAACTTTTGATGTTCTAATTCTTTATTCTTGTAAACCTTGTTGCCCACAGCTAACAACCACCCCTTACATTAGATGGCCAGTTTAGCGACTACTTTAGCAGGGATTTGGGGTATGTGGGTTCCCAGGGGCGGGTTTACACTGCATTATAGGCAAGGCCACAAAACTAATCCCTCTCTGTAATTAGGGCTGTGCTTTCACTTTATTTCGTTTCATTTCTGTGTGTGCATTAAATTCTAGTAACTTGGGTAGCGCCTTCCTCTACTAATACAGAGTAACTGATGCCAAGAGCGGGGAAAAGAAACCCACTGAGCCCCTCTATGAATTAGGGACCCAGTGAGTGATGAATTGGGGAGTGATGAATGCTGAACTGGAGATAGACAGTGCCGCCGTGCCCACTCTGTAACCTAGGGTACCCCCTTGTTGCCCTTGGACCATGTGATTGCCCAGGCCCTACTGGACTCAGAATACCACACTCTGAATGTATGAATCAACTTTTACTTAAGGAAATATTTAGGCACAATAAAGGCAAACATAACAGAATAAAAGTCACATAAGAACAATTCAGGAATAATAACAGTGTAAACTAAAATTTACTAAAGGGAAAATGCAGGAAATGGGTCTCCCCTAACATAGTACAATAGAAAAAAAATACACCCCAAAGACTGTGCTCAGTAGTCTCTACTATTAGGAGTGCAATTCAATTCTGAACTTGGTTCCAACTTAGACTTTAAATCTTGATGCTGAGCATTTTCCCCCGAGACGTTGTTGCTGTGCTGAATAAATGAAATTCCTCCGGCTGCGCCTGATGCTAAATTGTCATGTCTTTTTTCTTATTTGTCTATGTCTAGAAGCTACTCAGGCTGCTTAATCTTCAGCCCTCTCCCACAGGGCACTTTTCCCACTGATCCCCACACTTTAGTCCTGTAAACCCCAGTAATTTCACACTGAATAGCTGTCTGTTTCTCTCTTTCTCTCTCTTTCCCTCTGCAGCAGGCTACAAGGCATAAAGGTTGCCAACAGAGATAAAGGCACTAGCTCGGACTCCATCACCTCCATATCCATAGCACTCTGCTCACTTCCCTTACCGTCAGGATCTTTCTCTCCAAGCTCAGACCATCTTCTGGAGGGCGCCTACTTGCTTTCTGGGCAGATTAGCAGGATTTTGATCTAGTGAAAACCAGCTGCAAAGAGTTTTCCTCCCCGGAACTAACTCATAGGACCTCCTTCCAACTGTGGCTTTGAATACAGCAGCAGGACAGAGGCTGGCCCTCTGCTGTTTCCAAGCCATGCTTCATTGCAAGACTAACAAACCATGCATGCAATGGAGTAAAACCAGGAATGGACTGTCCTGTTCTGAAAATCTGGAGCCAAATGGTAACCCTACGCCAAACTAATCACGGGTTGCCTTTCTCCTCACCCCACTTCCTCCCTGTTCAGCCTGCTTCTGCTCTACAGCTGCTCCTTTTGTGACTGCGCCACAACTTTGGTGCTAAACTCCTGGCTTCTTATGAGGAATTCAGTCATGAAAGGAGATGGCTCTGATTGGGCCATAATGCATTTACTTATTTATTTATTTATTTATTTATTTATTTAACAATTCTTTTAAATCACTAAATTGTTACAAATCTGGCCACAGTGGTGTATAATAATCATAAAAATGTTAACAAAGTAGTGTATAATAATTATTAAATTGCATCAACATAAAAATACATAAAGTCATAGCATAAAATAACAGATCAAACAAGTAAACAATAATAGTTCCCAAGAGAGACTAAATGTCTCATAGTTTAAAATAACCAAACTTTTATTTTTTTCCTAAAAGCTAAGTAATTCATTTCAGTCTGGTTTCCTTCGGTACTGTGTTCCACAACTCTGGCCCCCATACTGCAAACATTCTTCTCCTATGAACCATCTCTCACTTCCTTTCTGGAGAGAACTGTGCAGAGAATCTCATTCTGAGAGTGCAAATTACAGCCTGGAATATAACGCCTGACCCCTTTCTGTAAATACTTTGCCCCAAACCCATGTATTGCCTTAAACATTAAAGACAAAATTTAAAACTGAGCTCGCTTTTCTAATGGCAAGCAATGTAATTGCAGTAACAATGGTGTAGCACTCATTCTTCTAAGGTAATGATAAATCAAGAAAGCGGCCATGTTCTGGACTACGTGCTATTGATGAATACTCTTCTCTGTTGTTCATCTTGGAAGCAGAAGGGACTTTCTGTACAGACTCAATGATCTTCATTCAAGGAAAATCATTACCATGCCGACAGACTCTGTCTAGCTAGAAGATTTCGCTTATGGTCCCATAAGGAAACAGTCAGCATTCAGTGCATTCAAACAGTTGCCAATTTTGTTTCTCCTGACAACAACCTATGGGGGCTGCTTTAAAAATCGGTGCAGCAGTGCCTGGGAAAAATCACTGTCCAGCAGGCACTGTTTACCCTTATTAACCTTAGCTCTGTCTTTGAGTCAGTGCACATTGTAGTATAAGAACATGGGGGGAAGGGACTTCATTTTTTTTCCTTTCTTTTGAAATATCCTTACACCTGCATAAAATTGATTTTATGGCGTTGAAGTAATGAAAACAAATAAAATGAAATTTAAAAATTACAAAAAAAAAAAAGAAACAAATGAAACAAAACAGATACAGTTTTTCTGTGCACACCCCTATGTGAAATTGCACAGTCTCAGCACAATCATGAGAGACCAGAGGCAGATTCAGGCTGGGGGTGGGGAGAGAGCAGCAGCTGGCTAGGTAAGCTGGGCACTAGTATGTCCAGGGATTTGCACCTTGCACTTGCTGAGTGGATGATAGTAAGAAGCAGGGATGTGGAAGGGGTTTGGGCCGTGTCATCCTCTTCTGGTGCCTAGACCCACCTTGTGCTATGAATTCCTTGGTTCCAATCCTGAACTGGACACTCGAGTGGCAGAAGAGGAGGACATTAAAACAAGGTGCTCCCACTCTCCTCCTCTTACTGCCAGCCACTCAGTGCAAGGAAAGGGAGAATTAGCAGGGAGAGAGAAAGTAAGAATCAGTAGTGAAGAAGAGGCTGAGAACTGAGGAGAGAATCAACAGATGGGGAGAGGAGGGTAAGGGAGGGGAAAGGAAACAGGTGTGTGTGTCTGTGTGAGCGTAAGAAAAGAGAAGGTGGAGAGAGAAAGAAGGAATTAGCTTTTGTGTGTGGGTGTGTGTGTCTGTGTGAGAGGAGGGGGAACTGGTGCTAGGTGGAGAGAGGAAGAGAGAGGGAATCTGGCTCCCCTTCCTCCAATCTTCCTGCATCTCTGATCCTCCCTTCTCCTTCCACCTCCTGGACTCCAGATACCCCTTCCATCATGTCCAATCCTTCCTCCTTCCACCTATGATCTTTTTCTCCTCCCTCCCTCTCTTCTCCCTTATTCCCAAAATCCCCTCTACTCCCTCTTCTCTCTCATTCACAAGATTTCATCCACTTGCTGAGCCCCCTTTTCTCTCTTTCTTGTACCAATCAGTAAGACCTCTTTCCCCTCCACTAAAAAACAAAACAAAACCAAAATACAAAAAGAACAATCTAAATTGCTTAGACATACAGGAAAGTTTGGAAAAGGACTCTGGGGTCAGTATTCAAATGGCTGGTCCAGCTAAGTTTGGGACTTAGCCAGAGAAACAATGGTGGCAAGGCTCAAAGCAAGTTCAGCACCATTTAACCAGATAAGTGGAACAAATGCAGATACGTAGTGGCCACTGATACGCGTCCATTTTCAGCGGACACCACTTAGCCATATATGTTTGGTGCTTTATTTCTCACTTTGAGGTGGAACAAGTCCAGGTTCAGTCCGGATGGGGAGGAAGAATAATCTTCCGGGGCCCTCTGGCGTGTTTATCTACTCTTTACTTTCAATGCTCACATTGAAGGTAGAAGACTTCCCCAAGGTGCCAAACTGCCCATAGAAGCAGTAAAACAGCTATCACCAGCAGCAGGGGTACATTAATAGATTCACACCAGGGCTTAGCCATACAGTGCTGGCAACAGACAGAGCATCAAGATAGAATAAATGGTGTTCAAATACAATACTGTAACTTAAAAAGCATAATCCAGACCACAATACCAAAAATCAAGAATACCATAAAAAAATGTAATAGCAATGAAGATTATTGCCAATTTGTCCATCCTAGGTGTTACCTCCCTTGTCACTCCTCTGGCACCATTATCCATGGAGAAAAACTGCTCCCCTTGCAATGTGGGAAAACTGGAATGGGGTTCCAGCATAAAGTCAATCTCCAAATAGAAGAAAATTCCTAAGCACAAAAACTGCAGGCCAATGTTCCCCACATGCAAAAACATCCAACTTCAATTGGTCCAAGTTTTTACTTTTCTTCAAACTGGAAAACTGTATCACTATCTCAATGGGGTATAGCCCCTTGAGTCCTTGTATCAAAAAGTATCAAAATCTTCTACCCTTTGCTTCTTCAGGTCACCCAGACAACCAGATCCTGGCCCCAATTCTCTGGGATACCAGGGGACACCCTTCCCTTCAAACTGGTCAAGTCAAAGTCCAAAAAAATCCTTTAATCCAAAGTCTTTCAACAGCAAAAATACTCAAGTTGATGAGCAGAGGGCCCATCCAGAAAGAACTCAACTATTTTCCTTTGAGACCCTGTAGAAAGTCCTAAAAATCCTTTCTCCTCATAGAACCTGAAAGAATCCAAAGATCTCCCAAAAGTATTTGAAATCCTGGGGGGAATATCAAAATACTAACGTCTCTTGCTTGAGATCCTGTAGGAATCTTCAGCTGGCTCCTTTCCTCTTGGCTGATTCAGCCACACCAAAACCTGAAGTTCTAGGCATGCTCCTAGGCAATATATACCCCAGATGCCATACCCGCAAAAAGTAAGGAATCAAAAATACAAAACTCCTCCTAAAGTCATGAAATATTCAAATTACAAGGATAATATTAGTGACATCTTGGACCCCATCACATATGACTAAAAGGTTAGCCACATAAATTGTAGGTGAGAAGTGGGCAGATTAGGGAGGAGCAAGTTACCTTTTCAAATTATTCAGCTAACTGCCGATATTCAGACTTAGCCGCATAAGATGTATGGCTAAGCTTAGCAGGTTAGACTTATCCAGCTAAACTCTCTGTTATATACATATATTCAGCGGCATAGTCTTGTAGCCATGCCGCTGAATATACATTGTAACTTATCCAGATAAGTTCTAACCGGCTAAGGCCTGGATTTTCTAATGTAGCACAGCTCTCTGAATTCGGAAGTAATGGGGGCGGGGGGATGAAGCGAGGGGCGGGCCTGCGAAAGCCGGCAGCGATCGCACCACCATGGTGATATCACTGCCGGCTTTCGCACCCAATAGCGCCATCATAAAAGGTGGTGCTACTGGACACGCTACTGGCAGCAATAAGGGGTCTTACCTTATCGCCGCCAGCAAAGTTTCTGCAGCGTCCGACCCAACGCCACCCCGACTCCTCCTCTTCCAGTGCCAACGCCGCCCTGACTCCACCCTGATCTAGCTATCGCATGCGAAAGGGTTAGAAAATAACCCCCTAAGTTACTTAATTATCCAGTTTTAAATTTCCTGTTGCTCTGACTGTCTCCAACTTATCAGGCTCTTTAGTAGGATTAAAGCTAACTGGATAAGTTGGAGGTGTACCAGGGCATTTTGGTGTGAAGTTAAATTAGCTGGATGTGAAGTTAAATTAGCTGGATAACTCCAATATTCAAAGTTTTTCAGTATAACCTAAAAACACAGCCCGACCCTCCGGACCCCTTCAACCCCCCCAAAAAAATTTTTTTAAGTACCTGGTGGTCCAGTGGGGGTCCCGGGAGCGTTCTCCCGCTCTCGGGCTGTCGGCTGCCAGTAAACAAAATGGCGCCGATGGCCCTTTGCCCTTAGTATGTGGCAGGGTATCCGTGCCATTGGCCGGCCCCTGTAACATGGTAGGAGCAATGGACGGCCAGCGCCATTTTGTTTACTGGCAGCCTGGGACCTCCACTGGACCACCAGGTACTTAAATTTTATTTTTTTTTGGTGGGGGGGGGTTGGAGGGGTCCGGATGGTGGGGGGATACTAAAGAACTACTTTTAAAGGGTTGGGCTGTGTTTTTGTAAGTGCCCTTTCTTCCTGCCCCCCCCCCCCCCCATAGCGATAAGAGAACCCATGAAATTAATCAAAGGGTTTCCTATCGCTATCGTGGACCCCCCGATATCTGATGAGATTGAAAATATCATCTGATATTTTCAATCGTCAGATAAACGATTCACATCCCTAATATTTAGTATGACGTATAGCATTCTGGTTTAAAGTATGGTTACTGTTAAAAGGAATTCAGTAATTGTGTGCTAAGGCAAAAACATTTTAAAGAAATACATCAGAAAAGAAAGCCTGCCAAACAGAGTTGATAGGGCCATTGGATGGTCAATGTGTAAAGGATGAACTCAGGACAGATAAGGCCATAGCACAGAAGCTAGATGAGCTCTTTTCTTACTACAGAGGCAGCTGGGAGAATTCACAAACCAGAGATGGTAACTTTGAAACAGCCATGAGGGCGCACACATACGCGCATATGCCGGTTTGCACTAAAGGGTGTGGCCATATTATAACACACGTGTATAAGTGCACATGGTATAAACAGGGCCGTGCAAGGGGATTAGGCGCCCTAGGCACCTTCTGCCTTGTGCCCCCCCCCCCTCCCGGTCGCACCCTCCCATCACGTCGCCATCCCGATCTCAGCCCCAATCACACTGGGCCATGAGCAGGCTGGGTGTTGCTCGCAGTTGCACCTCCATCCCCGATCTTGGCACCAATCACGCTGGGCTGCGAGCAGCTGAAACTCTACTCCTCCTCCTTGCTGCTGCTTGCGGCTGGAGGTCCCACAATCCTTGTGCCCCTTAATTGTCAGCGCCCTAGATCCAGGCCTAGTTTGCCTAGTGGTTCCACCGGCCTTGGGTATAAAATAGGCTGTATGTGTGTGTGTACATGTGTGCACAATGTTATATGGACGTGCACATGTGCACACAAATGCTGCCTCTACAACGTAAGTGGAGGCATTTTAGTAGACACACACGCGGACACAATTACCAGTTTCTCAGTTCATTCCCAGTTTGCTCATGTAAAGGATAGGACTTCCCACTCCCCATAGTTAATTAGCCTCCCTTTTACCCTGTTAACCCTTACCCTTATAACCCCTCTGCCTAGCCTAGTTTTTTTTGTTTTAGGACTTGCACATCATCCATAGCAAAAGTAAAGTTACATGGTAGAGACCCTGGCGCAAGCTTTTCCACATAAGTATTTACATGCTGGTTTCATTCATAAATCCTGGGATGCCAATGCCCCACTCAGTCCATGCCCCAGCCCCACCCCTGTAAAAAAAAAATGTGCGTGTGTACCAGGAGATACGCGCATAAGCTGGCGCCTTTTAAATTCCAGAGGGCGTGCGCCATCGTGACCTTATCTTTAGGATTTTAATTAATCAGAGAGAATGGTTTTAATTCAATGCAACAATCATGGTGCTTATGTCTCAAGGTCTATCATTTGGAGAACCAAGGGCTGTCCCTTTTGCCTTCAGCTGTCTAAAATTAAAATGGAGCTGATCCATCTAAGGGAGCAATTGGCCAGGATTCAATTAGTCTCCCCTTTCTTGAAACATCCATCTGGCACCCATCTCCCACAGTGGTTACGGAATCCCAAGAATAAATGTTTTACAATGGGCTCAGGTAGAACTAGACATGTGAAAATCAGGCACCCACCTTCCCCAAGTTTACAGCAACCTGTATCTCAACCACCACTCCCACAAGGTTATCAGACATCCAGGATTCAAAAACCCAGAATCAATTGGATAACAGTAGGTTCTGGCAGAATAAGACCTGTGATGGACATGCGAAGTGAAAATAACATAATCAATCATCTTAAAAAAAACAGAAAAGGTTCCTAGGAAGTGTAACATAGCAAAGGAGAAAATTGAAAAGCTATGACTACAAATGCTCGCAGTTTTGGCAATAAAATCCCAGACCAGCAGGCCTTAATGGTGGAGGCAGACTTGGACGTTGTTGCTGTCACGGAGACATGGTTCATGGATTCTCATGACTGTGATATGGCCATACCAGGCTATAACTTGTTAAGGAATGACAGAAAGGACAAAAAAGGGGGAAGAGTAGCATTTTATGTCAAAAATAATATCCAAGCAACTGAACTACAAGGAATGTTGGGTAGAGAAGAAGCATTATGGTACATCCATTTTTACTGGAGTGGTGTATAGGTCTCCGATTCAAATGGAAGAACTAGACAGAGATCTGATCAAATACATTATAAAGGTGGGAAAGAATAACCTAAGAACATAAGAAATTGCCATGCTGGGTCAGACCAAGGGTCCATCAAGCCCAGCATCCTTTTTCCAACAGAGGCCAAATCAGGCCACAAGAACCTGGCAAGTACCCAAACACCAAGAAGATCCCATGCTACTGATGCCAGTAATAGCAGAGGCCATTCCCTAAGTCAACTTTATTAATAGCAGTTAATGGACTTCTCCTCCAAGAACTTATCCAAACCTTTTTTGATCCTAGCTACACTAATTGTACTAACCACATCCTCTGGCAACAAATTCCAGAGCTTAATTATGTGTTGAGTGAAAAAGAATTTTCTCTGATTAGTCTTAAATGTGCTACTTGCTAACTTTATGGAGTGCCCCCTAGTCCTTCTATTATCCGATAGTGTAAATAACCGATTCACATCTACTCGTTCAAGACCTCTCATGATTTTAAGGACCTCTATCATATCCCCCTCAGCCATTGCTTCTCCAAGCTGAACAGCCCTAACATTTCCAGCCTTTCCTCATAGGGGAGTTGTTCCATCCCCTTTATCATTTTGGTTGCCCTTCTCTGTACCTTCTCCATCACAATTATATCTTTTTTGAGATGTGGCAAAGGGGGAAGTGTTGATTGTTGGTGACTTTAACCTGCTGGACTTGAACTGGAGAATCCCTTCTGCAGAATCTAACAGAAGTAGAGAGATAGTGGATGCCCTGCAAGGGGATTTGTTCAAACAAATGGTAATGGAACCCATGAGGGAGGGAGTTTTACTTGACCTAGTGCTCACTAACGGGGATAATATTTCTAATGTCTGGGTGGGTGCCCACCTCAGCACCAGTAAACATCAAACAGTATGGTTTGATATTGCAAATAGGATCCGGAGAAGTGTCACAAAGACCCGAGTTTTAAACTTCAAAAAACAGACTTTGTCAAAATGGGGAAATATCTGGAGGCAGAACTTGAAGACAGGGAGAAAATGGGAGAGGTTAAACAACAGTGGGCCAAACTAAAAGGAGCAATTACAAAAACAACAAATCTAAATGTTAGAAAAGTAAACAAAAGTAAGAGAAATAAAAATCCAATCTGGTTCACAAAAGAGGTGGCTGATATAATAAAAGCAAAAAAAGCAGCTTTTAAGCAATATAAAGAATCCCAAAAAGTGGAACACAGGGAGGATTTTCTGGTGAAACTGAGGGAGATGAAAAAACGTAATCAAGAAAGCAAAAAGTCAGGCAGAGGAAAGGATTGTCAAAGAGATAAAGCGATGTGACAAAACATTTTTCAGATATATCAGAGAAAGAAGAAAGGTACATAGTGGTAAAGTGAAATTGAAAGGGGATAAGGATCAATGGGTGGAGAGAGATGATGAATTAGCAGAAATATTAAACAAATACTTCAGTTCAGTGTTCACTAAAGAAGACCCTGGAGAAGGATCGTCAGTTGTTATCAAGACTGTAAAAGGGGGTGGAGTAGACGAAACTACATTTATGGAAAATAATGTATGGGAAGAGCTAAGAAAACTGAAAGTGGACAAAGCCATGGGACCTGATGAGGTTCACCCCAGAATACTGAGGGAACTTAGAGATGTGCTGGCAGGTCCATTGTGTGACCTGTTCAATAGATCTTTGGAAAAGACTGGAGAAGAGCGGTGGTGGTCCGGCTTCACAAGAGTGGGAGCAGAAAAGAGGCTGGAAACTACAGGCCAGTTAGTATCAACTTGGTGGTGGGAAAATTAAAGGAGACTCTGCTGAAGGAAAGGATAGTGAACTATCTACAATCCAGTGGGTTGCTCGATCAGAAGCAGCATGGATTCACCAGGGGAAGGTCCTAGCAGACTAATCTAATTGATTTCTTTGATGATGTGACTAGAGAACTGGATCAGGGAAGAGCGCTCGATGTAATTTACTTGGATTTTAGTAAAGCTTTTGATACGGTCCCACACAGAAGACTCATCAACAAAATCAGAAGCTTGGGAGTCAGCTCCAAGGTGTTGGCGTGGATTACAAACTGGTTGACAGATAGAAGACAACAGGTGATGGTAAATGGAACCTATTCTGAAGAGAAAATGGTGTTAAGTGGAGTGCCACAGGGATCGGTGTTGGGACTGGTTCTATTCAACATTGTGAGCGACATTGCAGAAGGAATAGAAGATAAAATTGTCTATTTGCAGATGATACTAAGATCTGCAACAGAGTGGACATGCCGGAAGGAGTACAGAGAATGAGACAGGATTTAAGGAAGCTGGAAGAGTGGTTGAATATGGCAGCTGGGATTCAATGCCAAGAAATGCAGAGTCATGCATCTGGGGTGAGGTAATCCAAAAGAACTTCATGCGTTGGGGGGTGAAGAGCTGATGTGCACGGAGCAGGAGAGCGACCTTGGGGTAATAGTATCTAAAACCTGAAGTCGATGAAGCAAGTTACTAGTTGACCCTCCTACAGTGGTATAAATAGTTTCTTAATATGTATGACACCCCAGAGGCTGACGTTCTCTCTCTCTCGCTCTCTCTACTCCACACCACTCCCTCTGCCCGAAACAGGATTTGTGATAAATATCGCAAATCCCATTTTGGGCATATTGCACCTTAATGCCAGGAAAAAAGGAGTAGTTAAAACATGTGTTACACTATTGCAAGCAATATTAAATACTCCTCATTTTCATAAACCCTGCCCAAACTCCTCCCTTTTGAATACATTTTCAAAATTTGCATTCGCATTGTGAGATGCAAAAAATAACTCATGCATTATGGCATTATCGCGGGTGTTAGTGCCCTAACACTCGTGATAATACCCTAATGCAATTTGAAAAATGATCCTGTTAGCCAGCTAAATAATCCAGCTAACACTGAATATTCCCAGTCACTCCTGCCCGGTTGCTCTGGGATTCCAAAATGTCTACCAATGTAATTTTTCCTGTAAAAAATCTGCAAACAAATAGGTCTGTGCAAGGTATTTTTGGTGGGATTATTTTGAAAGGGAAACAACATGCATACTTTCCCATTGAAAATTGGTGTAAAGTCTATGGATAATTGCCTTTACATTAATGTAGTCTGTTAAAAAAATTATCCCCAAAAAGCACAGGGAAACTCTTGGACTGTTCCAGTGAAATCAGTGAAGCCCCCATGGGTTTCTCACATAGAACAGTGGCTTGTTCATTGGAAATAGCGCACACTTTCAAATGATGATTTATCCAGAAATAAAAGAAGATCTAGAAATTCTTAGACTTTAATCAATTTTTGCATGCTTTATATTTCATAGGACAACCTCATATTAATTTTTACCATAGGTTAAATAGTTATTTACCCAGGAAAATGGCTGGGTATAAAATTGCCCATCCAATATGCAGGTAAACGTACTCACACATCTCTGTAAATTTACCCAGGCTGAATGGAGGCATTCCAGAGGATTGGGGAAGGATTTGCATTTACATGCACATAGTACTTCTGAATTTTCAAGCATGCATGCATAAAATCTCCTGAAACATGTCTGCCCACATAGTGGTGAGTGAAATAATGCCCCAATAGTTTTGGTGGGAGAATTTTCCAAGTTAGCTTAGGTGTGTAAGTTCACTTTGAAAGCTACATATGCATATATTTGCCATCCAATTTATGTGGGCTGCTACAAAATATTCCCATTATAGATTACTATCCATTACCTGTTGAGATAAAATGAGCCAATCCTAGAGAATTAAAGGTTTGACTCAGTGCATGAAGTATAAGCAAAGAAGGTCATAAAACTGAATTGCTTAGATTATTTTATAGTAAATGTTTCAAACTCTGAATCTAGACTTGTGAAGAAATGGAGATCTGCTCGTACAGTAGCATTTATTATGAGCATCTATTATAACCGTCTGTAATTCTAGAATCAACTGCTGAGCAAAAGACTATATATTTCCCCAAGTTTGTTCCATGTGATACAGCATAAACAAGGTTATTTATATAGATTTTTATGAACTCTGTAAAAAATATTATATTGAAGCCCCAACAATGGATTTTATTTTATGATTAATAAATGAACAATATTTTTGCATAGTTCTGTTCAAGTCCTGTCATTGATAAATCAGAAAAATTTGTTAGTGGGCTCTGTAAATGTTTAATTTATAGTAAAGGATGACACATTCTATAGCTTTTAAGGTGAAGATGTTTTATTTCCTAAAGATCTTTTGTTGCAGTATCACAGCTATATATATTGGGGTTGATTCACCCATTTTGCAGCCAGAAAGCATCATGTTTTTAATTCACCCCTAGAGTACAGTCTGTTCAGGTGACCGAATAGCAGCAAATCACATGCAAATGAGTGTAAAATGAAAGATTTTATGCCTGCCTTGTTTCGAGCCACAGAATTAACTGTCTCATTTCCCTATAGATAAGCCTTTTTTTGATATGCAATCACTTGCCTGACATCAGTAGCATCTAGAATTGAGCAGGGAAAAAGCACAGAGTATGCGCCGGCCATGATATCAGCGTGATCTAAGGGTAGGAAGCCAAAATGACTGCATAAACTTCAAACTCCACAGAGCCTTATTTGCATGCTTTCTGAAATGCTTATTCATCCCAACTTCATAAGATTCAAGGAAAAAAGCACCAGCACTTAAGAATATATGAAAAAAAAACAACTTTTTACTGTCATAAAACAAACCATCACTGTTTTAGCAAACTGCAGGGCATGAATAATTTCTAGAAGGTAAGGTCAACATGTGTATGAAGGTAAAGAAACCCACACTTATTCAGTGTGCCTAATCGATTTCATTGTTCTGTACATTTCTGAAGTGTATTGTGTCCTTTTTGAGATGGTGGCCCAGAATTGAACACAGTATTCAAGATGTAGGCAATATAATGAATTGTTTAGTTATGCATTTTAAATTTCCAGGCTGCTTTTTCAAAATTAATTCAAAATAATTTCAAGAATGCCAAAATATTGGGGTAGATTTTAAAAGATGCGTGCACGCGGTTCCCGGTGCACGCACATAGACGCGTCAATTTTATAATATGCGCACGTGGTTCCCGGCGTGTGCATGCTATGAAATCCGTTGGTTGCGCACACATGCGCGGGCGGCACGCGCAAGGGGGGGTGAATTTTTGCAAAGTATGCATGGCAACGCAGTCGGGCCCTCCCCAATTAAGGAGCAGACTGGGAAGGAACTTCCCTAATCCCCTGCCTAACTTTCCATCCCCTTCCCTTCTCCTCCCCACCCCCTAAACCTAACCTACCTTTCCTCAATTTTTTTATTGTATTACTTACTACTCTTCAGAAGCAGAGGTAATTTATGCGTGCCGGCAGCTGGCTGGCGCGCACGTCCCCAGTCCTGACCATCCTCCATCCTGCTTTTCTGTGCACTTCCCCGGCGCCGGCAGAAATTAACGCCTGCCTTTGGGTAGGTGCTAATTTCTTAAAGTAAAATGTGCGGCTTGGCTGCACATTTTACTTACTGTATCGCGCGAGAATGATTAATAGGGCCATCAACATGCATTTGCATGTTGCAGGCGCTATTTGTCTTGGGGGGGTTGGATGCGTGTTTTCGACGCGCTATTACCCCTTACTGAATAAGGGGTATAGCTAGTGTGTCGAAAATGCGCGTCTAAATGCTGGTTAACAGTGCGCTCCGGTGGAGCGCACTGTACTGTATTGGCCCAATTGTGTAACTTCTGCATGGTTATTTTTCCCTATATGCAACACCTTGCATTTGTCCACATTAAATTCCTTCTGCCATTTGGATGCCCAATCTTCCAGTCTCGCAAGGTCCTCCTGCAATTTATCACAATCTGTTTGTGATTTAACTGCTCTGCAGTAAAAACTTTATTTTAAAAAATAGCTTGGGAATGAAGAGTGATTTTTATGTGATTGGGTTAGTGTGCAGAAGAGCCCCAGAGAGAGACAAAACTCATAAGGGCTTTGAAAAGGCTGTCTGTTCCCTTCTGTGCAAGAACTCAGGGAGGTATGGCCCTCCCTGAGTGTCCCCATACCCAAGAGCTGACTGGGATGGGTGCCATATTGAAGATCAGCATACCAGATCACTTTGTTTTAGTTTTATTTTCAAAATTATATGCACATTAGTTTGTAAAGTGTCAGCATGTCCTGGCGTAAGATGCTTGTATATGCAGAATGGATGATACATGAAAGAACACAAAAACATGCCTGTTGCTCACAGCTGAATAATATTTGACAAAAGACATAAGGCTTGATATATAAAGGGCCAATTTTCCAAAAAGGCTCAGCACTTCAAATAGGTACCTAAGATTTCAGCTGAAAATGTTCCTAAATGAAGGCAACTAAAAGCAATGAGGATAACTTTCAAATAACTGCACATGGCAACATATACACATGTATGTGGCCATGCGAAGATTTATTATAGTATATAAAATATGTGTATCTTTACCCTGCAACAAACATGTGTGTGGCACAACATGAGTGGTCAAGGCTTTTCTCAGTGCTTTTTTAATTACAGTGCTTTCAATCTTCTTTTATTTATATTCTACTTTTTGGCACTTCAAAATGGATTACATTTTGAAGTGCACACGCAGGTTTTAAAATCTGCCCCACAGTGCTTTAAAATTTTCAGCATGCACATAACAATCACCAAGACATTTACCAAATCTTTCTTTCTAAGGGCTGCCTCCCCTCTATATTCACTGTCACTGTCTTCGTCTGCAGTTCCCGAGCCTCCCTCTTGCTTCCCTCTGAGCCTACATTATATCCTGCTCTGGGAGCCACCCATTACCCATAATGCTCTATCTAAGCTGGACCAGGACCAGACAGCTGGTACCTGTCTTTTACAGAATTCTAAGGACTTTTTATGTGTGGTCCTTCACATACCCCTCTCCCAGCTCAATCTTACCAAATTGGGCATCTACTCCTACTAAGGCTGAGTCCCGTCATAGGAATCCGCTATGTGTTTGCTTCATTTTTGCCCTAATCTGGGGCTTCTTTTCAGCTTCTTTGACCCATACCAGTTTTTGGTTATGAAGTCCTAAACTAGGGACTGACTTGCTCTTTAACCTAAGGAACCCACTTTAACAGGGGTCCTTTCACCGTTCCCCAAGGTGTCATTCTCCCACCCTTTTGAGGCCTCAGCTGAGGGTTCCCTGTACAACCCCAGTTTCTCTTGTACCAAACCAAAATTTTCTCTTGTTTTTCTCACCAGAGTCCCACTCTTTATAATGTCCAGTTCATCTTTTGCCTTCTTCACCTCCTCTACTTTCTGACGGTTAGTGGCCCAGTATTCCTGAATAAGATCTGATCCCTCTTCAGCCAGCTACCACCACCACCTCAGCACATTCCTTGCCTTCTTTCTCTGGCCTTATCCCTTCAGCTTCCATGTTTGCGTCACTCCACAGGAGTGGGCTATCCATGATAAGGCACTGCCACTGCTTACTAAGAGACTGCTGCTGCTCTCCAGCTTGCAGTGCTGCTTTTGCCTCCTGGATTTCCATCATCTCTTCCCCTAGCTCAGGCTCCTTCTCAGCCCACTGGGTATATTGGTGCAAGGAGGCTCCGTCTGTATCAGCGCATTCCTCCTCTCTCTCATTTAGTGCATGCACTGCTAGTTCTTGTTGTTTCTTCTTTACCATGGTGACCTTTCTGGTGAGTGCTCTCCCCTCACTGTACCCTTGTGCCATTTCTGTCACAATCTCTTTTATGCAATATACCAATATCTAATATCACCACAAAGCAAAACCAATGGGCCAGATTTTAAAAGCGCTACGCGTGTAAATCCAGAGGATTTACACATGCCAGGCCTATTTTAAAAAGGCCCGGCGACGCGTGTAAAGCCCCGGGACGAGTGTAAGTCCCGGGGCTTGCAAAAAGGGGTGGTCCGGCTATTTGCCGCTGTGTCGGAGGATCGCGTGCTGGCAAACTGCCGGCATGTGCAAAAGGTAAGACAAAGGTCAGAGGGGTTTAGAGTAGGGCTAGGAGGGAGAAGGTTAGGGGAAGGTTAGGGGAGAAGGGTTAGGGGAAGGGCTAGGAGGGAGAAGGTTAGGGGAAGGGGGGAAGGTCAGGCTAGAGGGAAGGGAACTGGGGAAGGCAGCGCGGCTCTGCGCACGCAAGGTGCACAATTGTGCACCCCCTCGCGTGTGCCGACCTCCGATTTTATAACATGCGCGTGCCTGCGAGCGCATGTTATAAAATCGGGCATACATGTGTGCGCGCAGGGTAGCCCGTGCACCTGTACGCCCGCGTGCACCTTTTAAAATCTACCCCTATGTGTACAAATATTACACCTGAAAATTCATGTATTAGAAATGGAAAAAATAAACGTTTTGAACAAAAAAATACTCTCCACAGAGAATCTAAAAAAATTATTAAGGAATGGGTTGATAGTTTCATATAAAATTAGCAACCGTTACCTGCCTGGATGATTGTAGCTATGATGTAATTATAATCATTAACTACCAACCACCTTCCATCCTACCTACAAATAATTTGTATATTTTATTAGAAAACAATTTTTTTATTAATGATTATGCATGTGAATAAAAATATACTGGGTGAAGAAAAACACTTATAAGTAAAACCTCGGCATCTGTCTATGATATATTCAGTTTCTTATTGTTCTCCTAATGAGGCCACGCTTCAAACAGTGTCCTTCCTCAGGGAGTATTTCTTGTCTTTAAATGTGCTGATATATTAACCGATGTCAGCATCTCGGGCACGTTGAACATGCATGCAACGGGTAACATCATGTAATGAGTACATCATAAAGAAGCCTTGGAAAGCATACTTCCAACTTTTTAAATAAAAATCTATATAATCATTATTAAACACACTTTTTTCTAATAAAATATACAAATTATTTGTAGGTAGGATGGTAGTCGATAGTTAATGATTATAATTACATCATAGCACCGACCATCTGGGCAGGTAACGGTTGCTACTTTTATATGAAACTATCAACCATTCCTTAATAATTTTTGTACACAATCTCTTTTATTTCTGTCACCAGCACTATCCAATCGCCTCTCTGAGTGGTCTGAACTTTGTGCAATGTTGCAGTTGGCTTTCCTGGCTGTATTATTTCTTCACCCTTTCCCTTAGTTCTTATCACAGTCTTGTCAAACTGTTCAATTGCTTCTGTTTTTTTTTTGTCTTCACCTTGAAGCAGCTCCTTTTCTTGGCTCTCAGGGTTCTTCTGGCAGGCTAGTTCTGGAGGAACCCCATGGCTGTTCTGCCTTCTGCATGAGCTTGCTTTTAGTCTGCTCTACTGGCTGTGTCTGGATAAACCTGGGTGTGGTCCTTTGAAATTCCTCACTTTTAAAAGGCTTTTCTTTTCAAGGAGTCCTAGCCTATAAGACCTCATCACAACTTCTTGGCCCATAAACCACAGTTACTGTGCGTTTACATGTTCTTTACTTGCCCTCTGCTGGGCCTGTTCTTGCACTTCTGGGTGCATCTCTACCATCTGCCCCAACAGTGCAGTCAATATCAGTGCTACCTCAGACCTCCCTGTAGCACCATCCTCTGCTTCCAGAAGGCCAAAGTCCTTCTCTGGTTTCATTATTTCCTCCTGTCTCTTTGCTGTCTTGATTTGTCCAGTTGCTTCTGTAACTGCGGTAATTGCGTTCTCACAGCAGTTCTTGCTGTAGTTCTCTCCGGCTCTGCATGAGAATTGAAACTGTTTTCCTTTTCTTATGGCCTGGCTTAGCATTGTCTCGGCTGCTGGGTCTTAAAGGTCTGTTCCAGCTGCTGCTTCTGCCACCTTTGCCTCTCCATGATGTTTTGGCACCAAACTTCCATGTCCTTCATGGAACCTGGCAGAAGCTTTCTTGGCTTTCCTGCCTTTATCACATACACAACTTTTTAAATTTTTTTCCTCAGGGAAGCATTCAAGCAGTACAGTGTTGTTTTTCATGGGCCAAACACTGTTGCGTTCCACTTTTTTCTCTTTTTCTGGAAACATTCTGGCAGCAGAAACTTTTCTTTTAAGGATCATGCCCTGTTCAACCACACACACAAACTTTTCCTTCTTTTTTTCTGACAGGGAAAAATGTAATCCCCCCTCCAAAAAAACTTTGCTTCTCCAGCACTTACTTTTATTTCCCTCTTTATGCAGGCAGAGCTATTCTCTTTGGCCTGTTTCAACTTAAGTTTTAGATAACCCCTGTAACATTTAACTTCAGACTACCTCTTCAGCTAGGCCCGGGAAAATTCCCTTTCCTGTTATCTTTCTCTGTGTACTTCCCTTGTACGAGCAGGCTCTGTGTCCTCTTTAGTAACACATGTTCCCAAACAGTGGGGAAAATGTTTTTCCTTTTCTTTCTTTCTCTTTTCCTCCTTTGGAGGCTTGAGAACTGCTCTGTTTCTACATAGCTCAGACTCTTCTGTAACCCAGTCTCTGCTCTGTACAACATTTAGAGCAACCAAGCTGCCAAATAAACTTCCTTTCCTTTTATTTTTTTCTCCTGAGGGATGGACCTCTGGTTGTACCTTGTTTAATGCAAATAATCCACAAGCTGACATCATAGATGGCACAACACATGAGTGGTTAAGGTTTATCTCAGTGTTTTTCATTTACAGTGCTTTAAATCTTCTTGACAATGCTCTAAATCTTCAGCATTCTGGTAGCATTCACTAAGACAACACATTTAACAAATCTTACTTTTCAGGGGCTGCCTTTCCTCTCTACTCACTGTTATTATCTTCCTCTGGAGTTCCTGAGCCTACCTCCTGTACCCCTCTGAGCCTACGTTATATCCTGCTCTGGGAGCCACCCGGTACCCATAATGCTCTGTTTTAAGTTGGACTGGGATAAGACATCTGGGACTAGTCCTTTACAGATTTCTAAGAACTTTTATGTATGCTCCTTTGTAGTACGTGTATAGGCTTACACAGATTCAATGCATTGGAACCAAGTATATGAATTTATTGAATGCAAGTACTTTACTCAACTATTTTAAAAATATACATGCGTATATTTTACGCATAAAAGTAAAGCAGGATTAAAACTCAGGGAGGATAACTTTCAAAACTGCTCATCTACACCCATTTATGTGTGTATATGGGTGCATGCAAAGTTGCTACTCTATTTTATAACTAATAAGTCTGACCTGGGCTATGTGAACTTCCTCCTTGCACCCATCAAATGTGACTGCTCTTCTTTTGCCCCATCAATCATTGCCTCCTTCCTTTCCACCTCAGCCTCCTTCCTGTAAACTCCACTTTTATCCCCACTATACTTACCCATGCTGTTAATGTTTGTGCTCTTTCATGGCCTTCAGCATGCAAAGGCATATGACATCTTCCATGCTTCATTCTCTCATTGATCAATTATTCTCAGTCTGCTCTTCTAAGACCTTTACTGACACAGAAGACTGATGAACAAACATGCATACTCAATTACGCAACCTCTTAATCATAGATCTAGAACAATGGACAAAGGAAAGGTCATAGAAAAATGAGTACAAGGCAGCTCAAGCCATGCAGATATATGATTTTTTCCTCTCCTGGAACTCTCTGCTCTCGTCTGTGGCTGGTGCCCTGTTGCTGACAATCAGCCCCTCTGTGCTTGGCTAACATTATACAGGTTTGCAGCAAGGATACATAGCCAGGAGTAAAAGAGAAGTAAGTATGTTCAGTTTAGCATGTATGTACTATTTTTTGTGGTCATATGTTATTTAGTGCTCAGATTGACTCTTTACCTTTTTGTGCTAGCATGTACACTAATTGTACTGTAAAAAAATTAATGGGTACCCTAACAAATTTAGGGTCTGATTTACTAAGGCAGGGGTGGAAAACTCCGGTCCTCAAGAGCCATATACAGCACAGGTTTTCAGGATATCCACAAAGAATATACATGAGTTAGATTTGCATGCATTGCCTCAAATGTATGCAGACCTATCACTTGTATATTCATTGTGGATATCCAGAAATTCAGGCCTGTTTGTGGCTCTAGAAGACTGGAGTTGGCCTCTCCTATACTAAAGCTTTTCTCCCATTCTGTGTCTATGGGAAAAATGCGTAGTAAATGAGACCGTTAATGTATTGCCTGCTAAGTGCTGTTTTAGCATGTACTATATACTAAATTGTTTTAGAAATGCTCTCTGAAACTTCCAAGAAATGCTGAAAAAATATTTAGTTTTATATTTGAATCTGGACCTTCATAAATGCATACAGTGGGCTCACAAAAAGAAACTTGAATTGCACACCCCTCTTTCCTCTGCTTCTTTTATATAATCATCAGTCCATTTGACTCTCAATTACTCAAAAATGTCATTTTTAGTTTCATCTTTTTTTATGCAAATAAAAACCCATAGGTCATAGAAAGACACAATTTCCCTAACTTAGCATGTCTGATCACTATTCCCATTTCCCATAATGGTCCATATTTCAGAGTTGTAAATTCCTGCATCAGGGGGCTTTCTTTCATTAGCATTTCTGTAAAGGAACAAATGTTGCCATTATTTAAATGTACATGCTCCAACTACATGTCACAAAGTGGCTCCATACTATAGGATGTCAAAACTGCTATATGACAGCAACATTCTAGCTATATTGTGAGTCCCTTTTAAATACAATTTTTTGCTCAAAAAACTAGTTATTAAACATAATATAGTAAACTACTTTCATAATAATGAGTACACTTTACTTCTCTATTCAAAACCCATGGTTGAATAGTGTCCAAGGTATGCATATCCAGTATTGTTCTCTTTCATTCAATAACATCTCCCTGTTCCCACCACACCATGAGGCTTGAACCAACCATCTTGGAGCTCCAATACTCCTTTGCCATATAGTGTTGGGCCATTGGTGCACTCAGTTTTTTAGCTATGACACAACTTCTAACCTGATTTTAACAGCCTGGGTGATATATGCAATGGTCTGCCCATGGGAGCTAGTTTACATAGGTGAACAAAGTGTGCAATAAAAGCATATTTAAATGAGCACAGAAGTTTACTGTATAGGTGAACTCAAGCTGCTCAGTTAGGTTATCTGAGAGAGGTGGGAGGGGGAAAGCAGCAGAATGCTAGAAGAGAGAGCAATGGAAATTTATTGAAAGCAAGAGGTAGGAATGGGAAAGGTACTGAGATAAAGGCTGATGTGGAGATGGAAAAATAGGTGGTGACAAAGGTGATAAATAGCTAGGGGTGTGCATTCGTTTTCGATGTATTGGCAATCTGCAACGTATATGTCCCTATTCATTGTATTTGTGGGATCACGAAATGTATGGCGAACCCCCACGAATACAACGTATCTAACGAATAAACCCCCCACCCTCCTGACCCACCCCAGTGCCATCTTGTGCTCCTACCATGTGACAGGGGCTGACCAATGGCACCGGTAGCCCCTATGACATAGTGAGGGCAAAGGCTATCGGCGCCATTTTGAATACTGGCAGCCGACGGCCCGAGTGCAGGAGACCACGCCAGGACCTCCGCTGGACCACCAGGGACTTTTAGTCAGTCTTGGGGGGGTCAGGAGGGTGAGAAGTTGTAGTTAATTAAATTTAAAGGGTTGGGATGGGGGGTTTTTTGGGAAATGAATACATACATAACTAATGAATGGATCGGGGTCCCCCGAGAATGGATGCAACGGATTTGGCTCCCCACGAATACAAATACCGAATGGGATGAATCTGTCCCTGCTGCACATCCCTATAAATACCAAAGGAAAGAACTGGAAGGGAAGAAGAAAGATCACAGAATGAGAGGCAGACGAGAAAGTTGAAAGATTGAAGAAAATGTTCGGATGATTTAGAAGAGATGCCAAACAGGGAGGAGAAATAGAATCAGATAAGAGAAAGTTGGAGAGAATGAGTGAGAAAGGAGGAGAAAGACAGAGCTCCAGTCCCTGGTGGCAGCAGTAGTGGAAGTAAAGGAGCAACCTCACCATTGTTCCACTATCCTTGATGATACTTAAGTATTTTCTAAGAATATTCAGAACAACTGCTAAATTATTCTGAAGTTATACTCCTGATTTAAGAAGCTGGGGAAATATAGACTGAGCAATTTATATTTAAGAAAAGAATTAAACATAGAAATAACGGCAGACAAGGACCAAATGGCCCATCCATTCTGTCCAGCAAGCTTATGGTCTGCCACACCATGTAGGTTACTCCCATGCTTATCAGTTTCCCAGACTGTAAAAGTCATGAATCTAATTCTCCTTTACCCCTTGCCATTGAAGCAGAGAACACTGTTGTCATTGCATCAAAATTATCTGGCTTATTGGTTATTTATTTATTTAAAATCTTTTACATACCGTCGTTTAGTAATACACCATCACAACGGTTTACAGAGAGGCACGTAAATTTATATTAAGGGTAGTAACAGCCACATCTGCAAGTTACCCCCTTGATAATTTGTTATGCAGGCTGTAAAAGCCTGGGCCTTTGGTGGTTGCTGTCTGAATCCAATTCCTCTTTGAAGCAGAGAGCAATGTTGGAGTTGCATCAATAGTATCAAAGGGGTAGTTTTTAAAAGAAATATGCAGGGCCTATATGGGCACGTGCTACCCGTCGCGTGCACATATACGGTTTCTCTTCCTGGCTGGGACCCTTGCCACACAGACAAGAAAAGGAGGTGAGCTACTAAGGACACCTGCAAAGAGTGAAGAAGAGAGAGTTCCCTATGTATGACCCAGATGAACACAGATGTGAAGTAAGATACATAACATATCAAATGGTCATTTATTTAATCTCTGCAAATCAAAGTATTTTTTGAACATCCACAGCATGTCCTGCCTGTTTCTACAGCTCTAACATCACCAATGGGGACAGTAACACTCCTCAGGGAGGATTCCCGTTCACTGTCTGGGCCTTTAAGGTTAAACCTTTCCCTCATAGAAAGAATCCACGCCTTGGGACTTGTTCAAATTGGGGAAGTGGCAAAAGGAGATAGCCCCAAAAGAAATTCTTTTACGTACCCCTGGGCTACCATAAAATCCGAAAAAGGGTTACAACAGCTTCCCAATCCAGCCATTTGTTAGGTCGTAAGAAGAAGGAAGAGAAAACACGCTAGCCACATATCTTGACTACACTCTGGGGTAGATTTTCAAACAAGGCGCGTTGGCGTACTTTTGTTGGTGCTCCAGGCGCAAACAAAAGTACGCGGGATTTTAGTAGATACGCGCGGAGCCGCGCGTATCCGCTAAAATCCTGGATCGGCGCACGCAAGGCTATCAATTCTGTATAGCCGGCGCGCGCCGAGCCGCGCAGCCTACCCCCATTCCCTCCGAGGCCGCTCCGAAATCGGAGCGGCCTCGGAGGGAAATTCCTTTTGCCCTCCCCTCACCTTCCTCTCCCTTCCCCTACCTAACCCACCCACCCGGCCCTGTCTAAGCCCCCCCCTTACCTTTGTCGGGGGATTTACGCCTCCCGGAGGGAGGCGTAAATCCCCGCGCGCCAGCGGGCCTCCTGCGCGCCGGGACGCGACCTGGGGGCGGGTCCGGAGGGCGCGGCCATGCCCCCGGGCCGCCCCGGGCCGTAACCACGCCTCCGGGCCCGCCCCCGAAACGCTCCCGGCACGCCCCCTAAACGCGCGACGACCGGGCCCGCCCCCCGACACGCCCCCCTTGGAGAACCCCGGGACTTACGCGAGTCCCAGGGTCTGCGCGCGCCGGTGAGCCTATGTAAAATAGGCTCACCGGCGCGCAGGGCCCTGCTCGCCTAAATCCGCCCGGATTTGGGTGGATTTAGGCGAGCAGGGCTCTTAAAATCCGCCCCTCTATCTACAGGAGCCATGTTTGCATATGGCTTACCTGCACTAGCAGAAGTAACTGAATCTGCATTGCCTCCTCCCTACATCCACACTCCATCTCTGACTGGTTTCTCCTTAAATCTTAGAGAGCAAAGATCCCTTATCCACTATAGTATCTCTGTCATTAGGACTTCAGTCCTCATATGTCAACTACATTGTAAATGCCATAGAGCAGGGGCTATCTGTATCTGGGTATCTGTACAGAGCTACATATGCCTTATAGTACTATAAAAATGTTTAATAGTAGTAACTGGTGTAACCACTGTCATTGGGGATTGATAAGAGCAGGATAGAGAAACATTTGGCTGGGTTGATACAATATATATAAAGTGAACCTTGCAAATATTTATTGGCCGCAAATGAAGTGCATTACAAGAGACAACAGTATAGGTAGGACTTGGAAATTACTTTATTCTTGCTATTTTGAAGATAAGAAATGCAGGAATGTGTTCAGATTAGAGAGCAAGAGACTGCAAGAAATGATCTGTGTATGCTAAAGAGGATTTGGGGGGTGGGGATAGGGGTTGGGGGTCTAAATTCATGTTTCAAATGATTTGATAACCAAATAAAATAGGGTAGCTAGAACACTTTAAACATTAATGTAAACACAATGGCCCAGAGTGAGAAAACAGCCGGTGGTGAGTACAAGTGGACTCCAGCCACGATGGCTAATTATGAATCACAGAAAATCAATTAATCATTTAACTCCAATATTCAGTCTATTTCTGAATTATTTTTAAATAATTTTAAATGCAAATAAAATCAACAGCAGAGCTGTATGATGACATCCCTGCTTAAAAGATAGTAAGTAGATAGAGTCTCGACATTAGTCGATGATTTGGCGGTGCCTACATGGCAATGGCTGTTTCTGAGGCACTGAAACATTTATCTGTTAGATATGCTTATATCTCTGGCCAGAATTAGTCACAAAAGCCAGGTATAATGAAGTAAAGTGTATATAAGAGTCAAATAATTTGAAGATAGGAATGTAACCAAAAGAATTGTGAGGATGGAATAATATATAATAATTGCACATTTCAATTAGAAGAACAGTATCTATTGTCTAGTCCAGCTTGCAGGAAGTATCACCATTTTAAGCTAATTAGTAATTGCATGCCAAGAAAAATGTAAACTCCACATCAAGAGCAAAGTTAACATTTTGCATTGGTTGATAAAAATCTAAGCACAAATAGGTGAATTTTCAAAACAGTTATTCACTTAAATGTAACATACTATCATAGCAATTTTCAAAAGCCATTTTCACTTGTAAAGTGTACTTACACGAGTAAATCCTATGGACAATTCATTGGTATATATTGTAACAATTTTCAAAAGCTCACTTACATAGGTAAAGTGCATTTATATATGTAAAAGCCATATTTAAGAGTGTAAATACTTTTGAAAATCAGGCCCAAAGCTTCAATGAAGACAAGAACAGAAACAAAACCACCACAGGTTTGATTGACTAATAAAGTAAGAGTTGTTGTATCAGTTTTAATGCAAAAGATATCCCTTACTGAACAAGTACATTCAACTTGTAAAGCAAGTAAAAGTTTCAATATGAATTATGATATCAACAATTAATTTATCCTTTCCCTTTTAAAGATATGAGAAAAGAATACATATGGTAGGATATGTAAACAAAAGGTTGAGTGCTATTTCATGTTTTTGTTTACATCTAAAGACATGAGAAGAAACGAAGAAAGACATAATATAAATAAAAACAGAAACATAAATTTACATTTTATTGCTAGTTATGCAATAAGGGGCAGATTTTCGCGCGTAGGTGGGGTTACGCCCGCCGGGCCTATTTTAGAAAGGCCCAGTGATGCACGTAAAGCCCCGGGACGTGCGTATGTCCCGGGCTTTGAAAAAGGGGTGGGGAGGGGGCGGGGCGGGGTCAGAGGGTCCCGGCACAGTGGCCATTTGCCGCTGTGCTGGGAGATCCTGTGCCGGCAGGCAGCTGGCATGTGCAACTTGTGCCTGCCAGAGGCAGGCGCAACAGGTAGGACAAAGGTCCGGGGGGGGGGGGGGGGGGGGGGGGGGGGGGGGGTCTAGATTAGGGCTAGGGAGTGGGGAAGTTAGGGGAAGGGGAAGGGAGTTTAGCGAAGGGGGTTGGGAAGTTTCCTCCCAGGCTGCTCCGATTTTGGAGAGGCCGGGGAGGGAACGGGGAAGGCCGCAGGCGTCGGTGCACGCAAGTTGCATAATTGTGCTCCCCCTTGTGCTCGCCGACCCCCGATTTTATAACATGCGCATCCACGGGCGTGTGCCGGGTAGGGCGCGCACATGGACACCTGCTCGCAACTTTATAAAATCTACCCCTTATTGTTTTGTTCAGTGGACTGATATTATAAGAAGATACAATTCCATATTTTAAACTGCAAGCCAGCCTACAGGTTCAAGAAGTCTGCATCCTTCCATGAAATCATACTTAATATAAAAAGTATGGCAGACTGTAATTCAATAAATATTGACCAAAGTTGTTCATTTTCAATTAGCTTGGATATTGACCTTCATCATTCAATTAATTAAATCAGTTTGGCCCTAAAGACAAAGAATTAGATAAAGGTTTTAAAAATCTTTATATGATGTCTTTTAATTAAAGTCCCCAGAGGTAGTTTACAAATCACCAAGCAAATCTTGTGGCTGGAAAATGTGATCTAGAGAACTAAATCACAAGCCATTTCAGATGTTTATAGCAAATATGCCTGGCATGAACTGGGGCAGGTAATGGCTTTGGCTTTCAAATTCTATTATACAGGCAATTCTAAGACATATCAGTAACTTAAAGTTACACTAATGTTCTGAAAATGCAAGGAATTCTTCAAATTACAGAGCCTATATTTCTCTCAGCAGTTTGCCCTGCTTCCGTAAATAAAAAAAAACAACAACCCACATTTCATTCTATTTAACTTGAAAGGAGGAGTGGAAAAGGGAGTTTGAAAGTTATACATTTATCCAAAAATATCTCTAGCAGCTAAAAGCTCCATTTTTAGCAGTCTTGCTTTGACTATATTTGTTTTTGCACAAATTAACTGAGCTAAACTCTGATGTCAGCACATAATCGCAGAAATGTGAGAACTTAACTTTCCAAGTTGCAAGAACTGCAATTTTCTAAAGAAAACGAAAGAAGTTCAGCCAGCAATTCTGCATTCACGGGCTAATTTTAAAACGAGCGCACGTATCGCCATACATGCGTGCATCTGCGCTCATGCGGAGAGATGTTTGAATTTTAAATCATACACATATGATTTAAAATACACCTACCGTATTTCGAGCAAACCTACTTCGCATATCTCCCATAGGGCTTTGCAGCTTTAACCTAAATGGATTTGAAACCATGCATGCCCGAGGGACATTCCCAGTTTTTCAAAATAGTCCACCAGTTTGCCCAGTCTTAAGGTGTCCAGATCCATCTGGTTTTTCCTTCCCAGTTGACCCAGACCCCAAGCCCAAAACCAAGAGATCTGAATAATTGCTCCTTATTGGTCTCTCCATCCCCACTCCAGGATGTAAAAGTCCCAGGCTGCAGTATAGAGGGAGGATTAGGTTCGGTATAACTATGTCCTTATTACTTGGATTTGGTGTTGTGGGAGAGGCTAAGCTGAAGGTGTTTTCAAACACTATGTTTTTTTGTTTTTTTTTGGGGGGGGGGGGTTAGTAATTTAAAAAAAATGGAGCTTTGGTTTTGTTTTAAATGTCACTTGGTGTATTTGCAACAAATGTAGTTATTGTTTTGTTACTATTGCTGCCAGTCTCTGATGTGTGGCAAAATAACGCACTGTATTATTTACTTAGTGCAACCAATTCTACATGTGCTGGAGAACCCCAGAAATCTTGCCAAGGCTTGGAGACTCTGTGACTTGTTATGGAAAGTAGTGATTAGATCATTCTCTTAGGTTTCCACTTTTTTTTTAACTATCCTCGTTTTACATTCATAATTTCCCACTGTATTACAGACTACAGGATATAGTTTTCTAGTTGACTAGAAGTCCCAGTGGAAATGCTGGTGCACTGCACTTGATATACTAATGAGAGGCTTCTAAGTAAACTAAAAAGTCATGGGATAGGAGGCCTATATTAGAAAGACTTGGTTTAATGGAACAAAGTCAATATGGAGTTACCCAAGGGAAGTCTTGCCTAACAAATCTGCTTCATTTTTTTTGAAGGGGTTAATAAAATGTGGATAAAGGTGAACCAGTAGATCTAGTATATTTGGATTTTCAGAAGGTGTTTGACAAAGTTGCTCATGAGAGACTTCTAAGAAAACTAAAAAATCATGGGATAGGAGACTATGACTTTTCGTGGATTACAAACTGGTTAAAAGACAGGAAACAGAGAGTAGGATTAAATGGTCAATTTTCTCAGTGGAAAAGGGTAAACAGCGGAGTGCCTCAGGGATCTGTACTTTGACCAGTGCTTTTCAATATATTTATAAATGATCTGGAAAGGAATACGAGGAGTGAGGTTATCAAATTTGCGGATGATACAAAATTATTCAGAGTAGTTAAATCACAAGCGGATTGTGATACATTGCAGGAGGACCTTGCAAGACTGGAAGTTTGGGCATCCAAATGGCAGATGAAATTTAATGTGGACAAGTGCAAGGTGTTGCATATAGGGAAAAAAAAACCCTTGCTGTAGTTACACGATGTTAGGTTCCATATTAGGAACTACCACCCAGGAAAAAGATCTAGGCATCATAGTGGCTAATATTTTAAAATTGTTGGCTCAGTGTGCTGGAGCAGTCAAAAAAGCAAACAGAATGTTAGGAATTATTAGGAAGGGAATGGTTAATAAAATGGAAAATGTCATAATGCCTCTATATCGCTCCATGGTGAGACCGCACCTTGAATACTATGTACAATTCTGGTCACCACATCTCAAAAAAGATATAGTTGCGATGGAGAAGGTACAGAAAAGGGCAACCAAAATGATAAAGGGGATGGAACAGCTCCCCTATGAGGAAAGGCTGAAGAGGTTAGGGCTGTTCAACTTGGAGAAGAGACGGCTGAGGGGGGATATGATAGAGGTCTTTACGATCATGAGAGGATGTGAATTGGTTATTTACACTTTTGAATAATAGAAGGACTAGGGGACATTCCATGAAGTTAGCAAGTAACACATTTAAGACTAATCGGAGAAAATTATTTTTCACTCAACGCACAATAAAGCTCTGGAATTTGTTGCCAGAGGTTGTGGTTAGTGCTGTTAGTGTAGCTGGGTTCAAAAAAGGTTTGGATAAGTTCTTGGAGGAGAAGCCCATTAAGGGCTATTAAAGAGGTTTAGTTAGGGAATAGCCACTGCTATCAATTGCATCAGTAGCATGGGATCTTCTTAGTGTTTGGGTAATTGCCAGGTTCTTGTGACCTGGTTTGGCCTCTGTTGGAAACAGGATGCTGGGCTTGATGGACCCTTGGTCTGACCCAGCATGGCAATTTCTTATGTTCTTATGTCTTATGAGGAGCAGCAGTAAAGTTATGCAGCTAACAAGCTGCCGCATGCTGTGGCCTCTGGTTTTAAAATATGGAATTGCACGCACAACTGCTGGCCCTGCCTCAGAATGCCCGTGCCCCATGCCCAACTCTGCCCCTTTTCCACCCTTTCTTTTTAAACTCACGCATGCATATAACCATGCTTAATTTCTGGCTTTAAAAATACTCGCATATATGGGCATTTTAGAGCGAGCATTGGTTTTAAGATGATCCCCCTCAGAGAGCAAGAAATGCAGCCCTGTGGTCAGAGGTGTAGAAGGCTGAAGGCTGGATATGCAGGATTCCAGACCAGAAATTCATCACCAGCACAGCGCTTTGTGTAATTTTAAGCAGGAAACAATTTCTCAGTCAAATAATTATTCACATCTGTCAGATGATGCTATGTCAAATCATTCCAACCTGGTGAGAGGATAATTTGATATAGCAACATCCAAGAGACAGTTGGCTTGTTTGATGTCTTGTGAGTTTAAATGTATACCCATTTTTGTATGTTTGTTTGTTACTCACTTAAGCCCGAATATCCAGAAGCCCACGCATGCAAAAACTGGGGAATACACGTGTGACTGGGCCATGCACATGTTGAGTGCATTTTACAAATGGCCCGGCCGTACGCGTATCCCACGTTACGTGCCGAAGTGTCAGGCTATGTGAAAAGGGCAGGGCGGGGGAGGGGTGGGGGCGGGGCAAAGGCCGGGAGGGAACTGGAGAAGGCCCTATTGCATCTCCACGCATTTTTAAATAAAATCCACCCCCCCCCACCCGGTTCCGCACGCAAGTTGGAATCCGCATGCACATGCGCCCGCCAATATAAAATCGCTGCGTCCATGTGCGCGTGCTGGGAACAGCGCGCACATGGACGCCCACACATATTTTTAACAATCTACCCCTTAGAATGTAGGGTAAGTGAGAGGGATAAACTTGTTTTTTTAATAAAGTGGAATCCAGCTACAGGAAAGTCTAAACATGTTTAGCTGTACAATATATTTATATTGCATATCATTTTCAAAAGTTTCCTTTTCTTCAGCCATATAATGGAAAATGTTATTTTATTTGCTGTAGATGTGCATACTTCATCAGGCACAAGTCCTGAACTTGAAACGCTTGGCGTGTCAGGCTAGATGTGCCATTAACTCAGCTCATGTCAATTTGAACTGTTCACAAGAACTGCTAAACAAGATAAGTTAACTTTATGCTCCTTGATCCTCACATGTGACTAATTTGTAAGTATTTAGCAAGGATTTGATTTTTACTTGCATTATTAAAAAAAAATCACATCAGTAAAAAATGATATAGTATTTTAAGACATGTTCTGCGCTGGAATTTTTCAATGATAAGGCAAGTAGTCACTTTACATAAAAGTGACAATGGTTTGTCGCCCCAGTTTATGCTGTGCATTTGCTTGGCAGCCTCTATTGTCACTCAAACTTCATGGTAGTTTTGTATTATATAATGTAGACACTGCCTACATAAGGGTTTTCTTCATCACGTTGTTTTATACAAATGCACATCTGTATTCTGTATAACTACAGATTTGTCTATTCTGACCTATGCACTTGTGTTATTTCATCTGGGCTATTACAATGCTTTATATGTGGAGTTACACAATAAAACTCTAACATGTTTTCAATTTAGTTTAGTAAAAATGTTATTAATCACCAATGCCATGGTATTAGGTGATTTATATAATAATACATTCATAGTAAAATAAAATATCGAAACAATACAAAAACAGAATGTGGCAGGTCGACTCTAGCCTAAGGGATCATATTTCCTATTACTTAAAGCAGTTACATTTGTTTCCAGTCACCAGCCAGGCATGCTATGTTTTTAACTTTATGTTAGATTTTTAACGTTCTCCATGGTTTGGAGCATGGGTATCTCAAAGACTGGCTTCATTGATATATCCCATCCTGGTTTCTGAAATTTCAGGGTGAAAATCTATTGACCATTTAGTCCCAGAAAATGATAAAGTCAGTCTTGGCATGTAACAGATCTATTGTCTTTCCTTAGGTCATTAAAGATGTGGCTCATCAGCCAAGTCTGTTGACTGAACTGTAATCTTGCTGCTAGTTTGCATTTTTATTTAAAATATGCTGTTTATATTTCTCTAGGTTTTCAGCACTAAACATTATGAGGTAGATCTTAAAAACATACGGGCGCGCGAACAAAAGAACACCAGATTTTAAAAGATACGCACGTAGCCGCCCGTATCTTATAAAATCCGGGGTTGGCGCGCGCAAGGCTGTGCAAAATTGGCAGCCTGCGCTCCGAGCCGCGCAGCTTGTCTCCGTTCCCTCCGAGGCCTCTCTGAAATCGGAGCGGCCTCGGAGGGAACTTTCCTTCCGCATCCCCCCACCTTCCCCTCCCTTCCCCTATCTACCCCACCCCTCAGGCCTACCTAAATCCCCCCCCCCACCTTTGTTGGGCAAGTTACGCCTGCTTGAAGGAGGCGTAACTTGCGCGCGCCGCCCTGGCATCCCCCGGCACAGGCCGCAGTGCTGGGGGACTCGGGACTGCCCTCCCGGCCCGCCCCTGAACCGTCGCCATGCCCCTGGACCCGCCCCGGCACGCCCCTGCCCCTGCCCCCGGACACGCCCCCTGGACATGCCCCCTCCCGCCCCTTTTAGGAAGCCCCGGGACTTATGCGCGTCCCGGGGCTTTGCACGTGCCAGCGGCCTATGCAAAATAGGTGCGCCGGCGCGCGAGTGCCCTGCGCGCGTAAATCCAGGAGGATTTATGCGCGCAGGGGTTTTAATATCTACCCCTATCATTTTTATTCAAATGTAGGGTGGCTGTATTTTTAAAGAACAGGGAGGAATTTAATCGATCTGCACTTTTTTTGGTTTAGAATTGTGTAATACTTTTAAAATTACTTTTGTTAGATTTTTGTATCAGAAGTACTGTTTTGTGTACCTATTGTGTGCATTTCAATGATGTGATTTATTTGTTTTAATTGAATTTGTTTTTCTGTACCTTGCTGTCAGAAGACGAGTAAGCAAACATTTTAAATAAATAAAATAGTACACAGAACTGCTGCTGAGCCACTGGATTGGACCACAGAGGTACACTTCAGCATATATTTTGAGTTCAATAGACATTTTAGATTTCTACCAGATCTGCTGAGGAAGTTCAATTGATTTTTCACTTAATTGATCTGGGTAAAATCTGAAAGTTCAAAAATTCTTAAAGAGATTCAAGAAGTCTGCTTTACATTTTTACAAAATCTAAAAATAGCCAACAAAGTCTGCATCAGGAGTTTTGAAAAGGTAAATCGAATTCTCAGCTCTGCTGCAAATTTTTCAGATTTTCTTTCAGCAGAGGGTCAAGAAACAATTTGACATGACTTTTGCAGTTTTGTATATTGATGAATATCTTCAATGTTGTCAGTAAATAAAAATTACTTGGCCTACTAGTAGCACACAACCATGCATTTATCTGCTCTAAGCAAGTCATATAATTTGGAAACGTTATAAGTTATTCATGATCATGGTTTGCATTTTGAGCAGGCAGTCTCCAAAGCAACCTTGATGAATGTCTTTATAAATGTGCTTTTCTTGATAACACCACGCGGCTGAGCCTTGAAGTAAAATGGATAAAGACATTAAACCATCACTGTCATAACCAGGGGCAGTTCTTTAATGAGGCAGGGTGAGGCGGCCGCTTCAGGCAGCAAACTTTGGAAGGGGCAAAAACTGCCCCCTCCCCCCCCTAAATTCCTCTAGCGGCTGCCTTACCCTGCTATCAAAATAACAAAGGACCCACACAGTGTCCTTTCTGGTGGAGCACAAACAGACAGGTTCTGGCTTGGGGTAAATGTGTCTGCGTGGGAGATCACATGATGCCTTGAGAGGGACAGATGTAGCTCTCCCTCTCGGGTCCCGTTTCAGGCCTTAAGCCCTATCCTTAGCCATCTTCTAATAATTTTTACCAGCTGGCTGGCTCCGAGACAGTGAGTAAGATCTAAGAAGGACAGGGAAAGGGATAAGACGCATCATGCCAATATCCCCCACTGGAGGTCAACACGGGGCCCGCTGAGATGGCAGCGGTCCTTGAAATTAAAACTGCCATGGTAGATGCACTTGCGCCTGAGTTAAAAAAGTTTTTGGCGCAATTATTAGAGCTGTCGGGTACCCTGGATGGCTTTGAGGCGCGATTCGGAGAGGTGGAACACCGCGTCTCGGAAAACCAAGATGGCCTTGTGGCAGCTCAGAAGGAAATTGCACGGCTCCAAACCTCTCTACTAAAACATGAAGCGCGTATAGATGACCTCGAGAACAGATCTCGTTGCTCCAATCTGAGGTTCGTGGGTCTGCCTGAGACCCTTGATGAAGCGGGCCTCTCTGGCTTCCTAGAGATGTGGCTTCTGAGTGAGCTGGGCCTCTCCCCAGTGCACGGCCTGCTCCTGGGCTGGGGCCTCCGTGACCGTCGGCCGATAAGCCCAGGGTGGTTATTGCTAAAATATTGAACTTTGCACACAAAGTGGAAATTTTGCTCAGCATGCGCGTGGGGAAGCATCTGACCTACAATATAAAAAGATTCTGGTCTTCGGAGATTATTCCGCTGTGCTGACGGAGGGCCCGAGTGCCTGCTTGCAGTAAGCTCTTTTCGTTGGGGGTCTGAGCAGTCCTTACCTATCCTGCCAAGGTTGCGGGTGCAGACCTCAGACAGGGTGCGCTGGTTCACCGACCCCGAGGAACTCCAACGTTTTGTGGTGATGAAGGAGCAGGAGAAATCCGGATCTGTTCCCACTGACCAGCAGAGAGAAGAACTTTAGTTTCTTTTTATTTTTTTTCTGGTTCTGTTTTGCCACACTTCCTTGCTTCACAGCTGGACATTGGCATCCATGCTGGGCAACTAGGAATTTTTCTTTGTGCCCTTTTTGAGTGGACCTTCTGATGGACCTTCACCAATAAGTTTGTTGGTCAATTTGGACCCAGTTGTGGACCCTGGAATTTATTTTGGATGGGATATCCTTTTTCCCTGGGTTGTCTATATCTATTTTATTTGGTTGATATATAGTGGTTTAATACCAGGGCCACCTGGTACAGGTCTGGCTGTTTCTTTTTTTTCTCTGTGGAGTTTTTGAGAGCCTTAGGGCTGGATTTTAAATGCCCTGCACGCGTAAATCCAGGGCCTATTTTGCATAGGCCGCCGGCACACGCACAGCCCCGGGATGCGCGTAAGTCCCGGGGCTTCGTAAAAGGGGCGGGGAGGGGGCATGTCCGGGGGGTCAGGGGGCGGTTTGGGGTGGGACCAGGATCGTGGCGCCGGCCCAGGGGCGTGGTCGAGGCCTCCGGACCAGCCCCTGGGTCGGGTGATGGCACGCCAGCAGCCCGCTGGTGCGCGCAGATTTACGTCTGCTTTCAGCAGGCGTAAATCTGCCAACAAAAGGTAGGGGGGGTTTAGATAGGGCTGGGTTAGGTAGGGGAAGGGAGGGGAAGGTGCGGGGGGGGGGGGCTGGAAAGAAAGTTCACTCCGAGGCCGCTCCGGCGCGCAGTTTGCACAAATGTGCACCCCTTTGCGCGCGCTGACCCCGGATTTTATAAGATACGCGCGGCTACGCGCGTAACTTATAAAATCCAGCGTACTTTTGTTCGTGCCTGGTGCACGAACAAAAGTACGCGCTCGCGCAAAATTATAAAATCTACCCCTTAATGTTTTAGTCTATTGTGGAAGCCATAAGAACATAAGAAATTGCCATGCTGGGTCAGACCAAGGGTCCATCAAGCCCAGCATCCTGTTTCCAACAGAGGCCAAACCAGGCCACAAGAACCTGGCAATTACCCAACACAAAGAAGATCCCATGCTACTGATGCAATTAATAGCAGTGGCTTGGCTATTCTCTAAGTAAACTTGATTAATTACAGGTAATGGACTTCTCCTCCAAGAACTTATCCAAACCTTTTTTGAACCCAGCTATACTACCTGCACTAACCATATCCTCTGGCAACAAATTCCATAGCTTTATTGTGCGTTGAGTGAAAAAGAATTTTCTCCGATTAGTCTTAAATGTGCTACTTGCTAACTTCATGGAATGCCCCCTAGTCCTTCTATTATTTGAAAGTGTAAATAACCGATTGACATCTACTCATTCAAGAACTCTCATGATCTTAAAGACCTCTAACATATCCCCCCCTCAGTCATCTCTTCTCCAAGCTGAACAGCCCTAATCTCTTCAGCCTTTCCTCATGGGGGAGCTGTTCCATCCCCTTTATCATTTGGTTGCCCTTCTCTGTACGTTCTCCATCGTAACTATATCTTTTTTGAGATGCGGTGACCAGAATTGTACACAGAATTTAAGGCGTGGTCTCACCACGGAGCAATACAGAGGCATTATGACATTTTCTGTTTTATTAACCATTCCTTTCCTAATAATTCCTAACATTCTGTTTGCTTTTTTTGACTGCTGCAGCACACTGAGCCGACAATTTCAAAGTATTATCCACTATGATGCCTAGATCTTTTTCCTGGATGGTAGCTCCTAATATGGAACCTAACATCTGTTATGCTCCGCGGCCACAGGAGGCTGTGGCCGCTGTTGCTCATCTCTTTGTTTGCTGCCTTAGCTCCATTAGGGGAACTCGTGGCCTCTGCCAGCTACCACCGCCTTCCACCCTCCGTTCTAGGGCCTTCTCAAGTGGCATGGACACCACCGACCATCATCTTACCCACGGGGTTCCCTAAGTGTGTGCGTGCGTTCCCCGACCTGCTTTAACCACGTCATGGTGGGAACCTTGGGAGTGTCCCCACCAGATGACATCACTCAACCTGGATACTTAAGCTCACCAGCCCAGACAGTGATTTGGCAACGAGTTCACTTGCTATAACTATCTACTCTCTCTGTAACGCTGTTCTGGTTCCTACTTCTGTGTTGGAGACTATCAGGTACCCGCTCCTTGGGGGCCCTATCTCATCTCTTAGCTATTCGCTCTTCGCAGAGCCTTCACATGGATTCCTGTCTGCCTCGCTCCCCAAGGCTTCTCCAGATCTGCTACTGCCTTCAGTCGCTGTGAGTACTACGCTGCAGTTCCTGTTGTATTCTCAATGTGGGAACTCTCACCGGTGTACCCTGCTCTGCGGACCATTGCTGTGACATCTGAAGAGGATCCCTCACCGGTGTACCCTGCTCTGTGGACCACTACCGTGACCTCCCACCGAGGGACCCTCTTCTTTAGCATCTCTACGTACCCAGTGTACTTTAGTGACTGTACTTCTACCGGCACCCCCGCTCCTTGGGTAGTGATATTACTATTTGTCTACTCCAGTTCCCTAGCTGAGTCTGATATCAGCAGCTGCACTGTCACTCCGAGGGTCACCTCCAGGGGGTCACTCTCTCTCTCGCATTTTACCCGCAGCTGTATCCCATCCTGCAGCCGAGACTCTGCCTCCTGATGGTGAGGCTCAGATGGGATCCTCCACTGGGCGGTTCCACCTCTTGCCTTGGTCAAAAGGCCCACATACTTATAAATCCTAACAAGGGTTATTTTCCTCTATATGCAACTCCTTGCACTTGTCCACATTAAGATTTCCCTTGGGTAAATCCATTTTGACTGTGTTCCATTAAATCATGTCTTTCTATATGCTCTACAATTTTGATCTTTAGAATAGTTTCCACTGTTTGTTCCTGCACTGAAGTCAGGCTCACTGGTCTATAGTTTCTCGGATCGCCCCTGGAGCCCTTTTGGCCACCCTCCTGTCTTCAGATACAATTGATGATTTTAATGATAGGTTACAAATTTGAACTAATAGATCAGAAATTTCATTTTTGAGTTCCTTTAGTACCCTAGGATACATACCATCCGGTCCAGGTGATTTGCTACTCTTTAGTTACCAGGCAGTCCTCACGTCCACCAGCCACCCCTCTATTTACATTTCTAATAATTGAATAACCACTATGATGGCGGGCCTAATCATTCCCTCCTAGTCAGTAGCCCTTGGAGTCTTGTCCTCAGTGTGAGAGGACAATACATCACCTGGAGAGCAAGTCCTTGCCTCATGATCACTTCTTGCTACACCAGGGTGATGTTCTCCTACTGGGAGACCTTTCTGATCCAAGGCAGCACTGGGGCTGCCAGACTGGATTTGGGACTTGGCTACTATGTTCCTAAAGGTCTCATCAATGTACCTCTCTGTCTGCCTCAGCTTCTCCAAGTCTGCTTCTCTAGCCTCCAGAAATCGGACTCAATCCCTGAGAGCCAGGAGCTCTTTGCACCGAGTACACATATACAATCTCTCACCGGTGTCACATGTGACACTCAATCCAAAAGACTGGAAAGTCCCCCTCTTGCTGCTGGACTGCTGCCTTCATCTTAATTTTATTGAGTTCCTAGTTAAGTTTAGGATACTAAGGGAGTTGGAATTAGAGTAGTTTAAATTTACAGGTGAATTTACTAAGTAATCAGCTAATGTTCTACAAGGGGATGATTAAACTTTCAATAAGGGCTGGTACACATTGGTCACTTGTCTTCCTGTCATACATCAGACTTCTCAACTTGAGTTGTTCTTGACAGTCTTGCTAGATAAAATAAAGTGAATTAACACGACCATTATGAACAATAAAAGAAAACCCTACTAACCACTCTGTTATTTGAGCTGTGAGTTTGAAGCAATATTTATGAGCACTATAAAAGCATTTTTTGTGCAATGATAAAAGCACAAAGACCATGAGATTATCTATTTCTTAGCACTGTCCACTGTCCACTGTTTTTTGTTTTTTTTTTTAGTTATTTTTTAGATTTGGTTCATTTGTAGATTGATCAGGTCTTTTTGTTTTTAAATCTGTTCCAGTCTTCAAAGCCACAAAATCTATTTTAATTAATAAGAATGAGGGGAATCAGAAATGGATGGGAATAGTGGAGAAGGCAGTAAGAGTAGCTAGTGGTACAGAAATGTTAAAACATAAAAATCAGTGATGGGCAGACTAAGAAAGAAGAGAAAAAAGCCTCCAATACCATCATGATTTAGTTCAATTGTGGGAAAAGAGAAGAACTATACATAGGCTAAAACAGGGGAAGGCAACTCCAGTACTGGAGTGACACAAACCCTAGATCTTCACACCAAACAAGGTGATTACAGTTGGTTGAGCTTGATATTTTCAAAATCGTCAGAAATCGGGGGCTCCCCCAAAATGATAGGAAAACCCCATGATATTGTTCGTGGGGGTTCTCTTATCGTTTTGGGGGAGGGCGGGAAAAACGGCACACAAAAATAACCCCTAAACCCACCCCGACCCATTAAAACTAATCCCTTAGCTTCCCCCACCCTCCCGACCCCCCAAAAAACGTTTTACAGGTTCTTGGTGGTCCAGTGGGGGTCCCGGGAGCGATCTCCCACTCCCGGGCCATCGGCTGCCACTAATCAAAATGGCGCCAATGGCCCTTTGCCCTTACCATGTGACAGGGTATCCGTGCCATTGGCCAGCCCCTGTCACATGGTAGGAGCACTGGAAGGCCCGTCACATGGTAGGAGCACTGGATGGCTGCCACTAATCAAAATGGTGCCAATGGCCCTTTGCCCTTACCATGTGACAGGGCTTGGGCGCAGCCGATAAACAAAACCGCGATCGGGCCCGACGAAAAAAACCCACGATGTGAATCGGAACGAATTCCGATTCCGATTCACATCTCTAGTAAATTTAAAGGAAAGTCAGAAAGGAAGTGATATTCATGCATTTATTATTTATTTCAATTTATGTCCACTTTATTATAAAATGCCCAAGGCGGGTTACATCAATGTAAAATATAAAATATCAATATCTACAAACATAAAATAGTGGGAGCAGGTGCATTGAGCTTAACTGGCCAAGAATATTCAGCGGTATGCATAGTCTGTTGTGTCCTCTTGCAAGAAGTATGAAAAAAAAGATGTGGTGTAAGGAGAATATTGATATGTTTTCTTTGTTAATTAATTACCAAGAGGATTGCAAGGAGAAAGATGGTAATGCAAAAAAAAAACAAAACAAAAACAAAAAGAATGAGAAAACAGAAAAAGCCAAAAGTTTCAAATAAAATGAACAAAGGAGCTGGCACAGTGGCTCAGTGGCAGTGCTGTCTGGCCTCATGTAGGAAACCTGGGTTTGACTCCCATGGTTAGGTTTTGCTGCTTGGACTGGCTGAGGATGCTGCAGAGGTAGCATTGACATCCCTATGGAGGATGAAAGCTCAGCTATTGCACAATGGCAACAGAGTGCATGTATACCAGATTTTCAACCTAGCTTGATGGACTCTCTACCTGGGTAACATCAAGCTAGGTTGAGAGAACATTGCACAAATCTCATCTTTGGGTGAGTTTCTTCACTCCGAGGGTCATCAAATCTTCACAAGAGAGCACTGTTCTGTTCATACGTCTCACTTTGAATGTCAAAGTGGCCCCCTAACCCCCTAAACTAATACCTAAACCTCACCTTGAATTACTAGGGGGGCCTCCCATAGAGATATAAATACCTATCTAGGGTTAGAGCATTACGGCTAGTCTCTCTCTCTCCCTCCCTCCCTCCCTTCCTCCCCCCCTCCTGTGCAATAGGACTTCACAAAATGGTTAACCCACTTCTCCTTGTCTTTGCATTATGGTGCTATTGATAAATGACCCCCTTAAATAGTAAACTTTTTTTGTGAACCTCTACAGAGGTGTGCTCTCTTTCTCGTGTTGCCGTATGGTCGGCGCCATTTTGCGCAAAATGGCGCCGACCGTATGGCAACACGATTCGACTGCAGGAGGTCGTTCCGGACCCCCGCTGGACTTTTGGCAAGTCTTGTGGGGGTCAGGAGGCCCCCCAAGCTGGCCAAAAGTCCCTGGGGGTCCAGCGGGGGTCCAGGAGCGATCTCCTACCGCGAATCGTTTTTCCGTACGGAAAAATGATTCGCGTGCAGGAAGTCATTCCCGGACCCCCGCTGGACTTTTGGCAAGTCTTGTGGGGGTCAGGAGGCCCCCCCAAGATGGCCAAAAGTCCCTGGGGGTCCAGCGGGGGTCCGGGAGCGATCTCCTACGCTCCTGCCGTCGGGGGACAAAAAAACAACGCACCGGAGGTCCGAGAGTAAAAGATCACACCGGGACCCTTCCTCTGGACCCCAGGTAATTTAAGGCATTTTGGGGGGTTCGGGAGGGTGGGGGATTTATTTTAAAGGATCGGGGTGGGTTTTAGGGTTGTTTTAGTGTGCCGGTTTTCCCGCCCTCCCCCTTCCCCTCCCCCCCACTGGACCCCAGGTAATTTAAGGCATTTTGGGGGGGTTCGGGAGGGTGGGGGATTTATTTTAAAGGGTCGGGTGGGTTTTAGGGATGTTTTAGTGTGCCGGTTTTCGATTTACACGATTTACACGATATTCACGATATTTAAAAAACCCAAACTGCGACGATCCGATTCCCTCCACCTCCCAGCCAAAATCGATCGTTAAGACGATCGATCACACGATTCACATCTCTAGAACTAACTACCACCTTCCAAAGAGATGAGGAGTAAAGAAGGAATGCAAGACTTTTATATTACCCAATTATACTTTTCTAGTAGTAAAAGCCCATCCAAGGAAAGGGAAATACTGTGAAGTGTTGAAAGTGCGTAATTGAGATTTGTGGTAGTAGAGAGTGTAAGCTGAGCTTAGGTGAATCATGTGGTAGTAGAGAGTGGATTGATCATTCAGATAGAAAAAGGGGCAGAGCTGGAGAGTACAGCTAGAGAGATGGGAGAAACTCAATTTCCATATGTGGTGAAGAGAGTGGATTTGAAAATACACAGAGAGAAGGTGGTGCAGAGCTGAAGAGTACTGGGAAAGAGAGGGATTGCAGCTTAATTCCCAGACAGAGGGGCGGAGCTGGAGTGTGGGGAGGAGCTAGAGTACAGGGAGGGAGGGGCAGGGCTCAATTTGCATACTGGTGAGGCATGTGTGCGGCAGCGTTCTTCTTTATTATAGTTAAACCAAATTAGTAGGAAGATGTCTGGAAAAATAAAGAACCAAGTAGTGGATTGTGGGAATATGTATAAGGTATAAAATAGGAGATGACAGCAGAAAAGGCCTTCTTGGGCCACTCATTCTGCTAATTTCTGCCTACCATGGGTCATAGGTCTTATTCAATCTGTGATCGTCTTCCTCTCTCCACCACTAAGGTCCCTTTGTATTTATACTATGGATGCTTGAATTCTGTCACTGTTTTGGCTCCTATAACCTTCTATTGAAGTTTATATAAGCGCTGTAAAATGTATGACCTCAAGTTGTTCTGAATATAGAGGTTAGATTGTTTTGCTTGGCCTCTGTCTGACTATTTCTGAACAAACAGAAGCTCTCTAACCTGCTTTTACTTTTACCTTGTAATTTTTAATATCTATATATGATCTGATAGTTGTTTTATTAGACTTAAGAATTTTATTGTGTTTATTTTAAATTTTACTACTTTGCCATCATTTTTTAACAGCTAATTTATCTTTGTGCTTCCTCTTTTAAATATTTTCAGCTGTTATCTTTTTTAAAAATCCATTGTATTTCTTATGATAAATTATAATTGTACACCGTTGTGAAGGCTATGGCTGATGTGACGGTTTAGAAAATCAATAAACTATAAACTATAAATTGCACATATATGTAACCCCCTCTTGGTTTTAAACTCCCTAATATAGGGGTCATAGCAATTCTCAATCATCTCTCTCTCTCTCTCTCTCTTCCCTATTTCACTGCAGTAATAAGCCACTGGGATACCAGTGTCTAATCCGGCAGGGAGGAGGACAAAGCCTCTGGGGCCCTTGGTGCTAGTGGTATTTGCTCTCAGTGTCTCGCTTTCAATAGTCCACATTGTACTCATTGGATGTAGCTCTCTCTTCAGTCAGTTATTCCACAGATGAAATAAAAATACTCGGGCACAGACAGGGAGTGGTATTCAAAATAAAAAAGGGTTTAATGTAAAAATACTCGGGCACAGACAGGGAGTGGTATTCAAAATAAAAAAGGGTTTAAAAAAAAAGTTTCCATGCAAGGCATGCAAAATTCATCATCATGAAAAACAAAGTAAACCCTCCCAAAATCAGTTTCTTTGTCCATCCTCACCCTGAACAAGTGTCCTTGTCCCAGTATTGAAAAAGGGAATCGGCTCCTCAAAACAGCCAAAACAATAAACTTTCTTTGGGCCAAAACTCTCTTCGAAAGCCTTGCAAGCCCACTTGACTGTTAGGCAGGCAGGTTCCAAACTTTCTCCTAATCTGAAGGAAGGGCTTCCCTTCAAATCTGAATAAAACTCAGAAAACAGGTCCAAAAATCTCCCCTCTCTTCAGCTCGGCATGCAGGGAAAACCCATTCTGATCCAGGAGGGCCCCAAAACAGGCTTTTCTTCTTGCTATTCCATTGTGGTAGGCAGAAGGCCCATCTGGGATCTCCAAACAGGCAGGCAACCAACTCTCAACAAGGGCAACAGCAACTCCAGCTGCAAGCCAACTTCCGAACTGAAGGAGAGCAAAGACCCTCCAGCCCCTTACTAAACTGAGCATGCTCAACCCCAAAATATAAAGGGAAGCAATTACCAATTGCAAAAGCAGAAGCCTCCACTACATTTATTTATTGCAAAAAGATGAAAATAAACTTTTAGTGGTGTGCATTTTTGCAAGGCTGCACAAAAAGAAGTGTAAAAATAAATTTGCTTGCAAGATGCTTAGGATAATGGAAATTCAGTTCTGTGCAGAGCAGATGTTTTACATTAAAGATGGTTTCTGTTCTATGTAAATAAACTGCAATTATGATTAAATGTGTCATGAAGTCATGCCTTTTGACTGGAGAACAGGCTTGATACAAAAATAAATATGGAGTTAGTGATATTTCATTGTGCCGGCATATTAACTTGAAGACAGAAACGAGTATTAACTCTGACCTAGTCATTCAGTGTTGAAATAAACAGTTGAGTTTGTCTTGATCACTCTCTGTAAAAGAACTGAACTTAAGTGAACATCTTTTTGCTGTCTAGGTTGCTGTGTATTCAGAATTGATGACATTTGACATTTTTTCTTACAAAAAAAAAAAGCCATAGATCTGGTGTACAGAACATTTGTACAGACACAGAGACAGCCTCAAAAGAACAAGCTTGCTTCTGTGTTCAGGGAAGCTTAGGCCCGTATACACAACACACATGCACATGCGTACATATTACATAACTTTGGCCGAGATTCATCATTTTGCAATAAATATTACAAAAAAATAACGCCCGTGACAAAAAAAAGGGGCATGGTTAGGGTAAATTTCCAGGTACCCATAGCTATTATTGCAAGCTGAGAAAGAGAGAGAGAGACTCTGTAGAGAGTTACAAAAAAGTTAAGTATTTATACCACTGTAAGAGGGGGGCAATAGTAGCTCGGGGTGAGGTTTGTGGTGTGAGTTGGGTTTTAGGGGGCAGTTTAACATGCACAGTCATACGTACGAACAGCACAGTTACCTTTAGTGATGATTTTATGTGATTTGGAGGGATGGAAGCTGAAATAAGAGTAGATTTGAGTGCATCAAGCTAGGTTGAGAGAACCTGAAAATCAAAATGTTATAAGGAGACTATGGACCTCCCATCTTCTTTGAATCAAGGAAAACAATGTTGAGAATGCTTTTTTTTTTTTCTATTTCCATCATTTAGCTACAAGGGATCATCTGTATTTATCCCACACCTTTTTGAATACCATTACCATTCTTGTCTATATTATCTCTTCCAGGAGGGCATTCCTTGCATCTACTAGGCGTACGCACAGCAAAAAATTTTGTTTCTTTTCATGTGTCATTTCATGTGAATAGCTTTTCTAATTTAGTTTTTTTTTTTCCTTTTTTGTTTTTGCTTTTAGATAACAGTGCATGTTATTTGCAAATAGTGTGCACAATTTTCTGTCACCAAAAACAGGAAAAAATGCAATCATCAGATTCCGGGGAGTATCTGGAGAGACCCCCTTGTTCCTCCATGTTCCTGAAAAAGTAATAATTTTGAAAATAACCCCCCCCCCAACCCCTTACCTTTGTTAAAAAAAAATACCCCATGGGAGCTGGCCTCCTCCCATTGCCCACCCTTACCCACTCTTCAAGCCCCCCTAGACTTACCAAATCCTCCTTGGTGGTCTAGTGGGGGCCCAGGGTTATCCCACCACTCCTGGACACAGTGGCCACGATTTCTAAAAATGGTATTGGCTGTCCTTTGCCCCTATCATGTGACAGGAGCTGCCCAATGACACCAGTAGCCCCTCTCAAATGAGAGAGGCAAAGGGTGGCCACTACTATTTTTGAAAATGGTGGCTGCAAGGTCTGAGAGTGAAGGGGTCGCTCTCAGGCCCCCATTAGACCACCAGGTAAGATTTGGTGAGTCTGGGAGGAATGTCAGGAGGATGGGCTATTGGCTCCTGAGAGGGGAGTATAATTTTTAAAAGAGGGAAGAGGCTGGGGGCTAAGGATTGGGGCAGGGCCTGTGACTGTGGTTTTATTTTTAAACATATTACTTTTTCTGGGGAAATGGCTGCCTCTAAGGACAGCGGGTCTCCAAAGACTCCCAGGTTGTGCTGTTTGTCAGGGGTACTGGTGTGTACTATTTGCAGATAATGCAGACTGGAGGTAATTTTAAAAGGAGTTACACATGTAAATGTAATATACTATCACAGCAATTTAAAAAAGTCATTTATGTGTGTAAAGTGCACATATGCTTGAATAACCTATGGACAATTTAATGGCATATATTGTAGCAGTTTTTAAAAGCCCATTTACAGATGTAAAACACAATTTTAAATGTGTAAATGCTTTTTAAAATCATGCCCACTGCTTGCAAATAGTGGGGCAGATTTTCAAAGGGTTACGCACGTAACATACGCACGTAACCCCGAAAACCTGCTCCTGTGCGCGCCGAACCTATTTTGCATAGGCTCATGGCATGTGCAAGCCCTGGGACATGCGTATATCCCGAGGCTTTGAAAAAGGGGTGGGAAGGGGGCGGGGGTGTGGGCATGGCGCCGGTCCGGGGGTGGTCCTGGGGTGGGACCGAGGCCTCCGGCACAGCGTCTGTGCTGAGGAATGGTGCGCCGGTGGGGGGTATTTAGGTAGGGCTAAGGGGTGGGTTAGATAGGGGAAGGGAGGGGAAGGTGGGGGGGAGCGGAAGGAAAGTTCCCTCCGAGGCCGCTCCAATTTCGGAGTGGCCTTGGAGGGAACGGGAAGAGCCATTGGGGCTCCCCAAGGGCTCGGCGCGTGCAAAGTGAACAAGTGTGCACCCCCTTGCGCGTGCCAACCCTGGATTTTATAACACGCGCGCAGCAGCGCGTGCATGTTATAAAATTGGGTGTACATTTGTGCGCGCCAGGTAGCGCACACAAATGTACCCCGCACGCGCTTCTTTAAAAATCTACCCCAGTGTGCACAAAATACAATAGAAAACATGAAATTTCATGCATCCTTCTCACATTTATTTTCAAAAATAACATAAATGTCATTAACATTGTCTATGTTATTTCAAACGACAGCCCATTCCTGGCATCGACTACTTTTGGAACAAATATTTCCTGATGTTGTTCTAACCCTGTCCTCTTCGAGTTTCATCATGCCCCCTAGGTCTACAGCTTTCTCTATTGCCCCGTCTCTCCTTTCCTCCAGGGTATACATATTTAGATCCTTCAGTCTTTCAGTGTAGATCCCACAACATTTTGGTTGGTTTTCACTGGACCGCATCCATCCTGTCCTTGTCCTAGGACTTCCAAAACCTGTCCTGGTGACTCCCACAGCCAGTCGGGTTTTCAGGATATCCACAATGAATACGCATGAGATAAATTTGCATATACTAATCTCCATGCTATGTAAATGTATCTCATGCCACAGATTGGCCACCTGTGGTCTAAAGTATCAAAAGCGGCAGACGTTAAGCAGGATCAGCAAAGGGTCACTGTCCCCCCCCCCCCACCACCACCACCTAACCGCAGCATAGCACAGTCTAGATTACTCAGGATAACCTTCTTGTACTATGATCTACCCAGAATCCTGACTGATGACTATGGAAAAGGTCATTAGCTTTTCTACTTATTTAGTCAGGAAAGAAAGGTTGGGCATTGGGCTGTAATGTGCTCCCCCCCCCCCCCCCCCATTAGAGTCTAAATAATGTTAACACAATCATTGAAACTAGAATCTGGCAACTGACCATCAAATGCACCCAAGATTTCTAACTGGCACCATCTTGCATGGGGAGGATTCCTGATGTAATCAAATGCAGGGATGGGGAGGGGTTTGCACTTACCGTATATACATACTATTGCATTTTCAGAAGTATACGCATAAAGCTGCCTGAAAAAAAAATCTGCCTGCAAATTAGTGTGTAAGGTAATTTTGGTGAGATGTGCATACTTTCCCTTTGAAATGTGGTGTAACACGTGCATACTTGAAAATGTATGCAGGCTGTTACAAAATCCCTAATTTGCTAGAAAAATACGTTGTTTTTAAATGTTCAAGATGTGAGCTTTGACATATGGATTAGAATCAAATATAAAACCAGGGATTTCATTAGAGATTGTTGGGTCACTAACAGAGTACTTTTGCACTAGGGTCAGTTTGAAATAGAACAATATAATTAGCAACTCTTTCTTTAATAATTAAAGTTTTTGTGTTTCTATATTTTATTTGCCACTTTTACATTTGAATGTATGTTTTGTCTTGGAATGCATCTTCAATATGAAAAATAGAAGATGTGAAATAAACAACCCATTGCCAATTGCAGCATTTCAAAATATTTAAATGTGAAATTTTCCATTCATTGTTAATTCTTGGGGAGGGCAATTTTCATAAGTTTTTATGCAGGTAAACTGTTTCCCAGCATAAAAGCAACATGGGAAACTTGCCCCCTTAGGCCTAGAATTTTATCATTTTGCTATAAATATAGCAGAAATAGCGCCCTCAATAAAAAATAAATGGGCGTGAATAGGCAAATTGTAGAGTTACCGCATCAACAAATATCACAATGCACATTATTTGTTTTTAAAGCAGGAAAGAGAGAGAAAGTGTGAGAGAAAGAGCGCACTTTAATAGGGTGAATAGGCATCTAGATATCAGTAGCACTGTAGATGGGCACATTCAACTCAGGGTGGGTTTGGGGGGGGGTTGGGGTGAGTTTTGGGGTGTGGTCTTACATACACAGTCAGAGGAATTAACTGCAAATATAATATGACTGAAGAATTTCTATAATTTGAATCAATGAAAGGTACAGCAAGAGGAGTTCATTTGTCCAATGCAGTCCAAAAGGTGTAGTTATTTCTGATGTTAAATCCTGCATTACTCTACTGCATTCCGCACTAGCAGACCCTCATGCGTTGTGATATTTATTGCGCGCGCTAGGGCCTTATAACATGCATTTGGGTCTTATCGCATGTGTTAAGGCCCTAACACAAATTTAAAAATGACCCTGTCGGTATGGGTAAAAGTGGGTGAGGTTAGGTCAGGGGAGGGAAAATATGCTTAGAGTTCCATTTTGAAATCTCCACAGGTGCTTTAACATGTGAAACTGCTTCAAAGCAGGTGCAACAGGTAAAGAAAGTATCCACATTCCCCTACCCTCCTTCATTTTCAAAGGAAAACTCCAATAGGTACTTTCCTTTTAAAATTAACCTTCAGGTCTACTGGTAAAAGTAGCTGTGGAATTGTAACTCCCCTAGGTTGTTTCAAAATTGCTCTCTTTATATTACCTTTCATCCTGGATGGCATGCTTGGGTGACAATGAAACCTTGCCAGCCTTAAGGGTGGAAATTCTTTTGCGTGCGATAGCAAGCGGGGGGCAAAGTCGGGGCAGAGTCGGGGCGGGAAAGGGAGGAGTCGGGACAGGGAGGAGGCGGACGCGGCTGTATCTTTGCTGGTGGCAATAAGGTAAGCCACATTATCGCAGCCAGTAGCGCGCCCAATATCACCACCTTTCACGGTGGCACTATTGGGTGCAAAAGCTGGCAGTGATAACACCGGGGTGGTGCGATCGCTGCCGGCTTTCGCAGGCCCGCCCCGTTACTGCCGGGATTCACCATTCTCTGCGAGAATGGAAAATCCAGGCCTAAGTCTCCTTCAAGAGTAACTCTCAGTGCTGCTCTTCAGCCTGCAATAGCAGTATTCATCTTCTCTCCCTTTACCAGCTTGATCATGTCACCTCTCTGCTGCCCTCATGGCTTGCCATTTCTGTTAGATAAATGATTGGAACTTGAGTCGCTTCACTGCAGCATGAGGCCCTACTGACTGAGCCATTGGACATAATGCCAAATGTGAGTTTGTTGCATTAAAAGTTTAGTTTATGCACTAAAAGCAACCCTAGTTGTGCATTAGCCTTTTAAAGGAAAAGACATGTTGTAAAAAGTAAATATAAATCTCAGATGAAGTAGCTGGATGTGTGCCTGATTTGTTTTTCCCTCATCCTCATTGATCATCTGAGCTCTCAGCAGGGCCAATCAATAAGGCTGCACACGTGCTGCTGTCCAATTAACCCCTTGGGCCATAGAAGGAGAAATGGGAGGAAGCCAATGCAAACTGAACATTTTTTATTTTATAATTCTATTTATAAGTTAAGATAGGTCATAAAAAGCCAAGCTCTTTATTATAAGCAGAGGAAAGCATTTCAAGAACATATTTTTAAGATTCTTTTTCTCATTTTTGTTTGAAAATGATGACTTCTTAATACCAATTCGACGTGTTTTTTTCTCCAGCGTATAATCCATGTTTTCAGTAAACTAATAAAATTAGTGCAGTACTTATTATAAACCATATAAAGCTGCTACTACAAAGTAAATAAACTATTGAGATTGCTTCTTATATTACTAGCCAAAACAAGAATTATAATAATTGAGCAAGTAAAAATTAAGTAAAGTTAAATTTCTCCTTGGAGCTCTTCTCAATATTGATTTTGAAATATAGCAACATAGTAGGTGACAGAAGGAAAAGACCATACTGCACATTCAGTCTCCTCAGTTCAATCTGTCCACACTGATGAGGATATATTCCAGCAGCCTGTCACAGAGTGTCACCTCTTCTATTACTCCTTATCTAGGACAATGTTTGCCATCTTCCTCCTTAGTAGTCCTAGATAGATGCATATACAAGAACAGCTATTTAGTTCATACCCAGAACCCCCTCCCTTCCTATAAACATTTAGCTTCCCAGATCCCCTGTATAGCCTGGCAGACAGACCTGGCTATGTGAGTGCCTGCTTTTCAGCTAAGAATTCTATTTGTTTTTGTATTAGTAGACTGCCAGACAGAATCAGATAAATGAGCGAGTTATTACGGTACTTGTAGACTGCTAGACAGATGCAGTACTTAGTTTTGTTCTAGAATCACAGTCTAAATCCATATCCTACTCTTGTCTCCGTAAACAAGTTTAGATACCTTCCTATTTAAAACCCTCACCATAATTCACAAAGCAATTCACACTCACAATTCCAACTGGTTAGACTTCCCTTTTACAACTCGTAAGTCCAGTCGACCCACCAGAACAGCCAGTTCAGGCACCCTACTTGTGCCCTCCCAGAAAACAGCCCATCTCTCCTCCACACGCGACCGTGCCCTCTCGATTGCAGGTCCTACTCATTGGAACACATTACCGCCTGACATACGCCTCGAACCATGTATGAACAACTTCAAAAAGAAATTGAAAACATGGTTGTTCAACCAAGCTTACCCAGAATAAAAAGCTATCATTCCGTGCCAAAGTAGACCACTTTACCTCTACTCCTTTCCTCATATTGAGGAACTATGTTTTTGTTATTCTCCCTCTCCTCATCTTGAGGAACCACGTTTTGTTATCCTGTCTTTTCTCAGCTACCTTTCATTACCCCCTCTCCCAGTTTGACATCCCTGTTAAAATGTAATTTCCAAGCTTAACCTGTTTATTGTAAATCGACATGATGTCCACAACTAATGCCGGTATATAAAAATGTTTAAATAAATAAATAAATAAATTTTCGTTTTGACCCCCATCTCCATTCCCTTATGTTACTCTTGGGATGCCATCTGATCAGATAATCCTAGTTTGTTGGGAATATTGTTTTCAAAGTCTTTCTTAATTCTAAATATGATCTCAACTCTCTTACAGGCCACACGTTTGTCACCTCCTAGGTGAATCAGAATGAGATGCAGAGGGGGTGTAGTTCTCCCCTCTACATTAAAGTTGCTATCAGTTCATCCCAATGCATTCTGTGTAATTCCCATCCAGTGCACATGCATCCTTTTGGTTCTAATTCTAAATGCTGCTTTCACCATCTCCTTTCTACTGCTTACTTCTTGGCCCAAAGCATGGGAGTGGATACAGATCCAAGTTAACATCTGTTGGCCTTCCATTTCCTGCACCTCTTATCCTTCCACTCTCAGGCAGTACTCCTATCACCATCAACCCATGACGTCAATCCAGCCAATCTTTGAAAAACCGTAGCCTGCTGTACCAACTTGGCTACCTCCAAGGCCTATGGTGTTACTGCATCCTGCTTCTTCTATTTCTTCATTTTTTTTTAACAATTAAAGATCCTCTATGTTTAATCCCATGTTTTTTTGATATCTTTTACCATTTTAGCCTCTGCCACCAGTTCCAGGAAGGTATTCCAAGCATCCATCACCCTTTGCATGAAAAAAATTACTTCCTGAGGTTGATTCTGGGGTACCTATTCCAAAGCCATTCAGATTATCTGACTGGAATTTAGCTGGGTAAAGTGAGGGTGTTTTGTGGGGTGAGTAGTAGGCATTCTGGGGAGAAGTGGAGTTAGCCAGTTAAGTTAACTGGCTAACTCTAGATGAGCCATAGGGCAGGTCCAAAGTTAGCCGGATACCACATATCCGGCTAACTAACTTATCTGGGTATGTTCTGCAGCGCGGCTGCACGCTGAATATCCTGGTTAAGTTAGCCAGACATGTGTAATTGGCTAACTTAACTAGCCACTCAGTGATTGGATATTTACCCCTCTGTGTCTAGCCCCTCAGAGCTTCACATCATGACTCCTTGTTCTACAACTTCCTTTCCGTTGAAAAGGTTTACTTCTTGTTCAATCTTAATATTTTTCAGGTTTCTGTCTCATCTATATTTTCCATCTTCCCTTTCCTCTAAGGCATGCATGGTTGGATCCTTAAGTCTCATCTTAATATAATTTTTGGTGCAGATCCTGAACAGTTTTGATTGCCTTTGTCTGGATCACCTCCAGAGAATGCCTACATCATTTTGGAGGTACAGAACTGAGCACAATGTTCTAGGTGAGGAACCACCATCAACCTGCATAGAGACATCATCTCCTTTTTTTCTGCTGGTTATGCTTGGTTTCATGAGAGCTGTTTACTCATGTAAAATGTAACAAACAGGCAGCAGATAGAAAGAAAATCAATGCCTCCAATACTATTAAGCAAAATGGCAGACATTCAACATGCTATAAGTTTATGTAATACATGAGTCTTTTTTTTTTTTTTTTTTTTTTTTTAGAAGTACTATATAATGCTTGCTTACCCTTATGGCCTTGTCTTTTTGAGACAACTGTATTGTACTTATTTATACCATTCAGCTGAACCAATAAAAAATGTTCACAGCTGACAGTTTAATAGGAACGATATATATGAAAGGAAATTTCTATCTTTAATTCAAAAATGACCTATAATACCACAATCTGGTGTAAGCAAGATATTTCACAAGATTTATGCACTTCTCTGGGAGAACTCCAGATTCCCTTTTTTTCTATTTTTCTCTTTTACAGCTTTCAAGCTGGCAGTGACTCTCTGCAGTGACTTCCAGTGGGCAGCATTAGATTTATCAGTCGCTACGTTATAGAGGTTCTCCTCTGCCACAGAAAAAAGCAGACTATCTTCCTGTGTACTTTTTGTGCTCATGAAAATGACAGTTGATCCTTAGTGATGAAATGCCTTAAGCAATGACTGATTCTGAAAGATTTAGTGTAATGATCTTATTGTCATTTTTAAAAATGTTACTCATTGTTCTCAGCATTTTATGGAAGAGCAGCTTATAAAAATGAAATAAATAAATAAATTGTTTTAATAATTTCTCTAATCCTTCATACTGAGTATTAGACATATTAGTCATAGGGTGCATTGATTCCTTCTTTCCCTACTAAATACATACACACTAACAGACTGCTTTGTCTACTGTCAATTGTTACAAGAGGCCGGCAGAAAGGTTTGAATAAACAGAATATACACTGAGTAGCACTGATTAATTAGATCTGAAATACAAACAATCAGGGATCTCCTTGAGGATCTGAAATCGGATATTTTTTGCATTACAAAAACATGACTGCATCCTAGAGATGATTTAATTTTATCATAGCTATGCCCTCAAGATTTTTTAATTTTTGTTCGTTCGCTGGAGAGGAGATGAAGTGGTGGGGTTACTATTCTTATCCTTAAAGTGATTATGAGTAAAATAATTGCTATTAGTCAGCTACTAGGCTCTGAATGTTTATTATTCCAAATTTGGTTGAAAAAGATCCTTAGCATTTTGATAGTGTATCGGGCCCCTCAGAGATCTGAGAACTGTTTCTCTGATTTGTCTCAAATGATTAGGAATATTTACACAGAATATTCTCATTTCTTATTTTAGGTGATTTCAATATTCATACTGACCCTACATCATAAAAGTGTATGAGGCAGATTTTTATGGTATGATTGATGACACAATACTTTATTCAGTTTGTCTTGGAACGAAAACACGATAAGGGTCAGATTTTAGATATTTTTTGTTGTTGCACAAATTAGCAAAACGGTGTCCATTTTCTATTTAATTTCCATTTTTTAATTTTATATTTCACCTTTTGTTACTGCTCAGCTGCTTCAGAGTGGATTACATTCAGATACCAAAGGTATTTTCCCTGTCCCCAGGGAACTCACAATCTAAGGGCCTGATCCAGTAAGCATTTTTCTCATAGACACAGAATGGGAGAAAAGCCTTCGTGAATCAAGTCCTAAGGTGCCTATTTATTAAACGTTTGCTTCCATTTTCTGGATAAGGCCCTAAAATGGTAAGTTTCAAAGCAGCGCGTTGGCGCACATTTGGCGTGTTCATTGGCCCGCACCTAGGGACGCAGCCTTTTTATAACATGCACGCATATATGTGCACATGTTATAAAGTAGCCTGGCCATGTGCACATGTGTACTCTAGTTTAAGTGGGTGCATGCCTGTGCACACAAATGCCGCTTCTACTGTGTAAGTGGGGGGATTTTAAAAAGAACACACGCCAAAGCCATTGCCTGTTTTACCAGTTCATTCTCAGTTTGCCCAATTAAAGGATGGGACTTCCAAACCCCCTAGATTAAAAGCCTTCCTTATCCCCTGTTAGCCCCAATCTTTAAAACCCTGCTGAGCTGCCTAGATTTTTTTTGTTTTATAATTTATAGGTCATCTATGGCAGAAATAACTTATGTGGCACATTTCAGCTTAAAATCCTGAAACGCCCATGCCCCACCCAGACCCTGCCCACAACCCGCCCCTTTTTCAGAGGTTCCAAGATGTGCGTGCAGCGGCATTTATGCACATATCCGGGCAGCTTTTAAAATCCGCTCGGTGTGCACAGGCCCAACATATTTCTCCATCCTCTGACTGATGCTCACGTTTGGCTTTTAAAATTCACCTTTCAGTTTATACCTGAGGCGATGGAGGGTTAAGTGACTTGCCAAAGGTCACAAGGAACATCAGCAGGATTTGAACCCTGGTTTATAGCCTGTTGCTGTTTTTGCATCAGTCCATTAAGAACATGAGCATTGCTCTAGTGGCCTGGTCAAGCTATTTTTGATAAATTTTGTTCTATGGGGTATTGAATATGTGAACAAGAAGCTTCACAAGAGTCTAATCACTTTTGGTCTAAGGCAAGTAAGTCACCAGCCAATTTTCTGACAAATTTAGGTCAGTCCTTTATTTACCATAGTCAAGACCTGCAATATTCAGCTGATCAGTGGCATCTAGTGGCTAGTCAGACATTGGAAATAATTGCCCTGGAGAAATCTAAAATCATATCTGCACAGACATTTTCACCCTGATTCGCTATAGCCCTAAGGTACCTTAAACATGAAGGACGTTGGCGGTGTCAGTCTTTTAAGATTGAGAACAAGATGGTTTATAGGGACATTTTAGGACCTATAATCTGAACAACAAAGGGGAGAAAAATAATTTCTTTGATAAAGAAATTATGTTGGCTAAAAATTCCCCTAGAGCATTAACTGATATTATAAAAAGATGACAATCTGGGCCTGGCTCTTCTTTAGGATCAATATCAACAATCAATGGTACCACAAGTATAATTTAAACACATTATGTTTGTGCACAACCAAATATATGTAGGCCCCTTACTTTAAGGGTCTGTATTGTGCAACAGACTCTATTCTTGTATAGGGTCACCTTGCTTTAATTTAAATTATCTGTTTTTAGTTATTTTTTCTATTTCCTTTTATCATAAAATCGATAGTCACACAATCTCCGTAATTATAAGGAGGGGACACAAATACTCATCTACTCCATGGTAGTTCACCCGACACAGCTGTGTTTCGGACGATGTCGTCCTGCTTCAGGGGGTGTCCTTCAAAGTTTCTTTTTGAGAGCGTCATAAGGCAGCCTTCTGTAAATTCCTTGGTATTGCTTCTTCTTTATAATCCACTGCAGTCCCGTTGGGCTGCGTCTGCTCTTCTAAATGGCAACTACCTCCAGTGATGGTTATATACCCTGGAAAACCGGAAGTCTTCATTCCCGGAAACCGAAGTTCTCTTTCACGTCCGATACTGACGTCAACAACAGCAATCAACTCGGCAAGCGTAGTCTTCTTTCACGTCCACGATGTTTCTTATGCATCTCAATTCTCCGAGGCCAGTTCTGTGTTTGTCCAAGATGCATCGCATCTTCGCGATGTCTTCTCCTTCAATTGTTCCTCACAGTCACTCTGGTCGATCGGTGTAATGTTTTGTTCTAAACTGACAAGCGCTGCATAAAGTTCAGTCTCTGTTTACATCGTCCCTGCTTAAACCCCTCCCCTTAGCCACGTCAACAAGTAGACACCCTCTTGCCGGGAAGATGTGTACAAATAGACTCAACTTCTCTATTTTTAGAGGGGGCTTATCCTGGATCGTCTTGTCCTGTATACATCGGCAACGCCACGAATCTCATTTATAGTCTACTGGCAATAATAACCCATTTCGTATTGGTGGGAGGGGGGCAGGGGGGGGGGGGGAAACCGGGTGCCCAGAACATTTCGCCACTCCAGTTGAAATACTGAAGCATCTTTAGGATCAACAGGAGATCACCCTCTGATGCAAAGGGATTTTCTGATTATTTTGTTGCTAAAATTGATAATCTGAGGGTAGAATTAGCTAAATGGGATATACCTGAGGGATTAAGAGGTCAATGGAAATTAGTTTGGTGGAGGGTATTAAATCTTATAAGGAAGTATCATTATCCAATTAATTGTCCAAAACTAGGCCAAGAGCAGGGCCAGATTTAGGATGTAGGTACACCAAGGCCGGTGCAAGGGGATTAGGCACCTTAATACCCCCCTCCCCCAGTTGCACCACCACCCACCGGTCTTGGCCTCGACTCCTATCTTGTTTTCAGTTTTCTGGGCCACAAGCAGGTTGGGTGCTTGTGGCCCAGAGCGAACCCGCGGGGAATCACGTGACGCCGCGTCACTCCGACGTGGCGCCGACATCACGTGATTCCCCGCGGGTTCGCTCCGGGACCCTCGTTCGACCCAAAAGGAACTTTTGGCCAGCTTGGTGGTGTCAGGAGGCCCCCCCAAGCTGGCCAAAAGTTCCTTTTGGGTCGAACGAGGGTCCCGGAGCGAACCCGCGGGGAATCACGTGACGCCGCGTCACTCCGACGTGACGCCGAAGTCACGTGCTCCTTGCAAAGGAGGTCAGAAATGGCGTCCTGACCCCGCTGGACCACCAGGGAGTTTTGGTAAGTCTTGGGGGGGGGGGGGATTAAGGAGGGTGAGGGGTTTACATTTTTATTTGCACATATGGACATAGACTCAACTTATGGAATTCTCCATATGTCCATATTGACCGCAAATGGGACCCCCTTTCGACTTATGGACTTATGAACATAAACCTTTGCTCTGCACATCCCTACTAGGGGACCCTCCATGAAGTTAGCATATAGCACATTTAAAACTAATCGGAGAAAGTTTTTTTTCACTCAACGCACAATTAAACTCTGGAATTTGTTGCCAGGGGATGTGGTTAGTGCAGTTAGTGTAGATGGGTTTAAAAAAGGTTTGGATAAGGTCTTAGAAGAGAAGTCCATTACCTGCTATTAATCAAGTTGACTTAGATAATAGCCACTGCTATTACTAGCATCAGTAGCATAGAATAGACTTAGGTTTTGGGTACTTGCCAGGTACTTATAACCTGGATTGGCCACTGTTGGAAACAGGATGCTGGTCTGACCCAGTATGGCAATTACTTATGTTCTTATGTAGATCATGGATAAATGAGCTTTTGTTTATTTTATTGTATCAAAACTGTTTTTAAACTTATTTTTCATGCATTTCCTGGGTCTCTAGTATTTCAATCAAACTATCAACTCATTTAAGAGATCCTTCCAGTTCTTAGTGTTGTAGATTTAGCTGAACGTCACATTCTGAGGTATAACACCGCAAGCAGAATACTTGGGGGCCTCATGCACTACTGCTGCTTACTTGGGTCTACGTAGCTATGCTTTAATAATTTACAGTGTGTTTTTTTTTTTTATAACCATGGCCCTTTTCCATTGGTATAATTCAGTGGTTCCCAACCCTGTCCTAAGGACCCCCCAGCCAGTTTGGTTTTCAGGATATCCACAATGAATATGCATGAGAGAAAATTTGCATATTATGGAGGCAGTGCATGCAAATTTTCACAGATTGCTAGATCAATTATAGCAGTGGTTCCCAACCCTGCCCTGGGAACCCCCAACCAGTCAGGTTTTCAGGATATCCACAATGAATATGCATGAAAGAAAATTTGCATATTATGGAGGCAGTGCATGCAAATTTTCTCTCATGCATATTCATTGTGGATATCCTGAAAACCCAGCTGGTTTGGGGGTTCCCAGGGCAGGGTTGGGAACCACTGCTATAATTGATCTAGCAACCTGTGAAAATGTTAGCTTCTACTTCAGTGAGGTGCTTTTATTCTCAATTACTACTCACTGTAGAAGGTAGGATGGTACTGAGAATGCTCAGTAAGCAACCTTATTTTTGTACTGAGGAAGGAAAAAGAAAATAATGAGAATGGTAGGAAAACCAGTAGGGGGTTTAATTTTGACAGTACCAGAATTTTAAAGACCCAAGTGCTACATTTTTTTTCTATAGGATGTAGACATAGGTCACAGACTTGCTAATTAGATGATTTGAGACTATGCCACAATGGCAACAGTTAGTTCTCTTGATAAATGCAGTTGGGGCCAATATAGTAAGGCTAATTGAAAATCTATGTTACTCTGGAATTAATACAGTCCTTTGCCTGCATTAATTTTCTTGAACTGTTCTGTAGTAGGTTTAATCTAGTTTGTTATTGACTACTTTAGCAATTGTCATGTTATTACACTTTCCCCCTAAAAGAGTTCTACAAGAGATATGGGTTGTTGTTTTTTTTTGCTTTAATGGTGATCAAAATGAGTAAAATAAAGCTTTTCATAATGGGTGTAGATCAAATTCAGATATCCTTTCAAATAACAAGCCTATAAACATTATTTTTTAGAGTTCCTATATATTATGTAGCATATAACAATTGGAGATTTGTTGATTGAGATTCACCTACTTCAAACTAGTCACAATTTAATCATTTGTTTTGGGGGAGCCAGTTCAAAGCAAAAATCTTACAGAATTATAATCAGTTATGCTCTGGAAGTTTTGATGGCAAGACAATTAGCCAATTCGTGCAAAGTCATAGATCAGTCTCTATCTTCCACAGGACTAACACACTGAACACTTAAGGCCGAATTTTAAATCAGCCACGCAATTAAAAATGGGGGTTATGTGCGTGACTGGGCCTTGCGCGCTGTGTGCATTTCAAAGGGGCCCGACCACACGCATAACCCCCACTTTTTTTTTACGCGCAGAAGTGCCAGCCCAGAGAAAGAGGTGGTCCAGGGAAAGGGAGGAACGGGGGCTGGAGGCAGCCAATACAGCGGCCATTTGCAGCTGTGCCAGAGAAGCGTGCACCGGCAGCCGTCCGGCACGCACAAGTTGCTACTGCTCCTGAAGGGAGCAAAAGGTAAAATAAAAAACTGGGGGTTAGCTAGGATAGGGATAGGGGGCGGGGAGGAGAGGGGAAGAGGGAGGAAGGTCAGTTAGGTGGGTTGGAAAGTTCCCTCCCAGTCCGCTCCTTAATTGGAGGGAACTGGGAGAGGCTTGATCTCGTCGCTGCGCATACTTTTATAAAATTAGGCCCCATCTGCGTGCTCTGCCTGCAGATGGATTTTATAACATGCGCATGTCGGTGTGCGCATGTTATAAAATCAGCGCATCCATGTGTGCATGCCAGGAAGCACACGCATATGGACGCGCATGCGCACCTTTTAAAATCTACCCCTTAGCTGTACCATCCAGTCTCAGATCTCAGTTTATCTGACATAGCTGCCCGGATGCCCTATTACAACCTTGAAGACTGAACTTATCTCTCTTCCCAAATCCTCCCCTTTCACATTTTCCTATGTCATTAGATAACATGGTGCTCATCTCTGTCTTCTTGCCCGCAACCTTGGGGTGGGGGGGTGGGGGGGGAGAAGGGGTAGCGGGTCATCTTTCATTTCATTACTAAAACTTATTTTTCTGTAATATCATCAAAATCTACTGTTTTATTTTTTTAACACTACCAAAACGCCCATCATTTCCCACTTAGACTACTGCAAATTCTTCCTCTCAGTCTCCCATCAAACAGTCTTTTTTGCCTAAAATCTATTCAAAATTCAACTGTGCCACATATTCTTCCAGAATCATTACATGTTCCCGCTCTACACATGGAGCTACACTGGATCCCTAAATGCTTCTGCATGCAATTCAAACTTCTTCTTCTCTCCAACCAGTGCATTCAGACTGCAGCTCCATGCTATCTCTCTTCTAATCTCCCTCTGTGTCCCTCCTTGTGTCCCCTGTTCATCAGGCAAGCTGCTCTTAACTATGTCTCTCTCCTTCATTACTAATTCCAGACTCTGCACTTCCTCTCTTGTGATTTTGAGTGCCTGGAATGATCTTCCTGAGCTGATGCGCTTTGCTCCCTCTCTGGCCATATTCATGTCTTGCTTAAAACTCCACCTTGCTTTTAAATTAAAAAAACTACTGACTATTCCTGTTCTTAGCCCTCTCACATTAGTTTATTTCAGAAAAAATCATGTCTAGACAAATAATTTTCTAGGACTCAATTGGAGTGAGAAAAGTTTCACAAAGATGAAATGTTGTACTATGTTTTCTCACCCTAGCTTGATGGTACCCTGTTAGAGAGTCCATCAAGCTAGGGTGAGAGAACATAATAGAAATGTCATCTTTGTGAGACTTCTCACTCCATATGACGTCAAATCTTCACTGAGGTGTACTGGGCTGTTTGTATATCTCACTCTACATGACAAACTGGCCCCCTAAGCCCTAAACCACCACCACCACCTCACCTCGAGCTATTAGATGACCCTCCTATAGAGATATAAATAATTGCACACTGTGAGGGTCTCCCCAGAGGTGCTCTCTCTCTCCTCCCCTCTTTCCCAAGCCCAGAAATGGCCAAAACATAATTAGCCATTTCAGGCATATCACACAGCCTAAGGTTATGCTATCACACAGTGTGATATCACTCCTCATTTTCATAAATCCCACCCAAACTCCTCCCTGATCCCACCCCTTCTGAAAATTTGCATTCGCGCCATGTGCTATCGTTAATATCGCATGTGTTATGGCATTAACGCCCTAATGCATTTTGATGAATAACTCGGTTAGACTGTAAGCTCCATGGAGCAAGGACTGTCATATTTATCTGTGCAATGCTGCATATGCCTAGTAGTGCTAAAGAAATGTTATATAGTGGTAGTGACATTAACCCGCAGAACTTATTTTCAAAACTGGTTTGAACTGTTTCAGCAACATATTTTTTTTTAACATAACCACTTCCAGTCTAAAGAACTTTTTTTTTTTTTTCTACCACAGAAATGTAAAAAAACATCAGAGAACAACCTCAAGGTTCATTTTCCTTGCCTAGTGTACACAATCTGATCGTCAGTTTTATCTTTACTTCCCTGCAACTACAGATTGCTTGTGCCTCTTCCTTGCTTTCTTGAATTTGGATACCATTTTTGCACAAACTTACACCCTCTTCCTTTCCATCATAAAAGATAACACTTTGCTTGCTTATGAAAAAGCCCATTGTTAAACTTATACAGACCAATCAGATCTCTCCACTCAGTCTCTAAGGAAATGTGACGAACAAGCATGCAATTATTTATTATTAGACAGTAATAATTATTTTCATTTAAGACTTTCTCAATACAAGAGGAAAGTTTTCTTCTCATAGATATGGGAAATTGTAACAAATCTATTAAGAATGATTACATATGCATCAAAACAATCTAAATAGATTATCGAAAATGGAAAAGTCATCAGTGGAGATCATACTTAGATGGGCTACTAAAATATATACAAACTAGGAAATTACAATCATAAAAACAAGGCAATCAACTATAACAATATGGCTTAAATTATTGAAGTCTTTGAGGAGGCCTAATTAAGATTTTGAAGACAATGGTCCTTGTTCATAGGGCGGATACATTTCAAACAAATGTGTGTGGCATCATAGATGTGTGCATGTGGCTGCGAGCAGATATACACAAGTATTTTATATCCCATTCACATGATATATGCACATTTTATAAAATACACGTATCTCTGCCCCGCATCATAATATGCATGCATATAGACTTATGTGTGAATACATGCACGGGTAGATATTCAAAGCTGGCCATGTTTAGACCTGCTCTATAGTGGCTGGCTAAGTTTAGACCTGCTCTATAGTGCATCTAAACTTACACATATACTTATGTGGCTACTCTGAATAGTAGTAGTTAGCCATATATGTTATGCGGCTAACTTGCTCTACCACCGATCTGCCCACTACATGCCTATGTTTTGTGCGTGTAACTTTTATCCATATAAGGGACTGCCACTGAACAAAAGTGCATATTCAATGGCCGCTATTTGGCCGAATAAGTCTGGCTTATCCGGCTAAACAGTGCTAAATGTGCTTTGAATATTGGGCCTGCAATGTATTGAAACCACGTATATCAATATATTGAATACATGTACTTTTCCTATTTTAAGAAATATATGTGCATATATATTACACAGGAAAATAAAGTAGGACTTACATGCATAAGATGACCAATTTTAAAAGATGTGTGCATAAATAAAATTAATTAGTTTACCAATTAGTCCACCAGTTTGCCCAGTCCTTCTCAAGGTTATCAAGACCTTCCTTATTCTTCAGCCTGAATTCCTCCCAGTTCACCCAGAACTACCATTTAGTCAGTTCTACACAATAAATGTGTTTAATATTACTTATGCCAGATAATTAGCAGGTGTAAAAATATGCAAGTAAGTTGTCAAATATATGCGCTTCTTTTAAAATAGCAACTTACACACATAGGTTTTGGCCTATCCCTGGAACACCCTTAGATTGCTCTTTTTCATGCACATATATGTGCACATGATAGTGAACATACATGTATGTTTTTGGCTTTTAAAAAATTGAAATATGCGAGTAGAGGCTACTTATGCACACGTAGGGTCTCATTTTGAAAAATAATTTACACACTTAAAATTGGGTGTTATACATGTAAATGCATTTTATCCATGTAAGAGGACTTTAGAAAACTGTGACAATATGTCATTGAATTGTCCACAGGATATTCAAGTCCAAGTGCCCTTTAAGCACGTAATTTTTTTTTTAAAACTGGCTTAATAGTAAGTGACATTTACAAGTGAATGTAACTCCTTTTAAAATTATCTCCAGATGCACATTTTTACATGTGTAAAGTTTTGAAAATTCACACCAAAGGCTTTTTCCTCATTCTGTGCCCATGTAAAAATTGTTAATAACACCCAATGAAGTATAATGTGCTGTGAGATCATTTGGACATTGGGAAGGCCATTTTTAATAGTGTGTGTAAGTCAACATGCATGCACATAAGTCTTTGATCTGTGAATGTGACTTTGTATATGTGATTCATATATATAGTTCAAGATTTTCTTACCTACAAGAGCATTCATTCTGCAGCTCCTCACTACCTCTCCTGTCTCATCTCACCTTACACTCTTCCTTGTGAACTTTGCTTATTGGGCACGTCCCTGTTCCCTGTGCCCTTCTCTTTCACTACCCATTCCCGACAGTGTGCTTTCCATTATATTTGAAATAGACTTCCTCAGTTGGTTTGTCATACTCCCTCTCTGGCGTTATTCATATTCAATCTAAAAAAGCACATTTTTGAGACTGCTTTTAAATCTCAACCACTGATTCTCCTACTCACAGCCTTATTGGTTTTAACCATTTTCTTAGTAAATGAAATTTATAAAGACTCTTGTTCTATATATTTGTCTTGATTCAAAAGTCTGTAGAACAGAGACTCTCTTTGATGTGTATTTGTACAACCCTATATACAACTCCTGTAGTAGTGACTAGAAATAATAATAATAAGCAGTAATATCTCAAGAAAGCATGTTTTCTGTAAAATTATCAATATCCACCAGGTTATACACTAGTACTTTATTTATTTTTTGGGACAACAAATTTTGGTGCAAATTGTTATTTTTTTTTAATTATTGGGGTGTCACAACAATTATAAGGCCCTTAAGCAATGCTTCCCACTTGCTGGAGGAGATCTATGGAGCCCTATGAGTTGCACCATGGTCTAGCAGCTTCCGGATGTGCCTCTTGGTCCAGTCTGATGTTGGAAGGGATATTACAATTACAAAGCTTTCTGGTTAGACATGGGAATGGAGGGGTGATGATTGTGAATTAATAGGGAATATTATTTGCTTACCTACCCAAAATGGTGAGGTTTAGAGGAGGAAGATGATGAAAACTATCTTCTATAAGGAATGAATTCTTACATGTCCTCTATGGCTAGCAGCTGGGTTAGAAATAAGTGGGTAGACTGGAAAGGTCAATACACCTTTTTCTGCCTTTATTAGCTATGTTACTAAGGAATCAATTTTCAAAGACCCACTGAGAGGGTAAGATAACCGACTAATTTTAATCACTTATCTTTAGATACATTTTCAGTTGAATTAACTGGCTAGGTTTTCAGTTGTAAATTTTCCTAAATTTAGCCAATCAAGATTTACAGACTTCAGGCCTGATTTATTAAGGCTTTTCTCCCATTCTGTGTCTGTCGGGAATATGCTTAGTAACCCAGGTTCTTATCCATTTAGCTAAGTTGCCAAAGTAATGCAGGATGCAGAGGCAGGAGGAGATGAGTCTCCTGCTTGCCTTCAAGACATTTTCAGGGGCTGTATTGACTGAGGATTAGTGGAAGGAGGGGAGAAATGGAAGGATTTATTTTTAAGCAAGGATTTTATCAGGAGAGGGATTTCTTAATGGCAATTTTTTAAAATTTGAATATTTGGGTTCAATTACTCACTTTTTTAAATCTGGGCTCAAGTCAAGTGTCAAATTGAAGTTGGTAGGGCCATGCCTAAGAGGGCTTACAATCTAAGGGGTAGATCTTTAAAAAGTACGCGCGCGCATATTTTTGTTCGCGCAACAGGCGCAAATAAAAGTACGCCGGATTTTATAAGATAAGCGCGTAGTCGCACGTATCTTATAAAATCCGGGGTCGGCACACGCAAGGCTGCACAAAATCAGCAGCCTGCGCGCGCTGAGCCACACAGCCTGCCTTCGTTCCCTCCGTGTCCCCCCACCTTCCCCTCCCTTCCCCCATCTAACCCACCCCCCCAGCCCTACCTAAATCCCCCCCTACCTTTGTTGTACAAGTTACGCCTGCTTGAGGCAGGCCTAACTTGTGCACGCCGCCTCGCCATCCCCTGGCACAGGCCGCAGTGCCGGGGGACTCGGGACCAACTTCCTGGCCCGCCCTGAACCGTAGCCATGCCCCCGGACCCACCTTGGACCGCCCCCTGACCCCCTCCCGCCCCTTTTACAAAGCCCAGGGACTTACATGCGTCCCAGGGCTTTGCGCGCACCGGCAGCCTATGCAAAATAGGTGTGCCGGTGCGCGAGTGCCCTGTGTGCGAAAATCCGGCAGGGCTTTTAAAATCTACCCCTAAGGGCTCATTTTCTTAGCATTTTCCTCATAGACACAGAATGGGAGAAAAACCTCAGTACGCTGAGTCAATGTAGGGTGGAGTGAGTTGACCAAGGTCACATGGAGCATCAGCGGTAGAAGTAGAAGTTGAACCCTGGCTTCCCTAGTTCTCAGTCCATTGCTCTAACAACTAGGTGGGATGGGGAAGAGGAGGCCTAGACACCAAACATTTCTTTTCTTTTTCTAACACTGAAATGGATTGTGAGGATGGCTGGGGTTGAGAGGAGGGTACTGAGTAGGCTCTGGCGCACCTTTTAAAAAAAAAAACACTGGAGGGGTATGAGAGGTTGGTTAGGGACACAAGGGACAGAGTGCTATAGATGACTGTAATGGACCCTCTCTCCTGCTGAGAGATGTTAACTACAACTGAGAAAAGATAACAGACATTTTACAGCTTAGGCAACCATAGAGCCTCATTTACTAAGCATTTTCCTCATAGACACAGATGACAGAGCTGCTGCCTCTAAAGCAGAAGGCTGTTTCCTCACAACCTCCATTCTAAAAACTGAAAGCTTAAGTAACAGAAAAGGGTCCACTTCACCCTACAGCAGTCAGAAATATTGAACATTTTGCTTCTTGCTTTCATAAGTCATAATATCTAACTGCATTTTATAATACAACATAGGGTAATTACAGGGCAACACTTCATTTGTTCAGTTGCTCATTCACCAGAAAAACCCCCTGAGATGAATCTGTTTGTTTTTAAGAAACAAGGATACAAGCCTACATTCCCCATCAATAACTAAATACAGTAGAGTCTCATGCAATATTGAAAAAGAATAGCCTATGAATTTTCATCAATATGTTTTTCATCTAATTTTAAATCCATGATAGCTAGAAGCAGTCCTTGAGGGCAAACAGAAAGTCTTAAAGGCTGAAGTTTCTCTGACTTTATAAAAAGTCTGTCAAAGCTTGCTTCAGATACTGTACGATTTTTCTTTGAACTCTGAAAGAATCAACATTTTCTATTGATTACAACTGTTGAGATCCCTTATTTGCTGAAAGAATCATGCGTACACATCAAATCACCACTAATCATGAATTCAAAAATAGTTCTAAGCACAATTTCACATACTTAACGCTATGCAATGTTTCTATGCTCTAGAAATTCTAGTATATTAGTCTATTTGATTTCATTATACTTAATTTTAGTTATTATTTTATGAATATGTTCTTTGCTATCTTATTGCATCATTCAATGTCATTATATGAGTACGTTGATCAAGCTAATTTTGTGATATTATTTCCATTTACATATTTTTGCTTTAGCAGTTTTGTTTTTTAAGTTGCTTTGGTCTTGGTGATAAAGTGAAAAAGTGGTTGAAAATTGAATAAATAAATAATAATAATAATAATACAAAGTGCACAATAATCCCCTGAGCCATCCAGTCCCCCATGCAGCACTGAAAAGGGGAAAAAAGCCTTAGACTAAAACATTCATATGTACAGTGAACACCATATTGCCATTTGCTTTCTTTACAATACAATAGAAACCTCTTAAGAGAAAACACACTATTCCAATATCAAGCAACAAACTCATATACTATTATCTCTTACAATAGCTTCAGCCTATGTTTTGTAAGAGCATAGTAGCACAGTAAATGATGACAGTAAAAGACGAGCGCAGCCCATGCAACCTGCCAATTAGTTTTCCTCTTTAGTGGAGTAGATAAGCATAACATTTTTATGCTTAAACCTATACCAGCTGCAACCCCTCTCCCCCATATATTTTATCTGACCTCTCAACCCTGATCCTATCACTGGCTTCTATGTCTGTCCCAGGCATATTTACATTTTATCACAGTACTGACCTCTATCTCTTCCGATGATAGGATAATCCAAGAATTGCTGACTTCCTCTTTGGTTCTTATAAGACCTATGCTTAACCAATACCCAGGCCCCCCTGCCATGTACTACCACCAATTTGTTTAATAATCTACATAGTCATCACTGATGATGTAGTTATAACCAAAGCCACTCTGCACAGGTTACCCCAGCCTTCTTGGAAGCCTGATGTGGCCATACTACTGTCATTAAGGTGATAGTTTTGCAGGATAAAGATCTATGGACCACACGTATTAAGCTTTTCCTCATAAACACAGAATGACGGAAAAGCCCTAGCAAATATGGCCCAAAATGAGAAAACTCCTTTAGTACATCTGGCTCTAATCTGTTACAAGACAAATAGAGAGCAGTATATGCATTTTGAATGGAATAAATGCACTCCCATGCTGTACAGATAAGTGATTTGTACCTCACTAAATCTTATCTTTGGTATATTTATAGTTAGACTGTGGAAAAATACCCTAAATGATGAGGTAAAAGTGATGAATCAGATATTCTATTTTCTTGGTGATTATTATCCTTTCTGGGGCCTATTCAACAAGTTGATTTCTAGGTTAATGTAGCCTCTGCTCCTGCTGTGTGATTCAGCATACACTGAGCAACTGGCAACAAATGTTTTACAAAGGCAACTGAGAGCTGCCAAAGTGGGTAGGGTATCTTCTAAGTCTAAAGCAAGCAATAGGGAACTATTAGAATTAGAGAAACCAGAGCTCATGAAAAGTGCAGGTAGAGGAATAGGGTTGCCAACTTACTCCAGATTTTCAGGACAGGTTGATCCAGTCCTGGTTTTACTCACTGGCATGCAGGTAGTTATAGTCCTTCTTTTCTTAGGGAATGCAATAGGGAAATCAGAATAAATCCCTGCATGCAAAAGGGTAAAACCAGGAGTGGATCAACCTGTCCTGAAAATCTGGAGCCAGTTGACAACCCTATAGAGGAATGAGACAGGAGACAGAAGCATGATCCAGAGACAGTGATCTTCTAGCAGTTTCTTATTGAGGGACTCTCAGCAGCTATTCTCCATTCAATTAGACAATATCAATTTTCAGAAAATAATTTAAAAATGGGCTTTTCTGGATCTGTGGGAGCGCCATCCAGCCCTTTCAGAAAAACAGGATTGCTCAGTGTAAATTGGTAAACAGTACACGTTCAATGTAAAATGTTCAAAGTAAAATGTCACAAAGTTCAATGTAAAATGTTAAAAATGTTTTAATGTTCCATTGTAAAACAAGAAGTCTACTCTAACAGACTCCCTGTTTCCAATTTAAACCGGTGTAATATGTCCGATGAACATCGGTATAGAAAAACAAATAAATAAATAAATGTTCAGGGGATGAACTGGAAAAGCAGTATAATAACATTGTACTGGAGCCACATAGAACCAGAGGAACGGATTTTAAGACGTACGCGTGGACGTACATTTGTGTGCGCAACCCGGCACGCACAAATGTATGCCCGATTTTATAACATGCGCGCGCATGCATAATTTGTGAGGGTAAAATGCTAATTTCTGTACTTTTCACCTTTGTCATGAAAAGTTTTTTTTTTTCATAGTGAGGGCAATTTGTAAGGAATTTAAATAAACAAGGTTTGCAACAAAAACATCTGTTCTATCATTGGAAAAAGAAGCTGAGTTTTCCAGTTGTTTGAAGAATTTATCTGTGATGCAAAATGCTTTTGAAGGTTAATTTTTTTCAAAACGACATCAACATATGCTTCCAGAAAGACAGCTCTGAAAGCGATGCTTGCTCTCGTGTGTTAGTTTTGCTTACAGTATATGACTTCCTAAATATCAGATCTGTATCAAAGTAGTGGGCGGAGGGGAGTTAAAACTCTTCAAACACAAACAAAAGAACAGACCTGCAATTGGCTTCTGGTTTCTTCTCCTTTACAATGTCCATATTTTGTTCTGATTGCCCTGATGTTAAAAGGGTCAGGCCAGGAGGACAGCACAGTTCCCATGTAACTTTCTTATCAAATGAATTTGGAAACTGATTTCAAACTGGTTTAAAACTATAATATAACCCCCCTCATTGGGAACTGGCTTGAAACAGTTTTTAAATTCTCTGCAATATTGTTAAAGACTACCCTGTATATATAGACAACATAAAGAAAGCAAAGTTAATGATCTCACTAGAGTGACATAGATCAATTTGCAGGGGAATAGACTTTAATCTGTATGTAGCTCCCCCCTTCTCCTTTCTTGGAGGAAAGGATACCTCGATAAAAGGACTGGGCCCCTGACTCACTCTCCCAAGCCTGGTGTGGATTCTCTGAAAGGGGGAATGGGATTTCCTTTCATGCCCAAGGCATTGATGGATAGGTTCAAAGAGACACTTGAGAAAGACAAAAAGTGTTTATTGAAAAAAATAGTGCAAATTGACAAAAATGGCAATTTAGAGTTTTTGGCATGAAAAATCCAAAACTAGGTACATGAGATGTATAAGGGACTATTGATCCCACTTACTCTCAGGCCGATACAATATCATGTGCTCAGGCTAGCGCACAGGTTAACCTGTGGTCGGATGTGCATTTTGGACACTCGTCCTTAACCCCTGATGAAATAAGGGAGATTGGTGCGTCCGAACCAGCGCCTAGCTAATAGCACTCGTCACATTAAATGCCATGTTGATGAGGCTATTAGCTTTTATCCCAATGTAAAATATCACCGGGCACCCAACGCGCACGTTTTAACCCTCAGAAATGAATGCCAGCCCCAGAACTGGCGTTAAGTCTTGAGGCACCCCAATCCCTGAACTGAAAAGCAGAAAATACTGCTTTTCTGTGGTTCCCCCAACTTAATATCACCATAACTTTTTATGCCATCCAGCAAGTACAGCTCTTATTGCATCCAGAAAGCAGTATATTCAGTTCTTATGTTTCTTAAGCAAGGCTCTCATCATCCTTCTCTTCATCAAGTTCACACATCTCTATGTTTCTGCACCTCACTTAGCAAGTACCATGTATTTCGTTCTTTCTGCATCTGCTTATATTTGGTCCGATCTAGCCCCAACTGCTCAATGCTACCCTTTGTCTAATACTATATTATATTTAATATAATTTAATGTATTGTAACGTTACCTAATGTTCTATATTCCTAATGTTTTATTCAAATTTTATTCAATGTTTCATGTTCTATGTAATGCTTTCATGCGAAGTTATTGATTCACTGTAAACCGGTTTGATTTGTATCCCATGCAAGAAGATCGGTATATAAAAAAAAAAAAATAAATAATAATAATAATATCATTGCAAGGATACCACAGAAAGCAGCAACATGAAAAACCAAACCAAAACAAAAAAAGTCTTGACAGCGGTCAGGTTAGGAAAACGGACGCTCGTAAAATTGAGCGTCTGTTTTCCTAACCCACGCACAGCCATGTCTCCTGGGCGCCCGATGCCATGGACACACTAGGGATGCACAATTTATCCCTAGCATGGCATTTTTAGCATAGCAGCTCATTTGCCTATTGCAAAGCCCCAAGAGAGGTGAATATACTCACGGTCAAAAACAGGTGCCCAGTTTGTATGTACATTTTTTATGCGCACTTTCGGGCGGATTTTAAAAGCCCTGCTCGCGTAAATCCACCCGGATTTACGCGAGCAGGGCCTTGCCTGCCGGCGCGCCTATTTTCCATAGGCCGCCGGCGCGCGCAGAGCCCCGGGACGCGCGTAGGTCCCGGGGTTTTTGGAAGGGGGCGTGTCGGGGGGGCAGGACCCGATGATGCGACGTTTCGAGGGCAGGGCGCGGCGTTTCAGGGGCGGGACTGGGGGCGTGGTTTCAGCCCGGGGCATTTCGGGGGCGTGGCCGCGCCCTCCGGAACCACCCCCGGGTCGAGTCTCAGTGCTCCAGCAGCCCGCTGGCGCGTGTGGATTTACGTCTCCATCCGGGAGGCGTAAATCCGTGGATAAAGGTAGGGGGGGGGGTTTAGATAGGGCCGGGGGGTGGGTTAGGTAGGGGAAGGGAGGGGAAGGGAGGGGAAGGTGAGGGGAGGGCGAAATAAAGTTCCCTCCGAGGCCGCTCCGATTTCGGAGCGGCCTCGGAGGGAACGGAGACAGGCTGTGCGGCTCGGCGCGTGCCGGCTGCCCAAAATTGGCAGCCTTGCGCGCGCCGATCCAGGATTTTAGAAGATACGCGCGGCTATGCGCGTATCTTATAAAATCCAGTGTACTTTTGTTTGCGCCTGCTGTGCAAACAAAAGTACGCGATCGCGCTGTTTTTAAAAATCTACCCCTACATTGCATCGGCCTGTTGTCTGGTGTTAAGGCTCCTTTGGGTAGATGATGAGCTCCCTGACTCCCAAGGACCCTGAACATCCAATTCTTGAATCCCTTCTCTCCTGCACACCTTTTTTTTTTGCCTTCTATTCTCCCAGACTCCATTGAATGCGATGGACTCCTTTGGACGCTTTGAACTCCTTTGGACTCTTGGATCTCTGGAAAAGAACACCAAATGGGCAGCTCCCTCCTTTTCTCCCCCTTCCACTTGTCTCTTCTTATGGCTCCTGTGGTGATTTTTGCTTGCCATAAACTCAGATCAGGGGTCCTAGTTTCTTCTACTGAAAGGTAGGCCCAGAATGAAAGCTTCACGCCACTGGTGAAAATAAAACTAAAAGTTCATTATAGAGAAATGCCACAGGGGATGGTCTGCATGGCTTTCTTCACTCATGGAATACTGAGACAAAAAGGCAGGTTTTAGCCCTTCCCAAACTCCACACTACAAGAGAGAGATAATAGATGGGACTTCTCCCATTCCCAACTCATTATCTTCTAAGTAGAAATTTCTTGGACTGCTGTAAACCAACCTAGGTCTGCAATATTGTGGCCCCTCCTAAAGGGAGTGCCATAGCAAATTTTATTTATCTATTCATTGACATTTGATCATCTACTTTTTACCAAGAATGGTCTCAATTGATTTAGTCCAACACATTACTCTGACATCCTCAGTATGTCCTCTGCTGGGAGGAGCATAGGCTTAGTGAAGGGACCATTTGTAAACTCAAATATAGTTCAGTTTGCATTGTGTAGATTTCTTATTGTGCTTTGCAGCAATAAAGGTCAACTAACATGTTTTGCAATACTCCTTTACTAGACTAATTGCTTGTACTGAGCAGAGTGAGCCAAGGAGCCACAGGAAGCTGGAAGAAGCATCTTTGTGCTGAGAAGCACTTCCTCATACTCCCATGGATTTCCCATTTCTGCTACTTGTTCTGTGATGGCTGTTCTTAGACTCATCACCAGAAAGTGAGAAAAAAAGAGAGGAAGACACAGGAGGAGCGTGAAGGGCGACGCAACAGAACAAAGGGGGGTAGAGAGCAGGAGAAAGAAGTAAGTGGGAATGGTATAGAGAAGGAGAGAACAGAAGAGGGAAGGAAAGTGGGTAGGAACAGAAGTGGTTAGAGCAGAAGTGAGGAAAATGGGGTGGAGGAAGCAATTGAGGGGAAAAAGGGTTTGGGAGGGAAAGGTAAACAGGAGAAGGGAAGAATACAGTGAACAGAACAGAGGAAGAAAATATATGAGAGAACAGAAGAGATAAGGTGAGAGTAGTAGAGGAGAGGAAAGGAAAAGGGAAGATGTCAGAGATGGATAGGAAAGGAGAAGAGAGAGGAGGATGAAGCAACATAGGGAAGGAGAGGGGAAGGGATAATAGGAGAAGGGAAGAATTGTGCACAGGGAAAGGACAGAAGAGGAGGAGAGGGGAGTAAAGAAAGGGTGACGAAACAGAGGGAAGGGGAGGTGTGGGGAAGAGAGAGAGAGAGAGAGGAAAAAGCAAGAAAAGGGGGAAGAGGAGGCTAAGGCGTGAGATGAAGAGCAGAGCAGCAGAGAAGAAGGTAGAGCAGAAGAAAGGAGGGGAGTGGAGGGAACATGAGAGTAGGGGGCATCAGGAGAAAAGGAGAGAAAGGAGAGGGGAAAGAGAGTAGCAGAATGGATGAGAGGAGTGAAAATCAGAGGGTAAAGCAATTGGAGGAAGTAGTGGTTGGGGAAGAAGCAGGGGACAGCAGGAGAAGAGAAAAAGAGGGAACTGGAACAGAAGAAGAGAAAGAGAGAGTGCTGAGCAGGAGGAAGGGGAGGGGAATACAAGGTAAAGTAATAGATTCTAGGGATGTGCAATCATTTTTCCCGAATTAGGCAATGTCAATGAAATTTCCTAATTTGGAATGGTTCGGGAGAAACGAAGATTTAATTTTTTCCAAAATTTCAGAAAAAATTCATTTTTTACTTAGCGCATGCTAACTCCCGTTAGCGTGTGCTAACTCCCGATAGCATGCACTAACTCTGCCAGGTTAGTTTGCACTATCTGTAGTTAGTGCGCACTAACTCGAAAATTGCCCCCCCCCCCCCGAAAAAAACCTGAACCGCAGGAAAAATGAAATTCCTGCGGGGGGCCCAGAAATGAAGCCCAACACAAAATATTTACCCAAAGAACATGTCTAATAGACACAGGTGTCAAAGTAGGGAGACAGAGGAGAGTAGGAAAAGGGAAGAAGACAGGATGGGAATAGGATAGAGGAGAGGAGCAGCAGAACAGAGGGAGTGGAGGACAGCAGAAGGTGAAGCAAGAGGGAAGGCAAGTGGGGTTATGGGAGAGCGGGATAAAAGAAGGAGAAGAGAGGGGAAGAGAAGTAAGTGAATTAACAGAGGGAAGGAAGGAGAGAAAGTAGAGCATGGAAGAAGGGATGAAGAGGAGAGGGGTGAACAGAATAAAAGAGAAGGGAAATCAGAAAAGAACAGGGGAGGGGGAGAAGCAGAGGGGAGGGGAGAAGAGGGGAAAACAAATAATAAAATTATATTCATGGAGTTCTTCAGAATCAGACAAACATGACTATCAAACTTGGCGAATAGTTAGACAATTTTATTTGAAGATCATGGTTTTCACTGCTTTATTGATACTGTATTGCAAACCCAGGCCCCTTCCTCTAATCCTGCCCCAAGGCAAGTTTACAAAAACTGACTGCAAACTTTCTGTTACGATCCACATTCCGGACCCCTCAATACTACTGTCTTAAGAACTGAAACGGAAGGACTGCTGCTGGTAGAAATCGCGCGCTTTCCAGAAAACAAAAGCCATCTAAAAAGGTAGAGAACATCAAGCTGTCGCTTGCATTTGCATGCTGATTGCTCACGGGCTTCCTTCTGCTTTAGACAATGCCCTATTAAATATGATATCAGCTTTCAGCACATGTGAATTGGAGGGTATAGAAAGGAAATATCCCTCTCTAAAAGTGCTACTAGGTTAATAATGTCACTCTTCTGACTAGTACTCTGTGAGATGAATATTCATATTTCGGCATTAACAAAAGATCCTATGTTAGCAAGGAGAAATAGCTAATAGCTTGGAAAGCCTTGCACCATGCTACCTGTCTATCATATCTGAGACATTGCTAGCTGCTGCCTAAAAAGGATACCGTAGTTCAAACAATACTAAAATAACACAGAAAGAACTGCTCTAATACTCAGATGATTTTTTTTTCCAGCAGACTATCACAGTTCTGCCAGAAATACCGACAACAACTTAGCCCATACTCCATAGCAAAGATCTTCAAAGTATCTAAAGCTATAACCGTAGCTCTGCTTCTTGCCTACGATTCAGACAGACGTCTTCATGACAAATCTCAGTCAAAATAGAGGCAACAGATTTTACTTGACCATATAAAAAAAAACAAAAACCAAACAACGGGTGCAAAAGTGATCCCTGCTACTCTCGGGGGATCATTATCTATGCTTTGATTATACTGCAGAGAATTTAAAAGCTGTTTCAAACCAGTTCCCAATGCATTCCCAGCAGTTTCCAAATTAATTTGATCCGAAAGTTAAATGAGGTCTGTGCTGCACTGTTTGGAGCAATGCAGCATTTGGAAGTTTCTCTCTGTGCACGACCGGTACTGAAATGCATTTTTGCATTTCAGATTAAAACATAACCAGTTCTCAGCTATAACAGATATGAACTATGTACCTCCTTCTACTGAGTTATTAACTACAAGGTGCAATTAAAGGCACCTGTGACTGTGCACTGCTCGCTGTGCTTTTTTTAAAATACAAAGATGACAAAAGATATATACATACTGCACAGTATAAAGTATATAGAAAGCATATAAACGAAAATTCCTGGCCAACATTTAATCCTTAACTTTAACAGGAAGAGAAATACATTTTCACTCTATAATACAGGCTAATCTCACTGTTCCCCAGCATTACCAGTTTTACAGTTTTGGCATGAGCTGCTGCAACCTGCGTCTACAGCTTGTTAACATAGCAGGACGGAATTTGCACCCACGGTGAGCCCAGTGTGCAAACACTCACTTTACCTTCCGAAAAATCAATGAGTCCCAGCAAATGGAGCAGCTTCAGAGAAGCACAGATAATTACAACGATGCCCACCGTCTGCAGTCCCTCTGACTCCCACTCAATAGTCAACATCCTTCACGTGGGCAAACCATTCCAGGCTGCGCACCGGTTCCAGACCCAGGGAGTTAACCAGAGAAGTTTACAAATTCTTTCGATCCGTCCAAAACAGCTCCTGGAAGAGCCTCTACTCGTGAACAAGTAAGCAGAGCCTTGCTAGCCTGTGGGGGATGTGGTGGTCGAGCTGACTGAGGCAGAACAGCAGCCAGTGCCTTACATTTCATACCTCTCTCAGCATGTGTGCTGGCTGGGAGTCTCCTGGAGATCCTGAAGTGGACCACTCACCCTGTTGATGCCTCTCATATGCAGCCACTAGCATTACTTCGGAGTTGCTAGAAGAACATCTGTTTCAGAACTCAGCAGCAGACTTTGCTGTGTCAGTTTCAAAGGGAAACACTCCTAGGCAACTTGCACTAGGGAGCTCAGTGCTGTATTCTAATGCTCTCATACACAGGCTTTATCATTCTACTCATGCTCACTATAACAGGGGATTTTAGAGGCTTGACTAATATTAATTAACAAAAATCAGCTGTTTCACTTATTCAAACCCAGTTTGTTTGTTTTTTTAAAGCTAAGGTTTGCAACCAGTCCAATTATAGAATTCCCTTTCCAGCCTGCAAACGTCTATTAATATTATTAACAATAACAACAGAGGATTGTCAGTCTCTTATCAACCTACTCCATCTACTGCAAAAAGATTTTTCAACACACTAGTCTACACATATTTAAGAAACTGGAGGTGTTTTGTGACTAATTGAGCACCAGGAAAGTCAACTTCTGTAACCACAGATAATTTCTCTGCAAGACTTTGCTTGTAAGTTTGCAAAATATCTATCTATAATCTCTCTCTCTCTCTCTCTCTCTCTCTCTCTCTCTCTCTCTCTCTCTCTCTCTCTCTATAATGCAGCTGAATAGGAGACCAGTTCTTACAAAGAAAAAGTGCACAAACGTGTAACTTAAATCATCATTTTTGGATGATAAAACTCCTTGTGTAAATGATTAAAACTAGGATCACAAATACATAAGTACAACAGATGTCTGCCACTTATCTGGATACATTTTAACTTATCTGAATGCCTTATAAAATGCTACATATCTGAAGATGTAAGATAGCCAGATAAGTCTTCAAATGCTAATTCTTGATCTTTCTTACTTATCTATCTATGTAACACTTTTCTTTTACTTATCCGGCTATCTTACTTAAGGGGACATTTGTTTCCATTTAGCCAGATATGTCAAAATGCATGTGGCTATATTAAAAATGCATGCTGCATATTTTTTGACAAGGAAACATGTTGGGTAGATTTACTTGTACTTTATAGAGTGGGCACACATTTGTAAACATGATATAAAATAGATGTATACATGCACACATCCACATAGCTGTGTTTATGGGCACACTTGTGCATGTTTTAAAATTATCCTCTTAGGTTTTCCCTAAGATTTGTACACATTTTTGGAAGTAAAGAAAACTCCAGACTGAGATTAACTGATTCCTCATACATAATATATTGCATTGTAAGTATTCTCAAAATAGGATGTGATTAAAAGAACCAATCTTTAGCTGCTTCATTTAAAGCAATAATATTAACTATAAAATGAAAACTATGCTTTTCAAGTAGATAAAATGTGACTTTTTGAGAAGATATTTTTAAGGGTGTGGTACTAGAGATATTTGTGACCATTTCCTTCCACATGCAGTAATAGCCTCTTTATGATATCTCATGCTGCCACAAACATTAGATGCCAGTGCAAAGGGCTACTGCAAAACCTCCATCTTATATACACCTAATTGTGGAAATGATACTTGGCTACCATCCAAGATGGGATGATAGCCAAAGCTGAACTAACAGTGTAAGACTTTTTGACTGTGTAGACACATCTATTTGTCCTCAGCCATCACAATATGGGGGGGGGGGGGGTACATAAATTGTAAGTTAGATATCACGTGTACTTGTGTGCCTCATCTCTCACTGAAACAGAAAGATACTTCCTCATTCCTGAGCTGACTGAACTTACTGCTGTTACTTTCTCTTTTGGGATACTGTAATACCTGCTTAATATCTCCTATAATTTAAGGGAAAATATTTCTCTTTCATTAAATACATGAATTCTTGTTAAATACTTGAAAGGAAAACATTTAAAGTATGATTTCAGAATAGTTTCTGTCTTTTAACTGAACATATTATAAGACACTATATTTCAAGTTACAGAAAGTCTCTTCCAGTTTATTTGGGCATGTGTTCAACTATAAATGGGTAGCTCTTCTTTTCTGAGACTTCAGCATTTCTGTGCACGGGCTCAGCCCGGGACAGCCACAGGCTCAGAAACCGGATGCCGGCAAAATTGAGCGTCCAGTTTTTGGCCCGACAGCCGCCGGCCCATTTTAAATTTTTTCTTCTTTTTTTTTTTTACTTTTTTTTTACCATTCGGGACCTCAGACTTAATATCGCTATGATATTAAGTCGGAGGGTGCACAGAAAAGCAGTTTTTACTGCTTTTCTGTGCACTTTCCTGGTGCCTGCAGAAACTAGTGCCTATGAAACATAGAAACATAGAAACATAGAAATGACGGCAGAAGAAGACCAAACGGCCCATCCAGTCTGCCCAGCAAGCTTCACACATTTTTTTCTCATACTTATCTGTTTCTCATAGCTCTTTGGTTCTATTTCCCTTCCACCCCCGCCATTAATGTAGAGAGCAGTGATGGAGCTGCATCCAAGTGAAATATCAAGCTTGATTAGTTAGGGGTAGTAGGGGTAGTAACCGCCGCAATAAGCAAGCTACACCCATGCTTATTTGTTTTACCCAGAATATGTTATTCAGCCCTTATTGGTTGTTTTTCTTCTCCCCTGCCGTTGAAGCAGAGAGCTATGCTGGATATGCGTGAAGTATCAGTTTTTCTTCTCCCCTGCCGTTGAAGCAGAGAGCTATGCTGGATATGCGTGAAGTATGTTTTTCTTCTCCCCTGCCGTTGAAGCAGAGAGCTATGCTGGATATGCGTGAAGTATTAGTTTTTCTTCTCCCCCGCCGTTGAAGCAGAGAGCTATGCTGGATATGCATTGAAAGTGAAGTATCAGGCTTATTTGGTTTGGGGTAGTAACCGCCGTAACAAGCCAGCTACTCCCCGCTTTGTGAGTGCAAACCCTTTTTTCTACATTTCCTCTTGCTGTTGAAGCTTAGAGCGATGTTGGAGCCACAGTAACCATGTGTATGTTTATTGAATAAGGGTATTATCTCCAGGCAGTAGCCGTCATTCTGGCGAGCCACCCACTCTTCATTGACGGCCTCTTGACTTTATGGATCCACAGTGTTTATCCCACGCCCCTTCCTTCACAGTTCTGGTCTTCACTACTTCCTCCGGAAGGGCATACCAGGCATCCACCACCCTCTCCGTGACCATCCTATGTTTGGGTAGGCGCTAATTTCTTAGAGTAAAATGTGCGGCTTGGCTGCACATTTTACTTACTGTATCCTGCGTGCATACCTAATAGGGCCATCAACATACATTTGCATGTTGAGGGCGCTATTAGGTGCCACGGGTTGGACGCACGTTTTTCTCCCCTTACTGAATAAGGGGTAAGGGAAAACGCGCATCCAAGAGCAGGCTAACAGTATCGGCCTGATAGTAACAGATGTACCTTCTTGGGACTGACTTTCTTCTGGTAAGCTTGTTACTTCCTAAATATCACTAGACTGTCTGCCTGTAATGCCAATGTGTCTATTCTAAGATCTGAAATGGTTACAGGCTTGTCTTTTCTGTCAGAGAAAGTGCCTTCATAGTATCTTAAGATCATATTGCAGTTTTGTATGTCTAACTACTAAGTAAAACAATTAGCAATAACACTTAAACAAGCAGAATATATGTGTATGGCCTTGCCAATGATCTATTTTATGTAGGGGCAACCTGAGCCTCTGTATCCTTTTTTCCCTAATTCCTAACTCCACAACACAAGGTGAACTTTACCCTTGAGAGACTCCTTTCAGTTGCCAATCACTTGTCACCCATCAATTAGCACTTTTATTCTATCAACTTGGTTGGAGGTCCTACAAACACTATAGCACAGGGACATATTCATTAGTGTGGGGCTTCCTTTTCTGTGTATTATATCTTTTTTGGCCATCTCTTGGCTTGTTCCTTTCACTATGAAATATTTTGGCTACTAAGGAAAGAGTGGTTGTCTGTGAGGCAGCCTTCTACATCAGTCTGAAGATCTGCCAATTGGATATGCTAAAAAATTATAGCCAAATCAATTACTTTCTCTTGACTAAAGGGCTTAAGCAATACAATGTGCACTAAAAAAGTTTAGCATGTGAGACGGTAAAAATTTAATGCGTACACTAAAATGCCTCTTAACAAACCATGCCAAGATTTTTACACTAGTATGATTATAGTAATAGCATGCACATTAACCAGAAAAGCTATCTTGGGAACATTTCAATTCTGGCCAGTTACACTGAGGAATGTACTATCCCCTCCCTTCAAACCTGGCACACAAGAAAAGTTCCCCCTCTATTAGCTTGGGGTAGGGGTAGCACCTTCCAACAACCAGCTCATGCAGCAAAAGCCCCTTTCACATCATAGGAGCACATCCCCCTGCCCCTACCATGGCACAGCATCCATGCAGTGGTATTCTATTATGGCACAGCTCAGTAAAACTTAATTTGCATAAGATGGTCCTATTTTACATGAGAGGCAATGCTAATTGTATCACAACCTTGTTAACATCATAAGGGAGTGTCTTAGCAGGCATAAAGAGAGGCTAATTTTCAAAAGGACTTCTATGGGTGAGGCACTAGTTTATCAGCAGAAAAGGTCCTTTAGAAAAAAATTGTACAACTGCTTTGCACATAAAATTCCATTCATACACACTGCATGCATGTACTTTATGTGCCAATTATTATAAAATAGGTAGGAAATGTACATGCATTTCATACATTTAAATATGCTCTTTAAATGCATTGCAAGTATTTGCGTATAAGCATACACATGCATCTTGGGCGATGGACATACACGTAGTTCATAACCTGCACATACCTGATATGCACAGGTTATAAAACACTGTAGTAGTTATTTGAAAGTTATCCTTTATGTGTGCACATTTTCTCAACAAAACTATGCACACCAGATAGCAGATGTAAAGGAGTGCATGAAAGAATTGCGATTCCCTATTTACTAGTTCCACACCAATCAATAGGGCGATTTTAAAAATCCCTTTGAAAAATTAGGGGCCAGCTGGCACTTTGGCTACTTCCATTCAGGAGGATTTTGCCCAGTGCCACCACAAAGCACACGCAGAGATTTCAAAACAAAAGCCCCGTGTGCTCCTTGTTGGCCCTGCCCCATTATGGCATTTGTACTTTTACCCCAAAAAAGGAGGGCAAGTTTCAGCACCTCTGTTTCATTCAGGTAATTTCTTATTTATTTGGGTAAAATCCTTTAAACCTTGCCAGCATGTTTTGAAGCCATGACATTACAGCTCCCTCTGCTCTTTCGGCCAATGTCTAACCTGTATTTCCTTTCTCAGCAGTCGTTAAGGCCCACATTCTAAGGATGTGCTTCCATTCAGAAATGAAACAGACACATCTGCATTTCGGGGTGAATTTTAAAAGCCCGGCGCATGCCAAAGCCGGGAGATATGGGCAGACGTCAAGGCGGCGCGCACTGTGTGGATTTGAAAAAGCACCCATGTAGGTGCAAAGCTCCTGGTACGCGCACAAACATTTTTTTTTCTGAAAAAAGGGCGGGGCATGGACGTCATCTGAGTGGGGCTTTTCAGGATTTATGACTGAAACCAGCACATAAATACTTAAGGGCACAAGTGCATGCCGGGATCCCCTACTGCATAACTTTACTTCTGCTATGGATAGCATGTAAGTCCTAAAACAAAAAAAGCTAGGCTAGTAAGTGCGGTTTTAAGGGTAGGGCTAACAAGGTAAAAGGGAGGTTAATTAACTAGCAGGCCGATACAGTACAGTGCGCTCCAGCTCCAGCGTGTTTTCGACGCGCTAGCTTTAACCCTTATTCAGTAAGGGGTAGTAGCGCATCGAAAACATGCGTCCAACCCCGCCCCCCCCCCGAAACTAAAATGCATGTTGATGACCCTATTGGTTATTTCCACGCGATTCAGTAAGTAAAATGTGCTGCCAAGCCACACATTTTACTTTCAGAAACTAGCGCCTATCCAAAGGTAGGCGTTAATTTCTGCCGGCACCGGGAAAGTACACAGAAAAGCAGTAAAAACTGCTTTTCTGTACACCCTCTGACTTAATATCATGGCGATATTAAGTCGGAGGTCCCAAAAGTTAAAAATAATTAAAAATTAAAAAAAAAAAAATGTAAAACCGGCCCGCAACTCGCTGGTTGAAAACCGGATGCTCAATTTTGCGGCGTCCGGTTTCCGAACCCGTGGCTGTCAGCGGGTTTGAGAACCGATGCCGGCAAAATTGAGCGTCGGCTGTCAAACTCACTGACAGCCGCCGCTCCTGTCGAAAAAGAGGCGCTAGGGATGTGCTAGAGTCCCTAGCGCTTCTTTTTACTGTGGGCCCTCATTTGTATGCAGGCCGATACTAAATCGCGCGCACAGGAGAGTGGCCTGTGCGCTTGCCACTCTCCCGTGACCTTTACTGTATCGGCCCGTAGGAGAGTTAGGAAGTTCTATCCTTTACCTGGGCAAACTGAGAATGAACTGGGAAACTGGTAAACTGTGATGGCGCACGTCTACTAAAATCCTCCCACTTACACGTTAGAGGCAGCATTTGTGCGTACATGCGCGCTTCCATATAAAACTGTGTGCACAGGTACGTGCATATAGCCTATTTTATACCATGTATGCACACTCATGTGTATGTTATAAAATGGCCAGGTCCTTTGGCGCAAGCTGGCAACCACACCTACATGTACGCCCGTGCATCTGTATCAAAGTTACCAACTTGTTGATTTGTTTCATGCCATTTTCTAAATGAAATGGCAGAAAAATGTAAAATTTCATTTTATTTTTTTCATTTTAGCAACCCACTAAAGCCTCTTGCCACATACTCAGACCATTTAATGGGTGCTAAATGGATTTAATTCACACTAAAACTTTTTCACATGTGCTAGAATGAAGAAAGAAACCAGATTTTCTTCAATTAAATGAATAATGAACCACAAATTTTCCCCTTGTTCACCCCTAATATATTCCTGTCTACATTATATATTTTATTGATAGGCTATTATTTATTACCTTCCCAGTCACATAACATCGTTTCGCCTTCCTTTCTGAAACACAAGCCATTATAGAATGCTCAATATGTAAAAAAAAAAAATCTTGTTTTCATTGTTGTTGTTGCTGATAAACCATCAAGCTGGCAATGTACAAGATTTCGGTCACTTTATTCCAGGTGAGAAAATGCCTTGATATCAAATTGATGTTTTGGTTTGTGCCTTTTCTCGGTCTTCTTTGTTTGTATTCAATGCCTGTCAGTGTCAACCATCAGCAAATAACTTTTAGTGGTGCTCTAGCTCAGGCAGGATCATGCTGGCTATATCCCAGTGATCATTATATCAGGATTATTTAATGTCCTTACTGCTAGTAACAAAACCCATCTATAATTCATATTGCTTAGTAATGTTTGGTTGTTCTTTAAAAAATAAGTGCAATTTATATTAATAACAACTTCTCACATGCATACCAGTTCTCACATACATACCAGGAGATATGGGACTTGGCATCTTATGTAACTGCGTGCCAAGGATATTAATCAAATAATTAAACTGTAAACCCTGTGAGGAGTTTTACCTGCAGGGTTTGTCAGAATAATCAAAGAAAAACCACATGGGTATTATTGCCCCACGGAAAAGTCCCAGTACAAATATGCACCTGCAATTTGTACAGATGCTGTTTCAAGGCAAAAAAATGTGGGTAGTTTTGCTTATTCAAAGCTACATGTGTAAGTATCTTGCTGACCAACCCCTATGAAAACTCCAACCATTGCAGATAAAAGTACCCTTGTTGCTGACATATGGCACTTTTATCTACGTAAAGGGTGAACAATAATCAAAAGCCCATTTACATAGGAAAAAGAATATTTTTCCAGGGAAAATGGTCTTGATTGTTGCCTTGCCTTTGTTTTTGTTCTCCCCATTTTTTAAGATACAATATCCTGCACAGGAACAAAGCTTACTGATTCATAGCTTAGTAAAGAGTTAAAGGCTTGGCTTTTTATCCAGGTCTTTTAAAACTCAAAGATGAATCTTCTATCCCAGCTTCAGAATTTAGTAGAAAGTAGCCCACTTTTTAGAGCTTTTGTTTATTATTCATTATTCTTTAAGTACTAACAAGTACCCCAATTCTTAATGACAAGAAATATCCCCATAGAATGATGCTTTATAGCATGGGTGGTAATTGTATTGTTTAAGATATTTTATTTTATTTGTTTATTAATATGAATTGTTGGTTTTGGGTTTTTTAAAATCATTTTTTGTTTTAAGTTTTATTTGGATTTGATATATTATATTGTAAACCCCTCTGATGTTTTTGTTAATGGAAGTATGGAATATCAAATAAATGAATAACAATAATAATATATTTTATTGTTTTTGTTATAGTTTTATTATGAATTGTGTTTATTTAAATTGCTTGTTTGCATTTGTATTATTTTATTTGTTTTTATAATAATGTTATTTTTTGGGTATTTTTCCTTGCTTCAAGTTCTATTCAATTTCACGTGAGTAAAAAATGCTTTAATATAAATAAATTGTTCACCATTGTAAAGCCTAAGGGACTATGTCATCAGGATTTGATGCTGGCAGACCCTGTTAGCAAGTAATATAAGGAATATGAATTTAAAAGATTCCTAAAGGAATCAACATGATCTAATAGACGGAAGCTAGAGATTTACAAAAGAATGGACTCCAAGGCATTGTAACTAAATTATTTATTCTGCAGATGCATATATTAAATTCATTTCAGATATGGAATACTCTAAAGACATCTATTTTTTTGTATTTATGCACATATCTTTATACCCTCCAATAAATCTAATAAAAGAAAGGAATTGTTTTTATATAACATCTTTCATCCAAACTTCAAAAACCAGCGTTCAGCTAGCCCTGAGGGGGACTGGATTTGCAACCGATTCCAGGACATGCACACTGCGTGATCATTTTCAGAGAGCAGAATAAAAAGGAATGCTATTATCAAGATTAGTCATTTCTAGTCAGGTAGACGGGAACAAGAATAAGAAGCAAAAACTGAGCTGGGATTCAAATGCAAACTTCTAACTTCCCATTGAATGAGCTTGTCATCAGCATAGATAGGGGCTAGCCATATATTCTCATTTTCTTAGAGGCTGATTTTCAAAGGGTTTAGGCTCCTAACTTTGGGGATTCGAATCCTAAATTAGCACTGTTGAAAATTGACAAGGGGGTGAGTCCCTAAATGTAGGCTCCTAATCTCTTTAGGGCTGTATATCAGAAAACTAAAAATGTTGGTGGCTACTGGAGCAGAGTTAGGGAAGGGAAATGGTTAGGGACTTAGAACAGATTTTCAACACTAGGACCAAGGAAAATGAAGTGCAGGACAAAATTTTGGAAGCCAGGTTTCAGGGCCTTATTTTTAGGTGAATTTTCAGCTGAAGACTTGGGGTAGATTTTAAGACATATGTGCGTGCGTCCATGTGCGTGCGTTCCTGGCATGTGCACATGGACATGCCAATTATATAACATGCACCTGCATTGGCCGCGCACACAGGCGTGCCAGATTTTATTATCTGCGCGCACAGGTGCGGGTAGCGCAAGCAAGGAAGGTGAATTTTTTTGCAAAGTCCACGCGGCGACGTAATCGGCCTTCCCCAGTTCCCTCCCAGTCTGCTCCAATTAAGGAGCAGACTGGGAGGGGACTCCCCTAACCCCCTGCCCAACCTTCCTTCCCCTTCCCCTCTCCTCCCCACCCCCTAAACCTAACCTACCTTGCCTCATTTTTTTAATTTTATTACTTACTGCTCCTCGGGAGCAGAAGCAATTTTCACGCGCCAGCTGGCTGCCGATGCGCGCTTCCCCGGGACTGCAGGTAATGGCTGTTGTCCCGGCCAGCCTCTGTCCCACCCTGCTCCACCCCTCCCTGCCCAGGACATGCCCCCTGGCCTGTCCCTTTCTCAGGGTCCAGCACTTGTGCCCGTATCACCACTTACGTGTGTGGCCTGGCCATTTTGAAAATGTGCACAGCACACGCAGGGCCCGGCCACGCACGTAAGTGGTGATTTTTGCGAGTGTGGCTGATTTTAAATTCAGCCATTAGGGACATAAATAAAGCAGAAAATAGGTGACTAACCTAAGCACCTCACTTATAGGGTCATTTCGTGATGATGTGTTAATGTCATAATGCATGTGATAGTTATGTTACCGCATGGCACGAATGCAAATTTTTCATTGGGATGGGATTAAGCTGTGTAATATGCCTGAAACAGCCATAACGCAATTTGCGATAAAGATTACAAATTACATTTTGGCTTTGGGGAGGAGAGAGAGAGGGGGGAGAGAGGGAGGGAGGGAGGGAGAGAGAGAGAGAGAGAGAGAGAGAGAGAACCTTTGGGGAGGCCCTTACAGTATTCAACTTTTTATATCACTATAGGATGGCCAGCTAATAACTCAAGGTGAGGTTTTGGTTGTCGTTTATGGTTTGGGGGCCAATTTGACATGCAGAGTGAGACATACAAACAACACAGTACACCTCAGTGAAGATCTGATGTCATTTGAAGTGAGGAAAGTCTCACAAACATGAGATTTCTACAATGTTCTCTCACTCTAGCTTGATAGTACCCTGTTATAGAGTCCATCATGCTTGGGTGAGAGAACATTGTAGAAATTTCATCTATAGCATTTTGATGAATCTAGGGGTTAGGTGCCTAAATTTGGGATTCAGCTTTCCTTGAATATCAGTCTTCCTGTTAACAATCTAAGTATAATGGTTAACAATAGAGGATAATAACTTTTTATAATGCTATATACTAGAAATGTTCCCAAAGGAAAACATTTATGAAAAGAGGGAGATAACTGACTATCTCACATAGTTCCCCGCTGGCAGTAATCTAAAGCTGTCTCTATTGGCTTATTTTCTTTTTGGTGCAGACAATTTTTGGTGAGCCAATGCAGTATAAAAGAAGAACTTCTTCTTATTATTTTTATTCTTGTCAACTGAAGCCACAAATTAATAGTGATATGCTTGGAAAATATTTTTGGTTTGGTTCATTATACTGGTTTATTTGTCTCCATGATTCATTTTATTAATTTCAAACAATATATTTTTTGCTGCTTATTTGTGTCATTTGTTCATTTGTTTCCCAAGAAAGTCAATGGGGGGACGTGATTCATCCTATATTAGGCACAAACATGGGGGCATACTTTCCAATTATAATTAAACATGCAGGTAGGCATCAGAAGCAAAGGAAATAGCACTCCAAAACACCTAGGGACCCATGCAGTACGGTGTGCTCAGCTGAGTGCACTGTATAACCAGCAGTTGGACACGGGTTGTAGAGACTCTAACTAAGGCAGCTAGCAAAGTGGCATAAATACCACAAGGCACAAAGAGAAGGGCAGAATGGTACCTGCAATGGCAGGAGGTCTCAAAGGAAGCCGAGAGGAACAGGAACAAGCTGAACAGCGGCAGAAGGCAGCAAGGAGCTGAACCAGGAGAGAGGGAGGGCCCAGAGATCAGGCAGAGCAGCAGCAGCGTAAGGGGCAACTGGCAGCAACCCAGTAAGGTGCTGAGGGCCCAAACTATGGGCATCAATTCACTTTAACTGTGCACCCGGTCCTCCTGCCACTCACATAGAAATCCCAGGAAATGTTACAGTCAGGGGGAGGTTGTTTTTTTTTTTTTAAGGATGACCAACTTTTCTAAAAACTTTGGTACCAACTGTGAATGATGAGGATTCATAGTGTCCCTGGCTTTTGAAAATACTTGTTCACTAGGTTGTAGGTAGGCAAGGAAATGCTGACCCACTTTGTTAAGGTCTAGCCAGATTATGGCCTTGTGTGCCCAAAATGACAATGCATCTGTGGTAGGGATGTGAATCGTTTTAGGACGATTAAAATTATCGTCCGATAATTTTAATATCGTCTTAAACCGTTATGGAACACAATACAATAGAGATTCTAACGATTTATCGTTATAAATCGTTAGAATCGTGAGCCGGCACACTAAAACCCCCTAAAACACACCCCCGACCCTTTAAATTAAATCCCCCACCCTCCCGAACCCCCCCCCCCAATGACTTAAATAACCTGCGGGTCCAGCGGCGGTCCGGAACGGCAGCGGTCCGGAACGGGCTCCTGCTACTGAATCTTGTTGTCTTCAGCCGGCGCCATTTTCCAAAATGGCGCCGAAAAATGGCGGCGGCCATAGATGAACACGATTGGACGGCAGGAGGGCCTTCCGGACCCCCGCTGGACTTTTGGCAAGTCTTGTGGAGGTCAGGAGGCCCCCCCCAAGCTGGCCAAAAGTTCCTGGAGGTCCAGCGGGGGTCAGGGAGCGATTTCCCGCCGCAAATCGTTTTCGTACGGAAAATGGCGCCGGCAGGAGATCGACTGCAGGAGGTCATTCAGCGAGGGTTCCGGCGCCTCGCTGAACGACCTCCTGCAGTCGATCTCCTGCCGGTGCCATTTTCCGTACGAAAACGATTCGCGGCGGGAAATCGCTCCCTGACCCCCGCTGGACCTCCAGGAACTTTTGGCCAGCTTGGGGGGGCCTCCTGACCCCCACAAGACTTGCCAAAAGTCCAGCGGGGGTCAGGAAGGACCTCCTGCCGTCCAATCGTGTTCGTCTATGGCCGCCGCCATTTTTCGGCGCCATTTTGGAAAATGGCGCCGGCTGAAGACAACAAGATTCAGTAGCAGGAGCCCGTTCCGGACCGCTGCCGTTCCGGACTGCTGCTGGACCCGCAGGTTATTTAAGTCATTTGGGGGGGGGTTCGGGAGGGTGGGGGATTTAATTTAAAGGGTCGGGGGTGGGTTTTAGGGGGTTTTAATGTGCCGGTTTTGCGATTTTACGTTTTTTCGATTTTTCATGATTTTTCACGATATTTTACCCCCCCAAACGGCAACAATACGATTCCCTCCCCCTCCCAGCCGAAATTGATCGTTAAGACGATCGAGGACACGATTCACATCCCTAATCTGTGGTCATGTACTAGATGGACTTTGTGAGATAGCGTGTAAGTGAAATTTGTGCTGGGGTACTCCATTTCTGGGGGGGGGGGGGGAGATAAACTCTTCTATTGCCAACCACTGTAGCTATGGCCCATTTCAGGAGTGCCCATTCTATGGTGGCAATGGGGGAGAGGGATCAAGGATATAGAGAGGGGAGTAATTAGTAGCTGACAACAGTACTGTTTGGGGTGCCTGCTCTTTCCTGTGCTGCATCCCTACTTTCTCTCTGCATCTGATGCTCCTCTTCCTACACCCTAGCCACAAGCATCTCCTTCCAATGAATTATAGAGTCTGAGCAGACAGTGATACTCCCTTTCACCCACTGATCACACAGCATAGCTAGCACGTAAGTATCCTTTTTGGTGAAGGGACTGAGCCTGTCTGGCACCTGCTGCTACCAGAAGTCCATGAGCAGCAACACCTCTGATACTAGTTCCTGTTCCTACCAGAAACCCTCTAACTTCTCTTCCATGATGTTGGCTATTTGGATGACCCCAGCTAGGGTGGCTCTAATGGAGTTGAGATCTTTCATGGCATTCCGAAATGGTCTCTGGACTCGTATCATCAGTGTCATGTGTAGCCAATTATGATGTCCCAGGAGGCGATCCAAACCTGTTGTGCTTTCCTGAGATAAATCATGAAGGCCTGTCATTGCAGCATTACATACGTGGAATTTCATGTAGTGCCCACATCCTGAATAAGCCAGTGCACAGGAACTCCCACTGCTTCCTGCTTCTCACAGAGCTGCTGCCCTTCCTTCATGCTCCAGTGAAAATGCCCCACTATTTTCCTTCATTTCTCTATCAGTTTCTTCAAGAGTAAGCTTCCATATTCCTACTTTGACCACAGGGCATCCTCTACTGCCAGGTTCAGCAAGTGTGCAAGGCAATGGATTCCCTCATAGCCCCATCTTTCACTGCTTTTTCATGTTCTCATCACTGTCTGTAACAAAAAACAGGAACATCAGTCCTACTTCTCTGCTCTAGCACACGACTCTCCATCACCTTCATCTTCCTTATTGCTATTGAGCAAGGAGTAGCTGATATCCATTACCTGGGTTTGCAGCTCAGACCACCTGTACCCTGCTGATCCACCCCCACTAAAGCTGCTGCCTGTCCCTGTCTCAACCAGCTGCCACTAGTGTGCCATCAGAGAAAAGTAGAAAGGTGTAGTATTCAGAGTGATTCTGATGTTGCTGATGAAATGTATGCTATCCCTCTCTCTCCGCTTTGGCCAACTGTGCACTGAGTGTACATCATGGATAACCTATCTACTGAATACTGTCTGGGAGGGTAGTATGCGGGAATTAAGTGACTACTGCATTGGAAGCTAGGAATTGCAGTAGTCACTTAATTCCCGCATTCTCCATGAACTGCATGGTTTGATCATCCAGGACAATCATTAACATAATGCACTTTGTCACCATCTTTGAGTCTACTTGCCACTACTATGGGACAATGCTGTGGTAAATAAAACATCCATCTGCTTCATGATGTCTTGCCATTGACATGGGGCTGGGGCTACCTGCTTGTCACTTCACTGGAGGAAGGGGCCAGAGAGCAAGCTTGGGAGACAGACTTCCCTTTTTCTCTGACTTTCTTGCTACCACTGCAGCTTTCGGTGCTAGATGGCTGGAGGCAGGAACCACACTAACTCTAGCCTTTCTTCTTAACAAATATACTTTATTTACTCTTATCAGCATACCACAGAAAGACTGCTTACCTCCAGCAGTATTCTCACAGCTTCAGTTAGGACAGCAATGTACTCAGGAGCTGCTTTCTCCTATACATAGACTGATTCCCTCCAGCAGTCTACTCAGCTTTAGTTAGGACAGTGATGTATTCAGGAGCTGTGTTCTCCTGAAGACCTGGACCTGGCCTACTGATCCCAGCTAGGCTCTGCCCAGGGAAGTCCTGCCCACAGAGATCTTTTCCTCTATGAGGATTTAAGGTGGACCAGGCATCTAGACGGGTCCTGTACAGGTTAAGGAGGGGTAGTAGGGTCACTCCTTCACAATGGCGTCCTGAGACTAGTACTAATGGGCTCTCATAAAACCAATGCTAACAGATATTCTGTTTTTAAATAATACTGCATGCCATTGTTTGCAAGATAGCAAAGTAGCTTTCCTCTTAGAGTAGTAAATACATTCTGCAAAATGTTGATCCTTCCTAACTCTAACGTGCCTCTACATCTCAGATATTTTGCAGGATCTCCTCTCCCTTTCTCGATGCTTAGGTCCTGCTCCTATGCTGAGTTTGAGGGCAAACAGGAGGGAAAAGACCAGCAGCATCATCTCTCATGCTGTCCACTATCTGGGTTGATCTTTGCCCCAGTGTATCACATTCTGCCCCCTGTAACTTTTCATTAGAGGACAGCAGGCTAGTAACTAGAGTCCCTAAACTCTTTTGAGCTAGTACAAATTCAGTCTCCTCCAAGTCTGAGAATCCCTCATATGATTCATCTGAATCAGCACGTTCTCCAGGAATCTGTTGCAGACAATGCTCAGGAGGGACTGGGGGGGGGGGGGGGAGTGCTGTGGTACGTTTGGGTATTCTGTTCCTATTGCTCCTGCCTCTTCACTGCTGATGACAGCCTCCACTGTCTGCTTTTCCTGTCCTTGCACCACAGGAACAGCGATGAGAGTGGGAGGAGGTGCAGATGCTCTTCCAGCTTGAGCCTTTTTTCATGCTGATCTGCCTGATTCCCCCTGCTAAAAATATTTCTCTTTAGCTTAGGTGAAGGAGTCCTGGCCCTTCCCACTCTTATCAGTACTGCTACTTCTGGTCACCTTAGGTCCCTTTGGAGAAAAATCCTTCCCTCTTCCTTTCAAGCTGTTGTTGCTTCTAGTGCCATGTTTACCTTTTGTTATCTGTGGCATGATGAAATTTGTCTCAGTTACTCAGTCACTAGGAGTTCCTAGAGATTTTTATTATTACAATAAATGTACTGTACGCTATACATTGGTACTAGTGTCATCTGGAGAATAGATAGTCTGTAGAAAGAGACAGTACAACAGATAGCAGGCATAAGTCTCTTATTAAAAAGCATGCCACACACTATCTGGGTGCTGAATGACTGTGTAGACTTTCACTAGGAAATGACACACTATAGTCAGTGTATACTGACTCCATTCTCCACTCACTGAAAGTCAGAGAGCAAAAAAAGGCTGGGGGTCTTTCTGGTCAGCACAGTGGTTACTGGTCAGAGATTCTGCATGTTGCACCTCTGTGCAGCCATGGAACCTTTCTGCAACATTTTCTGCTCTCAGCACTTCCTGTTGCTTGTTGCAATCTTCCTCTTGGTGCTCCTGTGCTGTGTTGATAGTTTTGTTTGCGGCATCATGGGTAGTGTTCGTCATCATGGTAGTGTCGGTTGCAGGCACCTCCCATTGCTTAGCAAGTTCATAGACACTTAATTGGATACGACAGATGTGCTGTCATATCGTGATTGGTCAGAGATCCTGAATGGGTGGCAGGGACATCCTTCTTACATCAAAGTTCATTGCCGGGCCTTATTTGGCAGGTGTCAACTCTTATTTGGTCAGCATTATAATCGGTTTAGTAAAGGTCAATGGTTCTTTCTTTAGTCCTGTATCTACAATTACATGTCCAGGCATCTTCCTGTGATGTACTGAGTTTGGAACTGTCTGGTACAGCTCCAGCTTCTTGCGATGGTGGCTCTCATCTCTCTGTGACAGCCTGCTTTGATATTTGTGTCTGGCACAGAAAATCTTGAACAGATGAACTCAAGTTTATTACTTCTCCTAGCCGGTTTTCCTGTCCTAGCTGTGGTGTCTTACGTCTGTGTAAGGTTTGGAGACAGGAAGTGCCTGTTTCTGGCTAGAAAAAAAGACCACACCTTACTTTTGTATTTTTATATTCCATAAGAAAATTGGCTAGCATCTGTGTATGGAAAGTATTTAAGCCTGATCACTATTGACCACTAACAGCCACAGACTACAACTCTCTTTGGACCTCAGAATGCATATGCCCTGGCTACCAGGGGCATATGTCGTTTGATTACGGAGACTTTATCCACCAGGGGCTGTGAGCACTGCCTCCATAGCACCTTCAGTCAGGGCCAGCCTAAGGAGCAGAACTGACCACAGATATCCAACAAGACACTGAGACATCTGCTCAGCCCAACTAGAATGTGTGTCAAATTCCCAGATAAAAAGAGCAAGGCTCTTGAAAATTAGTTACAGATATGTTAAGTCCAATAAAAATGTGCCACATATGACTCGTTTGTTGAGATTTTTTTTTTTTACAAATTACTTTATAGGAATGTTCAATGAGGTATGCAATGTGCATTTGTTCATCATGTTTATCTTAGGCACTTGTTTTGATCACTGTACATCCCTAAAGTAATATAGAATGTGTTGGCAGATAAGGACCATACAGCCTGTCTACTCTGTCCAGTTTACTTCCTGTTGCAGTGTTATTCAACCCATTTGATCTCTGACTTTCACTTCATTTCTTCCAAATTAAAAGAATCCGTGGAGTTAATATTCAGTGGAACTTAGCTGGATAACTCACACGTTATACGTTTCAGTATTTCCTCCACTTATCCATCAAAACTTTAGCAGGATTACTTCGGAGTGGCTGCACCACTGACTATCCCTCCAAAGTTAGCCAGATAAGTTTATCAGGCTAATTCTGCAATCCAGCCAGTGACTAAATATTACCTCCTTTGTGCTTATCCAAAGCTTTCTTGAATTTCTGTTACTGTTTATGTCTCTACCAGATCCACTGGGAGGTTGTTCATGCATCCACCAGCCTTTCTGTGAAGAAATATGGTTTGATGTTAATGCTGAGCCCATCTCCTTGGGGTCTTATATCATGACCTCTTACTTTCCACTGAAAAATGTTTGCTTCTTGTGCATTATTTATACCTGCATTATTTTCATTGCCATAACCATCTCTATTCTATCTATAGAAGGACTACAAAAATGCTGAATGGTCTGTACTGAAAGCCCAGTGAGATGAGACCTATGAATCTGTGTATTCATGAGAGAAGAGGATACATAAGGGGGCTATGATAGAGATTCAGATACCTCAAAAGTAAAAATAAAGTCCAAGAAGCAAAATTTTGCAGAGAAAAGTAGTTTCTCTGAAAATGTTTGCATCTTCTAAATTATTTATATCTTGGAAGTATATGAATATCTCCATCATATTCCCCCTCTCTGCTTTTCCCTAGGGTATACTTATAAACACACTGGCATTTTATCAGGTAAAAATACACCTATTTTATGTATAAAACAGCCTATAGTTTATCACCCTGGATGTAAAAATGTTTCTTTCAATATAAAATCAACTTATCTTTAATCAGTTTCAAGCTGTGTTATCTGGTTCTGCTACTTCAATCTTATCTCCCCTAAAGATGTCAAAATAGGAGATTCAGTGTAAATTGTAAGTACTTACAATTTTATTTTAAGATTGCAGAGGAGAAGTGACTTCTTTTTGCTGAAGTTTTATTGAATCCTTGCACCTTCCCTGTGGCTTACAAATAACAGTGTGCGTGCTGAATATCTATTAACACCTTCAGTTTAATGTCATAAACTTATGGGCCCAAGTGTATGAGTGGAATAAAAACAGTTTTTGTTCATTGAGAGCTCAGGCATGCTTTCTTGTGGCAAAGTGGTGATTCCCCTAATAAAATCAAGGATTTATTGTACGGAAATTTGATTCTTTGCAGGATCGGATCAACATCAGAATCATCCCAATCTCTTTCATTATCTAACATGAGACCGACGTCAACACAAATATTAACTTCTTGAAGGTTGCTCCTCAGCTTTTGAATGCTACACCAGTAGAACCCAGCTTAATATCACATTTTTTAGCTTTCCATTGCACCATAAAAGCATGGTGTTTCCAGAAGGTGTTTCCATGAGTTACTGTGCTCTTTTTTTTTTTTTACTTATTCATTTATTTACTATTATTTATTTATTTTGATTTATATTCTGCCTTTCAGACACTTTGATGCAGATTTCATTTGGGTACTGTGGGTATTTCTCTGTCCGCAGAGATCTCACAATCTAACAGGGTCATTCATCAAAATGCATTATGGTGTTATCATGGCTGTTAGGGCCCTAATGCCTACTACAATGCCTGTGATATTTATTGCAACGTGTGGTGAGAATGCTAATTTTTTGAATTTATTCAAAGGGGTGGGACCAGGGAGGGGTTTGGGCGTGATCAATGAAATTGAGGGGCATCATCGCAGCGTGTGATAGAGTAATGCATGCTGGAAATAGCTACACCTTTCTCCCTGGCATTAAACTGTGCGAAATGCCTAAAGTGAGATTTGTGATAAATATCACAAATTCCATTTTGGGCATTTTCAGGAAAGGAGAGAGGAAGAGGGGAGAGGGAAGTAGAGTGGAGTAAAGAGAGGGAAAGGGAGAGCCTCTAGGGTGGCCCACATAGTAGTCAACTCTTTATACCACTATAGGAGGGCCAGCTAGTAACTCGAGGTAAGGTTTTGGTGGTGGTCTAGGGTTTGGGGGCCAGTTTTACATGCACAGTGAGACGTATGAACAGCACAGTACACATAGTGAAGATTTAATATGATTTGGAGTGAAGAAAGTCACAGAAAGATGAGATTTCTATAATGTTCTCTTGCCCTAACTTGATAGAACCCTGGAAGAGAGTCCATCAAGCTAGGTAGAAACAGTTGACTAATACGTGAGCCATATAAAGAGGTTCTCTCTCTCTCTCTCTGTCACCCACATATTGTGGAGTGTGATAAAGTACCTGTGCAGTGACTCTTAAATTATCATAGCCACTCCCCTTTCCCTTATCACAGGTGCTATTTATGTGAGATTTATCACATTTTGATGAATCTAGGCCTAAATTTATACCTTAGACAATAAGTGAATATCTTTCAATGCTGAAGCTAGTTTTATTATTAAGCAGGTTATTAATATTTTTAGAGATCTGTATTTTCAATGTTGCTTTTAGTATTTTTTTATGTCACTGTTGTAAAGGGGTGGATTGACCTATCGGGGGATCGGGCTTCCCCCGGTGGGCCGGTCACTCCCATCACGTGTTTTTTTTTTTTTTTTAAACTTCCTAGCCAAAGACAAGAAGAGGGTCTGCCGGCGCTGCGGCCCAAAGAGAAACCTGCGGGCAGGGCCAATGGAAGCACTAGGCCTGGGCCTGAGGCGCCGCGAGCAGTGGTATCCTGAGGGGTACCAATGCCCCCGGGCGCAGGGAGGCTCATGCGGTGCTGCGACAGGCAGATCAGCAGGGCCGTGGTGAGGCTCACGTCACCATGGCCTGAAGAAAAACATTGCATTTAAACTGGCTGATGCTCCTCCTCCTTCCTGCCTATGTGGCCCCGGAAGTAAACGTTGCTGGAGCCGCGTGGGCAGGAAGGAGGAGGAGCATCAGCACGTGCAGAAGAGGAGCTGCCGCCGCAGTCCACTGTGAATCCCAAGCCACAGTGGCCCGAGAAGAGGAAGAGGCCCCGTAGCAGGGCCGCCGTGGCCCGAGAAGATCAGGGCCGCCGCGGCCAGAGAAGATCAGGGCCGCCGCGGCCAGAGAAGATCAGGGCTGCCGTGGTGCAAGAAGATCAGGGCCGCTGCAGAGCCCATCCTGCGGCGACCCGCGAAGAGGAGGCCCAGAGGTGAGAGAGAGGCTGAGGGTCTGTAGAGTGTGTGTGTGTGTGCGTGTATGAGATGAGTTGAGAGATTGTGTGTGAGGACCTGAATGTTTGCAGAGACAGCATGTGAGAGCAGTGGTAGGTGTCCACCTTCACAGAGTAGAAGGATGAAGGGCATCCATCTCCCAATTAAAAAAAAAAAAAAAAGAAAAAAAACAGGGATGGGTTCATGGGCTATAGGTATTACCAATTATTAGGCTTTTCAATATTTGATGATAGTTAATGTGACTTTCAAGGCATGCTTCACTTTCGGTGCATGTCCGGCATGACTCCCTGCTTCAATGACAGGGGAAAAGAAAAACTGATACTTCACACATTTCCAGCATTGCCCTCTGCTTCATGGCAGAGAGCTATGCTGCCGCTTACCCAACTAATCAAACTTAATATTTCACTTGGAAGCAGCTCCATCACTGCTCTCTACATTAATAGTGGGGGTGAAAAGGGAATTAGAACATAAGGTTACTAAGAGCCAAGAGAAACAGTTAAGTATGAGAAAAAATAAGTGTAAGGCTTGCTGGGCAGACTGGATGGACCGGTTGGTCTTCTTCTGCCGTCATTTCTATGTTTCTATGTTTCTATGTTTCATGTGACAGTGAGAGCCTGTGAGTATGAATGATTGTATGAGAGACAGCATGTGACAGTGAGAGCCTGTGCTTGAGCAAGACAGCATGTGGGAGTGAGAGAGAGCCTGTGTGTGTGAGAGTCAGACAGTATGTGCCAGTGAGAGACTGTGTGTATGAATGATTGTATGAGAGACAGCATGTGACAGTGAGCTGTTCTTGAGCAAGACAGCATGTGGGAGTGAGAGAAAGCTTGTGTGTGTGTGTGAGAGTCAGACAGCATGTGCCAGTGAGAGACTGTGTATGATTTTATATGAGAGAGCATGTGACAGTGAGAGCCTGTGTGTGTGTGTGAGAGAGAAATGCATGTGAGAAAGAGAACCTGACTGTGTGTTTGAGGGAAGAAGATGGAGAGAAAAGAAACAGAAAAAAAGACAATATAAAAGGAATTGGCAAAAAAAAAATAAGAAAGAGAAGGTGGGAAAAAAAAAAAGCCTGTGACCCACCAATTAGAAAATTAAGATCAGACAGCAAAGGTAAAAAAAAAAAAAATTACTTTTTAGTGATTGGCACATGTAATCTTTGGGAATGTGCAAGAATAGCACTTTCTCTATGCGGATCTCACAATGTACGAGATCAGCATGGAGAAATTGGAAGCCCACGGGGCCTGCACAGAGGAGGCAGCAGAATGGGCTTCAGTGTCAGTAACAGCAATCGGCACCTCCCCAATAGCCATGTGGCAGCAGTGACAGTGGCAGCAGAGGAATGAGAGAGGCTCAGAGGTTTCTGGCAAAAGAGGGAGGGGGGGGTCTGCCTTTATTGTGTGCAGGTGTATGAATGGGACTCTGCCTGGGGGTGTGTGTGTGTGAGAATGAATGTGTGCATGCCTGGGGGATGGGGAGGGAGTGGTGTGAAAATGAATGGGAGCTTGCCTGGGTGTGTGTGTTTGTGTGTATGTGAGGGAGCCAGTGAATGTGAGAGCATGAGTGTGTATGAGAAAATCCAAGGGAGTAAGTGTTTGTGTGTGGAGGGGGAGAGAGTGTCTTAGAGCCTGAGAGTGTGTCAGTGTCAGTGAGAGCGAGAGGGCATGGTGGATATAAGAGCATGAATTTGTATGTATGTGACAGTGTATGTATGAGAGAGAATGGACATGTGAGTATGTGTGAGAGAGAGAGGATAACCTCCTAATCCTCAACAATATCAGGGTGACTGGAAATCAAGAGCTCCCATAGAAGGGGACAGCAGGGGCTTTTAAAAATCGTTATTAGTTTTAATTATTGAATATTATTTGATGTCTGCTCTTTTTGAAATATTTCATTGGTGTTATATACAAATTTTTGAAAATTTCCCTGAGTTAAATTACTGGAGGTTCTATTCATCAGCAGTTTTGAAATATATATATTTTAGTATGATTTTCCTATTGTGATGTTTTATCGTTCTTGATTTTATTGTTTGATGTTTTATGAGGAATGATGGTATTTTCTGTTTTTCCATTGCTGCATTACATACAGTCTAACTTGTTGTGATTTCCAGTTCAGTTTGTCTGTGCATTTCTGTGTATATTTTATGGTCCCTTTATTCTGTATTTGGTGACTCACCAAATTGTATGTGTAATAGAGATGTGAATCGGAACCAGAATCGGTTCGGATTCCGGTTCCGATTCACATCATGGTTTTTTTTTCGTCCGGCCCGATCGCGGTTTTGTTTATCGGCTGCGCCCGAGCCAATAAACAAAAAACCCACCCCGACCCTTTAAAACTAATCCCTTAGCTTCCCCCACCCTCCCAACCCCCCCAAAAACATTTTACAGGTACCTGGTGGTCCTGTGGGGTCCCGGGAGCGATCTCCCGCTCCCGGGCCATCGGCTGCCACTAATCAAAATGGTGCCGATGGCCCTTTGCCCTTACCATGTGACAGGGTATCCGTGCCATTGGCCGGCCCCTGTCACATGGAGGGAGCACTGGATGGCCGGCGCCATCTTTAAAAATGGCAGTGGCTATTCTCTAAGTGAGGGCAGTAACTCTGAGGGCAGTAACTCTGGTCTGAGATCTGATGGAGGAATAAGGAGGAGGAGAGTGGCATTACCTCTCGCCCTGTCCTCCTCCTCTGCCACCTAAGGCACAACTACTGATTTAAACTATACGCGATACCATATAGCCACACAGATCAAAACCGCAGTCAGGCCCTGGACTGCAAAAAGGAGGATGCAACCAAGCTTTGCTGCACCTCTCGTCCCTCCTGCTGTCCAATCAATGTCAGAATGGAGAGAAAGAGAATTGGAAGGGAGTGGGAGCTGTAAATGCACAGAGCTACTAATGCCTGAGCTGCAGAACTTGCTGTGGGGATTGCTGAGCCCCATTGCTGCTGGCTGGACATGAACTACCTACAATAACTAGGGATGTGCAGAGCAAAAGTTTAAGTTCATATGTCCATATGTCCAAAGGGGGTCCCATTTGCGGTCAATATGGACATAAACAGAATTCAATGAGTTGAGTATATGTCCATATGTGCAAATAAAAATTTAAACCCCTCACCCTCCTTAATCCCCCCCCCCCCCAAGACTTACCACAACTCCCTGGTGGTCCAGCGGGGTCAGGACGCCATTTCTGACCAACTTTGCAAGGAGCACGTGACGTCGGCGTCACGTGATTCCCCGCGGGGTCGCTTCCGGGATCCTCGTTCGGCCCAAAAGGAACTTTTGGTCAGTAGGGCATGATATTTAAAATTTGAGATTTTTTCTGCTAAGTCCTGCACTTAGACAAGCAAACCCTTTTGAATATTGACTTCACTGTTCCTTCGCCTAGCCACTGTGACAAAGTGAACCTGCCCGTACTCTCCCTCCTCTAAACGTTGTAAGGGCAGATGGCAGTGTCTGCATGTGTTTGGCAGTGCAGACCTTTCTACAAGGGGTGTGCTTTCCTTTCAAACAACATTTACTATTTTGGTTCATTTCATTTTGAAAACAAAATGAAAGAAAACCAAAAATAAATGTTATTAGTTTTCTTAATTTCGTTTTGAAAAAAAAAAAAAAGAAATCCAACAGCGCCGTAGCCTAACCCACAACATGCCCTGCAGGCCCATGGCCTAGCCCACAGGCCCTTGGCCTAACCACGGCCTGCCTCAAAGCTATTTCTGATTCCTTCCTCCCCTATTCCTGAAATGATGCTGGGACTGGGAACCACCCCAGCCCTCATTTACTACTCCAGTAAAGGGGGCATTATGGTGCCAGTTGGCCCTGAGACCAGCACCTTAGCAACTAGTGCCATTTTCTTGTTTGGCATCTATCTTGCCAGGTACTTGTGACCTGGATTGGCCACTGTTGGAAACAGGATACTGGGCTTGATGGACTCTTGTATGGCAATTCGTATGTTCTTATGTTCTAAAAATCAATTCAACACAAAACAAAACAAATAAAAACAGCCACCATAAAGCAGAATTCAGACATGAACCTCCACCCAGCAAAACAAAATGAAAAAAAAAAGGACATTTTTGTAGCCTGCACACCCCTACTCTCTATATAGTTCAGTCAGCAGATGAGCAGCAGTCTGTGACGCCTGTATTTTTGTAGTGTGCATTTTATTCACAAGGGTGGAATTGTAAATCCATTTATAGACGAGACATCTGTTTTAGGGAAGTTAATGCAGCTGAAACACACCCTCTTATATTACCAGTAAAAAGTTGCTATTATGAAAGGAAAGGGAAAGTGGCAGTGGTTTGCAAACCTCCCTAAAAAATAGTCTTCCCCCTGTTTTGAAGGCTTATTTTGCATGCCAGAGGGAAAATGAATTAAAAACAGCATCATAAAGGTTTCTCTGTTCTTACATATTAGACTACATGGTATCAGCTATTGATATTTCTCCTAAATATGATGCTGTTTTGAATTTAAGCTATTAGTGTACATCATATATATATATATACAGTCTTGTTGTATTTAAGAGGGAAAATGAAGCCTCTGATCTAGCCTTAAACTTTACTTAACAATTGGAATCATCTCTGGGTCTGTCTTCTCCACTTGAAAAGGCTATGTTATTGATTTCATTTGTGCTGGAGCTGTATAGAGGTTGAATTGTTTCAGAAATTAGATAAACCTTTTTTTTTAGTATGAAGATTTAGCTTTATTCTGATTTTTCCCAGACAAACAGAATAAAAGGCAGAAACTAATTTCTAGGTAAGAAACAAGATATATTGAATGGGGGTTACAAACATTTTTCTAAATAATCCATGCAAATGTAAAATTCTATTAACAAATTCAAACTCTATCTTTAGGGAGTCTAAGCAGTAATCTTACTTTATACAGAGTACTTTACAGCCGAGCACTTGAAAGTAGATATGGTGAAGGATTTTTTTAATATGAATTAAGACTGTTGTAAATTGTGGGTTTACCCCTGGATTTTGTGATATGCAACAGAAGCATTGCTAAGTACCTAAAAGAACTGGCCCATAATCCGCCCCTTTCCCATCCCCAAGATTTTGATAAATAATCAACTCAATCATGATCAACAGCTTCCTCCCCCCACCCTCCTGAACAGTCCTGTAAAACCACACAATTAGACATCACCTAGTTATTTCGATCCTGGTGGGAATCCCATGGCTCTCTCCATTCTCCACCAAATTGCCCATGCAGAGACAGGAAACCCCCACTCATAAAGCAGGAGGCACACTACAAACATTCTTCACCATTGTCGCAAAGTGTTGGGCATGTATGACAGTGACATCTCTAGATAGAAGGACCTTCTATGCATAAAAAGAAATCCTGGCCGGTATCAACCATTTAGTAAAACTATCACTAAAATTATATGATAGCATCAATCAATAAAGTTATTCTCTAGGGTCTGTACAGAATAGGGCAGAATCTGAATATAAACTCTGCAACCTGACGTTCTACAGTATCCTGCATTCACAGAAGCTCCCTCAACAAAGGGCGAATGAGCTTTCCCTATTGCTGGCCCAACATTCTGGAACACCTTACCTTTGCAGATATGCAGCATTTTGGACTCCAAGCTATTTGAAAACCCATTAGTTTAAAATTGCTTTTAAAGACTTCTTAAAAGAGTAACTCTTTCAAATGTATGGCCCCCTTATTATTGCCCAAGCCAAGTTTATTTTGTATATTTTGTTTGTGATTTGTATTGTTTTGTTTTATGGTTTATATTTTACTATGTATGTTTTACTGTAACCCACTCTGAACTTTGAGGGGCACAGGCTAAAAAAGATTTCAAATAAATAAATAACGGGTGCAAAGCAGAACTAGGACACTTATCTTCACCACTCACCATAGAAAAATAATATTCAGATTTTGGTGTCATTTCGCTGTAATAGCAACACAGCACTCCTCAATAACAATGCCCTGATGGTGATGTCACATGCTCAGGATTACTTAGCCTGCCTGGACTTGGATTCATAGCCTCAGAAAGTCTCCTGGTTCCTGCTCCTAGTGGTTCCAGTCTTCTGTCTTGCTCAAGCCCTTCAACCTGGTTCCTTTCTTTAACTCCAGGCTGATTCCTGCCTTCAGCTTCTGCCTAGTTCCATTTTCTCAGCCTTCAGCTTTGCTTCAGTCTTTTCCTGCGACTCCACTGCAGTCTTCAGCTCCACTTCAGCCTCAGCACTTTTCAAGCCATCAGCCTTGCCTCAAGCCATCAGTCTTATCCTTGGTTGGCTTCAGCTGCAAGTCTGATCTTTGTATAGACTTTTGGACTCAGTCATATCTGACCTGTGCCAAGATGTGCTCACCTGCCAGTGGCATAGATCTCAGGACTCTAGCTATGAGGCTGTGTCACGGCAAGAGGGGCTCACACATATGCAGTTCCTTACAGTTTGCTGAGGCCATGGGCTCGGTGAACATGTCCCCACAACGCTACCTTGATCACCCAGATGCAGGAGCAAAAAATAGAATTAATTGGTCTCCTGTACCAGTTCATGCAACAGGCCCAACAGCAACTCGATCAAGTAAAAGACTCATTATGGACCTTGTCACAGTGTTTAGATGTAATACAAATCCAACGTCTAGGTTCAGTCTTAGTTCCAGTTCTGGTGAACCCTGCACCAGCACCTATCCGAACTGGTGAATTCTTGATTCAACTACCGCCACCTCCAAGATGTGGGTAAGATTCTAAAGCATGCAGAGGATTCTTTAACATGTGCAATGTGCAATTTGAATTACAGCCAGCTCATTTTTTCTCTGTCCTTGTCAAGATCACATATATACTCTCCCTGTTGGACAGTCCAGCTCCTGCCTGTCCCTTGTGGAACAAGATGATTTGCTTCTCAGGAATTTGGACAATTTCATTCAGCAATTCCATCTGATCTTTGATCAATCTGGGCATATCACATCTCCTGCCTCAGAGCTCCTTCATATTTATCAGAGCAGTCGTTCTGTTGGCAAAAAATGCTGTAGAATTCCATACCTTAGCTTCCAAACTCAGTAGGGGTGAAGATAGCCAAACCGCCATTTTTTGGCAGGGATTCTCTGAGAGAATACAAGATGAACTTACAGCCCAGAACCTTCCTCTGTTCCTCGAAGTATTCATTGCCTTGGCTATTCATATTGAACTGAGATTCCAGTCCCATGAAAAGAACTCTAAGCAGACCACTCATGATTTCCAGACCTACTAATCTCTTGCAATCCATCCTGGAATCACTGAAGGTGGCTACCTTTGAAGAACCCATGCCACTGAGTAATACATGACTTTCGCTTAATGAGAAATATAGGAGATCACAAAATATTTGTCTCTACTGTGTCACACAATATCATTTTGTCCGTCAGTGCCCTCAGAGACCAGAAAACTCTATAAAGAGTCTTGTCAGAAGGAAGCCTTGCACCATTCTACTTCCTCTTCACTACTAACAGTTGTGGTATGTCTTACCTATGGAAAACACTCAGTTCAAACTGAAGCTTTAGTAGATTCCAGAGCCAGGGGAAACTTTCTTCAAGAATCACTGCTACATCAATGTGCTTGCCCTACTTCCATCTTAACTACCTCCTGTATCATTTCATCTGTCAACGGAGAACCCCCACCTGGTCATGGGACTACAGATTTCTCGCCCATCATGATGCAGATTGGATCTCACTAAGAGAACATACAGTTCTATGTACTATCTAAAGTATCCAGACCTCTTGTACTTGGACTACCCTGGCTCCGTCTTCCTTACAGATCGACCAATGAGGTCTGTCCTGCCGAGAACATTGTATCATTTCATCTTTGTCTCCAGCCTTTTCACTTCGAACCACCTTGTCTGAAGTGTCAGTTTTGCCACTTCAATGTACATCCTGTTCCTACATGAATTCTGAACTGTCCTCCTGCCAAAGAACATTTGTCCATCGATCAGGACCAGTCTCAGTCCTTGTTCAAGCTTTCAACCTTTTCTTCAGTTAAATCTTCTGCTTTGAAGGTTTTTTCAATCCAGTCTGGACCCCTGAGCTCCCATTTGGTAAAATAGTACATTTGTCTCTCAGAAGCCAAAGAGAAGAGGCTTGAGGAGGGGTAGTATTAGAATCCAGCCACCTTCCCAGACACCTTGGCAGTGGACATTCACTGTGCAGCAGGGAGCCACCATTGGACGTTCTGACATGTGTGATACTAAGACCCGGCGAAGAGATGCCTTGGGCATGCATGCACATCAGTGCACATGATTCAGTGCACATTGGTGAGAGAATAGGGTACCCCCCCCCCCTGATGATGATGTCACATGCTCTAGACTACTTAGCCTGCCTGGACTTGAATTTATTGCCTTAGCAAGAAAGACTCCTGGTTCCTGCTCCTTCTGGTTTCAGTCTTCTAACTTGCTCAAACACTTCTGACTTTAATGGCACCGGCCATCCAGTGCTCCTACCATGTGACAGGGGCCGGCCAATGGCCATCCAGTGCTCCTACCATGTGACAGGGGCCATACAATGGCATGGATACCCTGTCACATGGTAAGGGCAAAGGGCCATCGGCGCCTTTTTTATTAGTGGCAGCCGACGGCCCGAGAGCGGGAGATCGCTCCCGGTGCCCCCACTGGACCAGCAGGTAATTATAAAATGTTTTTTGGGGGGTCGGGAGGGTGGGGGAGGCTAAGAGGTCAGTTTTAAAGGGTCAGGGTGGGGTTTTTTTTATCAGGCCATCGGCGCCATTTTTATTAGTGGCAGCCGACGGCCCGAGAGCAGGTGATCAGTTCCGGGGCGTCCACTGGACTACTAGGTGATTTTAAAATGTTTTGGGGGGTTTGGGAGGGTGGGGGAAGGTAAGGGATTAGTTTTAAAGGGTCGGGGTGGGTTTAGGGGTTGTTTTGGTGTGCCAGTTTTCCCGTCCCTCCCCAAATAACTCCCGTTAGTGGACACAAACCCGATTAACGATTTTTCACGATAAATTGGGGGAATTTCTATTGTATCGCACTCTTTAACGATTTTTGACGATTTAAAAAATATCGGACGATATTTTAAATCGTCAAAAAACGATTCACATCCCTACTACCTACAAGGTTGTGTCATGGCAAGAGGGGCTCATGCATACACAGTTCTTTACACTGATGCGGTCGTTGCATGCCCTACTTCATATACTTCATCATATTGTACATTTTTCATTCCCTGTATCAACGATTATCATTCACTGACCGCCATGGTGGAAATTTCCAGTCATAGTAACCAAATCTTATCCTGTATCCTTGTCCCTGTCCTATCACAGGATGTAGCTCTACTCTAGATACCCCTCTCTCCAGGTACCATTCATATAGCCACCATAGCACATTGTTGGTGTGCCTACATAGGCCTCTCCTGGAGTTAGAGGTACATATTTTAGCACTTAATGGAGTTAAGAGCAATCAGAATCACTCTAACAATTCTCACATACAAGTAGCTATGTTCTGCATGAACATACAGGCAAACGCACACACATGACACTTTGCTGATTAGTGAAATGAACATAGGATGAGCCTCATTCCAGCCCTCCTGCAAGCATGAACCTTTGGGCATCTACAACATATTGACATTGGTTCACTTTAGAAGACATCAGAAAATTGGTGGAGTTTTTTCTCTCCTCTTCCCAGCAAACTCCAGTTCACTCACATTTTTTCCTGCTGATCTGTAATGTGGATCTCATAGATGCTTTTCCACTGATTCTGCTAACACTCAAAACAATTGTTAAATTGTCCAAGGATCTGGTCACTATTCCTGATAGATCCCCTGTGGCTCAGACAGTTTTAGTCCATATGTATAATGCAGATATACAACAGCTTTCAATCAGATTCATCCTTATTAGCTCAAATAGAGGGAAATCTAATTCAAACTACTCTACCATCCCTCAGCTTGGAAGCTTGGATGTTAGGCATTTAATTATTGCCAGATTCTCTCACCTTAAACAGGCTATCCACTAGCAAGTCATCAATTAGAATAGGCTATGATTTTGAATGAATGTATAACATTTTGTCCCCCAGATTGTTATGGCAATACCTTGAATTTGTTCTCATACAACCTAAGGAGTTATTAAACTTCTTAAGCGGTTTCTGTCCTTAACATTTGGCTATCTATGAGAGTGTATATCAATGCCGAAGCAACTCACCAAAACCAAATTGACTAAGCCAATTTTTATTTCTTATACCTTAATATCCAAGTTAATAAAATATTTATGGCATACTTTAGATCATCTGTACTATAACACTAAATATGCTTATGAAATCGCACTCCATCCACGGAGTCGGCTTTGTTTAGGTATTATCCTGCTGTGGACAGCTACAATTATTCCATAACAAGACAATGCTCCTTACTCAACCTTAATTTCTACCAAAAGTAGTATTAGTTTTCCAATTAAACACTTCATCATGTTACCTATGCTCTTCTCAAAGCCACAGGTTAAAGAAAATGCCTTTCATAACTGGATTTTTAAAGATCATTTGTTTTATACAGAAGCAAGGCTGAATATCATTGTCAAACTATTCAGCTCTTTATTTCTTACTAGTTGTACCCGGCCATGCGTTGCCGTGGCTCAGTCTGGTTTAATTTCACAATGCGCATTATATCTGCTCCGGCCGTCCCAACTCCCTCACCCCTTTCTCCGGCAGTGGACGGACTGGCTCGGCGACTCTTTTACCCTTTCCTCCTCCTGTGTGTAACTGTCCGGGAGTCCCGACTCCCTCCCCCCTTCCCCAGCGGCGGAGGAACGGGCTGGGTCATTTCTCGGAGCGCATTGCCATGGCTCAGTCTGGTTTAATTTCACAATGCGCATTAGCTCTGCTCCAGCCTTATTAGAGGTGGAGCTTTTTCCAATACCTTGCTAACTAGCAGTACCACTTGAATTTATCTTCAAAATTGCCACATGGTCATCAGGGCACATCTCTGGGTCCCATCTCTGTCTAGACAATCTCTTGCAGAGTGACACTAGATTTGGACAAGCAGTTTTGCATAGCCTGTCCTCCTAGTTAGTCTACTCTCTGTGGTGGGGTCTGGGTTGCTTACTCAGTAAACACTCTGCTGCAACCCTCAGCTTGGGACTCCCCATATGTAATGGTTAATTTAGCCTGCTTATCAATGAAAAAGAAAATGTGCTTACCATAAGCAGTGTTTTCCATAGATAGCAGAATGAATTAACCATGGTATATCTGCTAGGGATGTGAATCGTTTTTTGACGATTTAAAATATCGTCCGATATTTTTTAAATGGTCAAAAATCGTTAGAGGTGATATATAATAGGAATTCCCCCGACTTATCGTCAAAAATCGTAAATCGGGGGAAGGGGGAGGGGAAGGGGGAGGGCGGGAAAACCGGCACACTAAAACAACCCTAAAACCCACCCCGACCCTTTAAAATAAATCCCCCAACCTCTGGAACCCCCCCAAAATGTCTTAAATTACCTGGGGTCCAGTGGGGGGGGGGGGGGGTGTCCCGGTGTGATCTTCCACTCTCGGGCCACGGCGCTACCTTTGCCCTGTCATATGACAGGGCAAAGGTAGCGCCGGCGCCATTTTGGTTCCTGTCCCCCAACGTCACGAGCGTAGGAGATCGCTCCCGGACCCCCGCTGGACCCCCAGGGACTTTTGGCCAGCTTGGGGGGGCCTCCTGACCCCCACAAGACTTGCCAAAATTCCAGCGGGGGTCCGGGAACGACCTCCTGCACTCGAATCGTGTTGCCGTAATGAAAAATGGCGCCGGCCATACGGTCGGCGCCATTTTGCAATACGGCAATATGGCCATATGGCCGGTGCCATTTTGCTTTGCTTTTGCAAAATGGTGCTGGCCGTATGGCCATATTGCCGTATTGCAAAATGGCGCCGGCCTTATGGCCGTATGGCTGGCGCAATTTTTCATTACGGCAACACGATTCGAGTGCAGGAGGTCATTCCCGGACCCCCGCTGGACTTTTGGCAAGTCTTGTGGGGGTCAGGAGGCCCCCCCCAAGCTGGCCAAAAGTCCCTGGGGGTCCAGCGGGGGTCCGGGAGCGATCTCCTACGCTCGTGACGTCGGGGGACAGGAACCAAAATGGCGCCGGCGCTACCTTTGCCCTGTCATATGACAGGGCAAAGGTAGCACCGGCGCCATTTCTATCAACGCACCTGTGGCCCGAGAGTGGAAGATCACACCGGGACCCCCCCACTGGACCCCAGGTAATTTAAGACATTTTGGGGGGGTTCGGGAGGGTGGGGGAGGGTTTTAGGGTTGTTTTAGTGTGACGGTTTTCCCGCCCCCCCCCCCGATTTACGATTTACACGATATTTTAAAAAACAAAACTGCGACGATCCGTATCCTCCCCCCCCCCCCAGCCAAAATTGATCGTTAAGACGATCGATCACACGATTCACAGCTCTGATATCTGTTCAACTCCCTGAAGAGTCAACTATCTAGCAGGATTGAACTCTGTTATCAACTGAAGAGGCTCATGAGGCAAAGTCCATGCAGGAACTCTAGTTGCTCAGTAGAGCTAAAAGTTCTATTATCCGAGAGAAGGGTTTGTTCGGTGCTGTTGGATGACTTCACCTACAAATAATGGCTACTGCATCCTGCTATTTATAGAAAACACCATTTATGGTAAGAAAATTTGCTTTACATAAACAGGCTCTCTCAGACACACAAAAACAAGCTCTCTCACACACTCTCAGGTACGTTTTCCCTTTTGCTCTCACATAAGCAGGTTCTCACACACACAGCACTCTCTCTCAAACACACACACACACACACAAATATGCTCTCTCACACAAACACAGACATGCTCACACATACATAAACAGATTCACTCTCACAATCACAGGCAGTCTCTTCTCACACACAAACAGGATGTCTCTCTTTCTCTCACATAAACAGGCTCTTTCACATACTCAGAGGCACTTTCTCTTTCCCTCATATGAATAGTCTCTTTCACACATTCACAAGCACTCTCTCTTTATCTCAAACAAAAAAACTCTCACACACTCAGACACTCTCTCACACACAGACAGACTCTCTCACATACTCACAGGCACTCTCTCTCACTCTCAGGCACTCTCTTTCACACACAAACACATTTCACACATTCACAGGTACTGTCTTTCTCTCACATAAACAGGCACTCTCTGTCTTTCGCTCACTTGAATAGTCTCACACACTCAAAAGCAATCATTTTTTTCTCACAAAAAAGACTCACAAACTCACAAGCATTCTTTTATACAAAAAAAAGCTTTTCTCTCACATACACACACAAATAGGTTCTTTCACAATCTCATGTACTCTCTCTCTCACACACAAATAGGTTCTCTCACACACTCACAGGCACTCTATCTTACACAAAAATAATCTCTTACACACTTAGGGCCAGATTTTAAAAGGGTTTCGCGCATAAGGTACACACGTAACCCTTTTAAACCCCCCCTGCGCGCCTATGCAAAATAGGCTCGGTGGCACGTGCAAGCCCCGGGACGTGCGTAAGTCCCGGGGCTTGCAAAAAGGGGCGGTCAGGGGCATGGCCAGGGGGCACGGTTTTCGATAGGGGGCGTGTTTGGGGTCGTGTGGGTGGTCAAGGGGTGTGGCCGAGTGCTCCGACACAGCGGCCTATGTCGGGACCTGCTGTGCCGGCGCGCGTAAGTTACTACTGCCCTGAGGCAGTAGTAACTTTTCTGATAAAGGTAGGGGGAAGGGTTAGATAGGGCCAGGAGGGTGGGTTAGGTAGGGGAAGGGAGGGGAAGGTGCGGGGGGTGGAAGGAAAGTGCCCTCCGAGACCGCTCCGATTTCGGAGCGGCCTTGGAGGGAATGAACAGCGCGCGCAGGGCTCGGCGCGCGCAAGTTGCACAAATGTGCACCCCCTTGCACGCGCCGACCCCGGATTTTATAAGATACGCGCGGCTACACGCGTATCTTATAAAATCCAGCGCACTTTTGTTCGCGCCTGATGCGCGAACAAAAGTACACGCATGCGTTCTCTTTTAAAATGTACCCCTTAGGTTCTTTCTCTCTCTTTTTTTCTTCCATAAGCAGGATTCCTCACATAGTTACTCTCTCACACACACACATAAACATGCTCTTACACACTTATGGGCACTGCCTCTCTCTCTCTCTTTTTCTTACACAAACAGACTCTCTCACGCACTCGTCACATATACAGTCTCTCTCACATACTCCCAGGTGCTATTTCTCTTTCTCTCTCAGAAACAGACACTCTTTTTCATTTTCACACACACACGCACACACACACACATACTCTCTCACTCTCATACAAACACATAGGCTGTCACACAGACACACCTATCCGCTACCTCTCTTCTGCAGTCCATATTTTAGCAGGGGAAATGCTGCCAGTCCACAGGGTTTCTTCATCCCTCAGCTACATGAGAAATGTCGGTGACTGGCAAGCATCCAAACATTAATTATATCCCATATATTAATGCTGGTAATAAACAGTGGCTATTCTCTAAGTCAACTTGATTAATAGCAGTTTATGGGCGTCTCCTCCAGGAATTTATCCAAATCTTTTTTAATCCCAGCTACACTAATTGCCTTAATCACATCCTCTAGCAATGAATTCCAGAGCTTAATTTTTAATTCTTGTTTTTTGTATTTGCTATTATGAACCTATCTTTATTTTCATTTGTTGGGTTTATACTTGAAGCATTTCAAACAAATAATGGTGCTGTGGATTTTTATATTTTATTTTTTTCTTTTTAAAATTCCTTTTAATATTTCTACTTTATTTGGGGTTGTGTTCCTGTAGAAGCAGAAATGCATAATAAATGAACAATGTTAAATAGAAATTTAAAGTGACTTATACCATATATTTTCTTTGAACAACTTTGTGGTATGACTTACTTTATATTACAGTAAATTTATGTTTAGAAGTCCACAATAGGAGAACAAATTGAAATTATTACCGGTACTAGTAATCTATTGCCAGAATTTGCATGGCATTAGTATTTATTCGACTTGCTGATGTGCAACCTCAACATTTTGCAAATTAAGGCCATTTTTTCAAGATCTCATGTGCCACACTATAAGTTACTGTTGGAAAAAGTAAACTCATACTGATTCAATTTCTCTCCAAATTCAATAAATTTCAGAAAGGGTATAAGCACGTGATAAAGAGATACTCACTGATAATGCAAACTCAAATACACAAGTAGAACAAAATGACTCAACTCACTGCCACTAGGGGTTTACTAATCTCCACAGTTTTCAGTCCTCATTGGGGAAATAATAACAGATATTTGACGTCCCCTCCAGGAATTTATCCAAATCTTTTTTAATCCCAGCTACACTAATTGCCTTAACCACATCTCTAGCAATGAATTCCAGATAGGTTTCCAGGACAGTGCTTACTATAAAAATTTCTATTCAGGAGATATTCGACTAACCAGGATCGCCTGTTAACATGCCTACCTGGTTCGAAGGGGGCAGACCTCATGCATCACCTAGATAGGATTTTAGACAGTGCTGGGGAGGAGCCGGTCATCATGGTACATGTGAGCACCAACGACATAGGAAAATGTGGGAGGGAGATTCTGGAAGCCAAATTTAGGCTCTTAGGTAGAAAGCTGAAATTCCGAACCTCCTTGGTAGCATTCTCTGAAATGCTTCCTGTTCCATGTGCAGGTCCCCAGAGGCAGGCAGAGCTCCAGAGTCTCAATGTGTGGATGAAACAATGGTGCAAGGAAGAGGGATTCAGTTTTGTAAGGAACTGGGGAAACATTTGGGGAAGGGGGACTCTTTTCCAAAGGAATGGACTCCACCTTAACCAGGGTGGAAGCAGGCTGCTGGCGCTAACCTTTAAAAAGGAGCTAGAGCAACTTTTAATCTAAATCAAAGGGGCAAGACAACAGTTGCTAAGCAGCTCATGGTTCAGAGGGAGGTATCTTCGAAGGATACTTATGAAGCATTAGAGTTAGGGCATCCCAACAGAGGGGTTTCAATAATAAGAAAAGGAGACCAAGTGCCTATAACTAAAAAGTTACCTGAGCTAAAAGATTCTAATTTATCCCTGTCAACTGAAAAGCAGAATGTTAATACAAACCAAAAACACACTTTGAAACATTTGTATGCTAATGCCAGAAGTCTTAAGAAGTAATATGGGAGAATTAGAGTGTATAACAGTGAATAATGACATAGACTTAACTGGTATCTTAGAGACATGGTAGAAAGAGGATAACCAATGGGATAGTGCTATACCAGGGTACAAATTATCTCACAATGATAGGGCATCTTGGTGGCGGATTGGCACTTTATGTTCGGGATGGCATACAGTCCAACAGGATAAAGATCCTGCATGAGACTAAATGCACAATCAAATCTTTAAGGGTAGAAATCCCTTGTGTGTTGGGGAAGAGTAAAATGATAGGAGTATACTACCTAGGGATCTGCAGACAAAAAGTTTATGTTCATAAGTCCATAAGTCGAAAGGGGGGGTCAATTTCGGTCAATATGGGCATATGTAGAATTCCATAAGTTGAGTCTATGTCCATACGTGCACTGATTCCCTAAATAAAAATGTAAACCCCTCACCCTCCTTAATCCCCGCCCAAGACTTACCAAAACTCCCTGGTGGTCCAGCGGAGAGTCAGGACGCCATTCCTGTATTCCTTTGCGAGGAGCACATGACGTCGGCGTCACGTCGGAGTGACGCGGACGTCACGTGATTCCCCGCGCGTTCGCTCCGGGACCCTCGTTGGACCCAACCGGAACTTTTGGCCAACTTGGGGGGCCTCCTGACCAACCGGAACTTTTGGCCAGCTTGGGGGGGCCTCCTGACCCCCCCAAGCTGGCCAAAAGTTCCAGTTGGGTCCAACGAGGGTCCCGGAGCGAACGCGGGGAATCACGTCGGAGTGACGCGGACGTCACGTGATTCCCCGCGCGTTCGCTCCGGGACCCTCGTTGGACCCAACCGGAACTTTTGGCCAACTTGGGGGGCCTCCTGACCAACCGGAACTTTTGGCCAGCTTGGGGGGGCCTCCTGACCCCCCCAAGCTGGCCAAAAGTTCCAGTTGGGTCCAACGAGGGTCCCGGAGCGAACGCGCGGGGAATCACGTGACGTCCGCGTCACTCCGACGTGACGCCGACGTCATGTGCTCCTCGCAAAGGAATACAGAAATGGCGACCTGACTCCCCGCTGGACCACCAGGGAGTTTTGGTAAGTCTTGGGGGGGGGATTAAGGAGGGTGAGGGGTTTAAATTTTTATTTAGGATTAACAATCACGATTTCCAACGTATTCAACATAGCTATGTTGAATACGTTGGAAATCCGATCGTTTGATGAGATTGACAGTGAAATGCTAAGATGGACAGTGAAATGCTAAGAGAAATTAGGGAAGCTAACCAAATTGGTAGTGCAGTAATAATGGCAGATTTCAATTACCCCAATATTGACTGGGTAAGTGAAACATCAGGACATGCTAGACAGATAAAGTTCCTGGATGGAATAAATGATAGTTTTATGGAGCAATTGGTTTAGGAAACGACGAGAGAGGGAACAATTTTAGATCTAATTCTCAGTGGAGCGCAGGATTTGGTAAGAGAGGTAATGGTGGTGGGGCCACCTGGCAATAGTGATCATAATATCATCAAATTTGAATTAATGACTGGAAGTGGGACAGTAAGTAAATCCATGGCTGTAGCACTAAACTTTCAAAAGGGAAACTTTGATAAAATGAGAAAAATATTTAAAAAAAAATTGAAAGGTCCAGCTACAAAGGTAAAAAGGGTGCAACAGGCATGGATATTGTTAAAAAATATCATCCTAGAAGCACAGTCCATATGTATTCCTCACATTAAGAAAGGTGGAAGAAGGTCAAGCGATTGCCAGCATTGCTAAAAAGTGAGTTCTCATTGCCCCATCTCAAAAAAAGATATTGCAGAACTAAAAATGGTACAGAGAAGGGTAACAAAAATTATAAAGGGGATGGAATGGTTCCCTTATGAGGAAAGGCTAAACAGGTTAGTGCTCTTTACCTTGGACAAAAGACGACTGGAGAGGATATGATATTGGTTTTATAAAATCAAGAGTGAGATGTATCAGATAAATAAAGAATAGCTATTTACTCTTGCAGATAATAAAGGACTAGGAGTCAGTCCATGAAAATACATAGTAACATAGTAATGATGGCAGATAAAGACCAGATGGCCCAACCAGTCTGCCTAGCAATCTGTCCCTGGTAGCAACTGCCACTCCATGCCAACTTTGAGAAAGTATTTTTTAAAGCAATGCACAACTAAGCTATGCATTTAGTTGCCAGAGGACATGGTTGAGGCATCTAGCCTAGCAGAGTTTAAAAAGGTTTGGACAAGTTTCTGAAAGAAAACTTCATAAACAATTTTTAGCCAAGTAGACTTGGGGAAAGCCACCATTTATCCTTCAGGGGAGAGGAGCTTACAGAGGGAACAGAATTTGCAATAGCAGCAGCAGAGAGGAAGGAAATAGTATTGTTCCGGGCAAAAGGTCAAGTGGAAGAAAGGATTACTAAAGAGGTAAAGCGAGGTGACAAAATATTTTTCAGATATATTAATGAAAGGAGAAAGACCCAAGGTAGTACAATAAAATTGAAAGGAGATAAGGAGCAATGTGTGGAGGGAAGATGATAAAATAGCAGAAATATTAAACACAAACTTCAGTTCAGTGTTCACTAAAAAAGATCCTAGAGAAAGACCGTTGCTGGTTGACAAGAGCATAGATGGGAGTGAGGTAAACACAACCCCGTCTACAGAAGAGAATGTATGGGATGAGCTAAAAAAAACTGAACGTGGACAAGGCCATGGGGCTGGATGGGCTACATCCAAGGATACTATTAAGGGAGTTCAGAGATGAGCTGGCAGGTCTGCTGAAAGACTTTGTTCACTGTATCCCTGTAAACGGGAGTGGTGCTGCAAGACTGGAGAAGAGGAGTTGTGGTGCTCCTTCACCAGGGAGGAGATGGGAAACTACAGACCGGTTAGCCTCACCTCGGCGGTGGGAAAATTAATGTACACTCTGCTGAAGGGGAGGATGGCAAACTATCTTCAATCAAGTTGCTTTCTGGACCCAAAGTAGCATGGATTCGGTAGAGGAAGGTCCTGTCAGACAGATCTGATCGATTTTTTTTTTGATTGGGTAACTTCGTAATTGGATCAAGGAAGAGATGTGATTTACATGGATTTCAGCAAAGCTTTTGATACATAGGAGGCTCATGAATAAAATGAGAAGCTTGGGTGTGGGCACCAATGTGCTGGAGTGGATTACAAACTGGATGACTGACAGGATGCAACATGTAATGGTAGATGGAACCTGCTCTGATGAGAGAGCGCTGTTAAGTGGAGTGCCTCAAGGATTGGTTTTGAGACCAGTTCTATTCAATATCTTTGTTAGCGACATTGCAGAGGGGCTAGAAGGAAAGTTTTGCCTTTTTGCAGATAATATCAAGATATGTAATAGAGTGGACATGCCTGAGGGAATAGAGAGAATTAAAAGTGATTTAAGAAAACTTGAAGAGTGGTTGAAGAGTTGGCAGCTGGGATTCAATACCAAGAAGTGCAGTCATGCACCTGGGATGCAGTGATCCAAAATAGCTCTATGTTGTAGGGGCTAAAAAACTATTGAGCACAGACCAGGAGAGGGACTTTGGGATGATTATGTCTGGGGTTCTGAAGGCAGCAAAGTAATGTGAAAAGGTGGTAGCTACAGCCAGAAAGATGCTAGGCTGCATTGAGAAAGGAATAACCAGTAGGAAAAGGAGGTGGTAAGCTCTTGTACAAGTCCTTGGTGAGGCCTCACCTGGAGTACTGTGTTTAGTCCTGGAGACCATAGCTCAAAAGGATAGAGACTGGATAGAAACAGTCCAGAGGAAAGCAACCAAAATGATGTGGGGTTTGTTTCAGAAGACCTATGAGGAGAGGAAGAAAGATCTAAACCTGTATACCCTGGAGGAGGGAGGTGCAGAGGAGATATGAAACAGATCTTCAAATACCTGACAAGTAAAAATGAGACCCAAACTTCCAACCTTTTCCATTAGAAAGGAAACAGTAGAACTAGGGAGTCATGATATGAAACTCCAAAAGGGAGAACTCAAAATCAATATTGGAAATATTTCTTTATGGAGGACTGAAATGCCCTCCCAGAAGAGGTGGTGAAGAAAAAGACAAGAACAGTAAATCAATTCAAAAGGGCATGGGACAAACATTGTGGATCAGTAAAGGCTCGAGGTTGGAAATAAAGAAAGGGGTGGTGTATAATTTCTGCATGGGAGTAATTTGCAAGGAGCAGCAGTTATTGCCATAAGCAAATTGCTGGACAGAAGAGATGAACCATTTGGTCTTTATCTGCCATCATTACTATGTTACTATACAAGCTCAGTCCCTCCAAGTTCAGCAGAGGTAAGGGATGCATTTACTCCAAGCAATTAAGAAGGTCTCCAGAAACCTATGTCCAACAACTTGCACACTTGTCTCTTGCTCATCCAAGTTAGTGAAGCTAGCAAGTGAGGGCCTTAAAATCTGGGCATCCAAAATTGTAAACTCATCTCTCTCTAATAGTCTGCTACCTACAGATCTGAATAAAGCCATAGTACAACCTGGATCCTGAAAAAAAAATCTGCCCAGTGTATTATATCCCATTTTTAAGGTAACTAGTTGAACAAACAGTACAAACTCAACTAAATGACTAACAGACAGAAACTGGTTGGACCCCTATCAATCCAGATTCAGAAAAGGCCATGGAACAGATACAATTCTTGTCACCCTGTTGGATGATCTGTTTAGATACCATAACAGGAACCAGGCCATGGTCCTTGTACTACTGGATTTTTCAGCAGCTTTTGATGCCATAGATGCATCACATTGCTATCATAGCTAGCAGAGGCTGAACGATGTGGTAAGGTCCTAAACTGGTTCGAATCCTTTCTCTCTCATAGGCAACAACCTGAATATTTCTCTGACACTTCATCAGCCGACTGCATCTTGAACTGTGGAATCCTTCAGGGCTCTATAATATAAGCAGTGCTTTTTAACATACACCTCAGACCAACAGCACAGCTGATACAAAAGTGTACATCTATTTATTTCTTTATTTACAATTATTTATATTCCTTCAATACAGAAAAAAATGTTGTAAGTGGATGATGTCCAGCTCATACTTCCAATGGACCTGAACCCATCAACAGCTCTAGAAAAACTAAGTACATTGTGCGCTGAATAAAAAAATACTTTCTCTGATGTTTTAAAAGTGCTACCTATTAGCTTCAAGGAGTAACCCCCTAGTCCTAGTACTACTGCAAATTGTAAATAACCTTCCCTATTTACCTGTTCCACCCCACTCATGATTTTATAGACTTCTATCATATATCTTCTCCAGGCTAAAGAAACCCAACTTTTTAGCCTTTCCTCACAGGGGAAACAATCCACCCCCATTAGCATTTTGGTTGCCCTTCTCTGCAGCTTTTCTAGTTCCATTATATCCTTTTTAAGATGGGGCAACTAAAACAGCAGACAATACTCAAGGTGTGGTCACACCATGCAGTGATAAGGAGGAATTATGATCTCCAATATCTTCCATTTTATTTTCCATTGCTTTCTTTATAATACCTAACATTCTGTTTGCTTTTTTTGACCACTGCCACACATTGAGCTGAGGATTTCAAAGTGTTGTTCACAGTGACTCCAAGATCTTTTTCCAGGGTGGTGGTGACACCTAGGACAAAACTCAGTATCTTGCAACTATAGTTTGGATTAATCTTCCCTATATGCCATTTTGATGCCCAAATATCCAGTCTTTCAAGGTTCTCTTGCAATTCCTCACAATCGGCTTATAATTTAACTACTTTGAAAAAGTTTGTGTAAATCTGATAAACTCATTCATTACTCCCTTTTCCAGATCATTTATAAATCTTCTACATAGCACTGGTCACATGCAGCTCCCTGGGGTATTCCATTATTTACCACTCCCCATTGAGAGAAATGATCATTCTGTCCAATTCTCTATCTTTTAGCCAGTTACCAATTTGTCCCCTATTCCATGCCTCCTATCTCATGCCTCTTTAATTTCCTGATGAACCTCTCTCTCTTGAGGGACTTTGTCAAACACATTTTGAAAACCTAGATATATTATAATCAACCGATTCACCCTTGTTCACATATTTATTAACCCCTTCAAAAATGAGTATTATAAATATTTTAATGAGGTAGACAATTTATTCCACCCCATAGAGAGGGGTCTTCATAAAATGTATCATTATATTCTTATTATTGACTTATTCATCTCCAATCAGGCTTCTGACAAGGCATTTCTCAAACTCGGAATAGCAAATATGATAGTTTCTTAATCCTTCTGACTAACTATTGGCTTTAGACTAATTGCCAGCCTCCAAATGGGTGAACTAAAACCTAAAAACAAAATGACAGATATCCCTCAAATATAATCAAAAGAAAACAAAAAAAGTGATAATAAACAAAAAAAATTGTATAATTTAATCAATCTTCATAATAATAAACTTTTATTTAAATGAAAAAGAACACAGCATCAGAAGTAGATGGTGTAACCCGATGTTCATCCACCGCCTCTTGCCACACAATGGGCCACAGGTGGTATCAGCTTTTAACACCTGAAGTATTCATTTGCTGGTTCAAATTCAACATTCATCTTAGTTGTCCTTTGGCTGTATTAGTTTATTTTTAGATTTGAATATTGAATGTTCTTTTTCATTTAAATAAGAAATTATTATTATGAAGATTGATTAAATTATAATTGTTTTTCTTATCCCTTTTTTTGTTTTCCTTTGAACTAAAACCTAGCCATCTTACTGATTTACTCCATGAAGAAAACATACTGATGAATGAGGGCTTTTAAACATATTTTTTAACAAAAACAGTAAAGTACCCCCAGCAATGAACATAATATAGATATAAAATAATTTCAAATTTTTGATAACTTTTAAAATCTAATTGACTTTCAGCTGTATGATTTATATGTGCTGCCAACCTCACTCTTTCCGTTCCACTCCCCACTACAAGTACAACCTCATTTTGTGCAGTTAAGAATATGCTATTCCTCATATAAAACTTGCTTATGCATTTGCTTTACTAGTTAACAACAGTGTTAGTATTCCTTTACTCATAAGTGTAGTCCTACACTTGTAAAGAGAACCTACTGGATTTAATTGCTTTGTGAAACAGGTATCTTGTATTTATTTTTTATAACAACAACAAAACATCTTACCCTTATCTTGTGTCAGATGGCATATAGTGAATGTCAGAATGTCTGATGCAGTGAATACAATGAATCCATCCATTCTATTCAATGCAATAGGTTTCTATATTTAGAGCCAGATCCATTTACTGTTGATTTATTTTTGGGAAGAAAGAAAAATACTTGCGATTTTGAAAACAAAGCTTGAAGAGCAAACCTAGACAATGCTGAAGGATGAGACTGCATTGATGTCTAAAGAGCCTTTCTATATACCCTGGAATATATAAGGTCACATTTGCTGTTTTTCACCTAATATGATATTTTATGGCCAATGCTATTGTGAAAAATGGAAAACCATACCTAAAATATAAAATGCAATAAATTAACTCAAATCACAATTTTCTTAACCAAAAACAAAGCTAAAGCAAATTATTGTGGACAAACACAAAGTAATGCATATAAGGAAAATAATTCTCACTAAATATAATGCTGAGTTTTGTATTAGGATTAACCACCCAGGAAAAAGATCTTGGAGGTATTGTGGCCGGAAGATTGGAATCCTCAGCTCAGAGTGCAATAACAGTTAAAAAGAAAAGCAATCAATGCTAGGATGAATTCAAAAAGAAATAGAGAAAAAATGGAGAGCGTCCTAATGCCTCTGTTTAGGTCTGTGGTGCAACCACACCTGGAACAGAGTGTGCAGTTCTAGTTGCCCTATCTCAAGAAAGATATAATGATATTACGAAAGATACAGAGAAGGGCAACACGGAGGCATAATTTGCATCTTGGGTGCCCTGGGGCCAAATTTTGAATTTAATACAAACTCCAGGAAAAAAAATGAACTGACAGACTGATTGCAGTGAACCGTCTAAGGGGTGATAGCTTCTGTATGCTCTTGGTGATAGGACTGGTCATTAGAAAACAGGAATCCCCTGTGCTACTAGTATGAAGGCTGATTCTACCCTAGGACCCTATAGGGTGCCCCCAGATGTTGGGAGGAAAGGCTAGAATTTGAAAAGACTGGAGAAAAGTAATGAAGATGAATCCTAGTGAAATAAATGACAAAGGAAACCCACCAAGCTCAAGGTCTCTGAAGAACCACCATTAGGCTGGTAATAACTTTCTATTTGCACCAATATACTGTACAATACAACAGTACTCAAACATGATGGATCAAAATTAATCATGTAATAATGTAGATATCAATGTTTCTAACTATAATAAAGAGGAACGTTGCCTCGCACCTGCTTAGCTGGTATGCAAACTGAGCTCCTCATCTCTCTCTCCTTGCACATTCCAGCTCCTCTCTCTAAGGGACTTGAGCTCTGCCCCTCTGGCTCCCTGTAATTCTTCAGCTCCACCCCACTTTCTCTGTATTGTCTTATCCAATCTCTACTACTACATATGGAAATTGAGCTCTGCCCTTCTCCCTGTACTCTCCAGCTATACAACCTCTCTCTCTCTGAATAGTCAATCCATTCTCTACTACCACACAGTACATCAGAGCTCAGCGTGTACTCTCTGCTATCACTAATCTCAATTATGCATATCCTACACTTCACAGTATTTCCCTGTCCTTGGACAAGCTTTTACTAATAGTTATTTTATAAGCTCCATTTAGAAAATGCTCAAGTTAAGAACAACATAACTACAATTACCATACTAACTATTTGAAAATAAAAAGTGCAATGGGTGCAAAGCAGAATTAGGACATGTCAATTTACAACCCAACATGCAACAAAAATATTCAAATTCAATGCAAACTCCCTCCATTGCCAGACAATTTGTGAAGTAACACAAAATCCTGCTAAAAAGACAAGAGCTTACCATACTTTAAGAGCACTAACTCCCAGGACTCAACAGGAGGAACACTGCAAATATTATACTAGGCCCTACAACACCAATATACCTCCCAATAGGAAAACAGAATAAGTCAGGTTGCTATGGATCCCTACGCATAAAGTATATGCTGGCTGAATACCTCACCTCAATCAAACATGCAGAACATAGACTGACCCTCATCAAATACAGAATGAAGAAACCATAAAGTATAAATAGAAATGTGCAAACAAGAAGTGAAATATAATCTACAACAAGTCAGATTCTGTCTGCAGTGTAACAAATAGGTCCTTGGTAAGACCTGAAGTATTGTGTTCAGTTCTAGAGACCGTATCCCAAAAGGACAGAGACAGGATGGAGGCGGTCCAGAGAATGGTGACAAAAATGGTGGGGATCTCCATCAAATGACTTATGAGGAGAGGTTGAAGGACCTAAATATGTATGCCCTGGAGGAGAGGAGGTGCAGGGTGGATATGATACAGTCCTTCAGATACCTGAAAGGTTTAATGATGTACAATCGACAAACCTTTTCCATTGGAAAGAAATCAGTAGAACTAGAGGTCATGCAATGAAACTCCTGGGAGGCCGACTCAGAACCATCGTCAGGAAATATTTCTTTACGGAGAGGGTGGTGGATGCCTGGAATGCCCTTCTGGAGGAGGTGGTGAAGACAAAAACAGTGAAAGATTTCAAAGGGGCATAGGATAAACACTGTGGATTCTTAAAGGTTAGAGGATGGAAATGAAGAAAAGAGTACATGGGGGTAACTTGCTGGTGTGGCAGTTTCTATCCTTAACAAATAAGCCTTCATACTGTTAATGCAACTCCGCTTTAACAGCATGGGGAAAAGAGGAAAAGGGGAATTAGATTCAGACAGCAACCAACAAGGACAATGAATTTTATGGTCTGGGAAAATAAGTAAGCATGGGGGAAAACAAATAAGCATGGGGGTAACTTGCTGATGCGGCTGTTACTACCCTTAACCAATAAGCCTGATACTTTTGATGCAACTCCAACATTGCTCTGCTTCAATGGCAAGAGGTAACGGGGATTTGGATTCAGACAGCAACCAACAAGGACCCTGACTTTGAGTTTGGGATAGGCTAGGATACTAAGTATGTGGGTAACCTTTCTGGCACTGCAGATGCTACCATTAGCTTGCTGGGCAAGCTAATGGTATCGGTTATCATTTTTTATCTTTCTATGTTTCTACAATTTCCATGGTCCTGCCACTTGAAGTGTCCATTATTGATCTGCAGGTTAGCAGTCTTTTTGATCAGGGTCAGTGGAAGCACTAAGCCATCTATTCCTTCCATTGGCCTTGACTGCAGTGACTCCAACTCCCCACAATCTCTCTAAACAACTTTTGGGCCAGTCCAACAGTGCCCCTCCCACACTCACAGTGAGGCACCTGGGGGCTGAGGCACCCGGGGGCTTTAGCCCCCCTCCCCCCCCTCACTTGTGCCTTTGGGGCAACAAAAATGGTGAAGGGGATAGAATGGCTTCCCTATGAAGAAAGGCTGAACAGATTAGGGCTCTTCAGCTTCAATAAGAGATATATGAGAGGGGATATGATAGAGGTTTTCTAAAATCATGAGTGGGGTGAAACAGGTAAATAGTTGTCTTGTCTAGAATCACATATGCTACATCTCCATGAGACTGACAGTTCAAGGAAGGAATATTGTGGGTTCTTTTCTAGTGTCAGTGGAAAGATGCAAGAAAAAGTCTGCATGGAATGAAGCAGCAGAGAAACTCCCTGATTAGGCCTCCAAGTCATGACTGGCCCTTGTGGAAGATTGAAGAACAGAGACATGGTCATGCATGACTTCATGATTACAGTCAGCTTTACAGAATGGGTTCTCATCCAACAGCAGCAAGCTCCAGAGGCTTCAGTACAGGCTGTGCTAGTCCTTTGAGAATCCACTACAGACTGATTTTGCTTTGTCTGGATCTGTGCTCCGGGGAGGCGCTACTCCGTCTGTGTCTCCAGTTCTCGTACTATTCTCAGTTTTCACCTTGTATGAACTTGTACCTAATGGAGGCACTCATCTGTAGCTGGCCCCTGATAAAGGGCTAACTCCTGATGTCTTTCTGCAAGAGTCCAAACTTGGTCCTATATATCCTCAGAAATGGTACTCATAAAGAACACTCTTCAGTTTTCCAGGGAAGAACCAGTTCCTTAATTCTGGTTCTGTTGTCAGAAAGGATAGTAATTCCTGCTTCTATGGCTTCTGAGGTAATACAAGACAAGAGCTTTCACCTATAGAAGACGACTTACTGGTCTTGCTCCTAGGTGAGGAGTCACCTGGGTTTCTTGTAGCCCATGAATACTTATTTGTATCAGAATCTCTTGAAGGGGACATTTCTGTGACTTTGACTCCTATAACTCCAGATCATGCACTAGTGAATTTATTGCCCACTCGTATAGCTCCAGGTTAACTTGACTAATGCCATTGACTAATGCAGTGCCAGCTGTCTCTACAGCTTCAGTTCTAGTTCCTGTATCCAAGAATCAGGCTCTGATTGTCTCTATAGCTTCTGTTCCAATTTCTATGTACAGAAATTCAGCATTGCCTGTCCCTACATCTTCACTTCCAGTTCCTGCCATCCACAAATCCAGCTCCACCAGTCTTTAGACTTGCAGTACCTGTTCCCATACTGATGAAGTCAGCACCAGCTATCTCTACTGCTCCAGCTGCCCCAGAGATTGCAGCTGATCCTGGATAATAGTGGCTATGCTCTAGTTGCCACAGAAACTGCAACTGCCCCTGGTGTCACTCCAGATCCAGAAACTGATCCAGGTTCTGTTCCTGATTCAAGCCTAGCAAAATCTTGCCCCATGCTTGCCCCATCTGTGGAGGTCTTTGGGGTGTCCAAGGCCACCCACCGGAGGGGGACATTCTGTCAGGACCAATAGTGTTTGAACTCACAGCCCAGGATGTTGCAGGCTTGGATCCTGCAGCTTAGCTGCATAGGCTGCTAGTTCTTCAGGGAGTCATAGAATATTTAATCAGTATACCCTGGAGAACTAGACATGCCTCTGCAGGACTCTTATTGGACCAGCACTGGCTGTGTCTCACACTGAGACACATATATAAGGCACTCTCAAGCACACAGGGCTGGATCAACAAACCAGTGGAAGATCTTCTCATCTGGTTTCTGATTCCTGATTGTTCTTGCCTTGCTATCCATTTCCAGTGTTCCTGCTCAGCCCCTGGGCGCTACCACCATACCTTGGATCTAGCCTCCCTAGGTATCCATCTCATGTCTGGGTCCATAGAGGTCCATATTCAGACACAATCCAGATTGAAATGCTAGCCAAAGTTACCCAGCTAACTTTGGAAGTATATTCAACAGCACAGTTACACTATTGAATATAGTTGAAAAGTTAGCCAAATAAGTTAAGTTTAGGACAGCTCTATGACACGACCAAACTTAGGGGGTCATTTATCAAAATGTGCTAAGGCTTTTTTGCATGTGTTAAGAGCTTATCACATGCGAAAAGCCCCGATAACACATGCGAAAACGTCTTTAATGCATGCGATAGCACCATATCATATGGTGTCATGCAAATTTGAAAAAGAGGAGGAGTTAGGGGTGGGCTGTGTTTGCCAGTCTGCGGTGCTATCACACAGATTTAACTACACCTTTTTCAGTAGTGTTAAGTCATGTGATAGCTTGCATTATGGGGTGGTAAAATGCCTGTTTTAGTGGGGAGGGAGAGAGAGAGAGAGAGAGAGAGAGAGAGAGACACTAGCCATAATATCCTTTCCCTAGATAGGTATTTGTATCCCTATAAGTGGCCCACCTAGTAATTCGAGGTGAGGTTTAGGTATTAGTGTAGGGGGTTAGGGGCCACTTTGACATTCAACGTGAGACGTACGAACAGAACAGTGGTCTCTTGTGAAGATTTGATGATCTACAGAGAGGGGAAACTCACCCAAAGATGAGATTTTGGCAATGTTCTCTCCACCTAGCTTGATGTTACCCAGGTAGAGAGTCCATCAAGCTAGGTTGAGAGAACCTTGCACAAATATCATCTTGGAGTGAGTTTCCTCACTCCGAAGGTCATAAAATCTTCACAAAACACCACTGTTCTGTTCGTACATCTCACGTTGAATGTCAAAGTGGCCCCTAACCCCCTACACTAATACCTAAACCTCACCTCGAAGTACTAGGTGGGCCACATAGGGATACAAATACCTATCTAGGGAGAGAACATCATGGCTAGTCTCTCTCTCCCTCTCCCTCTCCCTCTCTCACTAAAGTACAACAGGCATGACACATCACAAAGTCTGAAAATGTTATCACAGTTTACACTAACTTAGCTCTTCACATAGATAATTAGCACAAATTGCAATAAACTGTATATTAGCATAAAACACACCCCTTTTACTATCACACACTATCACATGCAATACTTACCACATTTTGATAAATCCAGGCCTTAGAGAAGTTATCTGGCTAACTCTGAATACCAGAGTTAGCCAGATACTTATCTGGCTAACATAACTCCTCCTTGAAATGCCCCCAGAATGCCTTTACTTTATCTAGTTACATTTTAGCCAGATAATAAGTTAACTGTCTAAAATGTAGGTAGAGAAGTACACAAATATTCATTTAGCTGGATGGCTAGTCTCCTTGTTAAATGACTCTAAATATGGACCTCTTAATTAGTCAGCATTGTTTAAGGGCATGCTTTTGATAGAACAGAGTATACTAACCTTGTCATGGTGCTTTATTAGGGCAGGACATGAGAACAATGAGAACTGCATTGAATCTGAATATATTAGAACATACTTGCTGAAAACTTTTGTACTTATTGAACTGACTGAGAACATTGTTCTGTCTCCACAGTGTATTATGTTTACTATATTGCCGCCTTGTGTCATCTTGTGATATTGCTTAGCTTAGAGTCTCTGCAGAGTGTAAAGTTCCCTTTCCTGATTGGTTATTGTTAGGTGCTATTTGAATGTTTTAAACTTCCTTGTTGGACCTGTTACTGTCTTGCCTCTCTCTTTCTTGTTCTCTCTTGCTGTGTTCTCTCTCCTTTTTCTATTGGTCCCTTGACTCAAAGCATCCTGGGACTGTTTATTGCCTGAAGAGATTTTCAGTTGGGGAAAAAGCTCTTCAAGCTCTCAGCTTATCCTGAGCCCTTGTACAAGCCCCTAGAAGATTGCTTTTTCAACTATTCAGTAGTATCCACAGCTTTTTCTACAATTGCAGTTGTCTCCATCTGACTACTGGGCTTCCAGAGACTTATAACAACGAAATCAGGCTCTGCTGTATATATAACTATTCCTGGTGCCTTGCCATAGTGAGTGTTGAACTGTTCATCATTCTAATAAATGTTGTTTGATATTCAAGAACCGAGTTCTTTGGTATCTGAAGCTGAGAAAAAGGTTTATCTGACTGTCTAGGGACTTAAGCTAGAGATTGAATGCCTAGAGCAGTACAAACATATTTATTGAACAGAGAACTGATTTTCTGTAGTTATTGAACTGAGAACTTCTGTCTCTTAGTACTGACTCTGGATTCTTATCAACCAAAGAATATTAAAAAAATAAAATACAATTTTTTGCCTTACTATAGCTATCTCAGGTTTGAACTGAGAACACTTCATGAGGTTCAGCAAGTTTACATAGAGTTCAAAAACACAATACCCAATCTCCCCCCAAAACACCTAAAAATTACAGTGCAAAAGTACATTATTCCTAACTTAATACTAATTAGCACTGCATTCCATAAACAATACCATCCTGCCAACATTCAAAACCAATAATTGTTACTCATTTTTGTGAGGTGAAATTAGCACTAAGGGTAGTAGCAATGTTGAAAATATGCAATCAGACTTGCAAATGAACCCAAATAATTTCTGGAGACCAGAAATTAACCTAAATAAATTAATATTTTATTGTAAGGACTACAAATACTAAAAATTATAGCATCCGTTTATAGTATGTGATTATACAGAAATGTAGATATTTTACATTTACTAGGGATCTTTAGAGATAGAATATGTAAACAGAAAGCAAAGTTCTGCTACTTACTATTCTTGCAAGCAATATATTATGACTTACTGGCAATTGGCCAAACTGCTTCGTGTTGATAAGATGGGCTGGGAGGTCAGGTGATCCATCTACACCCATGCTTGCTTCATGATGGTAATGATAGTGGCTCCTCCATAGTCTCATGGACTGTGGTCTTTATTATATCATTTGCAGTTCATATGTCTTCCAGTCAGGATCCAAAGGCATAGATAGATTCCATGTTATTTATCCCAGGATAAGAAGTGGGAGGTCCATATTCAGGTACAGTCTGGTGAGCAAAGGTAGCTGGAAAAAATTTATCCAGCTAATTTTGGAGGTATATTCAATAGTGAAAATGTGCTATTGAATACAGCCGACTATCTTAAAGTTAGCCGGCTAACTATAGCCACCTATCATTAGGACAGCTCTTTGGTCCAACTAGACTTAGCCAGATAAGTCATCTGGCTAACTCTGAATATTGGAGTTAGCCGATAAACTAGTTACTATCTCGGAATGCCCCTAACTTAGCTGGCTAAATTCTAGCCTCTAAACTTATTAGGTGGCTAGAATTTAGCCAGATATGTTACCAAATATTCATTTAACTGGATAACTTCTGATTTAGCTGGCTAAATACTTTTGAATATGGACCTCTGGATTTCACTTTAATAATGGTTTATGGACTTTTCCTCCAAGAACTTGTCCAAAACTTTTTTTTTTGCATAAATATGTTTATTGATTTTAAACTTATTAAACAGTCCTGCACAAACAAATCTGCACTTGTAAATGTTTAACATTAGGAGCACAAATACCCGCATATAGCAGATGCACCACTTATCCAGATTAATTTCACTTCTCCGGTTAACTGGTGGTAAAGCTGCCATTTAGCTGGATATGACTTAAAAAGCGCAAATTATTAAGGATGTGCAGAGAAAAAAAATTGGTTTTATATTTTGGTTTGGTTTTGGGAGGATTTTTGCCAAGAATTTTGTTTTGGGGAATATTTGATACTTTTCATTCATATGAAAAAATCAAATCAAATATTACCCCCTGAATAAATGGCCAAAAAAACAAAAAATGGGGCTGCCTAAGGTCTCCCACCCACCTAGAAAAATGCCGGGCCCAGGAACCCCCTTTCCCCCACTTATCCAATCCAGTGGTATTCCTCCAGGTCCGGCCATGGTGTCATGTCTGCGACTGGACCCTGGCTTAGACCCAGGCCCAGGTGTCAGGACCTGGTCTTCCCCCTCAGCCTCCCCCACCCAGTGTTTAGGCCCAAGTACAGGTGATGAGACCTGTCTCCTTCTCTGGTCTCCCCCCGATGTTGGGTCTGAATCTGGGACTGGCTGCAGCATTGTGTCTAGGCCTGAGCTCTTGCTTTTTAGAGGTTTTGCTATTTAGAGGTTTGGGTCTTAGCTGAGGCCCCAGCGTCATCCCAGCTCTAGGCTGAGACCCTGGCATCATGCTGGAGTCTAGGCCAAGGTTCCTGCTTTGGGCCTCAGCCTATGCCCTAGGCAAGGCCCTGGCCTTGGGCCTTGGCCTAGGCCCAATGCATTCAATTCAAACATATTTAATGAGTAAGGTTCATTTCATTCAGCCTCCCGATTTGTTTCCGGGCTTCCAAATGAAACAAATTGCATTTATTCATCACATTTTTTAAATTCGTTTGAAATGAATGCACATCCATATAACTTATCTAGCTAAATAAGATAGCTGGAAGTATTCAAACACTAGTTTTCTGGCTATCTTATCTATCTTATAGCGGAATGATGTCACACAAAAAAGGGGCGAGGCAATAGTGTGCAGCTGGCCGCATCACAGCGGTGTATTTTCACCTGCCACAGTTGCGTCTGCGCTGCACACTATCGCCTCCAAAGTGCCACTGAACAAGGCGGTGTTATTTCCGCCGCTATTGCTGGCGATAATGTCTAAAACATTATCACCCGCAGTGGTACTGGAAAGAAAATTTTTCTAACCCTGTCCAAACCCCTCCTCTTTCCCTCATTTAAATGCTAACATCATGATGCAGTAGTTATCGCATGTGTTAGGGCATTATCGCGTGCAATAACGCTCTAACACACGTGATAAGGCCACATTCTTTTACTTATCTGGCTATCTTAAACAGTGCTACTTAGCCAGATATGTAGTGTTTTTTGAAACTTATCTAAGTGGTAATTTTTTTGCCAATTAACAAAATAAGTCAAAATTTATCTGGCTATGTTGAGACGACATGACATATATCTTTTAGGTGAATATATTGTAGGGTAGATTTACACATATTTTAAATTCTGCATGTGCATTTGTGCACATGATATAAAATACATGTGCATGACCACACACGCCCCTATACTCGCTTATAGGGGTGTGCTCATGCATGTTTTAAAATAATCTTTATAGAGATATTTTCTATGAAACTTAGAAGTTTTCCTTATGTTACATTTTCAGTTAGGAAACTAATCTGCTTTGCAAATGTTGCAAATGAACAAAAGCACAGGGGTTATTAGGCTTACAATGTATTTTTCTTAATAGTGTTTTATTTTCCTGTGATTATTTCATTATATGACATTTCTGCTGATTATATCTGTATCTATTTGATTTATTAAATTATGCTTTTCTTTTGAATGCTATTTTCACATTATTTTTTCAATTTTGTGTTGTGCAATACATGATTACAAGTGCTGTCATTAATTAAAAGTTGATTATTTTATCAGCAGAGTTGGTTTATAAATTTAGAACCACAGTTTCAGTGGTGGTTTGTGAAGATTTCTCCCTGTAATATTTTTTTCAAGTTGCCCATTTACATTTTTATTTTGAGTTTTACATCCTTTTTTACCTATTTATTTCTCCATTTTTAGTTACCTTGGAGATATGTGGAAGAGAAGATAATTTGGATCAGTTTACAGGATAACTTATTTTAAGTTCCTAATTAATATTCACTTTCAGGCAATAAAACCTTCTCCCAGAATTTGCTATTTTGAGCTTCATATTCTCATTTTGTTAAGAACATAAGAACATGCCGTACTGGGTCAGACCAAGTGTCCATCAAGCCCAATATCCTGTTTCCAACAGTGGCCAATCCAGTCCATAAGAACCTGGCAAGTACCCAAAAACTAAGTCTATTCCATATTACTGCTGCTAGTAATAGCAGAGGCTATTTTCTAAGTCAACTTAATTAATAACAGGTAATGGACTTCTCCTCCAAGAACTTATCCAATCCTTTTCAAAACCCAGCTATACTAAATGCACTAACCACATCCCCTGGCAACAAATTCCAGAGTTTAATTGTGCATTGAGTGAAAAAGAACTTTCTACGATTAGTTTTAAATGTGCTACATGCTAACTTCATGGAGTGCCCCCTAGTCCTTCTATTATCCGAAAGAGTAAATAACTGATTCACATTTACCTGTTCTAGACGTCTCATGATTTTAGACACCTCTATCATATCCCCCCTCAGCCGTTTCTTCACCAAGCTGAAAAGTCCTAACCTCTTTAGTCTTTC